>NC_056582.1:9524088-10254088 GCF_018340385.1 Cyprinus carpio | reverse complement strand
AATCATAATTGTTATTCCATCTTGATCCACCATGAATATATTTGCGACAAGGCTTGAAAATGTATGAAAATTAATATCTGGAGGAGACGCATAGCGATTAAAATGAAACTGAAGAAGTTATTCGGCACTACATTGAAATACAGACACAACAGGCTGAAATATTGTAGATCAAATCATCCAGTTCAAGATTTTGAGGTCCTCATTTTTCTGACTTTTAAGGGGTCATATGATGTAGCTAAAAGGAACCTTATTTTGTGTATTTGGTGTAATGAAATGTTTATGCCGTTTAAGGTTAAAAAACACATTATTTTCCACATACTGTAAATTATTGTTTCTCCTCTATGCCCCGCCTTTCTGAAATGCATCATTTTTTACAAAGCTCACCGGTCTGAAAAGCGAGGTGTGCTCTGATTGGCCAGCTATCCAGTGCGTTGTGATTGGCCAAATGCCTCAAGCGTTTTAAGGAAATGTTACGCTACTTGCCATACTGTGATGCGTGTACCGGTCAGAACACTGGCGCGACAAGACAAAAACAATAAACCCATTACAAACGAGCCACTTGTTGCACCCAGTGGGGACATAATTACGGATTATAATGATTATACTGTCTTTTTACAAGTTGCGTTGCATCGCGCCGCGTAAACATAAAACCATGTCTGCATTTGTGATTGTAGAAACGACAAACAACAAGCACTACTCTACACTGCTCAAAACTCGCGTTTGAATCATCAGTGGCAAATCCTTTAAATATGTAAACATATTTACAGACCGTGAGTCAGAATAGCCAGTGAGCATGGTACGTCATGAACATCTCGGCCAGGATCAGGAAACAGTCCTCCATAAAAGGTGTTTTGCACACACTTTTCTGAATATCTCTTTGGATTTGTCCTCCATAAAATTTGCACACATCTGAATATTTGGGTAGAACTGTTCTGTTAACCAATAATTTCTAGTTGTGTCCGGAAAAACACACAATGCCTCCACAACATGCCGCTGGCGGCATCAATACTACAGTGAGAATCAAAGTTACGCCTTCTTTCTTTGCATGAACATTTGGGCGGCGTTATGCAAATCTTCCCACATTGTGATGTAGACCTGTGGGGGTGTGTTTAAACGAGGTGTTTTAGGAGGGCGTGGACGAGTCTAAACTTTTATTAAGAATATCTCTTTGGATTTGAGACTTTAGTCTTTGCAACTTTAGGGATCTTATCTATTCACAAACAGCTTGTAACACCCCAAAGAGAAAGGAAAACTTGAAATCGCATCATATTACCCCTTTAAACATCCGGAAATAACACAGAGAGCAACAGAACACTCCGTGTAACTGCAAAATTCACCAAATAGGGTTGGATTCCTCAGAGATTTTGAGAACATAAGACCAGTTCGTTTCAGCATTAAAAACTTCTCAATAGAGATTAAAACAATTAAAAACAGTTTACACCCGGAAACAGTGGCAGCTAGATCAAGACAGGATTGGATTCGCTGATGTGTATGATTAATTAAGGTTATTTTTTATACAAACCAACAAAGCACAATTTAACCTAAAAATAATAAGTTAGTATAGTAGGATGGACAGCGCTTCCACTACAAATGCAGTGTGGTCACGTGCATTTTTTGACTACATTCTTACGTGCTTTCAGTGATCTGATCATAAAATGTTTTAGACCCTGTTACCACCTGTATTTAACGCTGAACACCAAACCCATTGGATAATTTACTGTTGTGCTAGTTAACACAACTAATTGTAGGTTATGTGTCAAAACTTAGGGTTGGTTTTTTGAAGCTACAATAAAAAAAAATAATAATAATTCTCACAAATACTTGGTATGGAATTAGCACTAGAGGTTGCTTTTGCACTGCCTTTGGTTTTCAAACCTGTTTGATAACCCCCAGATCGAAGACAAATTGCAGCTTGTGACCATTAGCAATGCTTTTTTAGCATCACATTTGTGTTTGTCAGACATCTGAGGGTAGGTCTTTAGTTTTGTAGTGTGCTTTGCTAATAATTAACATTATTTGCTTAATAATGTAATTTTGTTTTGTTGTGTGTTTTGTTGTTGATTGGCTTTTTTTTCTTAATTATGTGGGTATTTATTTAGTTTCCTAAATCAGGAACTGATCCTGTTTTAATTGTGTCGGAAAACCTTAATGTCATTAAAACTCAACAGTATGAATTTCAGTCATGAAAAAAAAACCTGTGTTATGTTCTGTACTTGGACAAAATCACATTTTTTGGCGGCCGCCAAACGATTTATGTCCCCGCAAGTGTGTGAAAAACCTTAATGTCATTTTAACTCAACAGTATGACCTTCTCATGAAATGAAATGTTTTTTGATGTTTATTGACCCATAATTTTTTACATGGCACCAAGTAACAGATATTTGTTCTGTGTTTTCTTTATGTCCAGACTGTAGAGACTCCTCCTCTACTAAGGGTTCTTATTGTAGTGGGGCATGAGATGATATGGTAAGTGGTAAGCGAAGATATTTTTTGTTGTTTTTTTGTATACTAGATATTTGTAGATTGGAGTGGTGAAACGGTCAACATCAAGGCACCTTGAGTGCCACGCACGTGGTCTCAGGAGCCGTGGACGAGTAAACAGCTGTAACTGAATTATGGGATGTTTGACAGTCATTCAGCTATTTTTTATTTAAGGAATAACAAAATGTCTTTTGCACAGACAGTGCAGACATTTAGACAGTGAAGGTGGGTGGATATTGTGCCAAATACTGTACATAATTGTGCTTTCAGAAAGATGATGTTTGCACAATATGTTATATATGGCTACATTTCCATTTTTACAGTGATTTTTTTATTTTATTTCTTCTTTTCCATCTAACGCTCCTTAATAATAATTTTAAGGTTTATTATTTTGAGGGCTTTTTAATTTGGGGGGTGGAGTTTGGGGGTGTAACTGAAGCGTGAATCCTTATAAGGAAAAACAACTAATGATTCCTTAACACCATGTCTACACCGAATGCGAGAAATTTCAAATGATTTTCAATATTTGGTTTGTCGCGTCCTGTGTAGAAGTCTTTAGCTGATATGGCGCGGTGCCATACGACAACTGTCGCATCCGGTGTAGATATGGTGTAAGGAGAGATGACTGATAGGACAATGGTGAATGATTTGCAGATCCTCAGTACCACTGACAAACATATAATCTTTTAAAATGTGTGGCAAGTACTGGCGCTCCATAGTATAAGCGGAGTATGTGCGATTGCGAATCTCTAAAGTGATAGTGAAACTAAAAAGCGATTGTGCATTCCAAAAGGGGGCGGGGGGGTCACAATGCCGGCGGAACATCGTGATGTCTATCAGCAATCGGCGATGGACGATGGCATCGTCTATCAGCCCAACCCTAGTGTATGTGTCCCACCCCCGCAACCCCCAACCCCCGGAAAAAAGTTCAGGCTCAGGATTTTTTAAACTATTCCACATCTAAAAATTGCTTTAGTGCTGCGTTGGACACGTGGTAGACACATGCTGTGTTGTCACAAGAACATCCCGGCTGAAGATAATGAGGAAATTATGTCGCTCCTTTTGCCAAATGCATTCCTAACGACTACATAATGTCACGCATGTGCTCTGCTCATTCCAAAGTGGCCACAAGGGGATAGAGATGACACTTCCATTTGGAATTTGCCCGTGAACCGTTCGGTACCGATACTCATGCTGACACACCCCTATTATTGACTTTAGTAGTATTTAAAGGGATCATCGGATGCTACATTCACTTTTACAAGTTGTTTGAACTGAAATATCTGTTGGTACTGTGTGTACACAACCACCCTATAATAATAAAATCCACCCAGTGTTTTTTTGTTTGTTTTTGTTTGTTTTTATGTATTAAAATCTTTAACCCTTTCTTAAATCGAGCCAAATAGGCATCCGGTGACCCCTTTAACATCATTTAGCTCATTTTCATTTATATTATATTATATTACACTTGGCTGTATGTAACGTCACTTTAATAAAGTAGCTTTTAAAATGATTTAAATTTTAGTATTTTTAATGCACAGTAATATTTAAAATTATTGACTTTATTTTTAGTTTTAAGGTAGCTCCACTCAAGCTGGTCTTTATATGTTTTAGAAATGTTATACTTTAAATGTTTTTTTTTTCCATAACAAAGTGAGTTCGGAGCTTGTCATGCATAGTTTGAGAACTAATTATGAATGCTAATTAATGTGAGTTCTTGAGTGAATTGAGGGCTTGCCATTTATGGGACAGCAGTTTTGACTGCCTCTTTTTGAAGCTGAAATTACCTGTAATTTACTCAAGTAGTGTCAGTTCAACTTGTCAGTCAGCACCACTTCACAAATCCCCACCAAAGACCCCTAAACCCTTCACTAGAGTTACAGCTCAGTTTGTCTGTTGAATATTCTCTGGATAATTCCTCTCCAATGGGGTGTATTGTTTCAGGGATCATGGTGCTTGAATTGTGCACTTTCAAAACCAAGCTTCATTCAGAACTAAAGCATGATGGACTCAAACAAGTTCAATCAATGTCTGCTAAAGCAATTTTTAGATGTGGAATAATTAATTTAGTTTGTTTTATTATGGTTGCTTTTGAAATCACTGAATTCTATATATAATTTTGAATCACGATAAATGCTATTTTCACTTCAGGCCCTGTTGTAAGGCTTTCTTGAGAGTGTTGCCATAGAAACACTGAGTATAGAGAGGCAGAGATTGGTTTGGCTCTAAGCTGGTAGAGAATGGAAGAACATAGAGGCCTAATAAACCTCTTAACTCCTGTATTTGTTACAGGTCTTTTAAAACATGATGGGCTAAAAAAACAACTTATGATCTGGCGGTGTGGGTGAGTGAGTGAGATGCAAGGCTTTCACGTATTATCATACTCATTTTTGGACATATTCATCATGTGGGTGTCTGAAGTTTATCCGAACATATCTGAAATGTAATGAAAGCCAAACTATTGTGCTTTCAAAGCAAAGATACGCATCTGTTGTGAGTTTTGAAGGTGCTGTGCAGAATTGGAGCCAGAGGAGTATGCTTTGGTGTAGCCTGTATCCATCATGTAATCTGTGTCCACAGTTCCTTGACTTAAGCTGTACAACAATATTGAATTTCCATGTTTTGGCTTTGGGCAAAAAATGACCCTGCATGGCTACCGCTCCAGCTTTAGAAAACAAAGTCAGGCTTATCTGTGTCTGGGTTGTTTTTTTAAGATCAATCTTTTAGAGAGCTGACTGTGAAAAGGGCATATGCAATCCATCAGGCAAAAAAAAGGTTCATACTGACACAGTGATTTGCCACACCAAAGCAACCGGATGTCATTTATTTTCCATGAGAACTGGCAATTTCTCCAGTTTAGCTCCAACCCTGATCAAACACACCTGAACAAACTAATCAAGGTCTTCATGATTACTAGAGGGTTGTAGGCAGAAAAGTGTATCTATATGGCCAGAGTTGTGTGAAACCCTGGTGTTGTATATAATATTGAGAGTTAGTGGTTGAAATGGGTACTGCAATCCAAATTCAAAATACTGGAGAGAGTTGTTACCCCCCCCCCCCCCCCCACCCCAAGACTTAACGCTAGCATGTGTTGCCAAATTGATAACACGCAAGAGGAACAAGCACAACTGACAACATTTTCCACCAGCTGGCAACCCAGTGTGTTGAAGTACTATTGGGTAAACTGTAGGGTGACCATACGTGCAATTTTTACGGGACACTTCCTGGTCAGGATTTCTATATTGCCTAAAATATCCACGTTTTGGTTGTTTGTGCTGTGCAGGTAGGTGTATGAAATCCGTGAGAGCTATAGAGGGCACTAGCTCCTTATGCGTTCAGATCACTATCGTGATACTTTAATGTCAAACAGCAAGCTCTGCGCAGCACCACTTCATGTTGAATGAACGAACGCATCGCTTTGACCATTCTCTGTAGATCTCACCTACTCCATGTGCCACGATTGGTTGATTAGGTACAATGCCTGCACGTTATTGGTCAAGCTACTTTTTGATCATAACCTTCAGCAAGTATAAAAACAGGGCAAACAAACTGAAATATAGAAATCCTGGCCAGGAAGTGTCCCGTAAAAAATGGCATGCTTGGCAACCCAAATAAACTGGCAGTGGGAGAATCACACAGACCAAAACAAAAACAGACAGTGCGACACAGAAAACATTTCAAAGTAGAATACTTGTCTGTAGCGTTGTTTTTCACAGTATATGAATTTAGCATGTTTCCTAAATATCTACAAACATATTATGGTATTTTTATGCATTAGTGCAGTCAAAAAAATTACGAACAGCACCTTTAATACTGGCAACATTAAAGCTTGCTTGGGTTTGTGTGATACCATTTAAATTTTTCAGAATGTAATGCTATTTAGTTGGCCAAAATCTTATGTGTATTACTGTTTAAGAGTTCAGTAAGACTTTATTTCTTTCTTGAAAGGAATTAATTTTATCTAACAAGGATGCATTAAATAATCAAAAATGACAGTAAAGACATATGTAATGTTGAAAAGGATTTCTGTTTCAAATATGATTTTTTTTTTTTTTTACTTTATATTCATCAAAGAATTATTAAAGTATGTTTCCACAAAAAATAAAACAGCACAACTGTGTTCAACATTAAATGTTTCTTGAGTCTCAAATCAGCATATTTGAATGATTTCTGAACCATCTAGTGACACTGAAGACTGGAGTGATGGCTGCTGAAAATTAAGCTATGCCATCACAGGAATAAATTACAATTTAAAATATATATATAAAAAAAGAAAACAATTGCTTTAAATTGTTTTAAAATTTCACAATATTATTTTTTCTTTTAATTGTTTTGATTTTTATCGTTATTCTTTGATCAAATCTTCTTCCTTTACTTTTACCAAGATCATTGGGATCATATCATACAAACTGATCAGAATCACACAATGTGAACTGGCTAAAAAAGTAAAAGAAGAAATGTAGATAGTGTTGCCAGCTATTCTGATTAGTCAACCATCTTATTCTTGGCCTTTCCTAGTTTTTCTTTCACCTCATAAAACCCTGTACTTGATTTATAGATGCTATCACCTCCTGAGATTATTTATCATGTCAAGGCAACCGCCATTTAGTAATGAATATGCAAACTGTAACCTTTGTGCCAGAGCTGTTGCAGCTCCATCTAAAGCACACATGATTATGGCCTTTTTTATCTGCCTGCTTCCTGTCTGATGTAAGATCTTCAGAACAATAGAGAAGGTGTTTGGCTTATCTAGCAGGTGCATCAACAGTTGTTAACGAACGTCCCCCTCATTACCTTACTGCGACGGATGGGGGATGGAAGGCATCTGATGGAGCCTCCATCTTTACGAGAGAGAGATGAGAAACAGCCTTCCATTCTCCACTGAACTATCACTTTGGTGTGTAGGAGTGTGTAAGACTAACTGCTCTTTGAAAGGAAACCGTGACATCTGTTTCCTTTTAGAAGAGTAGCATTATGAAGATTGCTGAAAATGTTTTGTGTGTTCAAGTACGTGAAGTTTCAATTTCAGTGGCAGACTTTCTAAAGTAGGGAGGTTTTCTTTTAGCACATTCTCAGTATGAATCTAGGTCCCCTGCTTACAACTGTACCGCAGACAACAAACTGTTTCCTTTCACTAGAAAACAAACAAACAAACTAAAAATCTACAGTATTTATTATAGTGTGCATTGATTAAAGTTATCAGGCCAAAGCTCTTAGGATAAGAGAATAATTGCTCACCTGAGCTAAACCCGAGAATATGAGTTGCCATGGTAATTTGTTCCACTAAAAGGTGATTCAACAGTACAACATAGATGTTACCAAGTTAATCCTACAGTTGCATGATAAACCTATTGTTATCTTCTCTCCAATACTTGTTGAGAGTATAATGCATTATCTACTCTGACAATAGTTGACCTGAAAGAGAAAACTGTTGTCACAATATCTTTTTGGTGTCTCACAGTAATATACCAGGTAAAGTTTAATGACATCTTGATTAATTGTGTGAAAAATAGAATGTGATGTATCAGCATGAGAACCTCCCATGGTGACTGTGGTGGACTTAAGTGAGGTCAATTATTGCAAGGGCTTTTCTGTTGTTTTAATTATTTACAGTTTACACAATATATTATTACTACTTATTACATGGCTCTGTGGAATACTTGATTCTGATTGGTCATTCGCGACATTCCTAGGTATGTTATCCCACGATTACAACCGGTAAAAGCTAATAACAGGCTCATCCGGGTAACAGAAGTTGGTGCTGTAATCTTGCTTGAACTGTTTTTTTCTTGGTAGAAGCTTTGCGTTTGTTTAGCCAATAAAAAATTAAAACTCAGTTCAAAATGGTGTACAATTATTTATTATGTTATCCTGGTATCACAGACTCTCTCTCGTTTCATACAAACGCAGCTGCTGCCGGTTTGCTATGATTGTTTTGAACACTGTAATGGATTATAAGAGAACTAACAAACTGGTAAGGTTTTAAAACAGTTTTGTCTTAATTCTTTTATTGCCTTAATTATTTTTGTGGTGAAATGTTGTGTAATAAGTGGTTTGACTGCACCGTTTTCCTTAAAAGTCTGTCTAGTTTGAACTGCGGTCTTCACGGAAGCTTTGCGTTCAAATATTTCAACTCAAATCAATATTTTTTGTCTAATTATTTACTTATGTGGCAAGTAGCTGTGTAATAAGCGGGATAATGTACATCCAGTCAGTTGTTATCTCAGAATAAACCCCGACAGGGTCTTGTATCAGCCTGAAAGGTTACATTATCCCTTACTTGTAATACACTACAGTATTATTATACAAAAGAGTGTAGTTTTAAATGTATGTTATTAATTTTTGTACTTGCACACAGCAGGGCTGTCAAATAAAAATGTTAACAATGTCAGATAAAAATTGTAAACTGATGATTTAAAAAAAAATGGTGTTTGGTAGTATTAATGTATTTAAATGTCTTTTAGAACTTGAATTTTGAAAATATAATTTGAATGTTGGAAGTATTTAAGTGAAAAAACTTGAAAACTGAAGGAGAGTCTTTGTAAAACCAAAACATAAAATTTTAAGTTTACCTTAAAATGTGTTCAATAGCAAATCTTCAGTAACGAATGTGAGAATTACAAATGAACCCAAACCTCGCTGAAGTCCACCACACTGATCACAGGAGGTTAACATGCTGTTGATTTAACCTTTATATTTCACATGTGCTAGTTGTAATTGCTTACTTATTATGGATATGTGTCAGATGGATGTTTCTGCTGGTTCAGTGTGTGTGGTTTTGCTTTCATAAGATGCTGTCAAATTAAAAGGAGTATGACTTTGAATTTCAGCGTTGTTTTATTTCATTGCACAGTTTGTCTCGCACCTTGTGTGAATGGCGTTTTAAGAACTGGATTCAAATAATGTGGTCTTTTGAGACTTGGACATTGTGATACTAGGGCTGTAGTGGTGAAGAAATTTTCCTTGCAGTAATTTTGAGTACGCAATATTATGACCATTTATTTATTAATGCTCATTAATATGCATATAATAGTAAGTTCCGATTCTCGAATCTGACTGGAAAAGTGGCTTTCAAACACTGCTGTTGACATTTCAACAGTATGAGATGAGTACAGGGACTTGATTCTGCGCTCATTTTACACAGGCTGTCAGTTAGTTCAGGTACATTGTTACACCAAGAGGTGGAGGCAAGGGACTGTCTTTACGAGTGAGTCAAATAATATGTTTCATTCATAATTGAAACAAGGTGTTGAAATTAATTTAACTTTGAGCGCCACTTTACAAGGCTCAATCGACGATCAACTCCTTGCCTTGGTAATGCTAAAGCTGATGTTTCACTTCAGAGAGAACAATGCCATTGATTGAGTGCACTGAACAGCGCTGAAGCCAGTCATGGGAAATCCCCTTAAATTCTGAAAAGATTCTATGACAAAGATATTGCTTTCATCTTCTGACATCTGATGGCAAACTGACTTTTTTTCATGAATATATAACTTGCCCTGAAGAAGGACATATGCAGGTAATCGCGCATGCTCAGTCGATCCCTCTTCTCTCTCTCTCTCTCTCTCTCTCTCTCTCTCTCTCTCTCTCTCTCTCTCTGTCAGTTTAGTGCAAATCTACGGAACCTTTGTACATATCCCAATGGTAAAAAAAAGAGCGAGTTGGTGTAAAAGTATTACTCTCTTCAGCTTCACTCTTGTTATGATTATTAATTTATTGAAAATGTAATACACATGCATTAAGTGTAAAACAAAGGCATAACCTCATGAGAGAGAAGAAAAAAACATGAACGTTGCGGTTGTGTTTGTTGTATGTCATACTCTGTGGTTGGCTTGTCAATATTGTGATTTTACAGTATTGCGGTTATCACGACAGCTCTATGCGATACTTCTGTACAGGGCTCTAGAGTGCGACCAATTTGGTCGCACATGCTACCTAATTTCTCAAAGGTGCGACTACAAAAATTAGAGGTTGCACCAGTGCGACCAGCCGTTCGAGGAAAAAAAAAAAGTCTCCGCGAATCTGTGTGTGTCTCTGTGGTTCTACATGTGGTTCTAGAGCAGAGAATTTAGGCCTGAGTTTCAGCCCGAGCCCGACGGACCCCGACTTTTTTTTAGACTTCTCCTTACTTTTATATTTTAGACATCCATCAATTAGTGATGAAAAAAAAATGCCTCGCTGGTGGAAACAACATGAGACCGTCAAGAGCAGCTCGACGGTGTTTAGTGTCCCGCCAGCAATAGCGCAGCTGAACAGTTCTGTGTTCAAATACGCGCAATAGGCTAACGCTTGCCGCAAAGCACTGGCAAAAGTAATTACCATAAATGTGACGGGGGAAATAGTAAGGAGATATTTGAATCATTAACTAATAAACTAGTGTTTTCTGAGTCTGTGTCGCAAGGATGAAGTTGCTGATCCTGACTCACCATCTCCTCATTAGACGTGCCTTTAGAGGGAAGTGCATCTTTACGGCTTATGATTATAATGAAAGAGTTTTTGTTTTCGATTTTTTTTTTTTTTTCGTTAAGTAATCATTTAAAGCTTTCTATAGATAAATTTATCATGTCTGTGAGGCATGTTTTCACTGAGTTTAGGTTAATTTTGTACTCCTGTTAAAGACGAGACGCAGAAAGTGCATGGTGTTTGTTTTCTTTATTTTATAAAAGCACAACGTTTTGTTGATATTGTTAGTGCACACAAATAAAAGTAGACCCTTTGTATTTACGAATGATGTATTACTCTTACCTTTATGAGCAAAAATGACGACGTATCTACTGAAAAAAAATGCAAGTGATCACGCTGGCATCTCCATGTCCTGAAGTGTCTCCGCACAAACTATTGGATATAGCGCACATTTATCTGGGTCTAACGTTTAAACATTGTTATATGCTTGAACTGTTTTATATCTATAGATTTTATTTTAGGCGAGTCGTGATGATTTAAGAAGGCTAAATTGATCAAACATAGGCTCACTGTCTGCCGCTGGCTGCTTGGTCGTTACTTTAAAAAAAAAAAAAAAAAAAAAAAAAAACTAAAACTTATATTTAACAAACAAAAAATGCTCCGAATGTTTTTCTAAATTAACCCTCTGAGGTCTAAGGGGGTTTTGGGGGCCTGGAAATGTTTTGACATCCCCTGACTTTTGTGCTTTTTCAGTTGCTTATAAATAGATACATGGCTAAAGTCTAATAACACTGAATTCAGTACAAACTGGGCTACAATAATATGTAAATAGCATGTATGTACATGATTGTTTTTAAGAAAACGTTTATGCGTGGTTAGTAAAAAACTACAATTTTGAAGTCACTGAAATAAGGTCATAAAACACATACAGAACATTTGTTCACAAGACTGTCAAACCTGGAGCTTGTAGCCTAGAATTTTTGCTTCAAAATGATGTGAAAATCATCTTGTTTACTCATTCACAGAAAACAATAGATGAATTAAAAATTTCTAAGACACTTTTTGTTTCTAAAGGGCATATGCGAGTAGGCGTCAACTATCATGAATATTTGTGTGATTCATACCTGAGAAGACAAAGACCCACATAATGAGCTGCATAATGAGCCTTTCAGTCAGGTATGTGACCGAGAGGGAAGCGTTACAAGAAAGAATGTGAGGACAAAATAAATGTATATATTTTTAGGTTTGTAGTTTATTTAGAATATATTTAATTATCCCCGAAAATAACTTGAGATTCACTTGCGAGTGCAGTTAAACAGTTTATTAGGAACAATCAAAGCTGACTTTCAAAGCTGAATTATTAGCATCATTACTCCAGTCACACAGTCTTTCTATTATTCTGATTTGCTACTCAAAAAAACATTTATTATTATTATTATTATTATTATTATTATTATTATTAATTTATTAATTGAAAGAACAGCATAGTTTCTAACATGATTATTGTGTTTATCATCACTTGTGTGCTAAATAAAGTTTATATATATATATATATATATATATATATATATATATATATATATTATATATATATATATCTATATATAATATATCTATATATAGTAATATATATATATATATATATATATATACTGACTCCCAGCTTTTAAATGGTCACTGATACTATTAGTAATTTATAGGAAAAAAAGAACACATTTACCACATTTATTGTCAGTGATATTTGCAGCTTACTTGATACACATTTTTTTTTTTTTTAACCTCAGACGATTGCAAACACCAATGACGGGGTATAACACATTAAAAATATTTACACCAGAGTTGTCTAAGTTATAGAACATAAAAAAACAAACAAACAAAAAAACAACCTGGCATCGTGAAACATTGAGATGATGTAAATGAAACTTCATAATGTTTCACCTGATTATACATTTAGTCAGGAATTATAGTATGGAAAAAGTCTAACCAGTAAAATGTGGACAAGTTATATGAAAACTAATACAAGTAGATTAATAATAAAAAAGACTTACTCATGTTTATCTCTGCTGGGTCAGCCGCTTCGTTCTTCTTTCTGAGGTAATCCAAATCTTATTCCTCTCAGCGGTCTTATTGAGGTGAATTATGTCTTATTCCTCTCAGCGGTCTTATTGAGGTGAATTATGTCTTATTCCTCTCAGCGCGAAGCGAACAGTAACATTTAAAAAACGTGAAGTACAGTCTTGCTGCTTAGTTTGCTCTGATAAGGGCGGTTGCCCGCCGCGAGCTTCACGTTGACGCTTATAATAACAATAGTGCGCTCGGCGCATGGGCGTGGTCGCATTATATATAATGAAGGGAAAGGGAAAGACGGATATCGCATTGTTTTCATGTGGATTACTTTATCACAGAATATTTGTTTTTGGTAGCACTTACTTAGTTTAAAAGTAGACATGTCAAGCTTTCTATAGATCTATCTCTCTATCTCTATGTCTCTGTGTTGAGTATTCACTGAGTTACAGTTCATTTTAATGACGCATTTCTAAATAAAGATCACCGCAGACCAAGGCTGCAGACAGCGCACTCTGTTTGTTTTCTTTATTTTATAAATGCACAAAGTTTTGTTGTTATCATGTGTGTATACAAATAAAAGTAGACCCTTTACAGATTTGTTTGATGTATTGCTTTTATCAGTACGATCAAAACTGAAGTGTAATTTAAGTTCTTTTCGGTCTTATCATGAGAATTTGCCTCAAAACGCATATCCGTGTTAGCCGACTTCAGAGGGTTAACTAAATTAAAAAAAGGAAACGAAATATAATAAAAATAAATAAATATATAAATATGAACTATTTTAATAGCTGAAACAGTAGTATAAGCTGTTTAGGTACTGTTTAGCTGTTCAAATCAGACACTAGAGCATCCCTTCATTCAGACACAGTGGAAGATCTGATGAGAATCAGTGTAGAGGGGCCAAGTCTGGAAGATTTTGATGCTAGAGAGAGTGTGACCAGCTGGTTTAGCCAAGTCCAAAGATCAAGAAGGCCAAACTACAGGAGTTGGCCATCCAAGGGGCATGTGACTGCAATGGAGGATAGTTGAGACATTGAGCCATGAGATGTTCAATTTGAAGCCCTTAAAACACTTAATTTAGATTTTCTTTTCATTTAATTTATCTTGATTTTCAGTAAGTTACCTTTCCTGTAGAATTGTGCTTTTAAATAAAGAACTTTATGTTGACCAGATTGTTAGTTAATCATTTACAAGTAAATATTGCCTATATGGACGGCGATTAAAAAAAAAAAAAAAAAATAAATAAATAAATAAAGTGAACTTGTAAAACTTTGGTGTTAAATGCAATGCGGTCTAAAATTTGGGTGCACCTAACTCTTGTGCTGGTGCACCTACGAAAAAAGTTAGGCACATGAGTGCAACCAGTGCGAAAAGTTAGTCTAGAGCCCTGCTGTAGCAACGGTACACTGTACAATTCTAATTAGTATTAGTGTTGATTTACACTAATGTCTGTTATAATGCTTGTGGCAACGTGCTTGAGTTGTGCTATTAAATGCAATCTGACACATTTTGTAACAACAACACAGTACATTGAGCTTGGCTAGAGAATGGTTCTGGCCTAATGTAGAAAGCTGTAGACATTAAAACATTTTTGGTTGAAATGTAAATTAATTAAGCGATTGCATGATTCAGAATGAGTTATGCAAATGTTTCCAGTGGATTGGACGTGTTTCCCCATTCATTTTCACATTTTCACTTCCCCATTTTCATTTTCACATGAATTGGCAATGTTATTGTATTGATTTCGAACTGATTTCAGCTCCCATGTTGGTTTTTAACGAACCTTTTCTCTCAGATCAGACATTGTTTGTTTTGACACTGTAACGACACCTGTTACTGCGCTTAGCAAGTGCATGCCAATAATCTGAGCTAACTGGAACATACGCTGCTCTGGGAAACAGATAGACACAGCAGGTGCAACAGCACAAAGAAGTCTCAGAGACCCGCGAGACATGGACTGAGAGCAGGCGGCTTGAAGGAAGTAGTTTCCACCCTTCTCTGTTCAAGTCTAACCTTGGTAGACAAGAGACTACTGAAACCCGCCAGTAGGTGTAACTTAACAGCCATGTCAATACGTGTTTCATTGCTTGGCTGTCGAAGCTAACACATGCACCCTTCAAAAATTACAGTGTGAGACCAAGATGGTGATTCACGAATGCAGAAATTATTTCCAGACATAAACTTAATCTGCGCCTGGGAAAACTGCCCTGGATGAATTTTATTTTATTTTATTTTATTTTATTTTATTTTATTTTATTTATTTTATTTTATTTTATTTTATTTTATTTTAATTAATTTTTTTTTTTTTAGGCTTGATTTAGTTGTTGGTATGTGGCAGGGCAAGATTTCAACTTGGGACCATATTTCAGACACCATGTTTTGGTTATGTGACAGCAAGTTTTCTTGATGATGAGATTATGAAACTAAGAAGTGTCTGTTTAGAATTTGTATCTTCTCTAGGAGAAACCATTCGACAAGGTTATAAATACCATTTCAATTTAGCTGAGTTATGGCAGATTTTGTTAGTACTTTCAAAAATTGGGTGTGTGTTCCTCTTTTGGTGCTAATTAGTTAAGGTAATATAAAACTGTAACATAAACTCAAACTTTTTCCATAAGGCTTTTCGTTTTATCATTATTTATTTATATATTTATTTACAATGTTTTTCCAGTTGGCCCGTTAGAAAACCTATCCAATGATGTACAGCAGGGTTTCCCACACATTGATTTATTTGTGGCGGGCCGCCACAATATCAAAACTGACCGCCACAAAAAGATTTTCCAAAAGGCTTTGAATTCATTGAATAAACATGAGCACTGCACGTTTCAAAATCAAAAACCGATGCGGGTGTTTTTATATCACTGTATATCAGAAGGAAACCGACTGTATTTAGAGAATTTTCAATTTAATTTTCATTTCATTTTGCATGTAATGCTTGATAAGGCAGCGTTTGTGAGCTCAGCGCTGCTTTACAGCCGTTACCGGAGAATCCTGTATCTCTCCCGCTCTTAAAGCGCCTCCTGCTGGCAGAAAATGAATTTGTGTATATATGTATATATGGGGGCGGGGGAGTGCCGCCACAAATAGAGTGTGAGGCTGTGGGAAACACTGTACAGTATCTTGCGAAAGTATTCATACCCCTTAATTAATTTGTTTATTTTTTTATGTGGCTGCCTTCTGTTTAACTGCTTTAAATAACTTTTTTTTCCCACATCAATCCACACTCCATACACCATAATGGTAAAGCAAAAAAACAGGTATTTAACATCTTTGCAAATTTATTAAAAATAAAAAACTTAAATGATTCGATTGTATAAGTATTCATACCCTTATCTGGGACAGTTGAAATTTAGCTCAGGGACATTCATATTGTGTGAAGTTAACCTGTGACAAATTCAATTGAATGGGTATGATTTGGAAAGGCACACGTCTTAATAATAGGTCTAACAGCTAATAATGCATATCAGAGCAAAAACCAAGCTCTGAGGTCAAAATAACTGCCCGTAGAGCTCAGAAACAAGTTTGCTTCAAGCCACACATCTGGAAAGGAGTTCAGAAAAGCATTCTGCTTCATTGAGGGTTCACAGAAGCATGTAGTCTCTGTTGTTACCCTTAATGGAAGACGTTTGAAACAACCAAGACTCTTCCTAGAGCTGGCCTCCTGGCCAAACTGAGCAATTGATGGAGAAGGGTTTTGGTTTGAGTGGTGACCAGGAACCAGATGGTCACTCTAGTTGAGCTCCATAATCATATGTGGAGATAGGAGAAATCTACAGAAGGAAAAACATCAATGCAACACTCCACTGATCTGGGCTTTATGGCGGTGTGGCAAGACTTAATCCTCTCTTCAGTGAAGACACATGAAAACACACTTAGAATCTGCAAAAAAGCGCTTAAAGTACCCCCAGACTGTGAGATTATCTGGTCTGATGAACCTCAATTCCAAGCATCGTGTTTGAAGGAATCCAGCTCTGCTCGTCACCTGCACAGTACCATCCCAAAAGTAAAGTGTGCCGGTAGCAGCCTCATGTTGTGGGGCTGTTTTTCAGCACCTGGGACTCGTCAGAGTAGAAGAAAAGCTCAGTGCACCAAAATATAGAGAGAATCTTAATGAAAACCTAGTCCAGAGCATTCAGAACCTCAGACTGGGCAGAAGGTTTACCTTCCAGCAGGACAGTGTCCCTAAGCACACAGCAAGAGTGGCTTATAGACAACTCTGTGAATGTCCTTGAGTGGCCCAGACACAGCCTGGTCTTGAACCCAGTCAATTATTTTGGAGAGATCTGAAAATGTGTGTCCCCCCCGATCCAACCTGACAGCTTGAGAGGTGAAGAGATGAGTAGAAGGATGTCAGATAATTGCCAAAATCTGATGAGCAAAGCTTGTCGCATCAAACTAAAAAGACATGAGGCTGTAAAGGTGCCTCAGCAAAATATTTAGCTACGGGTATGAATACTTATACAATGTACTTATTTCATTTTTTTTTCTTTATTTCATTTCATTTCAAGTTGTGACAATTCTGTTTTTGCTTTGTCAATATGGTGTATGGAGTGTAGATTCATGTGGGGAAAAAAATAATTTAAAGCAGTTTAACATAAGGCAGCAACATAACAAAACTTGAAAAAAATGGAAGGGGTATGAATACTTTCGCAAGGCACTGTATGTAGGTTAAAGCAATAAACAGTGTTGGTCAAAATGGTGCAAACCTGACAGTGTCTTACCTGACAGTGGTGGAACCTGTTTTGTCTCTCTTGAAGATTTAGGTGTGCCCTTATCTTAAAAGAATATATATATATATATCTGCTACATAGTAATGCTGACAGTTTCAGAAACATTAGTGAAATCCACCTACCGTAATGTCAGTCGACTTATGCTTTTAACCTGTTTTCCAAATACCACACATACAAGGCAGTGTGGATGGTTTTCAAGACATTCCTTCTGGTGTTTTTGTCATGAAAAATGTAAATGGCAACCCAAAGAAAATTACAGGGCGACATTGAGATTTATTGGACATTTTAAGAAAGTCCATAGAGACATTCATTCAGGCTGTTACCTTACCTTAGTCTCCCAGCAGACAGATTGAGAAACATATGACATTTTTACATCTAAACTAGCAGTTGCTGTTAAGTCCACAAACATGCTTTCATTGACCTCGCACAGGTTGTTTTAATTGGGGTGTGCATTGCAGGTGATGTATTTTTTATTTATTTATTTATTTTTTTTCACATCCAGATGACTGACAAATTCTGCTTCATTCACCTTTTTTCTGTAATGTTATTGCAGGTGCTGAGACACTTGGGTTGGATCCTTAAAAAGTGTTTGCCTTGCGGAAATAGAGGTGATAGTGTGGTGAGTATAAATGCATGCTGGTGCTAAGATGGCTTATTTTTTTCTCTAAGGAAAATAGAAAAACTTATTTATTTTTAAGCTGGGCTCTGTGTTTTTGGAAAGGACATGGAAAAGGTACAGCTGTTTCATAGACTTTTTGTAGCAGGAATATTCAAGATCTCTGGTTCCCACTACTAGTATGTATATCACCATTCTAGTTTTTTCCATGTAATGAAATGCCCACTGTAATTTGTTCATATGACATGGATGAAGGCCGTTCAGTGTGAATACTTGAATTACTTTGTGTGAATGTATTATTGATAATCAAAGCACTCATAGTAAATACTTGCAGATGGAGGGACAGATCAAATTAAGTAGACTGTATACACTACTGTTCAGAAGTTTGGGGTCTGTAAGATATATTGTGGACTATTATTGCAATTTAAAATAACTACAATTTCTATTTGACTATATTTTACAATATTATTTATTCTTGTGATGCAAAGCTGAATTTTCAGCATCATTACTCCAGTCTTCAGGTCTAATATGCTGATTTGCTGCTCAAGAAACATTTCTGATTATTAGTAATGTTCAAAACATTTGTGCTTAACAGCATGCATTTCACATGGAAATCTTGTGTAACATTATAAATGTTTTACTGTCATTTTAAATGTGTCTTTGCTGAATAACATTAATTTCCTTAAGAAAAAAAAAATCATACTGATCTCAGACTTTTGAATGATATCCTTAAGAAAAAAAAAATCATACTGATCTCAGACTTTTGAATGATAGTGTTGTTGTTAGGGATGCTCATTTAGGTTATTTTTCCTAACCGACAACGAGGCTCAAACCGATTATTAACCGTTAGGCATGGGCTGATTACCGGTTTCAAAAAAAAAATCATACTGATCTCAGACTTTTGAATGATAGAAAGGTATACCGCGATTTGAATATGTCACGGTTTCAAAACCACTAATAATTTCCATTATAATGAAAGAGTAGGAATCCCTCAGACTGAGTGCAGTGTAGAGAGTAACACTGACCCCTCCTCCTCCTGTTGGAGCGAGCGAGCGAGCGGTCAATCACATGTGTGTAGGAAGGCCCGGGTACACTTTACATTCAGTGTTCCTTTCCGTCTCGCACACAGCCCCGTCCGCACAGCTTTCAAAAGTATACTCAACCAAAGATGAGTGCAGATGGATGAGCTCGACACATGCACAGTAACGCGGGGTGCGTGGCTGTCCAAAAACTAATTCTTAACATATTGTGGTCAGCACTGCATTTTTTTTATAGTGTGTAATGTGATCATATGGGGTCATATGATGTTGCTAAAAATAACATTATTTTGTGTATTTGGTGTAATGAATTGTGTTTATGCGGTTTAAGGTTAAAAAAAAAAAAAACATTATTTTCCACATACTGTACATTATTGTTTCTCCTCTATGCCACGCCTTTCTGAAATAGGACATTTTTTACAAAGCTCATCATTCTGAAAAGCGAGGTGTGTTCTGATTGGCCAGATATCTAGTGCATTGTGATTGGCAGCATGGCTCAATCGTGTGACTAAAATGTTACGCCCCTTTCCATACTGTGATGCGTGTCTCCGTCAGAACACTGGTGCGACAAGACAAAAACAATAAAACCCGTTACACATGAGGCATTTGTTGCACCCAGTGGGGACATAATTACGGATCATAATGACTTATACTGTCTTTTTATGTATTGCGTATTGCACCACGTAAACATAAAACCATGTCTGCATTTGTAATCGGAGAAACGACAAACAACAAGCACTACTCTACACTGCTCAAAACTCATCAGTGGCAAATCCTTTAAATATGAAAACGTACTTACAGACCTTGAGTCAGAACAGCCGGCATTGTAGTCTACTCTTCCAGGATCAGGAAACAGTCCTCCATAAAATGAATACGATATCAACGTCAACCAGTGGAACTGAAACTGCTCTTTTAATTTTTTAAAATAAATAATATAAAATAGCATGCATTATTTAAAGGGACAAATATACATTAAAAACATACATTTTAACATTAGATTCACTAAAACATTCACTATTATTTAATTCAGAACTGTTCTATACAGTATTTAATGCAATTAGATCAAAGGTCCCTGTTGAAAAAAACAGCTTATGCTGGTTAGGTATGTTTTGATGCTGGGATGCTGGTTTATGCTGGTCCTTTGCATAAATTAGCAAAAGGACCATCATAAACCAGCAAAGGACCATCATAAACCAGCAAAAGGAGGAGCATAATAAAGCAGAGGAGGAGCATAATAATGCTGTAGTCCTTCTGTTTGTTTGTTTTGGTACTGTTCTGGAACAATGCTGTAAATACAACTTAACCACTGATTTCTAGTTTGTGTCCTCTTTTGGAAGGCCAAACAAAGTAGTTTTGCTTTCACAATGAAACAGCATCTCCACAACATGGCGCCGGCGGCAACAGCGAGAATAAAAGTTATGCCTTCTTGAACATTTGGGCGGCGTTATGCAAATCTTCCCACAAGACTTGTGCCGGTATTCGGGTAATGCGATATATCGCGGTAATGAATATGCACGATATTGTTATCGTGGGCACTTCCAAATACCGAGAATAATTATATATTACAAATTATTCAGAATTTGAAATGCCATTTTAAGAATACTTTTCCCATCAACTGGTCAAAATGCACAACACCGTTTGTATGCTGCTTTCAAAAGACCCGTGAACTCTGATGTAAACAAGCACGCACAAGAAGCACATGAGGAACACGTGAGAAACGGCTGATTGAAAGCACAATCACTCTCTGACAGCAGATGGCGCTAAACTGCAGAAACTGCAGCCCTTACCCTGGAAACCCCATAAATAAAAGCAGCTGCTACTTTCTAAACATTTAAATAAATATAAAATAATATTTATATATTTCCATAATTTTTTTTCCATTTTAATCTGGACTATAACAGCTCTAGATATTGTTTGAAAGTGTTTTGATTCTTTATTGTTCATTAACACTTTACATTAGGGCTTCATTAGTTAAAAAACTGTCAATGAAAAATTCTTCTGAACATTCATTAATCTTAGGGTATTCCCATATTTTATAACACATTGTTAAAATCGAAAGTTGCAACTGTTATTTAATGAGCTAACATGAGCTAAGACTTGTATTTTTTTAACAAAGATTAGTAAACTTCTGTAGCAAATGTAGCTATTGCTCATTGTGAATGTTGATGCATTAACTAAGGTTAACTAATGAGGTCTTATTGTAAAGTGATACCTATGGGTCTTTAAAGTTATTTTGTACTTTAATCGGTGTAAAATTTTTAACTTTAAATATATTTTTTGTATTGCTTTATTGCATTTAAATGTTCAGTATTATTTGTGTATATAAGAAAAAAGTTATTTAACCTGTTATACTGTATTATGACCACTTTTTTAAAACTTAATTTCAAATACCGTGATAATACCGCATACCGTGGTAAAAACATGATCAATTAATCGCAACATGAAAATTTGATACCGGCATATCCCTTATTCCCACATTGTGACGTAGACGTGGGGGCGTGTTTAAATAAGCCGTTAAAGGAGGGCTTGGACAAGTCTTAACTTTTAGCTTGTAACACTCCAAAGAGAAAGGAAAACTTGAAATCATGTCATACGACCCCTTTTAGACTTTCCACTCAGAATTAGGATAAATCGATGCAGAGTCGTTTCGTGGATCGATTATGAGATCTTCCAAATACATCGCAATTCTCCCTGAAATCGATTCTGAGCTTAGATTTTAACAGCAGATGGCGCTCTACTTTAGGTTTTATCTTTACTCTCAAATGCTCTTGAAGAAGAGCGATTGTGCGTTCGGATGAGTCTAATTTCACCTTGGCTCAGAATGCTTTTATGACGCCAGATTAATGTAAACACAGCCCACTGTGAACATCCTTGTAATTCACTTCTACAACCTTTTCGAATTGTATTAATTATTTTAGGTTCAAGTGTGTGCAAGGATTTGGAAACAAGCAGAGTGCCGTTGTTTCTAAAGCATGCAGCACTATCTGCTGTTCAAAACTAATCTCACGATCAACTCAAGAAAGAATTGTAAGAAAATCTCAGAATCGATGCTGAATCATTTCTCGATTCGCGATGCATTGATTTATTTTCCCAGCCCTACTCAGAATCATGATTGCATTAAAATGATTTTGGTTGGAATAATAAGCATGTATTTGCCAATTTCATGTTATTTTCTTTTTTTCTTTCATTATGGTGAACATTATTAGTAGTTGTATTTTTTTGCTGTCATCAAAAATAGTTCCAAAATGAAGCCGGATCAATCATTACTTGTCTCAGAGTGATACAAACTTAGCCAATCAAAGACTGTCTAATAAATTTGTTTTCGGTTTTACCCCCCTACTGCTACTAATTTGTAAAAGTTTTTTGTGTTTTGAAGTCAGCATTCACTATAAAAACATAATTATAACCGATACCAATTAGCTTCCACCATGATTCATTGACTGATACACCCCAAACCCAGAAAGCAGAGTTTCCCATTGATAATTACAGCATTTTGTAGTGTTCATGTGAAGGCAACCATTATCTTAAGACTCTCATCAGATCACAAACTAGGTGGTGCCTAGGATGTAATTTATAAATTCAACAATCTGCTTTTTATAATAGTCCGAAGGTGACAGCTTTATCCTGTGTTGCCTTTATCGGTCACTGTTGTGATTTGAGAACAAACAAACGCTTCTTAGCTTAATCGCTAATGCTACGCACTCAAATCAGAACAATGAATGAGTATGTGTGTACTGGCGCTCTGGCTCTAGCAATAGTAAGTGATTTTGGCAGGTGGTGATATGATGTAACCTTCTGAACAGCTCCAGCGAGATCATATTCCAGCAGACCTTTAGGCAGTGCCTGTTCCACATGTCCCACATGTTCCACAAACACCCCGTCCTAAGGGTCTACATGTGTAAAAAAAAAAAAAAAAACACACCAGCAGCAGAATCGGGTCGAAAGGGAGGTACCTGTATAGTTTCTTTATCACTGTAGATAACCGGGTCTCTGCAGTTGTTTATTTTGTTAATTATTAGTTTTTTCTGTTTTATTTGTTTTATTGTGGTTTGTTGGTGGAATTGGCAGTGTACTCTGTTCACATGCAGATGAATAACTCTCAAAACTGACCAGGGGTGGTTAAACCAGTCTGCTATTGATTATTGGCTTTCTCTGAGCTCCATTGTTGATGATAGTAATTTCTTTGCCTGATCAGTTATCACTCATTATCTACTGCTTTTTGTCACATGCTGGATACTTTTTAAGTATGCCAGATAAGGTTCAGGTTGCATCATTTAAATTCTGTCAATAACCATGAAAAAAAAAAAAAAAAAAAAGATTGTCACCCCAATATCAAAAGAGAAAAAAAAAATGTGTTATATAATTCACACTCACACACTTTACTCAATATTGATAAAAACAAGAAATGCTTAAATGGCTGACAAAAATTCTGCTTTGCCATCACAGTAATGAATTTTGAAATTAAAATAGAAACCAAATATTAGGGATGCACCGATACCGATACTGGTCTGTATAGTTGATGTGCGCAAGCTGATAAGCAAAGCACACTCAGTGGTTTGAGCGTGCAGCAGCACAGACATCACTGGAAAGTCTGTCGTTCGGTCGGATGTCAAAAGCAAGTAAGTTAAACAATGCACAAGTTACTACAGATACTTGGCGGTAGGGAGAGAGTGCGCACATCTGTTGCATGATCTTGATTCCTGTTCACACACTTAGCACATGCATCATTTGGATTAAATCTAAACTGTAAATATAAAACAAACAAAAAATATAAGGGAAGTCACTATAAACTTTTATTGTATGTTTGTTTTGTTTTTGTTTTTTTTACGAGAAGCCTATAGGACGAAAGTAAAAATCGAAAGTGAAACTAGCAGCCTGTGTGAAGTGGACTAGGCTGTACTGTATGTGTCCCGCTCAACAATACACCTATACAATTGTGCGTGCGTTGTGCATGTTTTGCTTGCTTGATGTTAATAGCGTTATATGAGTGGCTTTGGAATACAAGTCGCAGCAATTTCAGATGATAAAAATTAGGACTTATGTTTCAGAAAACATGTTTATCGCTGTTACAAGATTTACGAATAATGTGTGGTTCCCTGCGTTATAACTGAGCCACCGCAAAGGAGCAGCTTTAATGTGTTCCTAAATTAAAGATGAAATATCATAGAGCAGTAAAATGAACAGTGAAAGTAACAAAAGCTTGTACAATACATTTTAAGGGGCATAATTAAGTGTGAAGATAACTGAAGGAAATGTATATTTGCTAAATAAACTAAGCCAACTAACATTATTCATATTCTTTTAGTTTCTGTACCCAGTATTTGTAAAAATTACAAATGCAGAGAAAATACATCTGTATCGTTATCAGAAAGTACCTAAAATAATAGTAACCATTTGGGCCTTGTTCTGGAAAAAGTGGTATCGGTGCATCCATAACAATTATTCTAAATTGTTATAATATTTCACAATTTTACTGTTTTTTTATTTATTATTATTATTATTATTATTATTATTATTATTTATCAAATAAATGCAGCCTTGGTTCAGAGCCTGTTTCAAATTTTTCCTTTTTGTGACATATATTTATATGAACATTAAGCACATTTCTCTAAATTGTATTTCTCTAAACCTTTTACTTTTTACATTAATGTTTTTTTTTTTAAGAATTAGGGAGATATTTTAAATATTAATAACAATTATTAAAATTAATATAAAAAATAATTTCTTATTTCTTTTGTCTTTGTGGTGAAATGTGTTCTGGACATGTTTTGTAATTTTTCAAACCTTGAGGTGCTGCATTGCATTCTGCCCTTTACAACACAAGCTATTGCCCTTTGACATATACTTCAATGCCTCACCTTTGGTCCAACATGGTGTTGAATTGAGTGATTCATACTACGAAAGTCTGTGTAGGCTGTAGGGTCGCCATCAGCTGCTTTACTCATAGTTTACCTCTGTAGCTGCAGGCAAACACATTTAGTGTCACTCGTTAACAGAGGCAAATGATTTTATTTAACATTCTCAGCATACCTGTGCTACAGCACATAAAATCATCTGCAGTATGGTAACATTTGCACATAGATTAAAAAACAACATGCTAATGACTTATTTTCAGTGATGGTAGATTTGCAATAATTAATGATGAGTGTGTGCATGTAGGTATGCTAATTAGCATCAAATTAATGTCAAAATGAATCTGTCAGTATAGATTATTATTCTCAGATTCATGTTTTAATCAATTCTAGAAAGGAGATGATTTCTTTTGTAACCTTTTCAAAATGCTTCCTTTTTCTATAAAAACAAGTCACATTGTTGTTTTTCTGAATGACATGCTTAACAGAGTTCTCAAAGTGCCGGAGGAGGGCAAAAACGTTACACAATCCCCATGGTCCTCCAGGAATGCTTGCAGTTTAGATCTTGTCCTCATGTTACCTCCCATTCTTGTTGCCCTCTGTCAAGTCCTGGTTTGGAGCAGCGCATTGCCGCCCTTCCCAGCAACTTCCACCTGTGCGCCAAAGATAAAATTGTTGATATGAGAGTCAACATTTCATTACAAAAATGCCACCTCAGAAAAGTGACAGCCGCACTCACCCAGAAGCAATGTCACAACATAAGCAGATAACCTTCTCTGTCTCTGATATGTCCTTGTGTTACATCACCCATAACTGTTTTCAAAAGTCACCATGCGGTGTGTACTTCAGGCTGTTGGGCTGAAGATTTAAAGGGATAGTTCACCCAAAAATGAAAATTCTGTAATTAATTCAGAAAGCTCTCGAATTTCATCAAAAATATCTTAATTTGTGTTCTGAAGGTGAACGAAGGTCTTACGGGTTTGGAACGACATGTGGGTGAGTAATTAATGAAAACAGAATTTTCATTTTTGGGTGAACTATCCCTTTAACACTGTGTCTGTGAATCCTTCAAGGGGGGGGGGGGTTGGCTTAGTTTTCAGTACGTAAAATATTCTTTTGACTAGGGATGCACGATAAATATCGCACAATATTTAATGCGCATCTCGTCAGTAAAGCTGGTTCTGTAATCAGCTTAAATCTCTACACGTGTGCTTTCACGTGAAGCAGCATTTACTACACAAAGCCGTTGTTCACTGACAAGCTGCACAAAATCATGATCATATTGCACGTTTTGCGCAGGTTGTCAGTGAACAATGACTCTGTGTAGTAAATGCTGCTCCACGTGAAAGCACACAAGTGTAGAGATTTACTGCTGATTACAGAACCAGCTTTACTGACGAGATGTGCATTAAATATCGTGCCGATATTTATCGTGCATCCCTACTTTTGGCTTGTTGTGAGATATGACTTAGAGATAACTGTTAAGCAGTCATCTTTACTTTTGGTTGTGATCAAGAATCAACTATCAAGCATGCAATACATGTATAAAGCAATTTATTTGTTGATCAGTTTCAGTGATCCATTGCAAACAATCTCAGAATATATATATATAAAAAAGCAGGTGGCTTTAAACATCCATATGTGTAGAGTCTTTTGTCCTTTGCAGAACGACTTTGATCCAAGTTTTTTTTGGAGACGAAACAAGAAGGTTTAATGATCCCATAGTGCCTGTGGTTATGTGCTTTACAGGAGGTGGTCTGTATGCTAAAATACATTATCCTATGTGCAGAGACAACGATATGCAAGCCATCCATAGGCTGACATACTGAAGAGTGTAAACACTGTGGTGCAGTATTTGTTTCTGAAGGATCCATAATGGCAGAACGATATCATCTGCAGGGCAGCGGTTGAAAGATTTTTAATAAAAAGCACTACGAGCCCTACGGCGGATGTATACGGGTTTGACCACAGTCAGTGGGATGCATTGACCTGCTTCTAGGACACTTCACACAAAAGAAGAAGAGTAGGGAGATCCATTTATGGGCCTCGTGTCATATTTTCCCCACCCCTCCATGTTCAGACAGACACTGATGGATCCAGATCCTAAAGTAGGTCAGGTGAGGTGGCGCGTTAATCTCGCTGGTTCAATTTGATTTTATTTTTCAGCCTACGGAGAGTAGGTTGCCTCACAAGCAGTTTAAGCCAACATCTGTCTTAATCGCTTGTGACAGCAATCACTAGCGTGTGGCATCTAATAAGCAACGGTCATTGTTCCTGCCGGATTGATTGGGCTGCTTTGCCTTTGAGCTCGACCTGATTGTTAGATGCTGATGGAGGGATGTGAGCCATATGCTTATTTTTCTAAAAGCGTCTGGTAGAAATGGTGTTGACATAATTGCTTAAAAAGAGGAAGAAAAATGGTACTATTGTCAGGATGTGGGGTGGCTGTAGCACGTCTGCTTCAGAGCTGCTCTAATACGTGCTGTGACATTACTTTGCTTTACAACTAGCTAAGTGTTTTACATTTTAGAAGACTAGTTGATTGCATAGTTGCCATTTTTGATAATACAAAGGCTGTGAAGAACAGAAAAATTATTTTTTTAAAAAGTAATCAAATCGTTGTGTACCCAGGTGTGCCTTTGAAATCAAAATAATTTAATATATATAAATATGGAAATTATTATAAAATGATTATTATCAAAGCTTTGCTTCACATTTAAAGTGTAATTTTCACATACATAATAATAATAGTAATATATTTATTATCATTATCATTTATTGTTATCATTAATGTTCTTTTATTTTATTTTGGGAAAATACACTTTAAATGTGAAGCATTGTTTTCTATATGGCCTTACTATTGCAATACTTGGTTTCAATAATATTCATTTATTTAGTATTTTCTAATATTTACATTGTTGTTAATAGCAACATTATTTCAATATTTTTGCTTTATTTTTTGTGATGATTATACTGTAAATGTGCAGCTATCTTTATTGATATACAGTATGGCTACATACCATTTTGTATAATCGACTTGTAAATATAATTTCTATATTAGTATTTTCTAATATTTGTTGTTAATAACATTATTATTGATGATGTTACTACTACTACTTCTACTACTTAAATTTAATAAAGGCATAATATTTTAGCATATTGGTTAAATATATGCATATTGGGGGGTTGTGAAGTCTAGGAGTTATAATTTACATTATGCTTATAAAAGTCAGGACCAAGCTGTTTATTTCTCGGTGATATTGCTTGGAAAGCAGGTCAAACATAATCCCCACAATTCATGGTACTCTTGAGACAGATTTTTAATGCTTAGGCTTTTGGGATATTTTCTTTTGTGCTTAATTGGTGGAAGAGGAACACTGACTGTGAAGAGCGTCTTGAGGAATTTGTGTCCAACGGTCAGTATTACACAAGAACACAAGCTCTCCAAGCTTCTCATTGTTCACTGAGGCCCTCAGAGGACTGAGAGGATCAAGTTCACTGTTGTCATGGGAGTCGTGTGAAAAGCCCAGAGTACCAATGCCAAACACACACACACAAAAGTTCAGCCTTATCTGTATAGTTAAGTGGATACTTTTAAGTGCTAAAATACTTTCTCCTCCCAGTTCAATGAGACTACTGTAAGTCAGACAGCTGCATGTTGACTTACAAAAGAGTGTAAACACTGTGGCTTTGTGGTGCTTTCAAAATATTGCTCTGTTTGCATCATCAGCATGACATGCTGGGTCTTTTAAAATATCAGAACATTTGACAAAGTTAGTTCAGGCTGTAAAATGTCGTGTGGTCTACGTGGTTTAATAATTCACGATATTTGTAAAAAAAAAAATACGTATCTTGGAAAAAAATGTAAATCTTTTGCTTGATTTGTAAAAAAAAAAATACGTATCTTGGAAAAAAATGTTTGTTTTTTGTTTAATTTTAAGTAGTATAAAAGTTTTTTATAACAGAATCGTTAAATGAGAATAACAAGTTAAAGTAGAACTCAAAGAGTACCTTTTTTTTGTTACTTTTATTTGAATGTTTAATTGCTTTAAATCAGCAGGAAAAATAATCATCTCTGTTTCTGATTCCTTCTGCTCCTTCTAAAAAAAAAAATACGTATCTTGGAAAAAAATGTAAATCTTTTGCTTGATGAATGAAATTATTGCTATAAAGTGGCCTGTTATCATTCTGTAACTTGTATGACTTCCCTTTCAGCCTGGAATAACACCGTACAAACTCCCTCACCCCGACTGCGTGCACTCCACTGTTACGCAACCCATGCCGCCTTTGATTATACAATGAAGATTACGCTACACACTAAGCATCCGCCAGCGCACCAAAATGTCGTCCAAGGCAGAGAACGTATCGTGATATTTGCATTCCTGAGGGCAATTTACGAGGCGCAGATGGCTATATATCTCACGGAGGTCCCTGTTTGCTGTGACCCATTTCAATAAAAGCTCTTTCTGTGTCACGTCTACGAGGGAATTTCCCCACCCGTGGCTTCTTTACTTGAACTAATGTTGCCGACTGTAAATGCCTGGAGTTCCCTGTTCTGTTTTACAGGCTAGGTGGTCCTGAAGAGCACGGGTGATTTATTGGAAGGTAGCGGTCCTCCTCAGTATCGACTCGGCCGCTCGATAATATAGATGAGCACTCTGCACTGTTGCAGGGATTTAATTTGGCTATGCTGTGAGATAAACCGCATTGATCCGGTGGCACCGTTTCTACTTGATTTGATTGGACAGTATCTCTGTTATCTGATTGGCCTTGACACACTGCCTTTTGATGATGTTCCCATTTGCATACTTTTGCATATTTTATGAAGGGAACGCAAGACAGGCGACTCTTATGTTTGAGAAGTTCAGCCTACTAATTAAGCATTCATTAGCAGGCTAAATGTTACTCAAAAACAAGCCGTAGTTTGTTAAGAAGGGAGCAGGTAGGTGTTACATCACACGACGGCACCATCTAGAAACAGAATGAAACCCCATAGCTCAAAAACCGTTCTCGAGCAAGAACCTAAGGAGGAGACAAAAGCCATCCATCTCACTAACAAACCACATCCTATGACCGTAAACGCCCAGTGACGGGGAAACACTTTCCACTTCACTTCTCTGTCTAATGAAGAGGATGTGATCTGGAATGGTGGACACCGGGGTCATGAGGAAATGGGTCACTTTTCAGAATTAGCCCCACTTGTGGTTATGCAGTATTTCAATGTGGAACTGAAAAAGTTTGTGCTCCCTGATGCTCTTTTCTGGAGGAAGTCCAAAGTTGAGTGCATGTCTTGAAATTGTGGCTTAATATAGAGCAAGCATGAGATATTATTTGAATAAACCATCCTAAAATGTATATGGATGTGTTTGTTGTCTGCTTAAAATCAAAATTTAACTTTAGAGAGTGTCAAATCTGGGTCATATTTAATTTCATGTAAATGTTCTTGTGCTAAAAAAAAAAAAATCTTTAGGTGTAAACTGACATTTTGGCAGCTCTGTAAAGCCAAAGTCACGATGAATCCAGCTGTCAAACTCAAGTAAACAGAAGTGCTTTGTAGTAGCCCTCACGTAAACATTTTCAGTGGGAGATGCTTTTACTGCTCTGCAGTGTTGGGGCAACAGCGCCCCCAAAATGTAATGTCCACTTTTGGCACTGCAACTTGTTATTCAGCCATGCAGGGCTGTGAAGCCCTTGGTAACTTCTGGCAGCATAGTACACACTCAGGTTCCTGCTGACAAAGAGAGCTTTTACCCCCTTATTGCACTGTAAAAGAGGCTTTTTATACACACTCTGAGTGGAAGGCAGAGAGCCTGGCAATATCAATGTCTATTCTGTTGCCGTTTTTAGTGTACATTCTGTGAGCATGCTTTCTGATATTGTTTTTGTCCTTTCTTTCTCATACTAGTGTGCTGACCTCATGGTGTAAGCAGATGTGAAGATGAGTATTAGCAGCGATGAGGTCAATTTCCTGGTGTATAGATACCTGCAGGAGTCGGGTAGGTGCTGCTTTTAAACGAAACAGACCTAATCAACACTCCAAAATTGTATCCAGATCAACTGTTACACAGCTTTTGTGTAACCAATCATGGTTAATAATGACTGGTTTTGCTCCATAAATGACCAAAAAATCTTAACATATAATGAAAACTGTCTACATGTCTTGATGCAATTACTATTTAGACTATTACTTTCACTCTCTATTGGAGATCACTCACAGATATGTAAATGTATCTGTCAGTTATATCTCCTTAATTTGAGTTTTGGGATATAATGTGTTATCAGCGTTGATTACAGTAAAACACTGTGACTGTTCACAGGGTGTTATTTAAATGAACACACACACACACGATACTCTCGTAGCCGTGAGCTGAAGAGAAAGTTGATCCAGCTAGTGTCACACTAAAGTGTTTATCATTCCCTCTGGCAGGGTTTTCCCACTCAGCCTTCACATTCGGCATTGAGAGCCACATCAGTCAGTCGAACATCAACGGCGCCCTAGTGCCCCCTGCTGCCCTGATCTCCATCATCCAGAAGGGCCTGCAGTATGTGGAGGCTGAAGTCAGCATCAATGAGGTGAGAGCACAGCTTTATTTACAAAAAAAGCAATCAAGGCACCTACATTTATCTGCATCAAGGATATTTAATACTTACTATAAGATTATTTTTAGATGAGTCTTAATTAGGGGAATCTCAGAAAACATGATATATTTTAATATATATATGATACTAAATATTACTATTAAATGATATTTCTCTCTATATATATTTATTTATTAATATGTAATGTACAAAAAAATTAATTATATATATATATATAAATTGTCATTTAAATTTTAGTTAGTTTTGGTAATTTTTTGTTTTATATATTTGTGCCACATATAAAAATAGAAATAGTAAAGATACTAGTATAGTTATTGTAATTATATTTCATAACATGTTATAGTAATATTGCAAATTAGTTTTTATTTCTATATATTCAATTTTTAATTTTAAAGTTAGTAATTTTGTTGTGCTTTGTCATTTTAATATTTACATTTTTATTGTTATTACTATTATTATATAAATATATAATAAACTAAATATTTTACATTTGAATTTTTGTAATTGTTTTTTGCTTAATTTAGTATTTTCTTTATGATATTAATGACAAAATGTTTTAAAAATAGGCTTTATAATCATAATGCAAAAATATAATTTCTTGTTTTATTCTTTTGATTGTGAGGGGAAATGCATCCTGGAGATGTTTTCATGAGATTAACCCAGATAATATTTGTTATGATGCAAAAATCCTGTTAATGTCAAATTGAGTGCATGATTGACATGTTGACTCCTGTCCACAGGACGGCACGCTGTTCGATGGGCGACCAATTGAGTCTTTGTCATTGATTGATGCGGTGATGCCCGATGTCGTACAGACCCGGCAGCAGGCGTACCGTGACAAACTCGCCCAGCAACAGGCCGCCACAGCGCCCTCGGCAACCAGCGCCAACATGCAGGGTAACACCAAAAACGGAGAAAACACCGCAAACGGAGAGGAGAACGGTGCTCACGCATTACCCAGTGAGTCACTGAACGATTCTGTATCATTTTACTCTGCTTATCATTATTCATAATAATTTTTTCCCCGTTATTTCCTGAAAATGTCACACAGTGGTGTCGATGTTGTAGCTTTCAGTTACGTACTGCTGATGTGAATCAAAGAACTGTTGTGTTTTCTCTCAATGATGAATGTCATGTGACACCTGTGTGTTAGTCAGTGTAAGTCCTCACAACCATCTATCTTTACAGATAACCATGCAGACATGATGGACGTGGACATGGATGTGGAGATCCCTCAGAATAAAGCCATGGTGCTGAGAGGTCACGAGTCGGAGGTCTTCATCTGCGCCTGGAACCCCGTCAGTGATCTGCTCGCCTCCGGGTCAGTTATACACTCCGCTGGTCTTCTGACTCTTTTCATCACTGAATCCGTTTAGTCGTTCATCCACACTGAGTACATGCTGCACTAATACTGACCTTTTAAAATGGATTGGCATCTGTCAGATGTGACAGATTCAGATTCAGTACTCTGGGTTAGTCATAGGCGTCACTATCAAGCTACAGAAAGGGCACTCTAGTAACACGTTGTAATTTGTAGTTTTTCATTTTTATTATAAACACCGGAGATTGATATAAAAAAATAGCTTTGCGCCTTGTTACTTTTAACATTAAAGAAAATATCAGTTTTATATCTGCTGTTTAAAATGTAATGTAAGTTTGAATAAATCCATCATAAAAAAGTTTTTGTCAGCCACCTTTAAATATTTATATTTCAACAACAAATTGAAGTAGAAACAATTATATAATTGAAAGTTTGTTATTATTATAAAACTGCCTTATGTGCAGTTTAAATGTTTGTTTACAAATCAGTTGTTAATTTTAGCTTTTTAGAAGACTTTAATTGATAGTATAGTTTTTTTTTTCCTTTGATATACACCTTGATACATATTTAAATGAATCGATATTGAACTGAATCGAGATCACAAGCTTCTGAATCAAAATCTAATTGAATCTTGAAATCTGTGTCAATACCCAGCACTAATGTGGAATAGATATTATAAACAGATGAAGAATAGAAGCTGAAGATCGTTCCAGTATCAGTATTTAAAAAAAACAAAAAAACAATGTGCTACTGGTGCATCTGTAGAAAATGGAAGTCAGTGAATGCAGAGTTATTTAATACTCTGACTCTCCACAGTTCTGGAGACTCGACGGCACGCATCTGGAATCTGAGTGAGAACAGCAGTAGTAGCTGTACTCAGCTCGTCCTCAGGCACTGCATACGGGAAGGTGGCCAAGACGTGCCCAGCAACAAAGACGTCACATCGTTAGACTGGAACGTGAGTTTAGCTCCGACACACTCCCTCTGTTCTAAAAACTGGGTGTATTTTAAAAGACTAACATTTCCTCCTTCTGTTTATCAGAGTGAAGGTACACTATTAGCCACAGGCTCATATGACGGCTTTGCAAGAATATGGACTAAAGATGGTGAGCAAACAGGTTTTTTTGCCTTCTGTGCCAACATGCTTTTCTCTGCCATTCCTTTCAGCAGACTGACAACTGTTCATTCACAGGTAATCTGGCCAGTACCCTGGGTCAACATAAAGGTCCAATATTTGCATTAAAATGGAACAAAAAAGGAAACTTTATCCTAAGCGCTGGTGTTGATAAGGTAAGAAAAGCTACAGTGTAGTAAGAGAGTGTAGTAAGAAAGCACCCTGACAATCACTTAGAAGAGGGCAGTATATCACTGATAAACTGGTATATTTTTATCAAATATTTAGAATTAGATTTTATTTTTGTTTTGTTTTCACTTTCATTTTAAAGTTTTAGTAATTTAGTTTTTTGTCCTTTTTATTTATGTTTTCCCCCCTTCTCTGTTATTTTTATTTTAGTTTTAGTTTTAGTAATTTTAGTATTTGAGTTAAACTAAATGAAAATAAATGTTTTTATTATTATTATTATTATTATTTTATTTTATTACAGTTAACATTTTTTTATTATTAATTTATTATTTGTTTATTTTCAAGTAACACATTTTTTTATGGTTTAGTTAACAATAATAAGCCTGAAATAGGGTTTTACAAACTTGGGTGGGAACGGCAGGGAGTTTATGAAAAGTTAAATCATAGAAATTGTAAAAAAAAAGAAATAAATATATATATATATATATAAATTTTTTTTTTCTATATTATATATATATATTTATATATTTATATATATATATATATATATATATATATATATATATATAAATATATATAAATATATTTATTTGATAGTATTTAATGAAATATTTTATTTGCTTACCTGCCAACATGTCAAGTGACAGTTACCTACATCAGAGAACCATGAACGTGAATGTGTTGTTAATGCATTGAAATATTCACTTTAAAATATTAAGTCACATGTGGTATTTATATATGGGAGGGAAAAATAGTAAATTACTGATCTACAACACATTGCGAAGGCGTACACACCCACGTATTCTTCAGAAAATGTAAATATCTAGTTAATAATCTTCTATTTATGTGTTGCTAGTGGCACATAAATAACCCACGTCAGCTTATACCCTTATCACAGTTGATTTCATATTTCCTTCTTTTCTTCAGACAACAATCATTTGGGATGCTCACACAGGGGAAGCCAAACAGCAGTTTCCGTTTCATTCAGGTTCACACAAATTCCACTTAATATTTAATTGTTCACAATATCAAACAAGCTCTAATGTTGTAGCCTTTTCTCCCTCTCACTTCAGCACCGGCTCTGGATGTGGACTGGCAGAGTAACAACACGTTTGCCTCCTGTAGCACAGACATGTGCATCCACGTCTGCAAACTGGGCCAGGACCGACCCATTAAGACATTCCAAGGACACACAGTAAGACCTGTCTGCTCGTCCTCCCGTTTCCTACTGCTCCAGCCTGCCAAAAAGACCAGTATCAAACTCTTTTTCTCTGTCTCCAGAATGAAGTTAATGCAATCAAATGGGATCCAACTGGTAACCTGCTGGCGTCGTGTTCTGATGATATGACTCTTAAGGTAAGACCCCTTACAATGCTGGCTACACTGTTTATCAATTCAGTCATATGTTTGTACCAAGTCTATGGTGCACATTTCAGCAGGTGTTTGGATAATGCAAATGCTGTTCTGGTGGTCTAAATAATTGCTTCTTCCAATGTCGTAGATCTGGAGTATGAAACAGGACACTTGTGTTCATGATTTGCAAGCTCATAGCAAAGAAATCTATACTATCAAATGGAGCCCCACAGGTCCAGGAACCAACAACCCCAATGCCAATCTAATGCTGGCCAGGTAGAGTCACCATCCTTTAATACACTTTCACCAGCTGCTGCTTCATGGAGTAAGGCTGTTTTCACAAATATTTCACTTATAAAAATTAAAATTTAAACCAAATCAAGTTCAGGGTAGCAGCTCTACGTGACCTCAGTGATTTCGATGTTCGTGATGTAAGGAAGGGATTCTATCGAACCATAAAATAACTCAAAACAAACTGTACTCAGTCTGTACTCCTTTTGGCTACATTATATATAATCTTTTCATTTGGAAAGGCTAATTCTTGAGGTTTCACATTAATAAAAGTTAGAGGAAAGCTATTAATGCATTTTAAATAAATATAAAAAAAAATGGTAAATGAGTGATCAATGGCTGCCATATAATGTTTTTTTCATTTATCGATTTGTTAAATCAGATGTGTTAGCAGCCATAAAATGAAAATACTATATATATATATATATATATATATATATAAAATGAGATATTTATCTAGCTACAAATGACCCCCAGTGCTTATATATATATATATATATATATATATATATATATATATATATATATATATATATATATATATATATATATATATATATATAGTACATCGTTTCAACTTTCGGATGACAGCAAAGGTAAATCAAAATTTAAAAAAATAATTTAACACTGTTACATATAGTTTTTTTAGCAAATCTCAAAATGAATATCCATTTTTTATTTAGATTTTAATTTAAAATGTATAATAGCCAAACCAGTCACTTATTTTTATATTATTGTTTTGTTTATATTTATAAGTTTTTTTTGAAAGCTTGTTTCTACAGTGAAAAATAAAAATTGTAATTGTGACATCACAATTATTTAATTTCTGATTTTTTTTTTTTTTTTTTATTGTTTGTCATCAAAATTTTTACTTTTTCGTAGAATTGTGAGTTTTCAACTTTGTGAGATTGGTCGCACATTTTTTATTTTATTTTTTTTATCCTTTGGCATATACAAGCTACCATAGTCATCAGCCATAAAATGTTTTAAATAAAAATTTAAAAAGGTATTAAAATAATAGCTCATCGGTATTGGCCATATATATATATATATATATATATATATATATATATATATATATATATATATATATATTATTATTATATATAAGAATAATAATATTATATCATGTTTAAGAGATTTATTTCAATTATTTTTTTTAAAGAAGGTTGCTGAAACTTTTATTTTTTGTGTTGCATCCCTAATAAAAATGTATGTGGTTTAATAAAACTATTACCTAAACACAAATTGATCGTTATCTCTTTCCTCTGACACCTCTAGTGCTTCCTTTGACTCCACTGTTCGGCTTTGGGATGTAGATCGAGGCATCTGCATTCACACACTAACCAAACACCAGGAGCCCGTGTACAGCGTGGCCTTCAGCCCTGACGGACGCCATCTAGCCAGCGGCTCTTTTGACAAATGCGTCCACATCTGGAACACACAGGTAAGACTGGAGGTCCTCTGATTCAATCGATCCACAGAATGCCAAAATGCAGCCCGAGCTGAACTCTTGTCGCTGTCATTTCCACAGACTGGTGCTTTAGTCCATAGCTACAGGGGGACAGGGGGCATTTTTGAAGTTTGCTGGAATGCAGCAGGAGACAAAGTAGGAGCAAGTGCGTCGGATGGCTCTGTAAGTACAAGTTTAGTACTCTACACCTCAAATAAAGGTAATGGATATATGGGAATGCCTATATTAAATAATTTTGTGTTTTCATTGTAGGTTTGTGTATTAGATCTGCGGAAATAGCGCTGCTTGCTGGAAGCCATGGACCGACTATGAATGTGTACATAGCCAAAATGACTGTCCCTGACCCTCAAACTGCTACAGTCCCTAGTGAACCATGGCCAGCCACTACAGACAAACAAACACAAGCACCCTGACGCCACAGGCTGAGCGGGGAGGATGTGATTCCAACCAGAGACATTCAAATGACTTCTGTAAGGTGGAAAAAAACAATATAACAGAGGAAGACGACAGACACGAGGACTGGTATATGTACCAAATTTGGAAGATATTTTACTATTTGTTCTTCAAAATCTCATCAAAATAAACGAACGAAAGGATTTTAATCTTTGTTGGTAGTTTCCGTTTCAGAACCCCCCCCCTTTCTTTTGCACATTTGATTTGACACAGCTGCATGATTCCAGGACTCATGTTTTCCTTCATTTGACACAAGTACAGATATTTAGTCTTTTTGGTACTGGATGTTTTTGTGATTTCAACAGTGTGGGGACATGAGAAAAAAACAAAAAAAACAATCTTTTTCTAGTTCCTTGGTTTTAGTTTTTATGCTATGGTGTAACTGTAATCTCCCCTTCCCCCTTGTACCCTGTTTCTCCCCCAAATGAGAGGTACATTAACCACAAAAAAAAAAAAAAAAGGCACGCACATCTACAGGAAATGCATCCGTTCACTCGTACTACTGTATTTAGTTGGTAGATGTTCCCCTTAAAATCAGCACGTACAACCTTCAGTTCGAGACGAGGCATTTGAGCTACTGAGGACCGTTTGACATACATGTAGATTGAAAAAAGAAAGACTTGCTTTAGGTGTGCAATATTTTGAATTAAACCCATATTTTTCATACTTTTGTACTTGGTTTTAATAATTGGATTATTTATGGAATTAATTTTGTTTTTCAGTTCCAGCTGTTAAAAAAAATCTATTACACATTACATTAAAAATAAAATTTCGGCATGTTTTTGTTCAAGAACTAAAACCTAAAGCAAGTCTGTTGCACAGAACATTAAACAAATATCTGAAAGACTTTTGAAAATAAAATGTCATTTTTGGGATTCTCTGCACTACCATGTTATGAGATGCTGATGTTCATTTACAGTAATCGGCTGCATGAGGAGAGTCTATAATAATATGCTTTGGTGTTTCTCAGTGTTTAGACAGTGAAGGTTTTCAATGCCTCGACCATCAAGGGAAAAAAAAGTCATACCCCAAGAATGCAAAGTTCTCTCTCTGTCCCGTAAAAAGAGGCACTGAATCTCTGTTTTAGTCCCTCGCAAAGATATTTTTAGGACATTGATGTTTAACCTTAAATTTTAAACAAGGGTGTTGTATTTTGAGATGTGTAAAACGGATAAAAAACCCCATCTGAACACTATTTATTACAGCCTACGACAACAGAAGGGTGTCTGAGTCGCCCCTTTGCTCTTCTCTGTAATAGCCCCAGCGTCTGCCTGCCCACAGCAACCTTCAGTTCTTCAGCGTCATTTCTAATTATTCTTACTGCATCTGTGGCTCCTGGACTTTTTGTACTCTTTTAAAAATTTTGTAATTCATATTTCTTTGTAGCTATAAAAAGACTAAAGAAATAAGCAAAAAAAAAAGAGAAAAAAAAGAAAACAAAAAAAGAATACTGGAGGTAGGTTTTGAGGGTGTACAGCTTAGACCTCAGTTTTGCTCACTCTGAGTCCTGCGTGTTCTCAGATGTCCCCACACCTGATCTTTGTTTCCCCAGTCAAATGTTTTTGGTTGCAAAAACTCCCCCTGCATTGCATTGGTCTGTTGTCATTTGAATCAGATCTGGAGTCCAAAATAAAGTATATTTTGATATTACAGCTGTGTTTTTATTCTCGTAATTCAATATGAAGTGATGGTGCAAATTAACCTTCAAAGTTACTAAACAGCAACAGACTAAAGGTTAGTTCATCTCCATCCAACCCCCAAAACAAACATTTCTTCTACATGAGCTTGGGTTTGGTAAGATTTTTAAAAATGTTTTTGAAAGAAGTCCCATGTTCATCAGGCAGCATTAATAATAATAATAATAAAAAAAAAAAAAAAAATATATATATAAATATATATATATAATATATATATAGATATATAAATAGGTGATATAAACAGGACATAATATATATCAAAAATCTGAATATATAAAAACTAAGATAGGTAGGACATAATTATATAAAAATCTGAATATTTTTGTTGTTGAATATATAGAAGTAAATCTGAATATATATGTATAAATCATTATATAGTTATAAGTCTGAATATATAACTGCAATATATACTTAATTCTGCATATATAAATCTGAATATATAATTATAATTCTGAATATATAAATGTTAATCTGTATATATAGTTATAAGTGTATATAAATTTATAATTTTTTGTGTATATAAATGTTATTCTGTATAATTATTTTTGTGTATATATAAATTTATTTTTTGGATTATATTATAAATGTAAATGTGAATATTTAATATGTAGATGTTAAATATTAATTTATAATTTATATAAAAAGGTAAATTAATTCAGAATATATAAAATTCTCATATCATATTCTGCTGCAATTGTCTCTATTCACTCCAATCACTATTTGTAAACACATGATGTTGTTGGCAATTTCCCTAGCTGTCTCAGCCATGCTGAACTGTGTAGAAAAGATGGGTATTAGCATTGTCACTGCTGTGAGGAGATGCATGTACAATAGTTAATATAGTAAAATATTTACATTGATTTAACTATATACAGGATGTACAGGCATACTAAAAAGTCTTTTGAGATGACTTATAATAAAGATACATTTATATTGAGACGTACTGTAGACAATATATATACATAATTGCATTTATATATTCAGGATTTATACATGCTTTCAGATTTCAAGATATGCATTTACAGTATATCAATGATTTGCATTTATATATTCAGACATACAACTATATATTCAGACTCACTTCTATATATTCACAATTTATATATTCAAATTTGCATCTATATATTCACAATTTACATTTATATATTCAGAATTATAACCATATATTCAGATTCACTTCTATATATTCAGAATTATAACTATAAATTCAGATTCACTTCTATATATTCAGAATTATAACTATATATTCGGACATAATATATTTAGACTTATAACTATATATTCAGAATTATAACTATATTAACAATTTACATTTATATATTCAGATTTACATCTATATGTTCAGATTTTTATATAATTGTTTCCTGTTTGTCACCTCATAGTGTGTGTGTGTGTGTGTGTGTGTGTGTGTGTGTGTGTGTGTCCAACTGAAGTTGGGCTCAGGTGGTAGTGCTGTGGGATGTGGTTCCCATACATTTATTTATTTGTGGCGCTCACAATATCAAAACTGACCGATTTTCCAAAAGGCTTCGTTGTATAAACAAATGAGCATGTACTGCACGTTTAAAAATCAAAATGAGGCTTGGGTGTTTTTATATCACTGCATTTCTGAAGGAAGACTATCTTTAATTAGTCTATTAAATTTTCGATGTCATTTTCATTTAATCTTGCTTGTTATATGGCTGATAAAGCAGCGTTTGTGAGTTCAGCGCTGCTTTGTGTAAGTTACAGCAGTTACTCTGTTTCTCCCGCTTTAAAGTAGGCCTACCTCCTGCTGGCAGAGAAAGAATTTGCATTTTCAATAAATCTGATTTACGCAGCAAACATCTTTTGCTTGTTATCAAAAATAATCTACTCTAGAGAGACTACTTAGCTGTTGTTATTGATTCTATTTGGAAGTCTAACAGAAGTTTAAGTTAGGGCCACAAAAGCGCGCATGCGCAGTAACGCTTGTTTATGTTGTTGTCGTTGAAACCGTCTATACACACATAAACATCTCACACCTCTTGAATCCAATCACTATATTTTATTCTGTTGTCTTGTGGTTTATTCCGTGTCAAAGCACTCCAGCCTGCTCATTAAATCCCAAATTATATACTGGACAGCAATAATAGCCCATCATTACCTTAAAGATCTTTTTGTTGCAGCTTTTCTGGAAACGTTGCTTTGGTTTGATGACACGATTGCAGAGTTAATCACTGGGCATTGCTGAGGAAATCAAAATATGTTTTCCTAGCTCACTGAGAGCACATGCAATTTACAGGATGAAAATGAAGTGGGGGGATATAAAAATACGCATAAACGAGGGGCCTTTTTCCCAAAGAACATCTATAAATCTTTTGTGTCACATGCTTTATACTGGGGCAGTATTGTAAATGAAGTTTGGGTTGAAGGACCGCCCCAGGCTTGTTCAGTGATCGGTGTGTATCCTCTGGAGTAGTGGACACATTATCTGTGCTGTGTGTGTTTGCTTTGGGTCACTGGCACAGTGTGAGGTAATAACTGTCCGTTCCTGAGGGATCTCAGCAGCATAGGTTGTCCCACCTGATATCCAGTCTCTCTCAACTCTCTCAGCTCTCTCATCCAAGAGAAGAATTGGTGGGGAGGATGAGCAACATGTTCTCAGTGATCTCTAGGATGCTCTGGAAGACGTTGTAAGCCGCGGCAAACAGGAAGTAGATGGGCAGCAGCCAGTGGAGCCTGAAGAGTCTCTTGCTCTCCGCCAGATGCACCATCAGATGCCTGAAAACAGGAAGAAGTGGTGAAACAGTAGAACGCATGGGCATATAGATGAACAAATGCAGTTTCACAGGATTTCACATGACGGCAGTTTCAGTGTCACATGATTCTTCACAAATCATTTAAGAAACAATGAAGATTTTTATCAATGTTGAAGATAACCGTGCTGTTTAATATTTTTGTGAAAAGTGTATTATACTGGATAGTCATAATAGCTCACTTGAAGCGCTCAGATCTGGAGGTTCTCAGCATGAGGAAGATGAACAAGCCCACCTCCATGTTTAAAGAGAAGGAGACCACTTTGTTAAGCATCACAAGAAATCCCCACGCAACAGAAAATAGAATGGAAAACGGTTCTTAATCAGAGGTCTTATTTATAAATGTTGTTATTGTTAACTAGAATTTATTACTAAAACTATTAAAAATTGTTTTTTTGGTAATTGAAATCAGTCTTATTTTAGTATCATTGATATACTAATTTTTGTAAATATTTTGAATTACTTTTTTTTTTTTTTTTGCTTTATTTTAGAGTTTTAGTCATTTTTGTTTTAGTCATTTTTATTATTATATATATATTTTTTTTATTTGTCTATATAGTTTATCTATGTGGAATTATATTATAAATTAATTTTAGTTTATTTAGTTTTAGTTATTTAAGTACAGTCTTTTAGTAGTAGGTGTTTTAGTAAAATAAAGGAAAATGAGAAATGTTGTCTTGGCTGAAGCTGAAGTAAAATAAAATTTTAAATAGTTTATTTTTTATTTATTTAACTTTATTTTAGTTTTAATAAAGTTTGTTTCTATGGTTCATCTATATAGTATTATTTTGTTATTAATTTTAGCTTTACTTATTTTAGTACTTCAAGTTAAATATGAATTAAAATAAGAAATATTGTCATGACACTAAAACACACTAAATAAAAATAAAAGTATAAACATTTGAATTAAAAAAAAGCCTTAGAAACTTAGACTTGGCAAGTAAGTGAAATAAGTGTAAGCTTAAATATTAAAATAACTGAAACTAAAACCAAAAAACTAAAGGTAAATAGAAATGTTTAAATATTAACATATAAACATTTAAATTAAAATATACAAATAAATGCTAATTCAATATATTAATAAATATTAATAAAATAAATGTTTTAAGTCTGATATATATTTTAATATTATATTTTTGTTAAATGCATATTTTCATTTTTGACAAAATAATAATTGACAGACCACCTGTAGAAGATCACTGGCTTTTTTCAATGCAAAACCTTGGGGAATCAATGCATTCTACTTCATCTGTAATCACTAGTGGCTGCTTGCTAAATCTTTGTTACATTTATTCTGTGCACATCCTTCCTCTAATAAGATGTAGTTGTATAAAAGATGAAATATGTGAACCTAATACACATTCATCATACATTATTAGCATCAACTCCAAACATCAGCTGAGTACTGACCTTCGCATCACAAGCTGAAACGACAAAAATGAGGCCGAAAGCCAGAAAGGACATGAAACTGCTGAAGAACCTGAAAGAGGGGAAAGCGGAGAGGTTGTTGAGTCTGGGAGTTATTGCAATTTATCAAAGCCAGTGTTTTTAATGCACCAAAAGCCTTTTTTATTAGCAGAGTAAAGGAATATGCGGGCTGTGTGAGTGGTGACGGGCTGTAAAAGCTGTAAGAAATGGTCTGTGAAATGATCTGCCAGGGCTGAATCCAGAGTTTACCATCTGCAATGCTGTAAGCTCCGGGCTGATGTCCTCCACTGTGAACTATGGGGCAATAGCCTCGTGCTGATTCTCACCATCCATTCTGCATTCTCCGTCGAGTGTGTGCCCATGAGGCCATCGACTGAATCAAAAGGCCATGTTTGATCATGAAATTACTGCTGTCGGTATGTCATGTAAGGAGACAATCATAAAATACTTTATTAGCTAGGTTTCCCTCCAGAGGATGACGTTAGGCCACAGATAAAAAAAAAAAAAAAAAAAATAGAACACACACGTTTATTTATCTTCAATGGGGACATTACCTAGACTTCTATTATTTTTATCCACTACCCCTCACAGAAAACTTTCCACACACACACATTTTGGTAATTGAAATCAGTGTTATTTTAGCATCATTGATGATTATTATTATTATTATTATTATTATTATTATTATTATTATTATTATTATTATTATAGTGCCTGTTAATATTTTAAATACATTTTTTAAAAGATTTTTATTTTCACTTTAATTTTGAAGTTTTAGTTTTTTTTATTTGTCTATATTTCTATTTTTTAAATGAATTTTAGTTTTAGTTATTTTAGTTATTTAAGAACTACACACATGCACTATTGCACATACATACATACATACATACAGAATTTTTTGTAACAAAGTAAAATGTTTTATTATTTCAAATAACTTTCTATTCATCTAAGAATCCTGAAGATAATGTATTTACATGATGTTATATTTATTATGAATGATGTGTATTTTTGCTTTATATTCACTTAAATAAATGACATTTGAAAAGATTATATTATTTATTATTATACTTAGACTATATCTTCAAAATATTAAAAAAGACATTCCAAAGTCAGTCTAACTGAAACAATATTACTGTTTTTGGTAAAAAAAAAAAAATTATATACACTACTGTGCAAAAAATGATTAGTATTTTCACAGACCAAAAAAAGGGGTTGGGGGGGTTAAGACATTTATTTCTATCTTTTGCTGTAGTGCGTCAGTAGGAAATATCAGTTTAATTTCCAAACATTTATTTTGCCATTAATTGTAATATTCCAGTGGGATTTTGGTATGTGCAAGGAGTCTGACAGCAGCTAGTGTTCCACACAGAGATCTGATCTCACCATCACCATAATCTGATTATTCAAGTTAAGGATAATTAGTCTTTTAAATGAACATGCTCTGTAGCATCATAATTACTTCAAACAAACTCTTCCTTCACAATACTGCTTCACACTAACAACTAATAAGCCAGATCTGTAAGAAAAAGTGATGAGGACGTTGAAGATCTCGAAGATGTTTATTGCAGCATATCAGTGACAAAGTACCTGTACTACCTTGGGATCAACGGAGTCAGAATGAACCACGAACACCCTAAGCTCAAACATTTTATACACTTAGAGTATACAACCCTTAATGTAAATGAAGTTGCTCCTGTTATTACAGCTGTGGTCTGTATGTTAATTAAGTTCTGACACTCCTTTGTCTGAGGAGGTTCTCAGTGTCCCACACCTGCTCCCATTCTACAACTGGTCACCATTTGCTCAGCATGTGATCATCCCAATAACTGTTGACTTACTTCTCTATAATAATTAAGCCATTTTGGGAAACAAGCATGAACAAACATATTGTGGAGTGGAATCTGGGTCGGGGCAGACTATAGATTCTTACAGATCACACTCACTCAACATTAACAGATGGAATATGTCACATGCAACTCACTGTAATGTGTTACAGAGGCTATTTGAATTCATACCGTGGTGAGCCATGGGTTGGACATAATTCACAGTGACACCCTCTGCTGAGAGCTTTGCTGGACTTGGCCCAGAAACAGGCTTCAGCCTCTCTGATAGATGCAGCAGGCAGTGTAACAGAGCCAAGAGCAGTCAGAGTCAGACCAGACACACACATAACCTCCAGTGGAGGCCTTGGTCATGTGTAGGACACACTGACGACTGGGAATCAGAAAGCACACAACAATACTCGTGTAAATCTGGGTTTGATATTGGTTTGCTGTTTTATCAGATGTTTCAGACATCATCTATTTTTTTTTTTTTTTTTTTTTTTTTTTTTAACGTGTTATTAGGAGTTTTTTTGTTGCATATAAAATAAAAAAAAGTATAAATAAAACAAATTATTAAAAAATTAATTTAGACAGTATTTGTGTACAAATTTTAAAAATATTTATATTACATATTTATAAAGAAATATCAATTATAATTATATAAATATATTAATTGTAAATACATATCTATAACACACACACACACACACACACACACACACACACACACATATATATATATATATATATATATATAACAAAGATTGACTTTATATAATATACTTATATATTTTATATATTTATAAACAAATATAATCATATATTACTTCATATATTTTATATTTTACAATGCATTTAATTTACATAGGCATCACATGACCAACAGAGTGGACCTTTAAATGATATACATGTATGATGAAGCACTTAGAGCATACTAAAATAAGAAACTCACTGGTGTGCTTCATAGCTGTGCCCTTCACGAGGAGGCTCACGGTTATACTGATGGTGATGAAGATCTGGATCAGCTCTGGCACCCATGAGAACCAGCTGTACTTCTGTGTTATGATCTGTGGAACAGCACACAGCCACGTCAGATTTCAGTTACCAACAAGCAGATTTCAGCTTTGAAATAATGCACAAAGTAAAGAATTAGTCTATGTTGAAGCTGTTACACCACCAGTTCACCACTAGATGTCACCATTTGTCTTTTTCAGCACAACTGACCTGGAAATTGACTTCAAGAGACTGCACTGAGAGTCTAGCAGTTTATCTGCACCATGAGGTTTGTATGTTTAATTAAAAGACTCACAGAACACTCAGAAATCCTACAAAAGCAATGTGATCCACAATCCCAAAAAGCAAAAACAAAGCCAAGGCGAGATATATCTGATCAAGAGCAAAGCTATTGACATTTAAAGACCCCTTTCTTCTTCTCACCTTTCCAGAAGAATCAGTTCAAAGGAGTTGCTTGTGTGCTGGAGGTCAGATTTACCATAGAGGTGAAGTTTTAAAGGTCAGCACTGCCTTAAACAGATCATTATGCCATATTTTTGGGCTAACAGAATATTTTTAGCTAGAAAAAAGATTAACTTTGTGCACAAAATGGCTTTGAGCTCCGGGCAGAGGCACTGCACATTGAAAAACGCAACTTGTGGAATACATTTTGATTTGAAAAGTCCTTTTTCACCATCAGTAAAACAGGATTTAACTCATCACAGGCTGTGTGTGGGCTAGGAAATTTGGGTCTTTCCAAGTATAGTCTTTCTGTCTTCTGTTCTCATTCGTGTGCGAGTGCCCTGATCTCTTTGTGGTTGGCGGTTCTGACTCATATCTGACATTTCAATCTTTCAGCCCCGTCTCTGGAATCTCAGCCCTGCACACCATCCCTGGGCTCTTTTCATGCGCTTCTCTCCATCGCCTCTGCGTGCTGAGAAATATTTTGGTATTTTTGCTCTGTGTCAAATCCAGTTCTTTTGGCTCATACTGCTTTGATAAATCTTTATAATGAAATAGACTCACAGACTTCTCAGTAGTAGAGCTAAGCAAAAGGAAAGTTGATCATTTAAGCCTTTTATTCAATATATGTATGTTTTATTCAATATATGATAGACAGACAGATAGATTTATTCATTTTTGTTAGAGACTCATCAACCACTAATGAAGTTCACATTACTGTTTTTTTGTTTTTGTTTTTTGTAATGTAAATCCCTGGTCAAGACCCACTTTAACACATGAGATGTCAAAAGCCTGTCCATTCCTTTAGAAGAGCTTTGCTGCCCTGGGTCAACTGCTCTTGAAACGTTTTGAGGGGCTGGTCAGTTTAAAAAAAAGGAGCAAATAGAGTGGTATAGGGAGCCAAAAGTCCGCAGGGAGGAGACTCAACGCCTCACTGCCCCTAAATTAGATCACAAATTCTCGCTCATGGCACAGTCTCACCACCGGCCCCTCAGGCAAAAGACTGCACATTATTGTTTAATACTTTGCCTCTGTTCTGCTGCCAACAAATACTCTCACACACAGGAATTACAGCACAGAATTAAAGGGTATGAATTATAACAGCAGACGTTGATCGATATTAGTTTAAAGAAATATTATAGCCAAAATATTCTACGCACCCTCATGTTGTTTCAAACCTGTATGGTTTTCTTAAGTGCAACACAAAAGCATAAATTTAGTATCTGGTTTGAATATGCTTAAATTGAGATTAAGATCAAATAACAAAATATTTGTTTGTTTGTTAAAGTAATCGGCATGAAAAGAATTGGAATATAGAAAAGGAACTGTATGGATCACTTCACAGATCAAAGATATTGCTATCTTTTGCTGTTACATTTCCAAACATTCCTTTTGCCATTAATTATAATAATCCAGTGAGATTTTTGTATGCACAAGGAGTCTGACAGCAGCCAGTGCTCCACACAGAGATCTGATCTCACCATCATCCAGTCTGTCTGGGATTACATGAAGAAACAGAAAAAACAGAGGCAGACTAAATCCAGAAGAACTGTGGCAACATCTCCAAGACACTTCAGGGAACCTTCCTGCAAAGCTACCTGAAAAACTATGTGCAAGTGTACCTAGGACAAAAGCTGCTTTAACAAAAAGGTGGTCGCACCAAATTTTGATTTAGTTTATAGAAGTTACAGTTTTTTTTTCAATTGCTAATAAGCGTTTACCAATACTTAAAGTACTTTTTTCGAGTCATTCAGACAAAACATCAGCACTACTTTTCTATCCAATAGGAACATATAGTCAATCATAGCTCAATTACTGTCAAAAATACTACAGTTTTTGCCTATTGCTTACACACGTTTTGCTAAATTTGGCTCATTGTGTCAAAACTCTACACACAAGCAAATAAGACACAACACTGGGAAATAAACCATTCACATCTATGTCAAATTCTGTTATCAAAACCTAACAATCCTTTGTCAAAATGTCACTCTGATGACAAAATGAAACCCACTTGCATCATATGAATACACTTTCAGATCAGCAGCAACACACTAGTCTACTTTATATAAAAAACTGCACTCTTTTTTTTCCCAATGTTTTTATTCAGTTCCACAGAGGGCATGTTTTCACAACAACCAAAGAAAATGAAATACTGATTTCAAAATCATTACATTACAGTAGTATATTTTACAGTACAGTAAATTCAGTTAAATCAAAAATAAAACAATACACTACTGTAAACACAGAAAAACACAATTGTGCGCAAGTGGGCTTATGGATCTGGCCACAGGATCTCATCAACATCACAAGCAATGTCTTCTCTCGCTAAGCATCGGGGAAAATATCCCCTTGTGTAAGTAAGTACAGCAAGTACAGAACTTCAAAGTGATCATGGTTGGTGAAGCAGTTCTGGACCAGAGCAACCTCTGATAATGTTCACTATGGCAAGTTCCTGCTGTTGGGTGAACAGGCGTTGGCGTCCACTCCCAGTAGGTCTTCCAGCCATTCTGTAGAAAAATGCAATCACAAATTGTTCTCGTTTGCTTCTTTTTTACAGTACTGTGTATACTGAATTTTACTGAATTTACCATACACAGTACTGAAACATCTCAACACGTTGTCACGGTATGTTTCACAAAACTACCACTTTTGTTGGAAAAGGAGCATTAGCCACCCTGGAATACAAAACAATACATGTGATACAGTAACGTGATATGGTACAGTACTGTAAATACTCTAAATACAGTCTGAGTAGAGAGTTGAAGACACACCTGTTTTCCAGTCGGAATGTCCTTATTATGGATGAAACTGTGAAACGGCTTAGATTAGGATGGACTCTCTGCCCAGCTTCCCTCATAGTCAGGCCATGGTTTATGACATGGTCCACCGAAGTTGCTCTTATGTCATCTGAAATAATGGTCCTTGCGTGGCTTCTTCGACCACGTCCGTCTTCTCTTGTTTTGCTTGGTTGTTTTTTCTTCTTCTTCCTCCTCTTGTTGCTCCCGCTGCCTTCATTGTTGAGTTGTCCTCTTTGTTTGTCTGAGTGTCTTTTTTTTGTTGGTGGCTGATTGGTGTTCAGTGTAAGTAAGTGTTTTCAGGTGTGTGTCAACGTCTTTTCAATTAACCAATGTGTGTTGTATTTTGAATAGATGTGTTTTCCCAATGGTACCCTGAGATTTCATCTTTGAACTAAGTGTCTTATGTATGAAATAGTGGTGTAGTTGTCTAGGAGCAAGTGTGTTGCAGAAGAGGAGCAAGTGTGTTACAGAATTGCAACTAAAGTGCAAAGCAGCGCTTTTGTTTAAGGTATGGTTACACTTTGTTTAAGGTATTGTAACAACAACTTCAAGTTATGTTACTTTGGTTTAAGCATGTGTCTATAGTGTTCAAGCAACGGGCTAAAACTGTAAGTGTAGAATGTGTTAATTCTTGGCAACATACTGTCTAAAACTGAATGAGTCATTACTTTATAGAATGTACAGTAGAAAAAATAGGGTCCTCTATGCAGAAATTCAGTTGGAACCTTGATTGAAGTTGCTCTCCATTGGGTGGGGGCTGGATGTGGATGGTGCCCCATGGTAGCTGATGCCAGTGATCAACAAAAATAACATACATGGCCTTTGGTAACTATGCAAGCTTGTTTCCGTCATAGAATGAAAAAGTAAAAATGGCAATTGTGAACTTTTTATCTCACAATTTGGACTTCTATTCTTGTAGCTGCAAGTTTATATCTTGCAATTCAGATTTTATCAGAACTGTGAGATGAAAAAAAGTCACAATTACCCTTTAGGCTTTATATTCCATGGCAGAAATAAGCTTTCATAGGTTTCACATGTGTAAGAGGGAAAAGCAAACAAACAAACATAAAAATATACATTCCAGCATACATTCTTACCCTTTGTCTTTGTTATTCTTCTCCCTTTTCCTGATCCAACTACTCCTCTCCCTCCTCCAACTATTCCTCTCTCTCTCCCAGGGATTATTATAAAATTTTTTCTCTCTGATTCTTTGATTTCTGCTTCCACAAAACCAATTCAAAGAGGTCTTTTTTTACTTTATGTTGATGTAATGGAAAAAGTATCAACACCTGACTATTCCTCCAACTGAGACTGGAATCAGCTATTTCTAAATATTTTGGTGATCTGTTACTTAAAAATGCTTATCAGTTGTTACAATATTTTATATAGAGAGATTTTTTTTCAATACTTCTGAGCTGCTGCTGCTGCTGCTGCAGAAGTAGAGGCATTACACTACATTTAAATTTTTGAACATTATGTCTTCATTTCTGTCATGCTGTGTTTAAGCATTTGTAATAAAGATACAAGACCTATGATTGGTATGGGGTAAGCTTATGTGAAAAGAAAATTTAAGCATTTTAGAAATGTGTTACCCAGACAGCAAGCAGTTTCTGCCCAGATCCGGCCCACATCTGACCCGCATGGATTTCACGTGGGCCAGATGTGGGCTGGATCTGGGCCGAAACTGCTTGCTGTCTACTGAATATTCTGTGAAAACAAGGTGAATTGTGTTAAAGGTATGGTCACAACAGATTGATTTTGTGCTAATTGTGTAAAGTGTTTTGAAAATGTGACTACAGATTGGACAAAGGGATGTTAGCAATAGAAAAAAAACTGTAATTGATAAATAAAATCTATTTATGGCATTATTTTTGAAAGTATCCTCACTTTACACCATGTTTACACAAGTGACTAAAACTTTTAACTGTATTGTAGCTTTGCAGGAAGGTTTCATCAAGCATCCTCGAGATGTTGCCACAGTTTTTCTGGATTTAGTCTGCCTAAGTTTCTCTGTTTCTTCATGTAATCGTAGACAGACTGGATGACGGTGAGATCAGATCTCTGTGTGGAGCACTGGCTGCTGTCAGACTCCTTATGCATACAAAAATCTCATTGGATTATTACAATTAATGGCAAAAGGAATGTTTGGAAATATAAACTGATATTCCCTACTGATACACTGTAGCAAAAGAAAAAAAAAAATAACTGGCTTAAAACCATGTTTTGTTTATGAAAATACTATTGGCCTAAGACTTTTGCACAGTACTGTATATATATATATATATATATATATATATATATATATATATATATATATATATAAACAAATATAAAATTTACATATTTTTTAATATATTTTAAAGTTTGCAATATTATTGTTTTTACTTTATTTTTTAGCACGAGCCTTTAAATGTAAAAAAAAAAAAAACATTTAAGTAAAATCTTACTAACCTCAATAACAGCTGAGGGTGAGTAAATTACTGAATTGCCATTTTTAGACAAACAATTCACTCAAAATTCACTGTTCCCAGCTTTTGTGATTTAGACAAGCACTTGGTAACGGAACCAGTGATGGATCTTCTATTTGCCATTATCTTTGAGTCCACGTGAGCATTGTAATCTAGTGTGCTGAAAACAAATGGAAATAAAACCTGATCTACATGTTTCCATGCAAATTGAGATGATGAAGTTCCTCCTCATCTCGCCCCTAGGAGGAGAGACTTTATTTATATCCTCGATGCGGTGCATATGAAATTGTCAGCTTGATACACTCTGTCTCAGGCAACCCATGAAATGTGGTTGTCTTTATGTATAAATAGAAACAAGCAGATATGCTGTAAGACCGCTGCCACCGTGCTCTTCAGAGCGTGATCACAACTTTTTTGAAATTCTCTGTAAACTTTGCTGTTTACAAACCACAGGCCTATCTTTCATCATGACTAAACTGTCAGCTTCAAAACACAGTTTGTACTGATATAGTGTATGTATTTCATATATTTTTAATTTGTGTGTTCTTTCATAATAACCTTTATGATTCAATATAACCATAATTCTAAAGTTTGCAACTCAAACCTGCCGATAAACAGTACTATAAACTTGCTCATTGTCCTCAAACTAGTTAGTGCTACTATTAGTTTACAGATGGTTTTAAAGGAATAGTTCGGCTATAAAATTATGTAATCTCAAGTGATCCACACACACACACACACACACACACACACACACACACACACACACACACACACAAAGGACCCATAAATGCATCATAAAAATGGTCCATACTCTTATCCAGTCTATGTCCTATATTCAAAGTCTTCTGAAGTCAAGTGACTTTTACGTTAATCATTTATACATTATTCAAGAGTTAACTGAACTTGACAACTGAATCATTTTGATTAATGGATGATTGAAAAAAAAAAAAAAAAAAAAAAAAACTCACACTGGTTTTGTGAGCTAGATCAATTCACTGATTAAAAAGATTCAAATCAGAAGAATGATACATTCAGAAATCAGATTTTGCCGCTTCTTTCAAGACAAATATGAACAGGCAGATTTATGAGTGGGCAGATTTTTGGTAACGATTAACTAAATGTTTTTTTTTTTATTTTATCACATAAAATTGCAGTTTTTCTCAGTTGCTTTGGTGCATTTCTCAGATCAGAAACGAATTCTCAAAACTACTTTTTTTCAACCTCAAAATCATCTAGTTACTTGTGCACATTGTAAAAGCAGTTTCTCATTGTTTTGGAGTTGTGATTGCTTTGGTGCATTCATGCAATTGATTATGTACATCTGTCTGCGGTTTCCTACATTATCAGTTGCTGTAATGTCATGTTGATCAAAATATATTAAATAGTTCTCTGTGCAATAGTCTTACCCCCCAAAACATCTAGGCATTAGTTCATCGTATAAGTCATTAAATGCAAAATGGCTGATCTAGTTGTCTTAAACTGCCAAGCATATTTTCTACACATTTCTATTAGAGTTTTTATAAATTTGCCATGAATTGTGCAGGCGAATCTTGATTTTCACTAATGAGAAGAGAATATAGATAATAAATAATAAGAGAATGAAGATCAGCTAATGATAAACTAGTTCTCTGAAATAGCTCAAAGTTGCATCTCATAAACCATCAATTGGAAAGCATGCATAGACAGAGGACAATACAAGAGTTACAAATTCTGACAATGGATATTTCCTCCCCATGCACTGGCCTGGTAAATCAACAGTAACTCTGTGGCCGATGACATTTCAACCATGCCTTCTGCTTTTGGTCAGGTTGAAGCCAGCCTCATCTACATAAATTAAGTTGTGAGATGGTTCACTTGACTCCAATTCCACATTGCAAAGATATTCATTGTGATTCATTGTGGGCCGACAGACTGACACGTAAGGAGGTGTAGACAGACTGAACTGCAATTCCTCATACAGTGCTGCACGCAATAGCAAAGTTCTGGTGTTTCCTGTGTTTGCCTTTCTAATTTTGTATTTTTGCCTTTGTGCCCATATTTCCTTTCTATATCACAATAACATTGTAAGGTGTTTTTTTTTTGTCAGACCACTAGTAAATTGTAACTGTGAATCCTATCCAGTCTCTTTCAATCAATATCCCACATACAGAAATGTGTAAATTTGTACTTTTGAAATGAATATATGACATACAAAAGAAGTGCAGCCTTCTGCATTTAAGTACAGTAACTGTCATCCAAACTGCTGCCATAGTTTACATCAGGTAATACTAACAGAGTGCACTGTTATAATGACACCGTGATTAAGCATTTTGACTGTCTTGTTTGTGAACAATGACACAAGGACTTTTCATTCTGATGGCACTGATATGTTCATTGACATAATTACTTTTGAGAGATGAACCAAAGATTTTGAGTAAGTTACAGGCTTTTGCAGGTAACCCATTGTGTGGTGCTGTTAGTCCGAATTGTTTTGAGAAATGCACATACTTTACAATTATTAAGGATGATTCGAGAAATGCACAAAAATGACCAAAAAACTGTATCAGAAAGCTTCAAAAGGCCGAGAATATAGTGCTTTTTGGACAACTATCTCTATGAATTACTGTTTTTGTGAAGCTTGAATGCTTCAGTTTTTCTTTCACTTCAAATGCATATAAAAATGACTAGAAGATTATTAAAATATTTTTCCTTTTGTATTCCATTAAAGAAAGTCACAGGTTTGGAATGACTTGAGTTAATAATGGCCTTTTTTATTACAATACCTTTTTTATGAATGCAAGGAACATTTCTTTTTTAGGAGTCTGTAAAATTTCAAGATCCTAATAGGGATGTAGAAGAATACAGAAAAAGCTCTGTGACAAATGTGCATAATAGTGAAGATAAAGTTTAAAATGCATCAGCAATAACACGACACGTTTTCACTGTTCCAGCACAAATTTTAGAATTACAGAGAAATAGTGTTTCTAAACTCTCCATGAATAAAGGGAAATGTTGCGCTTTGGTGGAGGACAATTTCACCAGCAGAAATCAACACAATTTCCTTAACAAGCATGAGATGACCTTTAGATTAAAAGAAGCATGTCCTGTTGACAGAAACCTTTATCATTAATCACTCTGTTTGAAATTTCCATAAAACAGTCATCATTTATATGCCATCCATTCTTGTTTAAACAAATTCAAATGACATCTTAAAGGTTTTAGTTCAGAGCCAAACTCAAGGTCAGCTCAAAGCTTTGAACAAATTGCAGAGTTTTGAGTGATGGCAGTTGTGAGGTCAGAGCCAGCTCATCATTATGCTAATCATCTCTAAGAAAAAACGATCCTCACCATTGATCTTCTGTTCAAACACAGCGGTGGACACTGATTGGACAAATTTACACTGTAGACATGAACAATCAGCTGAGAGAGGTGCAGGTATCTTAACTACAGTACTTCCAGTAGAGACCAGTATAAAAAAATGAAGTGTTAGGCTACTATAAATAGACAGACAGACAGACAGACAGACAGATAGACAGACAGATAGGTGGATAGAATAATAGAATAATAGAACAATAGACACAAGAATAGATAGATAGATAGATAGATAGATAGATAGATAGATAGATAGATAGATAGATAGATAGATGATAGAAAGATAATTGTAGCTGCTTCAAACATCAGATTTAGTTTAAAGCGCTCCTTAACATAATGGGATCAATAGTAATATACCACTTTAGGTTGCATGTGTGAAGGATGGAAAGGTACTTCCATGGAAACATTGGATGCATGTACAGCAAGCAGCCCTCAGTGGACACACAAGCTTCTCAGAACCTTTTCGGCACAATGGAGCATGTGTCCCGACAGAGAACCTGGGAGCGCTGAGTTACAGCATAATGCTAAACAGCCCTGCGTGTCCCAAATGCCTGCAGCACAGCCTGAATAATTGATGAAGTGCCGGGAATGTCAAGACCCAGCGAAATATCTGTACTTGTTCTGTGATCAATGGGAGAGCCCATATTTCTTGACACCCAACTTATCATGTTTACATTAAGAGTCTCATCTACCGTTAATGCTGTTTGATGTTGCTCAGCAAAATCATCTGCTTCAGTGGTTGCCTCTGAATTAAGGAGCTTCAGTTCCAGGCTGGGAATGTAAAGTGGTCACAGCAAACCTTTCAAATGTATATTCCCTCCAGAATGTATGCCGCGGGACCCCGTCGCTATCTGTCAACCCAAGCAAAAAAGCAGGATTATATTATATAATCCTTATATAGGATTACACAGAATTGATGATACAGGTGATACACCCCCGGATTTATTAGACTATTTAGTTTACAAGATTTTGCTAGATAAGCAAGCTATTAAATTGAGAAATGATTCAGCACTATAAAAAACTAATTGAATAACCAATGTTTTCAAGTCCATGCACTTCTGATGCGGCCCCATGCAGAGGATTCCATCTGCATCCATTGTCTTTTTTTAAAAAAAAAATTAATTATACAACTGAAGCTGAGAGAAATGTTTGTAAATATGCGGTGCTGATTAATTTGCTATAAAAGAGAATATACTTCAGCACTATGGAGATTTCAATTATATAGTGGCACAAACAGTAGCCCACAGAGGAAATGCGTTATTATTTTCTCTTTTGCTGTGTAATCTCAACAAAATTTACCTCAGTGTCTGAAAAAGCTCTTGATTTTTTTTTTTTTTTGGAAGGGGTGGGGGGGGGGGGGGGGGGTGGGGGTGAGACAGAAAACTGTATATAAACTATGGGCTCTAAATAGCTTGTTTAAATGTTTAATTAAATATTTAAATACTGAATTAACATGGAAAAAATATAATTACATATTATTCAGTTGTATATAAGAACAATCATAATATCATACTTTGTGTATTGATAAAAATGAATAATCATTAATCAAAATCTAAAATAAAAAATCAATAAATTACACACACACACACACACACACACACACACACACACACACACACACACACATATATATAATATTTTATTGATTTTAAATATAAAATAAATAAAATGTGAAAATAATAAATAAAATAAAATTATGATTGCAAATTTTTTTTTTTTTTTTACATGTTTTCATGTTTATTACAGTATTTCCACTGGAGCTAAAGTTGAGCAAATATAATAACAGTACTCTGCCTGCAAATTGGCAGCTATGAAAGATTATTTTATATTCATAATTCTTGCAGGAACTTGAATATAAAAACATTAAATGTTACATTTTATTATATATTTGAAGATCCATGTCATAAGTATAAAGAACCCTCTTTGAGTTTTTGCAGAATATGTTACAAGATATTCCAGGGAGAAATTCAGTCTTGTCAGCTTTTACTGACCAGCTCTGACAGCTTCCTTTACGAACGTGTTCTTCTGGTTGCCCTTTCAGCTGTTTTCTGAAAAATGAAAAATGTGTTACAGCTCCCTCGCCTTCCTAATGCCATCATGCTTTGTTTTTCTGCTCCACCTGTCTTGCCGAATCGCCATCATTTTCTTTCCTGATGCCTTCAGCTCTAGGGATTCATTGGCTCGCCAGACTCATCTGCATGATCCTTGCCTATACCGTGTAGCTCAAGAAAGACGAGCTTCCTAAATTATGTCAAGCTCAAAGCTGGCCGGCACTGGCTCAAGAACATCACCTGTTATGAGCCTACAAGTTCCTTTGTGTTAACCAGTATGCACATGAGCACATCTAGGTTTGAGAAGGAGCTAATATATTCCTTATGAAGAAGGCTGCTGAAGCAAAGAGTGCTGAGTCACCACCTGCTTCAAAAGACCGGTGCTCTGCCGATTCGTATTGAATGAGAAACCAAAGTTCACTTTTGAGAAAGTAATTCAAAAGTTGTCTTCTCAGATGTTTTCCTAAGGCTGAAGATTTAAGTATTTGAAAGGACATTTTGTCAATTTTTGTGTCAAGACATTTACTCTAGAATATAAAAGATGGACGAATCTGATTCAGAAGGATTTCATCTAGCCTGGACAATGTCTTCTGTGAGATTGTACAAGATGAAGAAAATGGGTGATTTTTGTTACAGCAAAAAAATCAGATGTATATTATAGTATGAAAATCAAAAATGGGAGCGCGAGAATTTGTTATTTTTATTAAGAAGGAAGTATATATTGACTGAGTAGTTAATATTATTCATAGTGTTTTACTGAAGCCTGTGGATCTGCACTGTAACCAATTTTATAACCCAAAACCAATAGAAAACATCATAAATAATGGAAAGATAATTGTGAAAATAGATTTTCCTAGTGTACTTCTCCTTTTTTCCCAACTGCACTGAGAACAGCCTCATCTTCGGTCTCAACTCTAATATGATTTCTTTTTTTTCCCCAACACTGTTGGATTTAGACCATTTATTTCTTGGAAGAAACACTTTTTCTACTCTGATCGATATCAGCATCGATTCATTCCTCCTCTTATAACGTACATCCTCCCAAAATGTTCACCGTTTCCTTGCATGTACAGTGCCCGAGCTCTTTGCCTTATCTGACACTGAATCTGTCTCGAAAGCAAAGGTGTCGCTGTATCGATATCTGGGCCCTCTCACATATTTAATCTCTACCAATGTCTATTCATATTTCCTCTCCCCATCACCTCAAACCCAATAATAAAGCAGGCAGGTCAGGTCTCACACATCCATCCATTTCATCTGACATCTCCCCACCGTCTTCCCCTTGACTCTAGCATTCAACGTTATCTCTGAATAATGAATGGATCTCAACTGTTTTAAGCAATGCTCAAATGGTTCTGACAAATATTGACCCAGAGTAATAGAGAGAATTCCTAATACATCCTGATTGGCAAACTCACGCCTTCCATCACAGTCAAGCCTCTAACGGCTAAATCACACCATCAGACAGAACGCTTGAAGAGGAAAAAATAACGCATGTCGGGTTATATATATTATCTCAGTCTCTGAAATATGCACTGAATGTTACTTAATCCCTCCAAACTCTCTGACTGGAGGCATTCACATATATTGTACTGCACTGTTAGCCTTACTGGATTTGCTACTGTTGACTTTTTGTTAGTTTGATTCGGGTAGCAATTAGAGCTTTAGATGAATAAACCACTTACTTCTTTCAGCACAACTTGAAGAATTAACTTGTTTTTGGACACCAATTTTTTTTTTTCAGATTGAAAACAACTTAAAGACCTTAAGGAATTAGTGACTGTTATTGACTTTAGCAATGGATCATCTGGCAACCAAACTCTCTTTAGCTGATATATGATGAAGAGCAGAGGTAAACAAGTTTTGACAAAGCAGTTAGAATTGTAATTGATTCAAAATTGTACTGAAAGATAATCAATTGTAGAATAGCAACATGTAGATGAGAAAAAAGGCGACACCTATATCTAAAATCACTCTCTATTCAAAATAAAATGTTCAAGAAGAGCTGTTTTCTGAGTGGATAATTTCATTCTTTACATAGTGCACACTTTTATATCCATAATGCACTCTGATGACACTACAATTTTTTGTTTTTTTGTTTTTTATTGTTATTATTGTATTTAGCAAGGATGCAGTACATTGATGCATTATATTAACAGTAAAGGTATTTATAGTGTTTTTCTTACTGACCCCAAACTTTTGAACAGTACTATATAGCTACAAAGTAAAGTTGTTAATATAGTAATTCTCTGACTAAGGATATTTATGTCAGCATCCAAATATTTTCAGCAATTATGTTCACTCCAGCCCCATTAAGTGCACTATGCACATTCACTATATAGGGAACAGTGAATGAGTGAGCAATTTTGGATGCAGCAATTACAACTTCATTGTTGTTTAAACTAATCTCTCCTGCCATTACTATACAATGGACTGATGAATTAGCCTAAGACCTGATAGAACAGCCTGTTCATTAAAACTGCTGTGCAGGCTAATCGTGTGTTGTTTGGTACCAGCGTTTCTGCTCTTGAAGGTTGTTCTGATCATGGAGGCAATGTGCGACTGTCATTAGTTCTGACTCATTTCACCGTTCGAGCATACATAATATGGAACATGATTAAAAGTGAGAAAAAATAATCGGAATATCTGTGCTGCTTTTCAAGTAACCACCTACATGACCACCTCCTCAATGAATGTGCTGCCATCAGCTGCTCTGAGAGTTGTTTTTTTTTGTCCAATCTAACAGCCGTCACTTAAAAAGTGAGAACATTCTTAACAGAAAAATATAGTGCACTGAATTGCCATGTATATATATATATATATATATAATGATTATGCATGTATTATAAATAAAGCAATATAAGTAAATAATATTTCATTTATGTTATAATACAGCTTTAAATTTTTTTTTTTTCATACATTAGAATCCGTCCTGTTTAAAAAGACTCACATTTTAACCAAAAATTACAGAAAACAATGCAATTCAGTGTAACAATAGTTTGTATACAAAAAAAAAAAAAAAAAAATTCTTGTGACACATATTAAGAACAAGAATCATTGGATGTCATTAAAAGGCTCTATTTATGAATAAAAATAATAATTAATTGTTATTTTAATAATTGATAATGCATTTACTTTACCAATCTTTGCCACTATCCTTCAAACTACTTTTACCCATTTATAAACAAGATGATTTTAATAATTAACAATATAATAAAATGTAGTCAGATCACTTTTTCTTTTATATATTTTAATAAGTAAAGGTCAGATTAAGTATGCTGTTTCATTTTTACATAAATATATATGTTACGGTGAATAACGATGGAACAATATTTCACCCATATTTTGACTTTTTATGTTCACCAAAGTTGTTTGAGACATTCAAATTGCAATTAATATGCTTTCTATGTATATAAAATCACTTTTGTAAGTTTCATTTAAGGCAAAAACTGAAATGAGACATCATGAATGCATATATATATATATATATATATATATATATATATATATGTATACTCAAACACACACACACACACACGCTCGCTCGCACGCACGCACACACACACACACACACACACACACACACACACACACACACACATATATATATATATATATATATATATATATATATATATATATACAATAATTGAATTGAATATTCTTTTATTTTAATTTCCAGACCTTTGTTTTATTTTTAACTACTCTCTCATAGGGTACCATTATTGTCATATTCTTTCAGCAACAGTGCTGGGTTCCTGTAGGTGGTTTGCAGGTAAGCAGCTGTTGCTAGTTGAAGAAGTGGAGAAACACCTGTCAATCATGTCACTAACTAGTGAGTACTGTGACTCCCCGTGGTAAAGAAGTTTTGTAGCAGTGCACACACTGAAACACTCTGTGGTGTATAATAAATACACCGCATGATAGGGATTAGAGGCAGGTTAATTATAGACTCTATATAGTGCACCGACACTCCTCTGGTACAGTAGGCCCGTCGCAGGAGTGGAAGCCCACACTGGGTGTGTCAATCACTCGTCTGGAACACTCACTGCTTCAAAAGCCCTCTCTTTACCTGTCTCTCTCCTGGCTGGGTGACAAGTAAACTGTTGTAGAGAGATCGCATACAATTATGTTTATGTTCCTGCTGGCTGCTTTCTAACAAAAAATAAATAAATAAAATGCTTGTGTTGGTAATGATTACTTCAACAGATTTAACATAAATTAAGTGTCATCTGAGACTGTAGATATAAAAATGCCATGAGATTTGGCATCAGCAATATTTATGAACACCTGATAAATCTCAATATTCCCAAAGGTGTACAAACATAATTTTTTAAATAACATTTCTATAATAACATTACAAATATTTTGATTCACGTTTTTTAAATGTAAAATTTAAAAGATTTTTTTTTAATCATACTGCCATTCATGAGTTTATCTTCCTCAAAAGTGTAGACATTTACCCTGTATTCTATTCGGAAGGGCTCATCCCTATGCCCTAATCCCTTCAAAGGGTTTACCTTTTGGAGTGAGAGCTTCTAAGGGTTGAAGGGTGTAGGGGACCAAACAACTGTTTCTTTAAAGGGCCCTTCTGTGTCATCATCACATGCCCACTTGGAGGTGCCTTCATCATGCAAAGAATCTGCGCAAAGGATCATGGGAGCCAGAAGTGTCCATCAGTCGTACCCTTCGAAATCCTTCATTCCCTTTGAAGTGGCCAGTTTTGAGCACTTCGGTTTGGAATGACCCTTCAATATGGCGGCCATGATTGTTTTCACATGCTCTTTGAAGGACGATATATCCCGTTTGGAACTCTGTTTAGAGTCTGTTTAGCTGGTGTGGGACTATAACTGACGCAGTACATTCAGAATCGGTTACAGAAGTGCAAGCCAAAGTACAAAGACTTGCCAAAACATGCAGAGACAGGCAGAAGGGGAAAAAAAGGGTAAACATAGGCAGTGTTTTTACAAGATGGAGGGAATTTGATGAAATGTTTGGTTTTCAGTTCAGAGATGCTGAACTTGCAAAGCTTCTTCTTAACAGGGTAGCGAAACTCAAGTTCTTGCCACACATTAGCTCTTAACTGTCAAGCAACAGATAAAATAGTAATATTCCATGTCGTGCAATAAATACGATTGATGAGTCTGAAAGGGGCATTTGCAAAGGTTGTTTGAACATATGCTTAATTTTTGCAATAGCGCTAACTGACACAAGAGGAGCACAGAAACGGCATACTTCACCTTTAAAGCAACTTACAATTAAGGAACATAACAGGCAAAGAACTATACATTAGTTAACATTAACTAAAAAAACAGTTGCATTCTTAACTAAATGTTAAATTATTGTGAAGTGCCATCATTTTCTTATTTTATCACTTTGCACTGCAGTGAACGATTGCTAAATGAAATATGTGTAATATATTTCACTGTCAATTTTTGGAGTATATCCCTGCATATATATTTATATATATATATATATATATATATTTATATATATATATATATATATAAAGAGTCAAAACTATTTGCGAGGTATTTATGCTAATATAAACAGAAGGTGATATCCAGGACATGAACAGTCAGCCACTAGATCTTGTACATTTTCATAACAAGCAGAGTTGAAGTCTTTCCTCACAAAGCCTCCTTGTAATACAGCACATCTCTGTGAGGCGAAGCATGAAGGTTGCACTCTGTGCAATGCAAATGTCACATGGAAAGCGGAGACGTCAGAGCTTGAAAACATCCTCAAACGAGCGTGTGTCTGCCAACCCAAACGTGACAGCAGAAAAAGAGCAATGTTTACTAACTAGGGTGATGAACCCCCCGTTGAGCCCCCTTCCTTCCTCAGGACGGCAGGAGCTGATGACAAATACACTTTTGTTCCTGTTTCGTTTATTTCATTTTTAACCTACTGTTTTGAGAACAAATGATACGAATGAGGTAATCATTACAGTCATCATACTCCAAATAGGAAAGATTGATTTGGACAGCAGCCAGCGAAGGTGCGGCACTGTGAGAAGTGGAAACGCAATAACTCTGCAAACGAACATCCAGCTGCCACACCTGTGAAAAACATCAGGACAGGCAAGTGAATGCAATGGGCCATAGACACTGAGCTGAACTCTACAGATGTTATGGCAGTGCATGTTACCCACAGCAACACATAGGAAGCTTTTGAGAATGTCTTGAGTTGAGGCTGGGATTTTTGTATACTAACAGATTGGAATGGAAATATTAAGCCTCATTACAAGGTTGATAAGACTCAAGCAAACCAAGAGGAGCGCCAAGATACAAGAGCGTGCTTAAACATATTTAGTCATGCATTATTCATTATTGTGATTCCTCTCCTGCCTCTAAGCTCATTTCCAGAGTACTGGCCATAGGCACGAGACGCAGCAGAATGATTTTCACACTTGAGTTGACACAGAATTGCCAAACACTGTTCACACGAGAAGGGTTTCTCCAAAATGGGAAAAGTTGTCTTTTAGTCGGTTGCAGTATTTTAAGAAATAGTTTTCCCCATAAAATTAAAATTCTGCCATTTATTCATCCTTATGTTGTTTAGAACCTGCATGTTGTTCCAGTTCCAGTTAATATTATATAAAACTGCTATGTTTTTTTTTTTTTTTGTTATACATTCCTTACAGATGTTAAACATCAAAATCCCTTGGAGTGATAGTCTTTTAAAGAGATTGATTGAGAATGATCGTGAAGAGTAAAAAACAACAGCTTCAACAAATGAAGATGTCAACAGCAGACAGCAGTAATGATCTGTGATTCAGATATGGACTCATCACATTCACATCTGATTAGTGCATCTCAAGCCTTGTACTAGCCTCTCTGAGTTGCATAACACTTGAACTTTGAAAGTCAAAAAGCACTTTAGAGTACATTATATCAGAAACCCCTTACACTCAATGGCTTAAACATCGGAGAAGTATCTTAATATCCACCTCCTAAGGCTCTCACTGGATTACAAGGTCTGTGAATCTGAGTAAAACTTGATGGCATTTACCTTGGTTAGAGGTATGGTCGCTATCTCCCCTGCCTTTTCTGACCTGCAAAGAAAAAAAGTTCAAATTAACATACTGGCATAAAAAGAAACAAATAATCTGTTTAGATATCATCAGAAACACAAATGTAAGTGCTGTTTGCATGACTATAAGCGTAGTACTGGGCATTACTGTTAAACAAAACAGTACTTTGACTCTATGACACAAAAAAATCCAGTTCTTTTACTCCAGTCACATTGAAGAACATTCTAGTTAGCGGTCAAAAGCCTAAAGGCAAGGCCAAAAGGTTGCTGCATGTGGAGCATGGAATGAATCTGTTACAAGCCTCTGTAAAAACTTTTCTAGGTTTGGTCCACAGGGTAAAATGTACCTCCGATCTTTCAAACAGTCACCCCTCTGGGAATGTGTGGACTGATTCTCCATTCCATTTTCATTCACTGTTGTGTCTTATAAAGTCCTTGCTTTTGGCTCAGTCCCTGTGTCTTTGAAATTCAAATAATTTTTTTTGTCTTTTTTCTTTGTGGCTTTGTAGCTAGAGGGCATTATTTCGGAGCTACTAATCTGCTTTTGGAGAGAGGAAGCCTGCAGTAATACTTGATGTGGGGCCAATTTCAAATCATCCAGGAGGTTCTGTCTGAAAGCAAATCAACGGAAAGAGATTTGACCACATACATGGCAAAAATGGCAGAACTAACCTTAAATACATTGTTTTGTCCCTCTTTGGCCAGAAAATCATTTGGCAAGTGCTTTGCTTCAGGCCAACATTGAGGGACAGCACTGACTTAGTGCTTTCACTTCATCTCAGTCATGATTTAATTTCAACAAAAGAGGTGATATAAGTCAACTAATATAGTAACTCACTGCTCTGTCTTTTCATATGGCACGACTAAGGAAGTCTGTAACACCTGATTCCAAAATGAACTAAAATAAATTTTAAATTACCACAATTTTTAGTTTTAAAATTTAATGATACTTTACAAAACTTAAAACCTTTACAATCTGCCTTTATTTAAAAAAGTTTAAAAATTGGATTGTGCTAAGAAATTTACCACTATTAAACATTTTTTTTAAAATAAATGTTTATTATTACATTATAAATGAATTAAAAAACCTTTTCAGCCCTAAATCATAATAATAATAATAACAACTGAAAACTGAAAATCCAGTGGAAAAACAACTAACTAACAATTGCAGAGTGAAAACTAATAAAAATACTAAACTAAAATAGTTTAAAAGACAAATAAGAAATTAAATATAAATAATAAAAACCAAGTTGTGATATCATCAGACAGGGGAAAAATATCTATTTCATGATTTTAGGAGGGCTCCAAAATTAATGAATAAATAATCATTCAATCAGTCAATCAGGCATTGCAAAAAATAAATATATAAAATATTGAAACATTAGCATTACATACAGTATCTTGCAAACTATTTAATGGAGAAAGATATGGGTCGTGCTATCCAGCTAAAGTTCAAAAAAGTGAGGGCTGGTTGCTTAAAATATCCTTTACTTGCGTATTTTATTAATACCCTTTTAATTACCCAATACGCCCCATGTTCTTCGAATAAATAAACTGGCACACAAGCATATAACAACAAGGGTAAGGACAGCAGATCAATACGAACAATGGCATTATCAAATTCAGTCCAAAAATAATAAATAATTATAGAAAATACCTCTGTTCCAGTTGTAAAAAAGTCTTAACGACTGTAGACAAATCAATTGCATGGCTGACAATTTAATTGCCTGCACGGAAGAAATATCGAGTAGCTCCACTATAGTGCTTTAATTGAATTGAAAAAGCAAAGCTCTGAGTCAGTGCTTAGAATCCATCAGCTGTATATAATCAATGAATCCAGAGGTTATCAATGCAAGGCCTTTTAAAGGCGATGTCTAATGCAGACTGACCCTCTAGCTGTGAGGTAATGCTTCTGCCTGCTTAAGTATATTTCGGTCTCAATAATGGAGGCTGCCAGATGAGAGCCAGTCAGGCCTTTAAAATATTTAACCCTGGCTTTTGTAAAAGAGACACATAATGCAGTGGAAATTACATTCTCTGTAACTTTGGTGAAAATTAATTTCTCTTGGCTTTAATTATTTCTTTCCTCACACTCCCCTGGAGCCCTCCTCTCTGCAGCCAAGGGATCGTGTGAAAGGTTTCGTGTCTGACCTCCGTTTTTAAAAACAAACTTCAACAGTCCTACCGGGAGACCAAATTCCCCACATTTCCCACTGAATCCCTTGTGTCTGCACACCCAGGTGTGGACTGCATTGTCCCCAGGTCTTTGTCACATTTTTGGTGGTGCAGACAAAAACCTAGAGAACTGTGTGCACATTTGAATAAGGCAACGGAGTCAAACGCACAGACCACTCTGCTGTCAGGGGACCATATGAAATGGCTAATTGAATCGAATGGGCAAATGAAAGCCTGAACTGAATGTGAAGCAAATTATGAGATGAAATCTACCACTACAGCTTTTGGAGAGCCTCTAGAGAATCTCACTACACATGGCAGCTCTGAGGGGAGGCTTTTACTCATTAGTGAGTTGTAGGTCTGATGCTGAAAGTGAGAATGACAGCGAACGAGAGAGAGAGAGAGAGAGAGTGAGAGATGGCCACAGTAAAAGAAAGAAAGACAACAAACAAGGTTATTCTGGTATAAACTCGTAAACATGCACTTGAAACCCGTAAACAAGCAGCTGCATATTGATTTATGTGTAATTGCAAGTTAGATGACATTCATCCACAGATGCAGCTTATACTACGTGCGTAATGCAACATAACAACGTACTTACACGCAAGCAATACTTTACAACCATAATCACATTTGCAGTGATCTTCAGCAGATTTTATTTTCAAGGTACTTATGCAACTGATAATGGATTTTAAGCAGACCAGCCTCATGCAGCTCATCTTTTAACCTGCAGGGGCCACTGTTGTTCTGTGGATCTCTCACTCAGGGCCCCATCATTCCCTTTCATAACTAGCACCAACACCTGTCGTCATTAAGAAACCATTCACATATTCAAAATGCAGGGGTGTGCAGACAGCTAAATTAAATAACTGTCAAAATACTGACATGAAAATCTGTTTCGCTGCAAATATAAAGGAAATATTTTGTGTGGAAAAAAAAAATAAAAAAATCAAGTGGCGGGCGTGTTTAAGAGCAAGCCTTCAATTTTCTCCTTGATGTTGTGTTTTAAATCACGCCTGATACATCACCTTTAGATACTGTTTGGATAGTTCGAATAGTGTTAGTCTTCATCAGTTATTCTTTTATGAGCGTCAACAATGGCTTTCAAATTAAATTACAGAGTAGGAGTACCTTTAAGTAAAACTGCAATCTAGTGAAGCTTTACTAAACCACACACACACACACACACACACACACACACACACACACACACACACACACACACACACACACACACACACACACACACACACACACACACACACACACACACACACACACAAAAACATCTACAGATGAGTGAACGGAGTTATGCGGCTCAGTGAATCCCAGCAGAGTAACATCGGAGTAACACGCACACCCAAAACACACTTTCATTTTATTCCAAAAATCCATTTCCCTAACTCCATCTTTCTGCTAGTTTGGATCTGGCTGGATTACCTCAACAAACCCGGCTGATACAAACAGCGGATGGGAGGGGATGCGGAAAGCAGAACACGGCGATCTCCAGGTGACAGAATCCATCTGCGGAGAGCTCGAGATGGAGGGAGGGGCCTAAAGCAAGATCATTTCTGAGGGAAAAGCTTATTTACAGGGTCCTCACCTGCTTAAGTGCTGCTTAGTCAATCATACGACGCACGGAGCATCACTTGAAGTTTGTGCCGGGGTGAAAATTTGAAAATGGCTGCGTGAGAAAGCATCTGGAAGTGAAGAAACCATCTCTGCACAGACTGACGTGTCTAATCATGCTACTCTATCCACTGTCACACAAACAACTCTGAATCATTAGGGCCAGAAATCTATCTGGTTGTATTACACATGACACTGATCCGAATGGAGCTCATTTAAATATTAATACAAGCCTCATACATAAACAAGTACTGTAATGTACAAATCTCTTAAAAAAAGACTCCTGCCTAGGATGTTCTCCATTTCCCCCATCACAGATTAAGCCAAGGAGACAACGATTAAAAGAATGTAAGTGATGTCCGGATTCAGACTGACTTGTGTTGTCATTCATTGTGTGGCTTGTTTTATTTTAGCTGTAATTCTTTGTGACTGGTACCGAACGTGCTCTAATTCGTTATTTGCCATCTTGAATTACAGAAAAAAGGTGTGCTTTTAAATGCAGATGTATAACAGCAGGATAATCTCTAGTAACTCTCACAGAGTAACTAGAACTGGCATTTATTAAAACAGACTTTGGCCCATGAAAAACAGCACCTGGTACACTAAGGCAAACATGAAAGCAACATTCGAGTGTCATGTGTCCTGAGACATCTTTACAATTGTTGTACAATAACCTCAATGCATGGAAATATAAAGTTCGTATGTTCAAGTTCATGTATGCACTCACTCCTCTAGGGAGATGCTGGAGTAGATAAATGTGTGTACTGGATGAGTCTCTATTTGTCCTGCACTGCTATTTAAGAGTTTCTCCTCCAGCAGTGACTCTACGGCCATCTGGGGAACAATCTCTAAAACTGCCCAACACCTGTGCAAGAGAGAGAGAGAGAAAAAAGAGAGGGAAAACAAAAGGTAGATTTTCAAATGATGCACATAGTACATAACACAATAAATAATAATAATAGATAATTATAGATGATATGTTATACTAAAAGTATCACTACAGCTATAAATACATACATATATATATATATATATATATATATATATATATATATATATATATATATATATATATATATATATATATATATATATATATATATAAAACATAAAATATTCAATATCACATGCATGATACATTACATGATACTGTATGTGACAAATTGTGAAAAAAAGTATGTTGCGGTTCATGTCAATATACTACAAAATAATACAACCAAACACTAAAAAATACACAAATAAATAAAAAAACCCAACAAATCTATTTCAAATAATACTGCTGTTCTTTTGAGTTTTCTATTCATCAAAGAATCCTGAAAAAAAGAAAAAGAAATTGTATCAAGGTTTGCAAAAAAAATTGTTTTCCAAATTGATAATAAGAAATGTTTCTTGAGGACAAAATCAGCATATCAGAATGATTTCTGAAAGATCATGTGACTTTGAACAGAGAAGTAATGGCTGCTGAAAATTCAGCTTTGCCATCACAGAAATAAATTGTGATAAGAGAATTGATTTTTGATATATATTAAACCAATATTTATCTAATTTGAGCTTCAAGACTTAAAAAAATATTACAATACAAGCAAATGTTTTCATAGAGCGCTATACATTTAGCATGTTTTTATGCCACATATGCACATTACATGCTAGTGGGAGAAAAACAAAACAGACATCATACAAGGAGACGTCTCTACAGAAGATAGAACAGCTTTCCCTCAGTGCTTTGATAATTAATGCTGAAGTACTTCAACACACTCTTCAGAAAAAGCTCTGTGTTGAAACAGCCTGTGCATCAAATATGTTTTTACAATTTAACCGAAGGTTTGGAGGAGCATGTGCATCTAATCCTGCCAATCACAACACAGGTGTATGCATAAATAAACAGCTGCTTACCGTGCTCCTATGACAATTTATGCAGCATCCCTCCACCCCACCTGTATTACATTTTTAAGCATTTTTGAGCCATCCATCATAGTCCGCTAGCCAAATCTGTCTGTCCTTATTCCACTTAAGGATTATATTAACATGTGAGTATTAACATCTTGACACTTTACAAAATCCCACTGCACCCTTCCTGTGAATCTCATGAATACTACTGCAGTTATGTTCCATCATGTGACATCCTTCTATTTTCACATTTCTTATGCTGGCCACGTTTGTTGCAGGGGGACCTGGTTTTAATGTGTAATGACTGCACATTTTGTCGTTATCAGTTTTGAAGGACGGACAAGTATTTTTGAACTCTGTAGCTCTCATAATCAAAAGTGTGGCAGACAAAGAGGAAGTTATTATCACTGGATATAAGTGCTTGTGTTTTCCAGCAGACCCCCCTGTACCTGGGTGTTCCACGCAAAGCCGATTATGTGCAGGTCTGCGTCTCTCTCACACAGTGAACCTTGCGGTGATATTTCAGTGAGAAAATAGGTCAATGCCAAGCATCAGCAGGCTGCTGTTGCATATTAATGATGAAGCTTGGCTGTGACAGATGAGACTGGCCCACAAGGGTCTTCTCTCTCTCTCTCTCTCTCTCTGTCTCTCTAGCACTTTCTCATACACACATGCAGCTCATTCTCAGTGACTGCTCTGTTACGAAACCTAGTGAGCTGCCTTGCTGTCTACTGCCTAATAGGCAGCAGCCTTATAAAGCAGCATACAAACTGGCATGGAAACACATACACGACCAATTTGGAACGCTCGACGTGTGCGACACATAAATAACAAAGCACACAGGACACTCAACGCACAATTGATTTGCTTGATTAAAGTTCCTTTAAGGCTATAAGTTACCTCTGCGGCCCATTGTTTGTGCTACATTAGTTAGGTCAATGTTAAAACATGGTATCTACTTGAATGAGAAAAAAATGTTGGTTCTAATGTTTTTTGAAAGAAGTTAATATTTTTATTCAGCGAGGACACATTAACTTTATTAAAAAAAAATGTGACAGTATAGACTTTTTATGTTCATACAAGAAATTACATTTTTTTTTTTCGTTTAAACATGAAAAATCATTCAAAAAGTCAGTTTCCAAAAAAAAAAAAAAAAAAAAAAAAAAAAAAAAAATATATATATATATATATATATATATATGTATTAAACAGCACAACTTTAACCAACAATTAGAAATGTTTCTTGAGGACAAAATCATCATATTAGAATGATTTCTGAAGGATCATATGACACTAAAGACAGGAGGAATGGCTGCTAAAAATTTAACTTTACCATCGTTTTATTCTTCTATTATTTATATATTACACAGTTATTTCAATAAAATAAATTCAGTCTTGGTGAGCTTCTTAGAGCCAACATAATGGAACACTCTTGACACCTAGGATGCTTTAAAATGCTATCTACACAGGCAGCTCACTAAAGGATTTAGAGTATATATTCCTTTATTTCCATTTATATTTTTCATTTTCTAATGCTGTATTTGTTCACTCCTTTTTTCTTAGTTCTAGTCTTTTTTTCCCCTCTTCCAAATCCATTTCTCACTTTCTGTATCTCATACTGGCATTCATTTTCTATCATCCGGTTCTCTTTCTGTCTCATTCTTCATTTCAGTTTCCTTCAACTCCACACCTGCTCTTTCTTTCTCTCTCTGTCCCACTCTCCTATAGGGTCTCAAGAGAATAAACATAAGATCCACTCTGCTGGCTGAATGTACAGAGAGGCTTTAGGAGTCGGCTCAGAGGAGACCTTGCTATGACTGAGGAGAGTGATGGTACACAGTATAAAGCCATGGCGGCTGCTACGCTTTCAATCGTGCCGGCTTTACAGGACTATCCACCTCTGTGCAGAGTTCAAGGATGGGGTCTGGCCATGAATCGATATCACCACACCATCTCCAATAAACTACACCTTGTGTGTTTCAGTCAAGACCTGTGATGAGTAAAAACAGGTTACTGGAGTTCAAAATGTTAAAATGTAGTAAATATCACACATCTTTAATTATATTAAGCCGTCCTGTTTCTGTTAATTGTCTTTTTAAGGAGGTTATAGATTGATCTAGCTTGTAGAAAGCTTAAAAAGAAAACTTATCTGTACGACTAAAAAGACAAAAGGTCTCTTTCATTAAGATGTAAAACATTACAGCGATAGAAAACCTTTGTGTAATTTCTTCTGTTAAACTACTTTTCTCAACTTAATATGTATAGACCACTACAACGAAGATTAAATTAAACACAAATGTACACCGTTGGCCAAGAGCTTGGAGTTGTATTTAGACCAGGTTAGAACTGCTTAAATTTTAATAAGTCAAGTCAAGTCAAGTCAAGTCAAGTCTGCTTTATTGTCAATTCGTACAGTACATACATACAGAGAATCGAAATTGCGTTACTCTCAGACCCCCGGTGCATACAGATAACACTAACAGTAGAGCCTAAAAATCTAGATCAAATATAAAATATAAGATAAAACTATACAATAAGGGAATGTTAAAAAATAAGGTAAAAGATTAAATAAAAGCAGCGCAAGGCACATGGCAGATAGAGTGCAAACCAGTGAACAAACAGTGCAGATAAAAAGATTTTTAGTGCATAAAAAATAGCTTTTTATTCAGTCTGATTAAAGTGACAATCTCAAATAAGGTCTCAAATGGATTTAAATGTGGAGTGTTGTTTTTGTAGTTTTATTGGCACAAGCTGGTTTAGATGGCACGCTCTCATGGCAATTTGAACTGTTTCATGTTTTGGTGAATTAGTGGCTAATTCATATGAATTTGTATGCTCACATTCATACATTTTCATACGATCTGCTTGCGCGGCAGTGAAGGTTAGTTTGGCATTGGGACCTTTACGCTTGCATTTTTTTCCCCTGAAATATGTACATTCCCATGCAAATTACATTGTGTGAACTCATTCATAAAATAGTTAAGTTATGATGATATCAGGTTGGTTTAGATGCTAAGAGTTGCAAGTAAATCCGCCTGACCAGTGTAGCCATAGCTGGTGACTTGCATAAACATGTTAGCTCTGTATAAAATAGCAAGATACCGTGAAGCGCGAAACCAGTCTTAAACCAGTCCTAGGCTGGTTTGATCAGCAGGATAGTGAGCTGCCATATGTGTGTGGTGGGTTAAAAAAAAAGTCACAAAAACTTCTTAAAATTGAGAAACAATAATGTAAAGCATACTGTACATGCCTGTTATCGGCAGAAGTTGGTTAAGATGTTTATTTTTGCTGGTAGCTAGGTAACCAGTGTTGTCATGATTAATGAACAGCAAAAAAACTAGAATTAAAAGTAAGCATGGTCAATATCTTCTAACCCAGGCATATGTGGTTACTTCAGCAGGGTAGTCAGCCAAATAATTCAATAAATAAAAAGAAAAATAGAGATAAATAGAGAAATTAAAATGTAAAGAAAATGTTTCAGCTCTCCTGAAGTTAAGTAAAACGACCTTGTGCTTTTTGAGAAACTGTAACAAGCAGGTTTGTGATGACTGGTATCTGAGAAACTCAGTCATAGTATCTCAACTGGCCCTTTGAGAAAGACAGAGTGTGTAAATTACCTGATAGTGAAGTAGTCTGTCAGACATGGAGCCTAGATTGCTAACACAGCCACTCAGGGTTAATGGCACTCCATGAGTTTTGAATGATTTAGAAAGTCCTTACGCTCCACACGACCAGAAATTATTACAAGCCACGGCTTACGCTAACGAGCGTTAATAATGACAGTGGCGCCATTCATCCCCCTCATACTTCCATCAGGACTATGCTGGCGTTTATTTGGCAATGCATTCATATCAATTGCGTTGTCGCTTTTCAAACGCTATCAGATTTATGGTGCTCCTCAGATGTGATGCGTCACAGCTTGATGGTTTTGTACTTGTTTTGAAGACTCAATCATTTGACAAGCAGGCTGCATGATGTTCTTGATGCTCTGTCGTACAGGAGTTGGGATTGGGGGGGGGATCTCATTTTGGTGACAAATCTAGCATGGCGGGATCCATCAGCAATCACTCTTCAGCCACAGTCATCACGGCCCAGGCTGCACTGGCTGCAGGGTTCATTAATGCTGTGCCCACAAGCCAGCTCCACTCCGACCGCTCAGTTACTGATGACTCAATTACGATAGGACAGCAGCCACCCAAAGCAAACTAAATCAGAAGCAGGAGACATTAGGAGCACCGTTCCTCAGAGATGACAAAAGAGTGACTTGTTAAATGTCACGATGGCGATATGTAATGCATTGCCTGACAAGAGCCGCGCTGCGGTGGTGATGTATACTTTCAGTGGGCCCTATCGCAGAGGATGACATCAGCGGCTGACTGAAACAGCTGCTTTGAGGTTTAAATGGGGATTGTAGCATCCATGACTAGAGATGAAAGTCAGAGATTCTGTACTGTATGTATTACAAATTAAGTATATTGTTGTATAAAACATGTTATATAAATAGTCTTCAAAGCAGATTTAAATTAGTATTTGGCCCTCAACAAAAAAAAGTACTTAAGAAAAGATACTAACTGCATTTACTGTACAGTATGCTTAACAATGTAAAAGTCTGTCACTTTTGATCAATTTAATGCATCCCTTCTGAAAAAAAGCAAGTAAATAAATAAATAAATCTTACTTACCCCAACCTTTTGAAAGGTATTTATTATATAACATTATCACCACAATTAATGTTACTAAATTGATAATAATAACAATTTGTTAGTAGCACTGTTGTTTATTATTATTATTAGTATTATTACATTTTTTTCTATTAATTACAATTATTAATTTTAAATTAATAGTAGTTTTGAACAATTTCATCAGTAGTTTTAATCTTTGACAGCTCTTTAATTTTCTTTGCCTTAAGCCAAAGTATCGCCTGGGCACCCTTGTTTAAGAATCACTGATCTAAACAACTACATTTATAAGTAAAACTTTAGGATGATATTGTGATTGTAGGTAAAAATGAAATAGATAAAAGATCATTCTGAAACAAAGACTTGAAAAAAAAAAAAGTTGACAAAAATCAAAGGAAAAGCATCTGCTTCAAAAAGCAGCAGATAACTTTGTGAAACAGTTTTTCTCGCTCTCCAGCGGCCACCGGAGATTTCTCTTCTAATCTGTACAAGATATCTGTATAAGATCTCAATGCAAACCAGTGAAGCTCTCCTCCTCTGCTCTCTCAATAGAGGACACTAAATAAAATTATGCTCAGTTCTATATTTAGATTTTAAAATTATGAGCTGGCAATTTTTATTTTTTTTTTTAAAGGAAAGTCGTTCTGCAGTTGACAAGTCGGGTTGGGAGCACTGATGCAAAGTGCTGATACAAGCACATTAAATATTGCATACTTCCCTATCAATGAGCTATAATAATACTGAAATGGATCTACTATGTGGAGGCCAAGTCATCTACTGTTTCAGAATCAGATTAGAACACAATATCTGTACAAGGTACAGGACAGGTACGAAAGCTGAAAGAAAAAAAAAAAAGGTACAACAGCTGTCACTGGGGCAGTACCTTTTCAAAAGGTATACCTTTATACCATTTTATGTACTAATATGTACACTTTAGGTACTAATGTGTACCTTTAAGCAACTAACATGGACCCATTAGGTAAAAATATACCTTTTGAAAAGGTGACCGCTTTTGTACCTTTTTTTTTTTTTGAGAGTGTTTATTGCATTTTACCACATAATTTAAAGGTGAAGGCAATTATTTACTAATATCAACCAAGCAAGATTGGAAAAAAAAACAAAAAAAAAAACAAACAACAAAAAAAACCTTTTGTGTACAAACAAATTTTCTAAACAATCCTCCATCTGTCATTGGTCACTCAAACAGTCCCCAAAGTTATGCCAATGTGGCTTTCTTAGGCTGGGTAGGATGGTTAAAAAAAAAATCTAAATATTTTGCATTGAGTAAAAGTACCTTAAGCTTAATATGAGATTTACTAAATAAAGAAAAAATTTGTCAATGGGGAAACAAAAATTAACTTAATTAACCTAATTAAAGACTCTATGAAACTAGTGGATTTCAAGCAATTTTGCTTAAATCACAAAGATGTTTGGATATTTCAAAAAAAAAAAAAAAAAAAAAAAAAAAAAAATTCGCATACAAAATAAAATGTTAACCCAATAAATTGAATCCAGATAAATTTAATCCACAGTGGTTAAAAAAAAAAAAAAAAAAAATTAAAAAAAAAAAAAAAAAACTTACCTTGTTATCTGAAAACAAATCTTAATATCTTGAGCTTTGCTTCTCAATATTTTTACACAAAAGTAAGAACTGGCATTTACCATCAGAGTACAAACTATAGTGTCTCTGCATGTTAAACTGGGATAACAGAAGTTATTTTTACATCAAAAACTATGTACTTGAGTTTTAAGAAACGGAACTGCATCCATCCTGGGTTTGATCTGACAGTTATATCAGCAACTGTTTAGAAAAAAAAAACATCTAAAGGCTGATAGAAGTTCATAATGTTCAGTAGCTGTCTTATATCTCTAAAAAAGAAGACCACATGATGCCAAATTAAGCCATAAAGAAGGATGGCTGAATCTGTCAGGCTTCAGAAGAAAGTGGATGCAATGATGGCGTTTAAAAAAATAAATAAAAAATAAAATAAAAAAACCTTCACAGCAATTGGGTGACACCGAATGCATTTACATCAAATGAGCATGTTGGCTGAGGAAAGAGTAAATACATTTGGATTAGATGCAGCAAATAAAATAAAGCTACAAAAAGGCAGGAGCTCTTTTAACCAGGGCATGGAAAGCTAAATCAAATGGCCTGTTACTGTGGTGGCTAACACTGTACAGTACATCAGAATTGGGCCTGAAGAAGAAACATGGCAGAGAAAACACAGGCTACACTCCAAAAATATTTAGGCTGAAATTTAAGATTTGTGTCTTTGAACTGCATATAAAGTTTTCATCCTACATTTTATTATACTAAATAAATATATATTAAATATATATTTTTCAATTTGTATTTAATATGGCAAGTCCTAGAACAAGCAATACCCAGTTAAAATATATGAAATTGAAACTTAAAATGTATTTTAATTTATTAATGATAAATATTAAAACCTGGCCATTGTACATTTAATTTATTAGTACTTTTACACAAATCTTACCTGTTTCATTAAGTTCTGAAAAATATTAATGAGAAGAAGTTTATTAGTTTATTTATGCTAAAACTGTGTAATCCAAATGGATGGAGATTTTATACTCTGCAATTCAAATACATACATATTAGATGTAGGCCTATTTTTTTTATTTATTTATTTATTTTATTTTACTTTTTTTAAATTACTTTTTGTAATGTGTTTTCTGACATGCAAAAAAGCCAAACTTGCTGTCAACAAAGAGACAGAATACCAGAGAATACCAGAGACTTTTTAAGCAGACTAAGTGGACTGTTCTGTGTTTGATTAGGAAAGAGTATGTGATTATGTATCGACAAGTCTTCAGATAACAACTGATTCATCCAGAATGGAAAGCCAATGCGAGTCTGTTGTAAAACACTGTCTGCTATCATTGGAGGAGGGTAAACTGCAGTGATATGAGTGAAAGACAGAGTTCTGTTATAGTGGCAGAGCTGCAGCAGAGCATTCTGGGTCTCCGAAGAGGCCGACATGAGATCTCATCTCCTGTAGCCATCTCCTTTCATCTCATCTGCTCCAACATAATTGCTTTGGGTCTCCTGAGTAACATAGTGCTGATTGGTAACTCAATAACTTCTTTACAGATGATTAGATGAAACGTCAGTGTGTTGGAGAGTTTTTCAGGGTGTGCTAAAATCAGAGAGACATCAGGGACGGACGACAAGCGGTCAGCTCAGGAGGGAGACGGACCGCAGATGTCTCCGTCTATCTCCCGTCTGCATGTACTAGAGATGGAAGTCGTTAGGTTCAGCTCTTTCTGGGTCATTTTAAAAACAGTAAGTGCTTTTGCTTTGACAAATGAACAGGGAGGGCTTTGTATTGTTAACTTTGACTTTGACAGTAGTCTTGCATTTAAATTAAACTGAAGGGCACAAATTTGTAACAAATGATAACCTAGCTGGCTTCTTCTGCTGTAGCTGAAGGTGCATAATCTTAGAAAAGCATTAATGGAGATAGTTCACCCCAGAAAAACCCACACAAGCATGCATATGGCCTGCTTTTTTGGTATTTATATGCAGTCTTAAAAATAAATGTTACAAAAAGGGGCTTTCAAACTGATGCCATGAAAAAAAAAAAAAAAACTTTTTGGTCCAGAGAACCTTTCAGTGAAATGTTCTTAAAAGAACCATTTTTTTTTCTTTTCCGAAGATTTGAATTTTTTTTTATTTGTTTATTTTAAAGATCCATTTGTTGAATGAAAAGGTTCCATGAACATTAGTTTCTTTATGGAACCAGATGCCAATGAAGACAGTTATAATTCTGGATGAACCACTTCTTTAAATAGCATATTTATTATTAAAAAGCTTATATTTTTATAATCAAAAAAGCAAAACTTACCATAACATATTAAGAGTGTCCATGTAGCAAGTCCTCCTAGTACAGCTCTTCTGAACCATAAAACCTGTCCAAAATACTTTATTACTATGTAGAATCCTCATGACACACACACACACAAAAAGGTTTATTATGATATCAATTAAAATATTACCTGTGTTTTAAGATGGGAGATTTCTGATAATAAAAAAGGCATGAAGTTGACAATCCCACCTGACTGAAAGAAACAAATATTAGTCAAAAAATATCGCAAAGCTTAATCAAATACTTCTACCTGATCTTTACCTTAAAATGATCTTTTATGGTATTACTCAACCTATGATTCAGCCATATATATATATATATATATATATATCTATATATATATATATATATATATATATATATATATATATATATGCAATATATATATACACACACACACACACATATATATATATATATATATATGCAAATATATACACACATATATATATACACATATCTACATCAGTATGTGGGAAGATTTGCATAACGCCACCAAGATCCAATTTCTTGCATTAAAGGGATCATATGACGCTGCTACAAAGAACATTATTTTGTGTATTTGGTGTAATGAAATGTGTTTATGGTTTATGCGGTTGAAGGTTAAAAAACACATTATTTTCTACATACTGTACATTATTGTTTCTCCTCTATGCCCTGCCTTCTGAAACGTGTCTATTTTTACTTTTTTCATAGCTCTTAGATGTGAGGTGTGATGTGTTTTGTGATTTGTCAGGTATGTTGCGAGTTGGGATAGTGCCTCAAGCGTGGGACGGAAATGTTACGCCTCTTAACATATTGTGATGCCTTGTCCGGCCGGAACGACAAGACAAAAACATAAAACCCATTATAAATGTAATATAAACATGATTCCTAGTTGTGTCTTCTTTTGGAAGGCAAAATCAAAGTAGTTTTGCTTTCTCAACGAAACAGCATCACACAGCAGAGGCCTTGAGTGAGCCGTGGTCAGCCCCGACCAGCACGGCAACCAGCACGGATCAGCTCCAGGCATGACGAAGGGGATATCGTCCTCTTTTGGAAGGCCAAACAAAGTAGTTTCGAAACACACAGCAAAACACACAGCGTCTATACGACATGGCGGCGGCAATAATAATACAACAACAAGAATAAAAGGTATGCCTTCTTTCTTTCCGTGAACATCTGGGTGGCGTTATGCAAATCTTCCCACATACTGATGTAGATATGTGGGGGCGTGTTAGAACGAGCCGTTTCTGGGGGGCGTGGACGAGTCTCAACTTTTTTTTTAAAGAATATCTCTTTGGATTTGAGACTTTGGTCTTTGCAACTTCACAGATCTTCTTTATTCACAAACAGCTTGTAACACTCCAAAGAGAAAGGAAAATTTGAAATCGCATCATATGACCCCTTTAATATAAAATGTGCTGTCATGGTTACCAGTTTGCTAACATTTTAAAACTGCTTCTGATGAGGCTCATCCAATCAGAATTAGTTGGAATCCATTTCTAAAGTCTACTCTCAGGTTTAGCAATCATTAATAAAAAACTAGGGAATTAAGAGCAGCTCTATAAATGTTCTCTTAAAAGTGCTGACAGTCACAACTGGGTTTTCTCTTGCACCAAATGAAAATCATCAGTAAGATAAATACGAACGAGGAGCAGGGGACTAAACCCAGTACATTACAACAGATGGCGCACAGTGAAAGGTAAGAGCCCTTGTAATTGCAGATGCTCCCAAGAGCCCAGAGACGGTATTTCAGACAAATAAACCAAACGGTGGGCCCTTGTGAGACTGCTCCACTTTTTGTACCTATTCTACAGCATCTGCATTAAACGAGCAGTTACTAACAACCTTGCAACTGCTACGCAGTATGCTGAGATGTGCATTATAATCACTTAGGTTTTTTTTAAAAATTGTTATATAATATATATATAATATATAATATGTCCGGTTTGACACCAGGCCAGCTCATTCCCTTCTTGTCAGCTGGACCGGAGACAGATAGATTCCCCCTGCTGTCACTGTAAACAAAGCCTGGCCTTGTGACTCCTTAAAAGCAGACGCCCATTAGGTGCCTGGAGGTAACACAAGGGCGTATATGCTGGGCCCTTTAAAAAAGCCGTTGTGCAAGCAGCTGTCTATTCAAAGGTGTCACTGTGGCTTTGGCTGTAAATGAGAGCAAGGCGATGTGTGAGACTCTGGCAGGTGGATTTGGTTTGTTCTGTTGACAGAAGCCTCCTGCAGGCCAGCGAGGTTTGGCTGCCTCAGGACCTTACAGCTCTGAGCGTGGCAGCCAATTAACAGGATTAGAGAAAGGGACAGAGAGAGAATTCCCTGGACTCCTGGCTAACATCTACATTGTCACAGTGATAAGGTTCGAGAGGTACTTTCATTAACTGCTCAGCACACCAGCTGTGATGAACACACACTGGTGTCTCCATAGTTTCCAGATCTCTACACTTCACTAAACCCAAATGCACGCCAATGCCCACACACTACAAAAACAGAGAAACAAGACACATCTTCTTCCTGAAATAAACAAGCATCAGAAAGCATTTGGACACTTTCGTTGGGCTTTAATATGTAAGAATATCATTCCATTACATCAAAAAATCAAACCAAGTGGCATTTATTTTAACACACAAACATACTTTTTAAGCTAAATATCGACAAAACGATGTTTGCTTGGGTTAAAGATGCAAAAAAAAACAATGGATATATTGTTCAAAATGAAGCGTCTTCACATAGCCACTAAAAATCAGCTTGAGGCCACTTGGTTAAAGTTGGCGTGAAATGGAAATTGTGATTGATTGTGATGTATAGCTGAGTGAAATAGATTCTCGAACAAGAAAAATATGTAGTTTGAGTTAGATGGTAATTGTGATTGATTGTGATGTATAGCTGAGTGAAATAGATTCTAGAAAGAAAAATATGTAGGGCTTTTGGAACAAGAAAAATGTTTATTATCGTCAACTAAAGCTTAAACCAATTTTTTTTGGATTATTATCGTATTTTTTTTACTTTAAACAGCAACAACAACAAAAAAGTGTTTAACTGAAATAAAGTAAAATATACAAAAAGTGTAAACCTATTTTATTTCAAGATAACATAACAAACTAAATCCATATATATATATATATAGATATATATATATATATATATATATCTTATTATTTTGTCAACTTAAAGTTGCCAAGGCAACATTTTCCATTTTCGATTTTAAGTTTAACTTGAAGTATTAAAGTGACAAATCCAAAAACCAATAATAAATAATAAAAAACTTAACATTAACATTAACAAAAAAAAACAAACACATAAAAACAAACAAACAAACAAACAAACAAAACAAACAAAAAACTCTAATAAAAATGACAAAAACACAAAAAAAAAAATTACCAATGTGCCTTTAACTAAAATTAAAGTGAGAAAAAAAATTGACCACCTGAAAAATCTAAAAAAATAAATCTAATGCACAAATATTAACAAAAACATTTATAATCAACGATACTAAAATAGCACTGTTGCGTCTTCCCTGAACTGAAATGAAGTAGTGTGACAGTAATGTGAGAAGTATGTTTGTGTAAATTTTGTGGTTTGCTTTTATTTTATGGTTACTTTAAAAGTTTGTTTTGAGAGAAGCTCAAGGAGATTTTTTTTTTTTTATATTGTTTTTCTGATGCAATAAAAATTTATTTTTGGGTGTGATAAGTGTCAAAATACTTTTTTTGGGAGGTAAGAAAAAACATTTGAGGTTTGTCTTACCGAGAGCGACTGTTCCCATTAGAAAAGGTTTGATTTGGGTGAAGTCATTCGTGGTCTCTTTGTGAACCTCTGAACCCACAACAAATGTCACTGCCACCTTGGGGCAAAGAAATTATGACAGGCTGTAAGACGCACGGCACAGAGCATCCGAAGTAATCCAGCCCACCAATAGATTCTTATTTCAAATGACATTTGCAGGGATATACAAAAGCAGAGAAAAAGTGCAATGACAAATGTCTTGGTAGTTTCTGTCAGGGGTTACTGGAAACGCCTTGAGGGAGCACTACCAAAAAGTGTTTTACCACAAATTGATAGCTTTTAATGTCATGACCACTGAAACTGAGAAAGAGATGAGATACAATATGTGAGAGATCAGAGGGAGAGTGTGTGTAAAAGAGAACAACAATAGTCCTTGACCTGGATATTTGCGTTACATGTCTGGCTCACAGCTGAAATAATATTCACAAGCATTATGTGATAAACATGCTGCATCAATGGGATAATTTTTATTAGCTAAATGATTTGAGGTGACGAGGCCATGGCAGTAATTTTAATTCAATGCAACTAAATTTATTTGGTTTGCATTTGGGTTAGATAAATGATTTGAGGTGACGAGGCCATGGAAGTAATTTTAATTCACACACACACACACAAACACTCAAAGCATTTATTCATGTAACCAAGCAAAACTGAAAGCCTGGGTGATACAGCTAAAATAATCTTGATTTAATTTTGTTTTTTTTATTTTTTATATTTATGCGTTTATTTTTGAGTGGCTTTATACTGAATTTTTTTTTAATTTTTTTTTTCATCATTTAAATCATTCCATTGTTGATTCAAAAGGTTTAATGCAATAAATCATATGCAGTAAAAATTGGGTGTGACTCAATGTGTGACACTTAATTTATGAAACATGATGCACAGACACATCCAATCATAGCCATTGTTGTGCTCTACCTCCAATTTTGCAGTGGCCACCCTATCTTGGCCACCCTATCTTGCAATGGCTCTGCCTCCAATTTTTGACTGACAGTAAAGGAGCAATGTTATTTCTGAAACGATTCATCGAAACAGCCAGTTTGAACTCATTCAACTTCTGCTCCCCAACGTCATTTTTCTACTGAAGACCACCTCCGTCATAACATGTTTATATGTATACTAGTGAATAAAGATACTAGGAAGGGTGATGACACTCTCTTTAGGCAAAATAATGGGAAAATAAAATTTCATCACAGCATCAAGTGTTTCTTAAGCAACAACACTACCTACAAATTTGTGCTGTTATTATTGTGCTCCAGGAAGTCACAGGATTGTCTCACTATTGTCGGACTGCTAGAATACACGGCTGCCCACGGGAGGACGGTAGTACAGTGCTCTTCTATCTGTATTTTATAGTGGACCTGTGCGGCCAGATTCAGTTTGCAGCCGTGTCCAAGCTGTGAGATTGTTAACGGAATTTTGCAGCACTACGTGCCTGTGAGAGAGCAATGAGAAGCTCCTCAGAAACAGCCTGCCTACATCTCACTGCCCACACATGCAGAGCCAGGAAATTACTCCCAATGAAGGCAGACATCTCCCTCTCTCTATAGCTTATTTTTTTTTAGGTGTAGAGAGTGACAAATCAGTATTTTTAGACAGTACCTTTGTACTTTTACTTAAGTACTTTTTTGACACCAGTACTTTACTTGTAATTGATTTATTTTAGCAATGTAACAGGACTTGTACTTAAGTACAAATTTTTAGTACTCTCCCACCACTGCGAATGTCAGGGTTATTGTTATAGCTAACTAAAACTAAAACTACAAAGATGTTTTTTTTTGTCGCTTGAAATACAACAAATGTTAACTGGAGGGTAGTTTCTCATTTTAATGTAATTAATGTACTAAAATAACTAAAACTGAACTAAAAATGAGTAAAAACTACACAGACATAAAAAAAAATAATAAAAATAAATAAAACAAAGAACAAAACACTACTTATACTACAATTTTAATAAAAATGTATAATACATTATATTAAAATAACTCTGTTGGGTGCTTTAATTTAACATGTTTTAAATTTAGATTAAAAAAACTTATTAAAAACCTATTTTATGTATAAAACTTATTTTATACACATGCATTTATAATATAATTTATATAGAATATATAGGTTATTTACGAATTATATAATATAATTTCATTGGGTTCAAGTAATTTGTGATATATTTTTAGAAATGTATAAACAATTTTTTAAATGTATTTTACTTAGTATATTGTAAAATATATGTATGCATTTAATCTTTTTTATGTTTTTAAATAAGTCTCTTATGCTTTGCAACTCTGCATTCATCAAAATAAAGTAAAACAGTAATATTATGAAATATTATTTCAATTTCAAATAACATTTCACATGATCCTTCTAACATTCCTCATTATTATCAAATGAAAACTGATGTGCTCCTTAATATTTTTGTAGAGAACTTGATACCAGGTTTCTTTGAAAGAAAATACACAAACAAACTGAATTTATTTTAAATATAAATATTTTTTAACAATATAATGCCTTTACTGATAATGCATCCTTGCTAAATGAAAGTATTAATTAAAAAATCTTACTGACTCCAAACTTTCGAATGGTACTGTATACACACATACGTACATACACATAAATGTATAATACTTTTACATTTTATATATATATATAACTTACACATGACAAACATTATTATTAAATAACCATTATTTCAGAAAAAAAAAAAAAAAAAAAAGATGATGCTCTGGTCTTCGAACTACGTTAGAAAGCTTTTATTTTTTTTATTTTATTTTTTATTTTTTATTTTTTTTTTTTTTTTAAATTATAATTTAGAATGTTTTTTAACGAGCAGAAAGAAAAAAGCTGGTGTAGAGTCTATTGTCTGTAAGTAAACACTGCACTTTTAAGGACCAGAGAAGAGTGACCTGGATTACTGAAAAGACATTCAATTAGATGCACACATGTGGCTTTTGAGCTTTTGTAGAAGAAAATAAGATCACACAAAAGTGGCTTTCTGTTTCCTTTTAAAAGCAGGATGGTGAAGGGAGACCAAGCAAAGACTGTGATTAGCTTCTTTCTAACTTGACATTGTCAAAAATCTCAAGTGAGGTCTAAGAAAATGAAGTGTAAAAGCACATATTACCCAACAGAGGCTGTTCTCTCAAATCTCACGGCTTTGTCTGAGAGCGCCCATCTACCCAGCCCTTCAACATCTCTTCACAGCTCTCTCTGTTCTCTCTTTTCCTCCATTCCTGTAGTTTCGAGCATGGCTGGAGCCGAGCGAAGGGAGGTGAGAGGTGCTCTATCCCATCAGGACTGACCCATTGCAACAGATGTCATGCATTAGTGGAGGAGAATAATACAATTCCCTTCAATGTTTGAGATAGCATCCATAAATACACACACATTCATTCTCACTCTATGATAATAAACACAGAGTACACAAACTGATATAGTCAGACAACAAACACACATCTGTCGACCAAACACCTTTAGCGCTTTCTAAGTAAAGCAAATCTTCTCTAAATGCATGAAGGCCACTCCAGTGGCTCCAATCTTCTAATGCACACAGGGGACCAGATGATGGACTCAGTGAATCCATTTCACGGAGGATCCGACTGGAGGGAGAGATGGTAGAGGAAGAGGACAGGTGGCCAGGGAAGGCAACAATTTATTTATTTATTTATTTTGTGGTAACAATTTAAAAGTCCTTCATTTTGATCAATTTAATTTAAGGCATCCATGCTGAATAAAAGTACTATTTTCTTAAAAAGTATACAATCCTACTGCAATCTTACTGACTCTATGTGAAAGAAAATGAGATTTGTTGGCAAGATTATCAGATTACCACTCAAAAATGATGAATGAAATTAATTAAAATGAGGAAAAATAAAGTCAATTCAAACATGTATATAATGCAGACGCGCTCTTCCTCACCTGAAAATAAGTGAAAAAGCAACAAATCAGATTCTCAGACTGATTATTTCATGAATAGAAAAGCTTAATTATATTCCAATAAACACAATTAGCAAACATTTGAGATATAGAACAGAAAAACCTGTTCATGAAAGTGAAAAACGAAAGTGGCTGCCCGTTGAGGGAGTGTTGCAGTGTAAATGGCCTATTTTATCTATGCCTCTCAAAGGGTGAGGTATAAATACTATTTTGACCATCTTCCAAAATGGGACACAAACCTCAGGTAAGAGCAAAAGAGAGGCTGGTATTTTGAGTTTTTGAGTGAAGCAATACTAAAGAGTGTGCAGCTCTCAGACAAAGAGGTCCTATCCGGTCTCTTCACACAATATAATATGCAGTAAAAGTGTAGTGAACTTTTCGGGTGTCCATTTTGGAAGGACAGCAATTCAGCTATTGCACATTGGAGGCTTTGATGTTTTATTAATAGAGCTGCACAGAGAGTGTCAAACACTAGGGGTGTACATCTACTGGGGTATGTGGGCTGAGCCAGACATCTGACATTGATCTGTTTGCTTTGTGCAGTTCTCTCTGCAGGAACGAATCAGTGCAGAACTGGCTCCAAAAGCAGTTAATATCAAAGAGAGATAAAGGCAAATTCATGTAGAATCAACTTTGTTGTTGTTCATAAATATCAATTTAACATTGGAATTATATAGGTCATAAAAATTAATTCTATTAGAAGTGTTTTCCATATTAAAACCCCTTAAAGGCAAAATACAAAACCCCTTCGATTCATTCTGATAAAAAAATAAAAAAATAATAAAAATAATATAAAAAAAAAAAACACTTAGATTCTATGCATTTACTATGGTTAATGACACGTGCATTTAAAACCAAGCATATATAATATGTCCATATTTTCAGTTAATATTTGTCATAAGGAAACCTTTCTTAAATGCAGCTAAGTTACAATCAAGCTGTAACGTTCAAAATGTTGGGGTCAGTAAGAGTTTTTTTTTTTTTTTTGCACGCATGAATGTCTGTATTTCTTTGGTCAAACGTCAATAAAAACAGTAATATTGTGTAATAGTATAACAAATTTAAAATAACTTTTTATTGCAATTTATTTCTATGATTGCAAAGCCTAATTTTCAGCATTATTACTCTAGTCTTTAGTGTCACATGATCCTTTAGAAATCATTCTGATATCCTTATTTGATGCTCAACAAACATTTTGTGGTATCAATGTTAAAAAACAGTTGTGCTGCTTAATATTTTTGTGGAAACTGAGATGCAGTTTTAGGATACTTTGATGAATATAAAGTTCAAAATAATATAATTTATTTGAAATATAAATCTTTTCCTACATTAAAAATGTATTTTCTGTAACTCGATCAACTCAATTCATCCTTGTTGAAGACAAGTATTAATTTATTTAAAAAAAAAAAAAAAAATCTTTATTGACCTCAAACCTTTGTACGACGGCATTTTAGTGGCACGTTAAAAAATGTTAAAAAATCTACGATTACGAGATTAAAGTCGTAATATTTTGAGAATAAAGTTGAAATATTATGAGAATAAAGTCAAAATATTATGAGAATAAAGTTGAAATACTACGAGAATAAAGATTAAAGCTGAAATATTTTGAGAGTATATTTTGGCTATAATGAGAGTATGTGTCAGCTTTTAAAATCTGTCAGTTTTATAGTGAAATACAAACAATATATTACAATAATGTGTGTGTGTGTTTGTGTTTTTTTTTCAAGCTCTTTAATGTGGTGTGACAGATCGCTGTATTTGCTTCAACTTAAGCGGCATGTGAGTCTTTCCTATAACAACGAGACATTATTTTCATTATAAATTAAGATATAGGCTACTGTTTTTTCATGCCTTCTGATGCTCCTTCATTTTTATATCTTGGGATAAACTTGAAATTAAGAGGAAAACACATTTATAATTTGTATTTCATGATAAAACTGACAGAATTAGAAAGCTGAGCTGTGTTATAATAAAAGCAACAAAGCACAAAATTATTGTGATTACTGGGTGGCTGGCGTGCTACAAATAATGAATGGAAGACGTTAAATATTATTTCCAATCATTTACTGTATTATACCGTGAATGAAACAGCTTGTGTATAGACCTAGTCACTTACATGTTATAGCCTACAGGGTACCTCAGAAAATAAAACAATACAACTTAGCCTATGTTAACGAGTTGGAGCTCACTTCAACTTTTTGAACGTTTTATAAATTAAATAGGCTACATGTGAGGAATAAAAGTTTGGATGCCACAGACGTTTTTGCGGAGTAGATGGTGGAATTTTTCACAAAGAAAACTTTAATTTAATGAATTAATGAATAAATACAGCGATCTGATCATCAAAAAGCTTGAAAAACACATTATTGTAAAACACATAATTTGTGTTTCGCTATAAAACTGATTTTGAAAGCTGAGACTTATATTAAACACAAGGCTTTTTGCTATTGGGTGGCTGGCGCACTACAAATAACGAATGCAATGAAAGACATGAAATATTATTTCCAAGCATACTGTCCCCATGAGTATGACGCAAATTATATGATTTCTGCTAATAATCCCACATATATTTGTAGTGTATTAAAAAAAAAAAAAAAACATTAAATAAGAGAGCTACACCCCCCCCCCCCCCCCAAAGATGTCGATTGGGTGTGTGAGCTGATGTTAAGATAAAAAAATTGTTCCTGTTCAATCTGTTAATAAATATCATAGTCTTGATATTAAGCCGTTTCTACAAGACCTTAAAATTGACTCTTCCTCATCCCTGTAAGATGATGCAGCTGCTCGGATGCAACAATATTCAAATCAATTCCTGTGGCCTGCAGCTTCTCCCGGTGATGTCAATCCAGTACATTTGCATGCACAATAAAGGCTATAGCTTACTCTCAAAATATTATAGCTTTCATTTCTATGATTTAAATTCTTGAAACATTTCAACTTTATTCCCAAAACATTTTGACTTTTTTCTCGAAATATTTAGACTTTATTCTCTTAATATTTCAACTTTATTCTCGAAACATTTCGACCTTATTCTCGTAATATTTTTACTTTATTCTCGAAACATTTCTACTTTATTCTCGTAATATTTCAACTTTATTCTCGAAGTATTGCGACTTTATTCTCGTAATTTTGACTTTATTCTCGAAATATTACGACTTTAATTTCGTAATCTTATATTTTTTTTATATATTTTTTAAAGTGGCACTAAAACGCAGTCGTTTCTATGAATGGTAGTGTACATAAAAAAAAAAAAAATTGTATTAGAAAGCATTGACTTTATATTGACATCCTGCTGTGTAATGTTTGGTGCTAGTGTCAAAAAACAAAAACACAAGAATTCAATAAATACATAAATAAGTAAAAAAGTCTAGAAATGGCCTTGCTTGTCTGAAATGAGAATCAGACAGAAAAGTCCACTTTGCCAGACTTCCACTGCATCTATCTTCACTTTTAAATGCCAGTATGCTTAAAGAAAATGGTTAGATTATTTATTGATGCATCACATTGTGGTGTTAAAGCTGAGCTTCATATAATCTGCGTTTGCTGACAGATGTCATGTATCACCTCTAGCTCTTTAGAATTTCTAGGTGTTAAAGCATGCTGCTGACAAACTGTGAAAATCACACGTACTGTAACCATGCGAGTCAGTGACGCAGTACATCCATGCCACTAAAAATACCCAACTTATATTAGCAACATTTGCAAGAATTTCTCCATATTTAAAAATACCCTAATTGATGGTTTATAACAGGATAATTCATTAAAACTTAGAGGTCAACATAACATAATGTTTCTGTGAAAATACTTTTATAAGTTTTCAGTTTCACTCAACTCAAAAGACTTGATGGGAATAAAATCTACAAAGTACAACTTGAAATGAAGTGAAGTAGAGCAGACTTAAAAAAAATATATATACATACAAAGACATCATTTAAGTGAACTGTGTGGGTTAGTTAGGGATAAGTTGTGGCCTAATGGTTAGAGAGTTGGACTTGTAACCAGAAGGTCGCAGGTTTGAGTCTCGGTGTTAGCAGGAGTTGTAGGTGGGAGGGAGTGAATGAACAGCGCTCTCTACCACCCTCAATACCCATGGCTGAAGTGCCCTTGAGCAAGGCACTGAACCCCCAGTTGCTCCCTGGGAGCTGGATATAGCTGCCCACTGCTCCGGGTGTGTGTTCATGGTGTGTTCACTTCTCACTGCTATGTGTGTGCACTTGGAAGGGTTAAATGCAGAGCACCAATTCCGAGTATGGGTTACCTTACTTGGCAAATGTCATGACTTTCACTTTTTTTACTAATTGAGACTCGCTCTTCTTCTGCGTCTTACCATGTCTGTTCTTCAAAATCACCTCAATAATGAAAATGATCGATTTCAGATTGTCTCGACTGCGGCTACCTTTGTGTAAAGTTGAGCAGCGAATAGATCTTTTGCTTCATCAGAGTACAGCTTTATTGTTTCTATTCTTATTTTTGTCTGCAGCATGTAGGGCACAGCAGGGACGAACTGAGAGTCTACTAGTTGGAGGAGTTAGCACAATGCCCTCAGTTGTCCATTGGCAAAGACCTCGCGTTCCGCAGCGAGACAGGTGGTAGTTGAGCTTAATTGCCGTGTCCTGAAACCCCGAGCGGGTGACATTTACATGCTTTGAGAGGCAACTTTGACTGTGGTTTTATATATTACATGACTAGAGGAGATTTTGCCAGTTATTCTAAGACACACTTGAAGCAGACTGCACTGATTAGCTAGATAGTGCCTCCAAAAAGTCAGCTGCGACATTTAGGAGAAGTGATTTACCAGCTTGGCAGTGAATTGTTATGATGAGGTTACAACCTTATGGATTCCTGGAGTGTGTTTGTGATTGAGTAGTGGAGCTCCTCAGCAGAGACAATAAATAAATCATCATGGAGAGAGAATTTTTTTTATTTTTTTTTCCTATCTCTGCCTTTCCCTGACATATTGTGAAATCAAAAAATCGTTGGGAACTTTGAGGAAGAAAGAATCCCAAGTAATCACCATCTCTGACATGCGACAAACTTGATTAACCCTACTTCATAATGCATTTAACAACACAAAATGGGCTATCATAGACTATGTGGGCTGTGATACAAATCAATTTATTTTCAGCATCGGAAAAAAAGAAAGAAAACAAGGAGAAAGACAAATGCTCTTGGTCTAATGCAGGGCCTGTGATGAAGTTACAAGGCCTTACTGTCCTCCCAGGAAGCAGTTAAAGACACAAACCAGAGCATGTAGCAAGTATCGCTCACAAAGAAGTACTGTGGTGTACAATAGTACATAGATGTGAAAACCATGATACTGAATTCATATTCCTAAACCTTGGCATTTAGGTGTTACTTTCTACAAGGCATTTAATAAGCCATTGTATTATCAAGGAACATACAGAATAAACCTATGTTATTGATGATTTGCTTGAGTGTTATTTAATAGTTGTCTACTCTCTCATACAAAATATTCTTTAATATTTTATATATTATAAACTTAAATTAATATAATTTAATATGCAAATTTGTGAGACTATTCTTGAGGCTTCTCACCCAAATGGTCATTAGAGAGAGTGAAAGCATCAATGGATGGTGAGCCTGGTGGGGTGTGATAGCCTGAAACTGCAATGCCATGTGCTCTTAGCATTGTTTCCTATTGCCCCTGACACAGAAGTTGACACATAGAATCAGTGACCTGAAAAAGGCAGAGAGTTCACACGCAATGAGCTCTTGTGCAAAATCCTCCATGCATTCCCAGCAGTCGTTGAGTTAGAAATCCAAAACAGAGGCAAACTGACTAGGTGTAGCAGCTATATCCCATCAGCCAACACAAGCGGGCAAAATGCCATTTGCGGGAGCACCACAGAGGCCTAGCTTACTAACAGTGTTCGAATTACAGTTACAGTACTAATATCAGTAACTAGTAACTAATTATGAATAAAAATTCAGAAGTAATATTACAGTTATTATTCATTAAAAAGTAGCTTATTACAATATAATTTTTGTTGCTCTAATCATTCCTATTATCATTTTCGTAATAGTCACAACTCACGTGTACATGTCACTATTGGAGCAAGCTAGCTTGGAAGAGCTTGGAAAAGCTCACATTCAGTATATATACATATATATGAATAATTCAGTGGAAAATAGGGTTGCAAAGGGGTGGAAAATTTCCAAAAAACCCTGGATTATTTCCAAAAATCCTGAAAAGTTTCCAAAATTTCTGGAATATTTCCTAAATTTACTGTAAATTGTCCACCTTTTTGCAACCATTGTGTAAAATGGATAGAAATTATGATTCTGTCTAAAGAAATTCCAGTGGTGGAAAGAGTACTAAGAAATTGAACTTAAGTAAAAGTATTGCTACTTAAGGAATAATTTACTTGAGTACAAGTAAAAGTACTGAAAAATAATATGAGGTAGGGTTGTTACATGTGTGTAGTTACAGAAATATTACAGCTGTAGATACTATGTACCAATGTGTACTTACACTGTGGTTACATACTACGCATTTAGTTACTATGTAAGTACACAGGTATTAGGGACACAATATAAAGTGGGACCTCTTACTCTTATTGCAAAATATTTCATTGTTAACTGAATACTATGAATGAAAATCAAGAGGCTAAAGAACACTTACAACTTACAACAACTTAGGTTGTGTGTGCAGCATAGAAAACAGCCTGTGATTCTTCTTGACTTTAATGGTTTAAAATCACATTGAAAGTGTAGTTTGTTCTAATAACAAAGATGGACTCCAGGCACATTTTCGGTAGGACAAAATATTATTATTTTGTCCTACCGGTATTTTATTTAACATTTTAACCCATATCTAGGCTTGGGAATCCAAAATCTATTCCACTTCTGGAATAGATTCCTTTGTGCACATTTTAATATGACTTTGAACCATTCAAGCACAAGAAGACTCATGCTCTGTTTTCTGTACTGCACACATAGGGGCATAGCCATCATTTCAGAAATGAAAAAAAAAAAAAAAAATAAACACCCACAAAAAAACTTTTGACTTTTGTGTATTTGACAGGCTTTATTTTTTTGTTATGTATTTTAATTGGATAAGAAATCAAATACACTACTGCATAATAACCAATTATTTGTATTCTATAATATTTTGTTTTCTGTATTTCCCTAATGACAATTTTTGGATTGGTTTATACAAGCACATACTAAGGCAGATTAGTTTCTATACAGTATTAAATGTTATGTCAAGTAGCACTGCATTATTCATATACTATATTGATTATCTTGAAATTACCTAAAATTACCTTTTTTAGCTACAACAATAACAGGATGCCTTTGTCCATTTTAGGTATTTCCTGCACATCATAAATTATTACTTCTATGAGGCAGTTTTCGACTTTCTGTGCAGCAATGCATCTGATTGACAGATAAATCATGGTTGTTCTATCAGCCAGATGGACGTAAAAAAGCATGAGCTCTTATTTCAGTGTTGTTGTTAATGTTGAGGTTATTTTAGCTTCATACATTTAGTTTAACTGCACTATTAAAGAGAGCGTTTTTTACCATTCAACTGAACTGTGTGCATGTATTTTAGACACTTACATTGATCTTGCTCTATCCATGCAATAACTGCATCCTTCTATCAACCGAGTTTTAATATCAACAGTAATATGTTGCTTTATGACGATTTAAAATCAGAGCATAGCTCACATTCACTAAAACAGCGGTTCTCAATTCCAGTCCTTGCAACCCCATGCTCTGCACATTCTGTATGTCTCTCTTATGGCTTCAGATGCTTGTTCTATTCAAGCGTAAGTGCCCTGCGAAGTGGACATCACAGGATATTCCGTCATGATTCCATTTCGAAGTGAACGTATATGTTCCATTGAAAGTGCACTGAAGTGTGTGAGACGTGAATTCAAATTGTATTTATTTACACTAAAATACTGAAACACGATTTAAAATTACAATGCCGGTGATTGACAGTCAAAGCAAAGCGCAGTTTGAATGGCCTGCCCCTGCAGCTGAACTGGAAGTTTTGATTGGTTTTGCACCCGAGTCAGACCTGTCTGTTATTGGCCGAAGCACAGGACTCCACCCCAGAAGTCTGAAAAATGCCCTTCATCGGCACCTTCTTTGTCCTTTTTGTCCTTTGTCCATTTATTTATTTATTTTTGCACTTTGTACTTTTGGTAAAAAAAAAAAAAAAAAAAAAAATGAAGCGAAGTTAAATACTTAAGTTTTATTCTACTCAAATAAAAGTAAAAGTACCACAATTTAATTATACTCAAGACAGTAGAAAAAAATTAAAAATGTACTCAAGTAATTATTTACTTTCCACCTCTGAGAAATACTAAGTAAAAATGGGTAAATATGCCCTAATGTTCACAAAGAGGCAAACATACGAAGTCAGAATTTTGAAGTGAAAGGACATCATTACCAATTTTGTGTAACGGAAAAGTATTTCAAAGAGTAGTGTAATGAATTACTGTTGGCAGGGAATAATAAGTATGAAAGATGTAACATGTAATGAGTAATAAATTTAATTTTTGAGTAACAAGCCCAACACTGAATCAGGGGACTTCTCTGCAGCTTTTGTTAAGACTGATGCTTAGACATTTTAGCACCGGCAAATAATTGTTTTCCTCAAAGAGATGTAGAGAAAACAAAACAAACATGGTAAAACCCATCTACAGCTAAAATGTCATGCTCCTCCAGTACTGATCTAGTCAAGCACTTGAATCATTTAACAACAATTGTTCATTCACCAGCCAGAAATGGTCTTCCAGATGAAATATTTCATGGGCCCATTTCAAAGGCGTGCCATATGCATTATTAATGAATCTATATTTCAGGTTATGATTCTCTCTCAGGAGTTAAAGGAGGTTGGTTCAACATTAACAATTAATCCTCAGCTAGTGGCAATTAGGGAACAGCATCTGACATCCTCCTGCGTAATGCCCACAATCCCAATACATGCGCGCGCTACACCTGTTCTTAATTACTGCCAGTCTGCTTTTAACTTTTATTCATATTGCATCGGAAGCTAGGCACACACTTTCTAAAACTATTTAACATCACTGCTGACCCCACAGAAAGGTTCAAAGGGAAATTTTAATAACCAAGGTCATAGGGTCAAAGTTTGGCTGATTAGCTTCCATAGTTAGGCCCTGCTGGCAGATCTATATGCATATATGTGTATGGCTCAGGTGATTGGCTCTGGAACACAATGACTGAAGCAAAGGGGTTAATAGCAAAGAAGGGTCTCACTGATAATTTTTTGGGGAAGTCGTGGCCTAGTGGTTAGAGAGTTTGACTCCTATCCTTAAGGTTGTGGGTTCGAGTCTCGGGCCGGCAATTCCACGACTGAGGTGCTCTTGAGCAAGGCACCAAACCCCCAACTGCTCCCCGGGCGCCGTAGCTGCCCACTGCTCCAGGTCTGTGTTCACGGTGTGTGTGTGTTCACTGCTGTGTGTTTGCACTTTGGATGGGTTAAATGCAGAGCACGAATTCTGAGTATGGGTCACCTTACTTGGCTGTATGTAACGTCACTTAAATACATTAAAATCCAGTTTAAAACTAATTCTTAGAAATGTTCTTTTTGTATAATCATTTTTTTTTTGAAAAACTCATACACCACTTTAATAAAGTTAAAATTTAATGACTTTAAAAATGTCATGTGGTGCAACCATCATACAGAAAGTAGGAACAGCAACACAAGTACACATGAATACAGTGTAGTCTTAATCATTATTCTTTCATTACTTTAAGTTTTTAAAATATATTTTCTGAGGTAAAAACTTTTTTTATACATATCATGAAATTCCTAAACATTAAGTTTTTGTGGAGTACTTCCACATGACAATTAACAACCTGAACTAAACTAAAAAGTCAAATTATCTTAAATTAAACAATAATGAGGATAATTTTTATGATATTTTTATTTCCTCCGTTTCTGCATGTTGGTTGCATCACATGACTTAGATTTGGCAGGCAAAGCAATAAATAAATAAATAAATTAATTTAAAAAATCTAGTATAATATTTTTTATTCCTTTTTTTTATTTGTATTTCTTTATTTATTTTTGCTAAGAAATAATAATAAATGATTGTGCTCAACTATTTCATAAGGATTTGTTTACCAGATTTCATTCTTTTTATTATGATATCAGAAAATCATATTATGATATTATGCTATTGACTTTATGCTCAAAAAAAAAAAAAGACAAAATTCCTTTCAATTTAGAATTAAAATGAAAGTCATTGTATATATGAATTTAATTTTTCAATTCATGAATAAATCCACACAAAAAAAGAATGTCACATCAATGACTGTCACATACCGTACAGTATAGCCGGGCAACCATTATCAAGATTAATGAGAATGCTAACAGTTCTCACCAGGCATTTTAGACATCCCTGGCCAAAATCAGTCACACGATGAAGCCACCACAACTAATGGAGTCATGAAACATCACTGGCCAATGACATATTCCAGCCACACCCCACAATTAGCACACACTCAGCCCCTCCACACAAGAGACATGATCGTTCATGGCCTCATTTGAGCAGAAGAAGAGCAATTATCTGCTGCTTATAGTAAAGCACTAAATTAAACCCACTTTAACTGGCGACTCTGTGGAGGGCATTTCATGGACCACTGTTGTACTGGGAGTGTCATGAAAATATGTTGCCTGCTGTTAAACGGAAGAGCCAGTCACAGATGATATCTCATCAGGGGCTCCTCTGAGCCGTCTAGGTGGCATGACTGACAGCATGATGCAGGAGGGGCCGTCCACGCACCATAAAACCATAACTCATAAATAATAACTGTCCAAATTATAGATAAGCATGGACATTTCGAACAGGGATAATACATTAGCGAGTGTGATTGATGGGCTGGAATTTGACCACTGATGAGACGGGGTTGAGAATTACTGAGCAGAGCCTAAGGGCAGTCATGGCGCTTGATGAATGGCTTGCTGTGATTATACGAAACATCACAGTGGAGCACCAGCCTGGCAGCACAACTTAAGTGGAAGATGGAGTTTGAGGTGAATTTGACCCAAACGGCATAACCACAGATCAGTCAAAGTCCACTCTCTGATCATATGAAACACACTGCACACAAAGCTGTACATCAGCAGTAGCAATCCGATTGGCTGCATAGCAATGAAGAGGTTTTCAAATGGTATAGACCTTAGTCAGGGTAGCGACATATTTCTTTTTCTTTTTTTCTTTTTTTTGACAGGAATTAAAATGAGGCTGTGAGGATAGAAGTACAGTGTGTTCAATGACCTGGACTGTTGTTTAGCCTCGGACCTTTATACAGTGTGTGCCTTTGTAAAGACTGTAAGCCTCACAGCCTTATTCTCATCTGTGTTAAAATCAATATGGCATCTAACCTGATTAAGGTCTATTATCGAAAAATGCTTTTGCAGGCTTATATTATGTATTTATATTAACAGATGGTCATCATGGCAATTGTCATGACAATGTACAATATGTTCAAAACTAAGTTGCTGTATGTTTTTTTAGGAAATTAACTCATGACGACACTCAAAGGAATTGCTTTTCCAGGTAATATATATCTATATATATATATATATATATATATATATATATATATATATATATATATATATATATATATATATATATATATATATATTACCAAGTATATATATATATATATTAGTTCAAACTCTTTGAATGACTCTTTCCGATGGAAATATCCACTATTTTAAACAGACTTAATTTAAAAGCCATGTAAAAATAAAACAAACTCTTTCAGAGAGTTTTTTGTCCAGAATGAGCTGTAATGTGGACCAGACTTCCAGTCTGGCTATGTGAGACTAATACTTTTTAAAGTGTAACAGGTTTGCTCCAACTGTTTACTTCATTGCTGGGTCAAATGTGCTCATTATAAAGGGAAAACTGATAGTTCTTCCTTTCAGCTCAAAAGAGTGCTGGGATCGCTTTCTACTGTCCCGTGAGGTTGCTGTAAACAGGTCACCATCTCTCTGAATAATGCAGAGAACACCTCGTCCTTAAGGATGGCACATCCTAGATGGAGAACTCTCATGACATTTCACTGAAAAATGTCAAGGTAAAAACATCTCAGTATTAAAAATGATATTCTTTAATAATAATAATAAATCTAGATTTAAATTCAAAGAGACAAGATAGTCTATGCATGATCTGATGTTTTATTAGTATCCAAAATGAGGCAATGTAAACATGGAACACTAAACTCCCAAGTCTTTGTAAACACTCTCATGCAGTGTATGTTTCATTCATACTCAAAGCCGATGGGCACTCTTGCTCTGAACGTTCAAAACAGATACATAGAAGAAATAATTTATGACATACCAGGAAATCCCTAATATGGACAAAGGCATCCGGCTATCGCTGTAGCTAATCTGAATAAAAGGAAATGTTTGACTGATGAAAAGGGAAGACGATGAACACATGATTGTGACAATATATGGTTTATGTGGTTTTTCAAGTCATCTCCAGGTAATAATAATAATAATAATAATAAAGAAATCATAAAAAAAAGTGATTAGGGAAATATAGGGAAAAAATATTATAGAAAACAAATTATTGGTAATTGTCCAGCAATGTATTTGATTTCTCAGCCAATTAAAAGTAAGAGATAATAATAATAATAATAATAATAATAATAATAATAATAATAATAATAATAATAATAATAATAATAATAAAATCTGTCAATAAGGAAAAAAAAATAAATAAATAAAATACAATTACACAGTATTTGACATTTCTGTCCCCTTCACTTTTGACATGTGGCTACGCCCCTGATGTGTATTTCACATCACAACCCATACATACAATACAAAGTTGTTTTTTTTAAATTAATTTTTATGGCAGTCCAAATGTGACATTCAATAATAATTTTAGAAAATGATGAATCAATTAATTAAATAAATCAAATGAACAATCTATATATCAATTGAAAATTGTTGAATCCATCAAGCTATGTGGATAAAAAAGATCAGATAATAAAAAAATAATTGATATAAATATACTGCCTTATTAACGATTTCCAGATTTCAGTAATCATACAAAACAATAAAAAGAAGTGAGAGCAAAAACAAAAATCAAAATTATAAAGGTATCATTTAATATCAAAGGCAATTTTATCTATGTAGCACAAGCAAGATACATAAAAGGCAAAAAAATAATAATAATAAATAAATAAATTCAGTGATGATTATGACTGTTAAACTCACGGTAATGACTAGCAGAATTCCTTTGAGGAGCATCTGCAGTGACATGATGGGCTGAATGATGATCTGGGCCAGAAGAATACGGAAGGAGGGCGTCCATGTAAATGCAGGGATCACGTAGGCATGACTGCAGATGCAAAATCAGGCAAACAGGCATCTTATCAAACGCTTCCATTATATTTATTACAAAAATATGCTCAGAAGAATAACACTATCAAGTACAAACATATGCATGATACATAACACATGAACTCAAGGGCATGGGACAGTATTTCTTAAAGAGATAGTTTAAGTATATACAGAAAAAAAGGGCACATTCTAGGAGCTGTGTATGGTTGGTACACAGTTTTATGCAATCAGTTCATTTTTATGTGTTGCCCAAAAAAATCTTTTCATTTCCTTATTGCAAAGCCTTTCCAGCATGCTTTCATATGTTGCAATCTCAGTAATTCCATCAATAGGTTTTGGGGCATTTCCAGTCGCATAATATCATTCTAGCTTCCATAATATAATCGATTTTTATAAGGGTAAACACATTCTTTGCTACATGAAGACATAACTATGGCGCCAAGGGCAATTTTGGACCTCAGCCACTTTTTATAAGTATTTTGAGAGTTTTGCGCCTGTATTCCTGTAACATTATTATCTATTTTTGGGGACAGAGGTCAAATTCTACTTTCCCAAACTTATTTATGAAGTCAATTCAACAAGACCACCATATCCCACAGATAAATATGGGTTTTTATAACGGATTAAGATAACTGCGTATACTCTACCAGGGCTGAAATAACCTATTGATTTGTGCTTGCAGATCACTTTACATTCACACTGTCTCTCACACTGTGACACATTTACAACTCTCTCTCTCTCTCTCTCTCTCTCTCTCTCTCTCTCTCTTTATCTCTCTCTCTCTCTCTTTCCACCCTTGGTCACAGGCATCTGCCTATGATGTGTTCTTAATGAAGCATTTAGCCATCGATGTGGTGCAGGACGCCTTGAGTGGATAATTTTCAGGTTAAGTATTTACTGGGGTGTTGCAAAATAAATTACTTTTGTGGCAATAAGAGCAATTACAAAGAAATTCTGCAGGGAACATTGCAGATGTGAAAACCTTGGCATTTGCTGCTGATCACCATTAATTCTCATTCTTTTATAATGTTTTTTTTTTTTTTGTTTTTTTTACATAGACATTTTATAGAAAAACAAACGTAAACAGCAAAATAGTAATAAAGAATAAACAACAACAAAAAATATCCATCTGCAAAACTACATATTATTGTTATAGATAATATAACGCACACACACACACACAGAGAGAGAGAGAGAGAGAGAGAGAGAGAGAGAGAGAGAGAGAGAGAGAGTATATCTAATATCTAATTTCTATGACCTGAGGTAAACAACAATGCTCAGAGAACTAAATACAATCTGAGATACAAAACAGTCAGAACTTGTAATTTTACTTTTGACGCGTTATAGCCTTGAGTTTGGGACGCAAACGGAATTCACAACAGGAACAAATATAATCTGAATACCACAAAAGAAGGATCAAATGACCAATTGATAAACTTCATCTCTGCTTTTTTCTGACGTTTTTAGAACTTCTTTAGCATGTTTACTTGGGTGGATTTGGCATTGATGTGCTTCTAAAGGATTGTGGGAATTATTTCTTATTATGCTATGACTCTAAAAGCTGTCGAGGGAAGAAAAAGACAAACAAACAGGAATGATGCAGAAAGAAAGCAAGAATGAAAGACTCAGAATGACACTACCCTGATTTCTGCCCCAGATGGGAGTACTGACAGCACACATTTGTCTGTGACATCCCACTCCCTGCAGGCTATAGACACCCAACCCACAATCCCCACATCATGAGCCAAAGCTAAACAGAATGAGACGACAATTCTCTGCACAATGAGACTGTTTGTTTCCTTAAAATAAAGCGGCTCTTTATATCTAAAAAAAAAAAATACTTGAGAGCTGTCTGGAATATTAACGTTTTATTATAATACCATTTTATTTGGTTTAATGCAACCATAGTCTATGAAGTAGCTCATTTACTCATGGTCATATTGTTCAAAACCTATATGAAAATGAAGGAGACATTCTGAAAAATGTCCAAGCTGCTCTTTTCCATACAATGACTGACTAATGGCTTTCCATCATATATATATATATATATATAAAAAAAACAAAAAACAAAAAACACACAATTTCATTTCATTTCACCCTCCTCCCAGAAGGTGCGTCCTCATACCATAGGCAACAACAGGAAGAGGCATGAGTGGGAACTTGGGAGGAGGCGGCGGTGGAGGTCGGACCCCCAGGAGGGTGCTGGCAGACCGAGGCCACGGAGGGAGAAGCCAGGGAGGAGCCGACGGAGGGAGGAGCTTGGAGCAGGGGGAGTCCAACTGGAACCAGGCCACAGCCATAATGACGGCCCAAGGTGGAGCCGATGGTGGGAGGAGCCATGGAGGAATAGCCACAGACTTAAAGGGGCCGACCAATGGCGGCAGAGCAGGTGGAGGAGGAGCCCGAGGCAGAGACGGAAAGCCTATGAGCCAAGAGGATGCTGAGGATCCGGGGGGCCAGGGTGGAGCTGAGGGCTCTGGCAACCAAGGCAGAGATCCAGAAATCCGCGGAAGAGCCAGAGTGACTGAGGACCAAGGTGGAGCTGGCGGAAGGAAGGAGCCCAACGGAGCTGGTGGGATGGAGTGACTAGACGCAGCCAGTGGAGAGGAGTCCAGAGGCGATGGCGGGTCGACGCCCAACCAATGCGGAGCCAGAGGAACGCGGGAGCCCGGTGGAGCTGATGGATCGATGGTTGGCGGTGGAGGTAAAGGAGCTAGGAGCGGAGGTGGAGCCGCTGGGACTACAGGCCGAGGTGGAGTCCGGACCTCAGAGGCTGGAGGCGGAGGTGAGGGAGACTCCAACCACAGTGACGCTGGAGGATGGCAGTCCCATGGGGCTCGCACTGCATAGATGGTGGGCTGAGGGAGAGCAGAGGGGCTGCCAGATGACAGCAGTGGAGGAGGCAGGAGCGGATGGGAGGGTGGGCATTTTGGAGGAGCGGCCACTGGAGGACACTTTCTAGGAGCGGGCACTGGAGGATCAGAAGCCCCCTCAGGGCTGGATGAGGAAACCAAGGACGAAGGAGGGCTGGACGGGACCAGCGGAGACGGTGGCGAGAGGAGAGGGGGCAGTTCAACCTTAAATTCAGATTCCCAGTCAATAAGACCCTCGTCCTCATTTTGGCCCTTTTGGTGTTCCATACTCTGCTCACCCTCAGCCGCGGTGCAGGGGGCAGAGCTCCTCTCCATGCTCACACAGTCCACAGCTTACTCCCTCGTGGCAGGCACTGTCGCCGGCTCTCGCACCTGGTCTGACGGGTTGGGCTCAACTTACGGGAGGCGATCTTCTGCTCAGTCACCTGGCCTTGCTCTGGCCCGCGGACTGAGGCGGGAAATGGCTCTCCGTCATCGTCGCCGGCTCTCTATGCTACGTAAGTGGGGAAATGGTGGGCTGGACTCTGGGTCGGGAGTGGATCGGGCGAGATCCTCCATGGGGTTAGATGGTAAGAGGCGACCCGTTTCTCACCAGAGTCCACTCCACAAAGGCGGTAAATTCCTCCTGAGGACCATCTTTGGACAGTTCAGGCTAGCGTCATAAAGAGCAGAGCGCGTCGTCCGGGTAGCTGGTGATGTGAGCTAGTAACAGGAACTGTCTGGTATGGTCCTCGAGAGATCGTCCTTCCTGCTCCAGCAGGAGGAGGAGGAATTTAGGGCGAAGGAGGGGATCCATAAAACACAACAGAAAGAAAAAGGACTGAGGAAAAACTTAAAACAAACGGAGGGTAGACACGCAATTTACACTGTTTCAGTCGGGTCTTCTGTCACGCTACGCTGCCGGAAGGAACACAGAGCCGAGGGTAATCGAAAGAGTCTTTATTAATCCAACACAGTGGTACATCCAACATGGAAAACAAGAGGAAGACACACATACTTGATTGGTAGACCCAACAAAACTGAACTGAAAGGACATGGGCTTATAAAGGCAGGATAATTGGGGAACTAAGGAGACACACCTGGGAACTAATCAGTAATCAAGGAGACAGAAACTGGGTCACAGGGAAAAAACACACAGACAAGTCCAATGTTCTGACAATAATGTCATTGTTTATAAGTCACTTGAGAAACAAAATGCACCAAATGTGCATATGCACATATTCAAATAGCACAAATGAGATCTGAGAGCAAGCAGAGGGTGTTATTGATACTTTATGGTGCCTTTTTGGAGCTTGACAAGCCCCTGGTCACTATTTACACTGACGTGAGCACAAACTGCCTTTTTTTTTCATTTTGTGTTTTACTTAAGAAAACATTAACTTTCATGAACCATCTAATGGACTAACCGAACTCAGCTTTATCTTCACTTTGCTGGTCCCATGAGTCCTTTCAAAATTTCACCTAAAGCATATTGACCATAAAAGCTACATTTTTATCCTAATAATAATCTTTCTCAAAGCACCAAAAGGTAATTTAACTTTAAATATGGTGATTTATTATTTATTTGTGTGGGAACTGAATGCACTAGGTTTAGAATTATATATAAGATAAATTGATTTCAAAAGCACTGAATGATACACCTATTTCCTACTGAATTTGTCTCAAGTGGTTTTTTTCAAGTGGATTTTTTTTTTTTTTTGTTTTGTGGTGTTTTGTTGTTTTTTTTTTAATGAAAAACTGTCAGGTTAAGAGGTTCAAATAGCTCAATACAACAACAACAGCTTGGATCCAAGGACCATTTCTGTATGGGAAATTTATGACTAGGATAGATGGTCTTTATTCCATAAATATTATATTATAATTTATTTAACAGTTTTCAGTGAATAATATTAATGATATTCTCATTATTTTCTAGGTATCTTATAATTTTTATTCATAATTTTTATTATTTTTCCCTGTGGTCTGCTTAAGTCATCACATTTTTATTGCAATAAATGCAAACATAATTTTTCAAGACCATTAGCTGACCTTCAAAAATGTAAGAATAAACTGTTTTTCCATCTTCTCAGTTTCAGTAGATGGCCTTTTTGGACGGTGGAGTAAGTTTTGAACTTGGCTAAGCTAATTTGATTTATCTTTCCAAACCTCCAAACCAAATTTTTAAACTGAAACTGTAATTTTTATTTCACAAACTACACCAAAACTAAATGTCAGTGGCATCAGAAATAAAACTTACTGAAAAGAAGAGCAGCAAAACTTGAGCAGGTTGTAATTATGACCATCGCTTAATTGAATTATGACACCGTATGCTGTGTTTGGAGAGGTTCCCGTCTCTCCTTATTTAATTTTTCATGTTTACTTCCTATTCTCAGACTGAATACTAATACGCACATAAGGTTTCTCAGACCTTTTTCATCACTGAATAAGTCAGATGTATTAATGCAACAATAATAAAATTTCACAGAGTTTATTTCATTAACAACAGGAATCACTCTCTGGAGTGCAGCTATAGCGCATATCCCTTCTCTCACTCAGAATTTCTTGTTCCCTCCTCACTATTATCTACTAAAACAGCAAAAAGACTGAAGATTTCAACACATTCAACAGCAGCATGTAAGTGGCACTATACAGCAATAACTGGGTTACTGCACTGGGTATCTGCACTTCTAACTGCCAAAAATCTTAATTGTCATAAGATTTAAATGAGAATTTTACAATATTATTATTTTTACAGTATTTTGGTGATCATAAGAGACTTTCTAAAACAAAAATAAATCTTACTGAGCCAAACAGTATTGTACCTCCAAACGCTAATTAATTTACATAAAATAAATCTTCAGAAGTATACACTGCTATACAGTGCTATATTGCTTACATGAGCATTGTGAATACCGTAACCTGGTCATTTGGGTGCAAAATTGATATGTAACAGCTTTTCCAGATATCAAAAGTTGTTTAGTTTGGTTCTCTCACAATATATCACAAAGAAAAAAAAAATGTGCTTGTGTTTCTCAAAGAGAAGCATTATGAGATCAAACACCCCACAGGCATGAACTAATGAGAGAATTTCCAGCCCTAACAGCATTAATAAACATTACTCACACTGAGGCCATGATCTGACTGACAAGCAGAGAGTAGAAAATCAGGGTTTAAAATTGAACATTTAGAGAATAAACAATATGATTGACCAAGTGTCTTTCTTAGAGATAACTGAAGCAGTTATGGAAGTAAGAATAAAGAAACAAAGGCCCTAAAGTTTGATCAAAGTATACATCAAAAGGAAGCATATGTACTTATCTCATCTGGCTGAACAGAAACAGGATTTTAAATGCAAACCTGCTCTTATAACTAATTGCTACATTAAAGGTCTCACCCTAAGGCAGCTCACCTGGTATGAAAAAGTGCAGCGTAGGCCTCACTTTCTGCCAGGACGTAACTGATCCCAATAGACACACTGTTAAAGACAGTTCATTATCAGCACTCGTTACAATTATGATACAGTTTCATATTCATGAGGAGCTGTCACAGGAAAGAATCAAACAGGACATTTTATTGCTCCATCTCAAAGATGGACAAAGCCAGGTATTTAATGTTCTTCAATCTTTTGACAACTGAAAGTCCATTTTAAACGTCATCAATGTTAAAACATCTCACACGTTCTGGAATAAAGATCAACCTTAAAGAGGATTTTGATGTGATGGTTTGGTATTGTGTGGATTTTTGATATTGTGTGTGATGCAATAAAGATTTACACCTTTTTGAAGAAAAGTTGTATTAGCCTCGGATTTGCTGACAAGAAGGTTAGATAGCAGGCAACTGATAAAACCTATACAAATTATGTTTTTATTTATTATTATTATTATTATTATTATTATTAATAATAATAATAATAATAATAATAATAATAATAACAACAACAATAAAATTATTTATTTCTTTAAAATGTTAGAATAATGACTATTTTGGTAATGACAGCTACAAACAAACATTAAATAAATAAATAAATAACATGATAAAAGTGAAGAAAAAAAATACTAATTGTACCTATAAACACAAAAGTAAAATATTGATTATAAAGGGGAATTTTTAAAAAGTCTCAAATTATATAAAAACAAAATAGCAAAAATAGTAATAACAGTCAATTAGCTGAAAAACAAAATATATAAAAATAAGCCAAAAAGTATTTTTCCCTCCCCAATTAAAAGTTAACAAAATATATTAAATATTGACTAGTTGTTAATGACATCTACAAACAAATCAATCAATAAATAAATAAAATAAATTAATAAATACATTTATTAAAAATAAATAAATAAACTACATGACTGGAGTCATCAAATAAATAAATAAAATAAGGAAAGGGTAAATAAAGAGACCTGTTAAACTAGTATCACAGCAAACTCTATTTATTTTTTTTTATTTTTTTTAAGCAAACGCTCCTAATTTAAGAATAACAAATTAAACTTTTTAGAATCTTTAGTTTTTTGGCACTAACGTATCATGTTGAATATTGAAGCTCTGAATGAGCCAGTCAATCAGTCAATGTGTGTCAGTGTGAAATAACTACAGAAGGAAACACACAGGGGAAGAGGGGAAGAGAAACCTTGACTTGCACCATCATAAAGGACAATGCTGTGTGGATCTGTGGTCCTTGACTGGTTAAAGAATGCAATCTGTCATGGAAGCACATTGATCGAGTGCTAAGCCTCTTGAACACAATGAGGAGACAATCGATTGGATGTGTGTTAGCCAAACCTGTCTAAATGCTGATAACAAGCTCTTTCCATTCAGTTGCATGACCGGGCATGCAGAGCAGCGCAACAAATGATTCACTGTTTAATGTCAAAGGCATTTCACAGTAATGACCACTGATGTCCTTAGTGCCTTGCTACTCTTATTTTCCCAGGAAAAATCCAAACAAAACTCATGCATTCTGGATTCTGTTTTTAGTTTCACAATATCATATAGCAGTTACAATGTAAAGGGGGCAGAACAAATAATAATAAAAAAAAAATAATAAAAAAATCAAAGAAATTGATTTATGTTGGTTAAAATTCCCTTTAAAGCCCTTTAAAGTACACAAAAGCTTTAAATTGGACTAAAGTAAAAAAAAAAAAAAAAAAAAAAAAAAAAAAAAAAAAAAAAAGGGGAGAAAATGTAAATTTCTAACATTGGGTAATTAATAACAGGCCATATAAAGACGAACAGATGGGCAGCCATATTGAAGACTACTACGAAAAGTGGCTGACCATTATCCCATTATTCTGCACCATTATTCCAAAAGTGAAATGTTAAAACTGTTCAGCGCAGTACTTACATTTCACACATAAATAACACTGCAATTTATGGCGGTCCACAGAGCATAACATGGATTAAAAACCTACTTAATGCACAGATCCAGTGAGGATGTTTGTGTCTGTACCTCCTCAGCGGAGAGCAGCTCTTAACTCGTTCTCAGTCCCAGTGACTTCATTAACCTTTTTTGTTGATCAAAAACTAAACAAGACACTCTGTTCAGTCTAATTGAAGGGTTTCAGTGACATTTTACCAAAGTGCGTTTGTGACACTTTTATGAGAGTGTTCTTCACAGAATCTTCTTTTTAATGGCGAACGCTGCAATAAACCCAAAAAAACCTGAGAAAAACTAAAGATAGTAAAACTGTAACATAATTGGGTCTGTTGTTGTTTGCAAGCTTTTTATGGAAATTATCATTGCCTCTGATAAAACAAAACAAAACAAAACATAATAATTGATGACGATCAAACTATTGTAATAACATCATTTGAAAAGGCCAGTGAAAAGTGCAAACCATTTTGATGCTATTTTAGTAAGACGTCTTTTATGATTGAATTAATAAACAAGCACTTTACATTTCATAAAGGACTATTTATATTTTTATTTTTCTCTCTGTAAATCAACAAATGTTGCTGCATCTTGTGCATCTATTACAATCAGAGGAATATTTAAATAGATTTATACATAATATATATATATATATATATTTTATACTATATATATATATATATATATATATATATATAATTATCATATATATTTAATATATATAATTTCATATATATTTAATATATGTATTTTTATTATTTATATGATTTTGTGCATATATTTGAATATATCTCAGAAAACATTATGTAATATGCAAGCATATGTACACTTAACACTTTGTTCCTTTTATAAATAAAGAGGGAAGGAAATAAATTGGGGAAATACACGCTGCTTCTATTCCCCAAGCAGTATCTCTATGAGTTAATGATCTTGTCTGTTTACCTAAGGGCACTCTTATCCAAAAAGAGCTTTTGACTCGGAGCCAGTTCACCATTAATGTGAGCGCACAAGGCCAACATCATGTTAGAACAAAATTTAAGAGCCCAAGTACAATATGTTTACAGTTCATGGTGAATTACAAGCTTTGGTATCAAAGCTCCATATGAAATTTATGAATGCTGTCTTGCGTTTCAAGGCTATAAGTTGTGCAAAGTCAATACACATGGCCTCTATACAACCCAATGGTGTCCAAAAGTGCATGACTCATCTTTGCATCACTGGAAACAATGTTGAAAGGAAAATAATTAAATGAGATTGGCTATAGTGGATACCCAACATGCCAAAGAGCAGAAACTATGTATCACATAATGAAAAGGATATTTTAGTTTAGTATCTAGGGTGCATATTATGGGGCGAGGGGTGAAAGGTGGTTTTACTCCTTTTATTAAAGTTTGCACCAGGCTGGTTGGTTCTGCTCTAGCTGGTGGATTAGTATATTCCTGCGATTCACTTTCAAAACTCAACTAAACTAAAAAAAGATAACTACTGGTAATCTAAATTTACTGGTTTATATATATATATATATATATATATATATATATATATATATATATATATATATATATATATATATATAATAAAAATAATAATAACAATCATTAGCATCACCGAATCAGCCTAAATATATTAATTTACACCTAAAATATGGGTTAAATCGGGTAAAAAGCTACATACTGAATAGCCTGAGGGTGAGTAAACTTTCAGCAAAATATAATTTTTGGGTGAACAATTCCTTCATGGTTAACAATTATAGGTTACCACTTTTTATATTGTGGTGAACAGTGTTGGGTAAGCTACTCAAAAAAGTAATAGATTACAAATTACTACTTGAAAATTGTAATTTGATTACTTTACCTATTACTACATGTAAAAAGTAATAAGATTACTAATTACTTTACTTTCAAGTTACATTGAAAACATATCAACCTTAAAAAATAAATAAATAAATAAATAAATAAATAAATAATAATTACACTACAAAGTGAAAATTAGTTCTTTCAGTAATTTAATACTGACTGAAAAATATTACAAAGGTATGAAACCAGCAACTTGACAAAGATTTAATCCATTTCTAAAACCTGCCTAACAATGAAAAAATGTCTTTAAATGTGCCTATACAGTGTTTTATATACAACGTTGCTTGCTGAGTGTAAGGTATATGTGTATGCTGGCTTAACTGTGTTTAAACTGTGTGAGCATTAAAAGAAAAAAAAAACACTGAAAATTAAAACCGGTTCTGATAACATTTGAAAACAGTATTGATGAACATACAGTGCATATTTGAATGCTTAAAATGAATCTTGCTTCTTTATTTATGGAGGTAAAGTGGGCGTTTACAGGCTCGCGCTTCTCACATTGATGATTACTGTATGAATAGTGCGTGCTGCGCGTAGGCATGATCACATTACAGACAATGAGCTCAGACAAGAAAGATTGGACCTAACATTGGTTTCATATTTATAACTTCATCAGAGAACATTTGTTTTTGATAAGACTTGCTTCATTTGAAAGTAGACATGTCTCATGTCTGTGTGTTAAGTATTCACTGAGTTTTGGTTCATTTTAGTGATGCATTAAACTGCAGTGGATCAAGTCTATCTTTTGACTGCTGTAAAATTTCATCTTTAACTACTTTCTCAAAACACTTAATAACTAAGGAAGTAAGAGCTGCCAGCCTGAAATCATTTAGCTCCTGTGGAGACCTAGTCTTAGCTACATGGACTATAATAGATTTTCAAATTTCTGGAACTCTTTGTAGCATAAGAGACTTGGAGAAAATGTAATGAAATATTTCACACAGCTGTTCAGTGCATATAAGTAACACCCTGCCTCCTGTATTATCAGGACCAGGACTATTTTTAGTATTAACTCTCTGGAAAAGACCATAAACCTGTATCATATTAATATTTAAAGATTAACTGCATGCCAATTCTTGTTTTAAAATGTCAATTTCTGAGTCAAAATCATTATCTTTAAACCTTAAATAAAATGTGTTAAGTTCCTCAGCAAACTGTTTAGCAAAACTGAATCCATGCAATTTAATATCTCTATCTCCTCCACCTTCTTTACACGCAGCCATTGCCTTCATACCTTGCCAGGCTGATCTTAAGTTATTGCCACTTAACTGTTTCTCAATTTTATCCTTATATCTAATTTTATTCGTATTTATTTGAACTCTCACAGCCTTTTTTTATCTCCTTACCTGTAAAGGAGTTTTGTAAAGGCTGTTTGTTTACTATGTGTGTGTCTATTGTGTAACTAGACAGCCAAGGTTTGTTGTTTGGGAAATACATAACAGTTTTGTTATGATCATATCTGTACAAAAAGACACATAGTAACACACCACTTCTGTAAGTTCTTGAAAAACAGACCAATCTGTACAGTCAAAACAGGCCTGTAAGGCCAGAGAGCTGTCCTCTGACCACACCTGTACCTTCCTTTCCAGTGTCTTCTCCTGCCGTAACACAGATTTATAAGCTGGAAGGAGATGTACCAACTGGAGGGCCTGTTACAGCCCCCTTTATTGATCCATAACAGAGGTCCAAAGTCTTATCATATCTCGTGTGGCAGTTTTTATACTGATAAAAATCACATTGTTTTCTTTAGATCACAGTTATTAAAGTCCCAGAGAACAAAGTTCAGAGCATCCGATGAAATTAATTTCAAATTTGCTAAAACTTTACTAACAGGTCCAGCAGCAGATTTACTTTTCGCTTTTGGATGAATGTAAGCTGTTGTTCAATCATTGATTTTCTGGTGATACTTGATAAGCAACCTTGACATTAGCATACTATGCAGAGACTAGCATCCAAAATTACACCATATGCTGGTGGTCAACTACGCCAGTCTTTTCAGCAGGACATTTTAGCCCTCAAACATTGTGAATGAAAGAGACTCACAACTGAAAGAGCAAAACAAAGTTGAATGCACGTCTGGTATGTTTGCCCAGGAAGAGAACTCCCAGCACGTGCAGATTTGGCTGAAGGTCCTCATCTTGCCTCCGTGCTGTGATGTCCCTTTGCAAAAGACCCACATCTACAGAGAAAAACACACAGGGAGACATTTTATCACCATCCATCTCCGAGACAAAACCATAGAGGAAACAGCAGTACAATTTCAGTTTGCATGAAACATTTTATATTCCTGATGTCAGCAGTTTCATGAAAATCCAGAAATAGCTATAAATATGAGACAAAGAAATAGGACACAACATATATCTTAAATGCTGGGTCAGTAAGATTTTAAAGTGTTTTTGAAAGAAGTTTCTTAATTCTCTTATTTAATCTTCTCTTATTAGAGTTTAAAATAACTGTTTTATTAATGTTTTATTATTATTATTATTATTATTTAAAAAATGAAATTAATTCCTGTAATGGCAAATCTAAATTTTCAGCCTCCATTACTCCAGTCTTCAAAGTCACATTCTCCTTCATATATCATTCTAATATGCTGATTTGCTGCTCAAGAAACTTTTCTTATTATTACCAGTGTTAAAAACATTGTGCTGCTTAATATTGAAATGCTTATATAGAAAGTTCAAAAGAACAGATAAAATATATGATAAAAATGAACTTTAGATTTACAATCAGTGGAAGATTTGACTTGTCCCTATAAGCGTCCCTTAAGGAAGACCCCTTAGTTTCCATTAGGACACAGTCATTAGTTGACAGAATTTGCTGCCCAGTGGCTAGAATGTTGGTGCCTGACAAGCCCCCATGTGTGCTACAGATGAGCAGAACAATCCTTCAACTCCCAATGTGAAGTTCTGCAGTACTGCTGAGCAACAGACTGTGCTGCCGTACGACTTTTACACACTAAATAATGAATCAGTGGAGAGATAAATGTAAGAAAAGGAGGGAAGACAGAGGTGAATGAATATGGCCAGAGATCAGAGAAGTGTACAGCAGTGAGGAATCAAATCGGAACGGCAGGAATAATTCATACTACTGCACTCCCCTTCAGTCCACAACACAGCAGGCTTTAGGAGACAGACACACTCTCATCCAAACCCTTCAGCAACACTCACACTCCCATTTTGTTGCACACACCCAGGTTGGCATTTATCACTCTCTTTCTAAGGCAGTTCTACTCTCTTCACTGGAAAACAAGAGAGTCTCAATGCTGTCTAGAACAAGAGCAACTTATGTCAAGTACAAGAGGAAAACACAGAGAGGTAGCTAGAGAGGTGACTGGGGCTAGTTGTCACAATTCAAGGTGGATTTATGTTCATATGTTGAAATACAACAACAACAAAAATAAATAAACTAATTAATCAATTAATGAATAATGCAAATTTGAATGTCTATTTAATAATTCTAAAATAGATAATTAAAATATATAATAAAGTAATCATAATTATAATTAAATTATAACAAATAATTATAATTTATAAATAAATTATTATTACTTTCCTTTACTAATTTACCCACTGCCACTGCCATTTTGTCATGAATATGGCAAAATGGTGGTTTACCATACTTGGCCTACACGTGATGTCGTCACTAAAGTAAGTAAAATAAAGTAAATAAATAAATAAATAATTAATGATCCAACGGTGCCAGAAACCAGTTATTATTATTATTATTGTTCTGTAAAAATTGATATGCTTATCTGCAACCCTAATGATATTTTGTATCACATGTGGACTCGGTAGACATTATTCATTTTTTGGAACTATTTTGCACATTTGCTGTCTGACTTAAGTGGAATGATTTTATGCTAGGGCCAAAGTAAAAATCTTACACTTGATTTTTTTGATGCACCCTAATGTGTATGTGTACGTGTGTGTCTGTGTGTGTATATATATATATATATATATATATATATATATATATATATATATACACACAGACACATATATATATACATAACTACTCCAGAATCAGTCCAGAGACTGATGGAAATATAACAAGAAAAAGACAAACCATTTTTCTGAAAGTAATAAATGTTGCTGCGCTCTGTATTACTTTCACATTCACCTGTCTGTGCGGATCTCCCAAGGGAAAAATAAACACAGACCCATAACAGATGTTACATATAATTCTGTTGACACAAGCGCCATCAATGTGATTATATTTAGTCAGAAATAGATGTGAATTAAAAAAAAAATATATATATATGGGGCAGAAAACATTCATCTGGAAGCATTTCTAACTCCATCTGAAAAACAGAGTGCTGAAAAGTATTGCCAAGTTTCTACTTTTCATTAGAATGATGAATCACTTTCCAAAACATTTATGTCAGTCTGCCACCAATCCTCCTAATTATGCTTTGGCATGCAATCTGATTGGAATTTTTACATTAAGTTAAGACTACTGTACCTGTACAGCACAAATGACAAGGGAATGGGCTGTGGAGAGTAGCCGGCTAGAACATTAATTTCTGAGAGGGACCCATCTGCTTGCAGAAAGGGACGGCCAAGTAATTAGGATCGAGAGCTGCAAGAGCTCAACACCTACCATAGATACGTTGCAGCTCTGAGTGTGTGTGTGTGTGTGTGTGTGTGTGTGTGTGTGTGTGTGTGTGTGTGTGAGCGAGAGAGAGAGAGAGATCAGCACACAAACATCATTATGCTCAAGGTGAATTTAGGAGGGTGAATGTGCATCACAACAGCAGTCTCCACTGCCACCAGGTTGATCAGACAAGACATCTACCTACTGTTACAGATAACTATTAGAGAAGTGCAGCGCTCGGTCAGCCTGCACACAAACACCTTAATGTTCCATTTCTCAAAACAATTGTGCACAATGAAATCCAAACTGAAGTTTTGTGGCTTTCGGTCTATGTGTGTCAAGTTCAACTCTTGAGGCCATCTTTAAGCTAGACAAAACAAACATTAAATATATGCAGAGGCCCCAAAGTGTAGTTGAACAGTTTAGCAATTAGCCATGCTTGAATGACAGTTCATCAAAAAAAAAAAAAAAACAGCAACAACAACAAAACATTCTGTTATCATTTATTCACTCTCATGTGAATAATAGTAATTACAACAAGAAAGTGGACAAATTTTGAAGAAAATCCAATCTCAAATTATTCACTAGTGACTATCCTGAGCTTTGAAAGCCACCAGAGAAGGGAAAACATTAGAATATTCTACACTTTTTTTTTCCCTAAAAAAACACACACAAAAAAACTGTATTTTGTCAGAATACATGGCTACTTTTGAATAGCTGTCAGTGGAGAAAGGCACATTTTGTGTCCAGATGGTGTAGATACAGTGTCTACCAGCATGAGCGAACTGGTTGATATAAACTAGACTTTTGGCTATTAAAAGACAAGAACAAAGCTTTTTTTTGTATATGTTCCAATGTCCTGTTTCAACATGTCAACACAGGAAAGACAAACCATTTCAAAGCTTGCTGAGGCATCCAGCATCCAACTGTTGCTCCCAACATCTATTTACTGTCCATCAATCAAATCTGAAATGTAATTATTATTTCTCAGATTTAATATATATATATATATATATATATATATATATAGCCCAAATACTGAATCAATGTCCTGCTGTAAACTTGAAGCAAGACCTAACAATATTTCCCTTCTCACAAAAACTGCTTGTACAGATGGAAAGAGTAACATGCAAGTCACACCAAAAAGAAACATGAATATTTCAAAACAGTTGCCATCATATCTATCCCTGAAAATGTAGGATGACAGCAAGTCTTGAGGGAGAGACTGAGATAGGAAGAGTGAGAGAAAGAGTGGGAGAGAGAGAAAAAAAGTTTGTCTGGTTATAAAAAAAAAAAGAGCTTTGTAACTCGATATACCCCATATCAGAGTTGTTGATGCTTTCTGTGGAATATAACACTGTGTGTCAAATCTTCCAGATCATCAGCAAAGCTCTCCTTGAATAGGTGGCTTTCTCTTTAAGGTTTCCGTGAAAAGATTCTTAGAGGGTACTTTTGCAAGAAATCCAGTGGTCAGGATCATATGACCATATATAGTATTGTGGACAAAACTGATGTTCATGTAGGATGCACTTAAAGCAGAAATTGCAAGTTAAAATGCACATAGAAAAATTGTCTGCTGTTGAACCAGTGTTACAATGTAAAAATATAAAATATGTTTTAGACTTTCGTTTAATATATATTATTAATTTTTTTTTTATATATAAACAGTTCAAATAAATGCACTTGATCTAATCATGTATATAAACCAGTCATACAAAAACTGTGTAAACAAATAACAGATCTTGCTTCTCTCTCTCTTGTTTTAGAAACATATGAAAAATATTTGCTCTTAAATTAAATATTTGCTCTTAGATAAATATATGTTTATATATATATATACATATATATATATATATATATATATATATATATATATATATATATATATAAAATCTCTTAGTCACAGTAAATCACATAAATTCCATACAATAAGTGGCTGGTGATGCACCAGACCAGATATGCACCAAAATAACAATAAAACCTTCACCTACACATATTTTAACATTAGATTTTTATTTTAGAAAAATATATTTAAAATGTGTAAAATATATAATTAATCTAACATTTTATCTATTTATTTTAATAAAAATATAAAAACAAAATGTAAAAATGAATAAATAAATAACTATATATTTGCTAGTGATGTAGATGTCAGAAATGCTGTTAAAGAATTCAAGAAAGTCATGTTGCTCTAATGCTCGTCACAAGACAACAATGGGTTGCCAAAATTTGCTTAATGGCACTTTGAAATAAGTGTGATATTTTATATCACCAGCAAAGTCACTGTAAATATGCTGTGGATATTAACTATATTGCCCAGCTATGAAAATGAGTGGGGAGTCCAGTAAAGAGTCCAGTAGGAGTGCTAAAACAAATTACCACTACATTTGCATTTGGACACAGCCTGTTTGTCAGCACGCAAGAGTAGCCAGACCCTTAAAAAAAGATTTCATCCCTGTGTCTGAGTCTTTATTAAGCACAACTGGCTCTCTCAAACCAGCTATAGTTTACTATTGCTTAGAATCCATCACAGTTGTTGAGCCATTTAGTGAGACAGGGCAAGGTCAATGCAATCATAAAACCGATTCATGACAACAGTGATTGCTACATAGTTACATCAAAAGGCAACCAAGCAGCACTGTGATAAAAAAGAAGCACTTGTACACTTTCATATGAAGATAAAAGCCAAAAACTCTTTTGTAGACATAAGTATGAGAAAAAGTAATGCTCACGAAGCAGCCAATGAGGATAAAACCTTAGTGGGGGTGTGCCATTCGGTAACAAAAAGGTAGAAGAAAAAAGCGAGAAATGTTAAAAAATTTGATTACCCAAATGATTCACAGTCATGTATATAAACCACTCAAATAAACTGAATGGAAATTTACTCACTCTCAGGCCATCCAAGATAAATTTACAGTTGTAAACTGATTAAGATGTCTGTAATTACTTACATGGTACAGTATAAGAAAATTAAATATAGACTAGTATTCAGATTTTATGATGGCACCCTGTTGTGAAATTCTAACCCACTATTTTTCATGTTTTCCTTTAAAATCTGAGCCACATCCCCTCATTTATGCTACTGAAAGATCAATCAAATTTGCAAAAATGAACACCAGTTGCACAGCTGATCACACCAAACTAGCCCTGCATGGGCATGCAGAAAATTGTCTGAAATTTTATTGTTAAATTTCCTCCATGATGAATGCATATCGGCTCTCTATCGTGTTTTCTGGAACGCATATTCAGCACTAAGCAGATAGCGGTGTGGAATCATTTACAAAGCATTTCTGTGCTCAGAGACATCTATCTTTTTAATGGGCTTCTTATCAAGCCCCAGCGAGCCAACCGTGCAGCCCAGGCATGAAAGCCTAATTGAATCATAGAATGCTAGGGCATTGCAAAACCTATCTGATGACACTGTCAACCTGGCATATAAATTAAGCAGGGATCTAAGAGAAAATAGTGCTCTGCACACCCAGCCTGCGGTAATAAAGCAAATCTTTAGCATTAATGCTTTATTTAAAAGTGCATTAACACAGATAGGTTATTAATTTCAAGCATTTTATGAGTATAATAGCATATATGACCATGAAAGGCACCTTGATCGTAAACGAATATACTGTTAGGCTCAGCGTGGGCCTATGGGGGATTTGCTAGGATATGAAAAACTCTTTCTCTCAAAAAACTCACTCTGACTTGCGAAACCTCAGTATCTAACAATTTAACACCAAATGTATGATGGATGAAAACACCTTCTTCTTGTGTATTGAGCAAAAAAAAAAAAAAATTCAGTTTTTCTACTTTTCTGTGTATTTTTAATAATATACATATCTTTTTGCTTTTTTTTTTGCTTTTGCAAAATGTTTATTTCATTCACTTCAACAAATTGTATTTTTAACATGCAAAATTACTTTCAGTGGAATATTATTTATTTTGTAAATGCATAATTGTTGTGGTTTACCAAACTAACACAAGGCACAATCCTTGGGCCAAATACTGGATTAGTATTAACCCTATTGGTAAATGACTGAATGGTTTGTTTGGAGTTTTGACATCAAAAGCAAAAGACATTAATGCATCTAACTATGCACACTTATAAAGTCAGTTGTGTTTTATTTTTATTTTTTGCATTTAACATCATTTCCCACCAGTTGCAAAGCCCTGCTTCAGACCTAGTATTAAATAAAAAAGCAAACAGTGTTTCTGTTGATTCAGTTGTCTGCATTTTGTATAAAGTGCACAACAAATTGGTACAGCCTTGCTGACTTGCATAAAATGCTTATCTTTCCTAAAAGATTTCCCTGATGGAATGCTGATTGCTTTATATTTGAAGTCATTCATTAAGTATAGTGAAAAATATTCCAAGCAACCAATCCATTTTAAATGATATTCTTCCAGTTAATTTTGTGCACTGCTTCAAACTCTATTTAACTGCTGATTTGAAAATGGTTCAGCACAGATGTTGATGAGTTCCAAAAAGATGGAAAGAAATATGTGCAGTATGCACATGCAGTTAAACTTTTCCACAGAGAATGCATTGTTGTCTCTAATTTCACAGGGGGGCAAAAAATAAACAAGGGATGTGCAATAAAGCCATTATCTGTGTATGCACTCTGATTTTGAACTCTCATTCGGACGGCACCCATTCACTGCAGAGGATCAATTGGTGAACAAATGATGTAATGCAAAATTGTATTAATCTGTTCTGAGGCAGAAACAGGGTGGGTAAATTTTCGGCTGTAGCACTTGGACCAATCAGATACACAATTATTCATTATATTTAATCAACCCAGAAAAACTATGTGTTAGAGTTCTGTGGACACCCCCCGAAGGTGGACTTACACCCCAAAAAGACAGAACAGGCCTCTGGTTACCATGGCAAGCAATGACAAATCATCTGATAACACTGGTTTTATTGCTCAAAGGAATGCAGGCAGAGCAACTCTCACCCAATTTCCCCAAAGGAAAGACACTAAATGCCCTTAAAAATGGACTATTTCCTATTCATTCATAGAAAACCTTCTATAAATGAACATGCCTATCTCCAGGACATTGTGTGTATGATTATTACTTTCTTGTATTTTGTCTTTTGTATTGTATATTGTTTTATCCATGCTTATGATAGAACCACTAGTTCATGTAAACTCACCTACACCATGTTTTGCATCTATGATCAAATTTTTATGATCTAAATAAGAGTGTATATTATATGTTGATATCTATGCAACATATTACTGTGCTTAATAGTGTTTGCATCAGCACCCAATCAAGTTACATATGCAAAATACCATGTTTGAAGTAGGCCTGTCACAATAATCAATACATCTACTTATCGCAACACCTCAATAATTTTTGTTGAAGCAATATGAACTCAGTAATTTTTGGTGACACAATATATTACCCATTATATTTACATAAAAATGTATGTCACCATGTTTTTTGCATTCCACTTGCGCCTGTGTCTTTTGCAGCTTCTTGTACATAATGTGGTGTAGTCGGTGCTAGTTAATTTGTTTTTAAATGCTTCTACAAACAAAGTTTCATCTGCAGATATGCCCTTGTTTAGGGATCTCTGCCTTTGTGCATATGGATATCTGACTGATAAGTAGGGATTGTGTTTTTCAGCAATACAATGCACCCTTATTTTACAGAGAAAAGAAGGTCAGGGAAATGTTTATTTACTATTTATTCAAGTTTTTAAGGTATCTAATATTTTGACTTAATTTCCATGATGTAAATATTCTTAAGAATTAAATGTGTGTTGTCAATTGAAAGTATGTAGGCCATTTTGCATTAATATGCTGTCATATTATGATTATATATTCAGTGGCATAAAATGGTCTTAAAATGACAATAATATCGTTTATCACATTTATTTTAGGGGTAATATATTGCACAGCAAAAAGTTGTTATCATGACAGGCCTAGTTCAAAAAAAGAGTTGTAAACTTTTCCTCTGAAAGTTTAAGTCACCATTGGCTCACTGACCCCCTGGAGGTGTGACCTCCATAGAAGTATAAAGGCCTCACATTAGTGACCACCCTCTCATCATCTTCTGCTGCTCTTTTGCTTCATTTTCTGGTTGCTACTTGTGTGGGACTACTGGAGAGAGAACTCGAGCAACATCTTTGGAGTTTGTCACTCCTCAAACCACTAGCGAACCGTGACTTTTGAACTTTGGCCCCTTTCCCCCTACCTCATCGGGGGAACAGACTACCAGCCTAGCTTACAGAGTCTAATTCTAAAAGTCATCTAAAAGTCACCCTAACCCTATGTGTCCACTAGTCTCCTTGCCATGCTTTGGACGTAAGCTTTAGATGAAGAACAGATGATGTGTTCTCCTGGTGTCCTTTTATACTGTGGTCGCGCCGGTAATGATGTCATAGGCTGTTGCTGGCCAATATCATTGTCGTTTTTAGATGTATGATTCAGATACCGGTAATGTTGAAGGCGTTCCCCATAGCACCCTCTAAAGGACACAGTGTCTCATTCCCTTCTCAGGAAACCAGGGTTTCATACGTAACCTGAAATGTTTTTTTTTTTTTTTTTTTTTACAGCAATGGCAGATCATGGAGCTGCTCAAAAGTTCCCAGAAAATAGCACTAATACTATCAGCGCCATAGAGATGCAGCAGAAGAAACCACTGTGACAAACTTTTAAAAGGTAGGTAGGGTGACCATACTGTCAACTGCCCCTTAAGGCAATGTTTAGCTGTGTTTCAACTTACAGACCATGGGCCACATTCATGAAATACAAACAAACATTTCTCACTAAATTGTTTGTAAAAAAACATTATCACACAAACAGCTGCATTCAATGTAATGCAATTTACTTTAGAATGGCTTTATCCATTCTCCTATGTTTTATGAATGAGGCCCAACAGTAAATAGGGCTGACACTATTGACATGCAAACTGCAGAGGAATGCAACAACCGCAGCAACCATGATTTTTGCATGTTTTCTTTTTTCGTAAGGATCGCCCTTCTCATTTTACACTTTGTGCATGTATACTGAATATTAAATAAAATAAGTAATGATAACAATGTGTACAATGCTGATCTGTACAGAAGTTCCATGGATTTGCACTTAACAAGCCTAAACAAACAGTGAATGAGAGAGAGATTTATGAAGCGCCACGTAGGATTTAAATCAAACTTCGCTTATCAATACATACATAAAACACATGCATATACACCTATTTCACCTATTTCTGATGCACTCCACATGCTTGGGCTACCGACAATCTAGTTACTGGAAAAATCGATATGGAAAGTTTGTTTTGAGGAATCCAGTGTAGAGAGAGACGGCATTAGGACATTGCAAAACATTTTCTGGAACATTTCCAAGAACACCTCATCTCAGCGACCCTCTTTCAAAATATTGCTTCCAGATAAATATTGCTTTATATGTATGCGAATATGTACTGTATAGGTATGTCTGCATGCAGCAAGTTGTATGTATGTGCGTGTGTTGTTGTAGGTGTATATGCATGGATTGAGTTTTGAGTTCTCGATTTGAGAAAGGGGTAAAGATTTTAGTAGATTAAAAACAAACAAACAAAAAGCAAAAAAACAAAAAAAAAAAAAACAACAAAAAAATCAATGGGTGGATTTTTGTAATTTTTGGGTGGTTGTGTACACACACTGCCAACACACATTTCAGTTCAAACAACTTATAAAAGTGCATGTAGCATCCGATGACCCCTTTAAAGACTCCTGCTGCGTCCCAATGTGCCTACTTATACTATGCCCTTAAAGTACTGTATGTACTTTTTTGGTAAGGAAAAAGTACACACTTTTGAGTGTGTAGTAAAAGAGTTTGCAAGCTTTGGGACATACTATCATGTCATACAATTGCATCTTTAACGGACCACTCTGTCAAACAGTTACACGCAAACTGGCCTGTCAATTATCTTGTCACAGTTTATATCCGCCACTTTTCATTTCATTTAACTTCCTACCATATCAGAGAGAAAAGAAGTAGCATGTTGATCTGTGTGCCACAAGTCTTCATATGGAGAACTCTGCCCATATTTTCTGCATAATGATGCATTTAAAAGTTAACGATCAAACGGATGTTTATAAAAGTTTACATTGCTGTTGAAGATGAAATAAAACACAGATTTTTACCAGGCTAAATGTTGATTATTAGTAACTCAAACCCCTTTATCTAAACTGCTCTAATTAACCATCGGTTGTGAACATCCACCATGTTTGTAGTTTTTTTTAATACTTTTTATTCATGTGTGTAGTTCTCAACTGAATCATTCGTCAAACCACAACAGTTTGTGTGTAATATTAGCCATCAGAGTGTGCATGGATCCACACTTCAAAAATCGACCTAAAATAGTAAACCATCTGGGGACTTTTGGAATACTCTTTTCAACATGATATGCTTTGGGACACACTTATTTTAATCTCACATACTATTTAGGATGGAAAGTATGAACATTTGGACGCAGGGTCACTCAAATGTGCCCCCTTATTTTGACATTCTCTTCTGTTTCCTACATCCTGCACATTTGATGACTATGAAACAAGGTAGACTTTAATTACAAGAGGCACAGGTGAAAACAACAAGCTGATTGATTAACATATTTGATTGGTCATCCAATATCACTGAGTGATTCAAAAGTGAGTACAAATAGCACAACATGTCTCAGTAAGCTTGTCAAGCTGTTGAGTTAAGGTTTTTCCAATAACTGTGAATTTTTTGGCATTTGTTTGAAAACTTACCATGCCTTGGTCAAAGGGCATCTTACTTTTCACAATGGCAGTGGTGACACTGAGTTCTTCTTTAAGGGCTGATCCTGAGGCCTTTTCTGAAGCAGTCTCTGAAGACACTGTCCGTTTTGGTAAACTTTTAATTGGTGGTCAAGATACAGTATCTAATAATATGAAAACATCTGCACTGAGGTCAGCGGAGTCAGATCACTGGTCAAATGAGGAAGGTAACTTGAGGTCCTAAACTTACAATGAGAGTTTTTTTTATTTTTTAATTGGGGACTCTAACTTAACTTGAATTTTCCTTTTTAAGTGTGGTTTCAACCTGCTAGCGCTAAACTGCAACGTCTGGGTTCTGTGCGATGTAGCAATGATTCAATGATCTTGCGTGTTCCAGGACGGAGAATGCCACACTTTATGGTTGATCGAGGTGAGTGTGTGTGTGTTTTTTTTTTTTTTTTCCTCTCAAACTTAATTTCTCAACCATCAGGAGAGGAGTCTCCAGTGCCTTTGTCTGAGATGCCAGCTAGCTGTGGCTTCTCACTGAAGCGGGCACGCAGGGATGTCTCTCTTGTTGCTCCATATCGGGGCTGTCATGTCAGAAAACAGGTTAGTGTGTGATAAAGGTGATGAGTGCTCTGTCTCTATTCAGTCCATGTGATGCTTTTTGTGAGTTTGTTTTGAAGGCTTTAACTTAACTTCATCTAACAGGGTGGAAGTTATATTCTGCCACTCATTATAATGGGAGCTCCAGTGCAAATGTCTTGCCCTGTGAGTCCTCCCCTCCCTACTGTGTCCTGCTTTTCCTCTGGAATGATTGTCAAATTTGGTGTCAGGGCAGATTATGTTAAAGTTAAAGGCAAGTCCCCCAATTCTTTGGTTTCAATCCAAGTTGAAAAGACCAAGCTTGACTCTGGTTTTCTGCTTTCAGTTGATGGATCGTGGGAGCCTTTGCTTCAAAAGTACACTCAATGCTCATTTACACTGGAGATTACTGCTGGTTCACTGGTTGTCACTGCACCATTCACAGGAAGCTGTTGGGAAGTGACGGTAAGAATAACTGCATGCACTTGATGTGACTGTTGTTCACAGAATGTGTGGAATTGCTTATTTTTGAACTGTACATGCTTTTGTACCACTTGCTGATTGACTTTGGTCTTCCTCAGGATACTGAATGGCGACTCCCTTTGATGTACAATGATCAGGAAGTGACTCTTTCCTGCCCTCTGATACAGCCAACCATAGCCCCAACCACACCTGCTGTCCGTGACCCAACTGACATGCAACAGATGTTTGGCCCTTTCCCTTTTGAAAGACCCTGGTGGTATCCTACATATCCTGGTGTACCTGCTACCCTGCCTCCCACCGTGCCACCTACAACTACTCCTTTTCAATATCCTTTCCAGCAACCCATGTTCCCTCACATGTATCCCATGCCAATATTTGATCCCTCTTACTCTAAAGGTGACCCAGCTGCTCCCCCAGCACCACAACCACATTATCCCTGGTACCCAAAGTTACCTCCTTATATGAATGGCTTCCAAAGTCCAGCTGAAGTGACCACTCCTGCAACGACCACAACTGCCCCATACCAGCCTGTTCACCAGTATCCAGGTTATCCAATGTACCCACCGTTCTATGGTCCTCAACCCATCAAGTCTTTTGTGCCTCCAACTGTGAAATACCCTTTCATGCCCCAGTATCCTAAGGATCCAAGCTTTGGTCCCCGCAGCCGTAAATCACTATCTTCTCCTGCACTGTTATCTTCATTCTACAGGTCTCGTAGATAACCACTTGACCGAGCAGATGAGTGGACTCTGAAGTGGCATTGGTTTTTATTGACACCAGGACAAATTAAGTGACCCAAATTGTTGTTGGGTATAAGCCTAATAAAGCTTTGACTTCAAGAAGTGTTTGAGTTTCTCTTGCTATTTGTAAATGGGGAAAGCATAACACATGGAAGTCTCCAATTCACTGCTAAAGAAGTTTACCCAACTTTAATGAGTTCTGCTGCCAAGTAACTTGCAAATGTGGAATGGTCTGTTTTTGATTTGACAAAAGATGCATACAATAAGGTTAGAAAAATTGACCACATAGTGGTAAAAATGCCCAAAGAAATCAATTTAAGATTGAAAATATCACCCTTTAATAAAATACATTTGTCTGTTAATTTCACACATCCCTAACCTGAGCAGACTGCTGAAGAAGTTACCAGGGCCCTTGTCGAAGAATGGATCGGAACTGGACTAAACTGTTGCCAAATAACTGGAGAGCACACAAGCAGTCCTGTACAAATATCAGCCAGTCAGTGATCTGAAACCAAGCAACTCCAGTGAACTCAATCATGACTGCATGACAACGCTAGACTTACTGACAGAGATGTCCTGTAACCGCATGTAACTTTTTATGTTTGACTTTCACCCCCTTCACCTGTTAGCCTCCATCAAAACACTGATGGTTGCTTGGTGTAGTTTATATATATATATATATATATATATATATAAACCCTCCTGGACCCAATATGAGGGGTCAGATGAACCAGTCTGCAATAACGTTGTAGCACCCTTAATCCCAACTAACAAAGCCTATAGGTGGGCCTTAGACAATAGCTTGAGTCCTAACCCCCCTCAGCTTTTTGGGACTGCAGTACAACAGCCACAAGTGTCTGTGATTGAGCCCCTGGCTTCCTTAATTCAAGAAGCCATTAGAAAAGTGTGGGAGAGAGATGTGGCCATCCCATGAATCACTGGGTGCTTCTCAATTCTTATTTGTGCACCCTTGTTTCCTTTCCTCTCGTCTTAGCTCCACCCCTTCAGGAAGCGAGAGAAGGATGCAAGGAAAAGACGTGAGGATGGAGGAATTGAATAAAGTGAAATGATATATCCTCGCTTCATTTAGCATCACTTCAAAGCGTCATCAGCTGCGCTAAAGGGATCTGCCCATATGTTGTTAAAGTTTGTTATTTAAGATAATAATATTAATAATGCAAGAGGCTGAGATCACGTGACCCTTTGGCAGCAATGCATGCATAGTCCTTCGTTCTGCTCACATTGGCAGAAATTGTATATATCCTGTCAGTAAATTTTTAACCACTCTTTACCTAGCCCAGTTCGTTCGGAAAAGAGAGATTGAACTATGGCCAATAAAGAAATAATTCAAAGATTACACCATCTCCAGAGAGGTTATTGACACTGCTATAGCTAATGGTATCAAGCTAGCACTCAAAGAGCAAAAAAGTACACTTGATTCATTTGTGGATTCGACTGTAAGAGAAGCAGTAGACTCTGTACTGACCCTAGCACTTCACAATCTACATTTGCATATACAAACAACCAACAATTCTGTAAAAGAGCTAAAAGCAGAAGTTGAAAAGCTAGCCAACGCAGCAAAGCAGACATGGGACTGGGTAAATTCCATTGAAGCAGCGGCACGTGAGGATAGGAGAACGGTCACAAACTTAAGAAATCGGCTGGAACAACTAACCGAAAAAATCACAGACATTAAAGATAGGAGCAGGATAAATAACATACAACTGGTGGGGTTGCCGGAGTGGGTGGAAGGCTCCAATCCAGCTGACTTCCTGTGCTAATCTTTCCAAGTGGATCCCCTCAATAAAAGGCTGTGACATCGAGATTGACCGGGCCCATCGCGTGTATGACAGAAGGAAAAACTGATCGGCCGTGTACTCTCATCTTCCGTGTACTAAGATGGCATGACAGGTTGGCGATCCAGAAAGGTGCTCGGCAGGCTTATCTGGTGAAATTTACACACGACAATGTCACGCTACTATTTTTTCCCAACTTTAGTCCAGCCACCACTACCAAGAGAAAGAGCTTTAATCCAGTCTTGAAGAAGATGACAGCACTTGGTCTCCAGCCCTTCCTCACATATCTGGTGGTAATTAAACTACGGCACAAAGGTGAGCAGAGGATTTCGACTCTCCTCAAAAGGCGGAGGATTTTGTTACTTCACTGTCACAGAAGACATATTCTGCAGTACTGCAAAGCAGCGGTAAGGCAATGGATACCGTCTCCATCCTTTCAGCTCAACGAGATGAGGTCTGTGGTGATCCTAACTGCCCTGAAGAGGACAATAACAAGGTGGCCATGGACACTTGTTAATTTCTTTTTGGAATCTTGCCCCTGTCCTGTACACTCGTCCACTGACTGGTAAATAATAAAAAAATTATTTTATTTATTTTTATTTATTATTACTATTTTTTGGGCTGATGGAGAGCAGGTTTGATCTCTAAGCTTTTGGCTCAGTGGGCTTTTTGGGGACATATCTTGCGTTGAAGTGGACAGGTCACGCATCAACGTTTATTTATTTTGTTTGTGCAGTCCTACACTCTCGGTAACGTGCGGTCTGCTTTGGCTTTTGTACATAGTTGTTTGTTTTTCCTTTTTTTTTCTATGCCCTTCAACAGACATCAATACTCTTATTTATTTTGCTTTTCTTTAAAAGGATTATGCATCCAGGTGTATTGGTATCTAGGATACATACTAACGTTTACATGTCACTGGCAGTGTGGCATTGCTTTTATTTCTCTTCAGGTAGACATAATCTTGACATTGCGAGTATAAATATATTACTTGAGCAGATTGACTGTTCTTTAGTGATGGGTGGTGATTTTAATGATGTCTTAAATCCTGCACTGGATAAATCTCACCCTGATACTACAGCTAACCCATCCTCTAAGTTATTGAATAAATTTATCGCGGAACTTAATGCAATCGATCTTTGGAGAATCCAGAATACTACATCTAAGGACTTACTACATCTAAAGACTTTCTCTAGGATAGATTACATATTTCTCAGACAAAGGCCCCTAGATGGTGTCTTAACACATCATTACTAAACAATCAGACATTCATTAATTCGCTAAAAGATCATATAAAGGAGTTTATCAAAATGAATATGTCTTTTGATTTAGACCCTGAAATATTGTGGGACATGATGAAATGTTCAACAAAAGGATTCTGTATATCTTTTTCATCTGCTCTTGCCAAAGCGAAAACCCGCCAATTTACACAATTAGAAAATAAGATCCAATTATTTCTAAACTTACAAAAACATTTTTTTTTTCTGATCAACAAGCTACACGATTGTCCTCCTTAAAAGAGAAATATGACTTACTTTCACAATCAAAGGCAGAGTTTATTTTACATAGGACGAGGCAAAAATATTATTTGGAATCGGAGAGACCTAGTCACTTATGGGCTCTCAGGCTGAAGGAATGTGAGTCTATGGCATACATTAGTGCAATAAAATCTTCAGATGACCAGGTAACCACAAATCCTATGTTAATTAACAACATATTTAAAGAGTTTTACACAAATCTGTACAAAACCGAAACCAATTTTGATGAGTCAGTTTGTAGAGGGTACTTGGATAAATTAGAACTGCCCCGGATCATGCAGATGGATAAAGACTCTTTGGACGCCCCGTTAAGTTTGGAGGAGCTTCATGAAGCACTAAAAAGCCTTCAGAAGGGCAAGTCACCCGGCCTAGATGGTCTTCCACCTGAATTATATTTAGAAATATGGGATGTGGTAGGGACTTTCATGCTTGATTCATTTAATTTTGCAATCGAGTATGGAACATTTCATCGAGACCAAAAAACATATTTGATATCATTGCTTCTTAAAAAGGGTAAAGATCCGTTTGATTGCTCTAACTACAGCTCAGTATCACCCATGCGATCTAAAAGTTTATGCTAAAACTCTTGCCTTTTGCATGGAGAAAGTAATTTATAGCTTAATCAAAGAGGACCAAACCGGTTTTATTGAGGGGCGTCACCTGTCCGATAATATGCATCGACTGTTTCATGTTTCATCTCTTCCGAATCCTTGTGCGTTTTTTTCACTTGACACAAAAAAAGCCTTTGACAGGCTATAGTGGAACTATATGTGGGCAGTTCTGCAATGTTTTGGTTTCGGTGAACATTACATTTCTGTGATTAAGACACTCTACCGCATCAGTCTTAACTGGTAATTTTATCATTTTTGCATTTAGATACAGAAGAACTTTGCCTGTTGAATATTAAAAATATATGAACAAACAAAAAATCTGGATCTCCATGTCTGCCATGCAAATCAACTGTTCCTGCTCAACTCCAGACTGGATCTTTTCTCTCCACTTTCCCTAATTGCAGATTCAATTATTAGATCTGTCAGCATTAATATTTTTATACTTAAATTTTTTTGGGAGGATCAAACAGTAACACCGTGTATCCCAACCAGACGTGACGCGACGCGATAAAAAGTATCTTTTCCATGTAGTTTTTGTCCTAACCACCAGCGACACGTGACAATAAGCAACATGGAATTCTATTTTAGAAATGCTTTTTATTTTCTGCAGCGTCGCAGAAGAAACAACATACAAAATATGACTCTTAGATAATGAATATGTGCTTTATTCAGTGTTAAAAGTGTCTAATGTGAGTTTAAATATTATTTTGCGTGATCTTTATAGCTATAGTGAAAGCAACAATAGATATTTTACCTCAGATCTCGAAAATAAATTATGCTAAAGCAAACTTACCTTAAAACTGTGAACTCACTACAAACCAACATCCATAACAAAGATGGTAACTTATCACTCACTCACTCAAAACTGTTCAGTCCATTCACATTTGAATCATCTATTTTCAGTGTCCACTTTTCTTTACTTAACACTCGCCATGTTTTTGCTGTCACATCGTATATCTATACTGGATGCGACAAAGCATTGCAAATCATTTGAACTTTGTGTCAGCACGTCATAAATAGAACAAGTCGGCAGTTTTCTGTTGAGGATTTGTTGCGCCACTGATTATAATAAGTTCTGTCGTATTTTGGTGTGTCGCACCGCACCGCTCACGTCCGGTGTAGACACAATGTAAGTTAATGTCGCTTTCTGATGCTGCGTTTGAAATTTCATGCCACTTTATTTGAAATTAGTACGGGCCAAACATTTTTCTCTTGCGGGCCGGATGTGGCCCGCAGGCCCCCTATTGAGGAACCCTGCTTTAAGGAGATCAATTCCATACTTTCCCAGTTTATCTGGAATGGTAAACGACCCAGAATAAAACTTGCCACATTGCAACGTCCTATACATTCAGGAGGATTGGCTGTATGAAATTTTTAATTATATTATTTGTCCTTTCAACTTAAGGCTCTTCATATTTGGGTTGATCCTCAATCTAAAGCTTCATGGAGAGTAATCAAAGCTGACAAGGTTAAACCACATAGGCTCCAAGATATTTTATTTGCTGGCACAGGAAATAAAAATTATAAATATAAATGTGGCCCAGTTGTGGACAATTCTATTAGGATCTGGAAAAGGGTGGAACATCTGATGGGAGGACCTTTCAATTTTGTAACAATGCACCCTTATGGCATAACTTTAATTTTTTATGTGGAAATCAGCAATTTGTCCAGCCCTCTTGGTCTACATTGGGCATAAACACATGTGGTGACTTACATGATAACCAAGGACTCTGCTCGTTTCAAAAACTAAGAACTAAGTTTTGTTTACCAGCATCATCATATTTTGTCTTTTTTCAGTTACATTCTGCTCTCAAGGCCTATGGAGTTACCTGGGCATCCCCCATTTCCTCTCATCCTATGTGGGATTGGATCACACCATCCTCTGCTCAGCCGTCTGTTTCTTTAATATATAGTAAACTTAATGATCACACTGAAAAGCCCTTTTCTATTAAACATATATGGAATCGTGAATTAACAGATTTTGACTTATCAGTCGACGGGGAGAGGGTGTGGTCTAATCTAATCTTAACTTCTAAAAACTTGAAACTGCAATCGACCTATAACTGCCATATCTGTAACACTGTATCATCAGGTACTTTTCTCCACATGTTTTGGGAATGTCCAGTTGTTGTCAATCTATGGACACTCTCATTTGTTTTTACTACAACTTGATATCATGTCTAATCCAGGCTTATGTCTTCTCAGTGACAATTCTAACTCCTGTATAAGTTCATTAAAGGGGTCATATGATGCGATTTCATTTTTTCCTTTCTCTTTGGAGTGTTACAAGCTCTTGGTGCATAAAGAAGATCTGTAAAGTAAAAAGACTAAAGTCTCAAATATCAAATCCAAAGAGATTTTCTTTATAAAAGTTAAGGGTCAACCACAACCCCCTAAATGGCTCGTTCTAACATGCCCCCACATCTCTACATCACTATGTGGGAAGATTTGCATAACACCGCCCAAATGTTCATGCAAAGAAAGAAGGCATAAGGTTTATTCTCTCTGTTCTCTCTGCCATGTCGTGGAGTCGATGTGTGTTTCGTTGAAGTGAAACTTTGTTTGGCCTTCCAAAAGAGGACATGACTAGAAATCAGTAGTTAAGTTGTATTTCAGCACTGTTCCAAAACAGTTCAACCCAAATATTCAGATATGTGCAGCGCATTTTATGGAGGATGGCACAATGGCTGTTTCTATAAAGTTGGGCAGGTCAAACTTTGCAAGGACAGTCTGGCACTTCTGACTCAGCCTGAAGGTATGTTTTTTATTCTTAATTTTTTTGCCAATGATGATTCAAACACAAGTTTTTAGCAGTCGAGTAGGCTTGTAGTTTGTTGTTTCTCAGATCACAAATGCAGACATGGTCATTATAGTCATTATAATCAGTAATTATGTCCCCACTGTATGCAACAAATGCCTCGTTTGTAATGGGTTTTATTTGTTTTGTCTCGTCTAGTGATGTTCGAAAAAATCTTTCTATTTAACCGGATCTTCACCAAATCTATCTGAATTGTTTGAAATGGTTCGCATCTCCAGTACACACTAATCCACAAATAACTTAAGTTATTCAGTTTATAAACATGCCTTACTCTGACTCTGATGCAAAACAAACCAGTATCCCGAGTTATTCAGTAACTCCTAAAAGTACATTGACTGAACTGCTAACAGAGAACCGATGATGGGATGTGCACGAGCAAAGCTGGACTGAGTCTCGTGCTGCTGGCCTGGGAGACAGCAAAGTATGTTAAGGGGAGTAACATTTCTGTCACACGCTTGAGGCATTCGGAAAATCACAAGGCACTGAACAGCTGACCAATCAGAGCACACCTAGCTTTTCAGACTGATGAGCTTTGTAAAAATCGACGTGTTTCAGAAGGGGGGCATAGAGGAGAAACTATAATGTACATTATATGGAAAATAATGTGTTTTTTGAACATTAAACCACATAAACACATTGGATTACACCAAATACACCAAATAATGTTCTTTTAGCAGCATCATACAGTATGACCCCTTTAAAGAAGAGAATGTTGTTTGCTGGTTTTACGGCTGCAAAGAAGACAATAATACAAAACTGATTTACCCCTCACATGGTGTGCAAAAACATTTTGGATTCATAGCCTCTTTAAAACAGTGACTTGTGAATATACAACAGCACGAATGAACAAGGCTAAACCATCTTCACGCATAGACCGGTGCATGCTGCATAGTTTAATGCCCGCTCTGTTAATGATAAGGCACTGCTTTTAGCCGATCTCATCTCTTATAAAAACTTGGACTTCCTGTTTTTAACTGAATTGTGGCATAAAGGAGATGATGGACTACTGTTTAATCAGATTACTCCTCCTAGATTTGGAACTTTAAATTTTCTGAGGTCATCTGGCAGAGGTGGTGGTATTATTGCTGTCTATAATCATCAGTTCATGTCAGTGCTGTGACCATTCCTCATTTTTCTACATTTGAGTGCTTGGTCTTAAGTTTTTTTTGCCTCTACTTCTACAATCATTCCTACTGTCTACAAACCACCTACAATAAGTCACATGCAGCTTTTATGTCTGATTTTGCTGACTTTTTGACAATGCTGACTCCGAAGTTCCATAGAATCCTTATTGTCGAGGACTTCAATATTCATGTGGACCAAAGTGACTCTGTTATGGCAAAGGAATTTCTATCATTAATTGACTGTTTTAATTTTTCGCAATTTGTAGCAAGTCTGACGCATTGCAAAGGAAATACACTGGATCTTGTGCTTACAAATGGCACATTTGCATCTCAGCTATCATCTGTTGATATTGGTCTGTCTGACCACTCAGCTGTCTTTTTTGATTTGGAATTATATCGACCAAGTGTGCGTACCACTCAATCTGTAACATTCTGGAAGTGGAAATCTATTGATCAAACAGCTTTTTCGAATTCTGCTGTTTCCGTCTTAGGTGATTTGCATTTAACATCGTTGGACGAGAAAGTTTCACAGCTGAATAATACTCTTATTGTAAACTTTTGTGTAAACACCTTTGCTCCTCTGAGGACATGCAAGGTTACGTTTGCTCATTCTGCCCCATGGTATGATGAAAATTTGCACATTAAGATAGGCTGCCTGTCAGAAAATGGAGCATAAATGGCGTCTCACTGTGCTGAATGTATACCATCTAGCTTGGAAGGATCTTTTGGGTGATTACAGAGGACTAATTAAGACTGCAAGATCTGCTTATTTCTGTCAGACTATTGAAAACAACCAAGGAAACCCGAGACACTTGTTTCAAGCTATAAATTGTCCCTTCAAGTTAATGCTGTTACCACCATGCCTGTTTCTCAGCAGTTATGTAATTCATTTCTTCATTTTTTTTAATTCAAAAGTTGATAATGTTCGTAAACAATTTTCCGTTTCACCTGTTTCTACTACCACATTTCACTGTTAAACAGAGTTCACTGGTGTTCTTTTTGCCAACTTTTCTCAACTTGATACTGAGACTCTCAAACAGGAGGTATCTAGCATGAAATCTACCACTTCCTTGCTTGACCCCATTCCCATTAGCTTATTTAAATCTTGCTTTGATGCTTTGTGTCCTGCTGTTCTTAGTATTATAAAGGACTCCTTACAGACTGGGGTTGTTCCAGCAGCATTAAGATTGCTGCTGTAACCCCTGTACAAAAAAAAAAAAAAAAAAGAAAGTGTTGCACTGGACGACTTCAATAACTTTCGTCCTATTTCAAATCTCCCGTTTTTGCCAAAATTACTTGAGCGTATTGTTGCTTCTCATTTGTGTAACCATCTCACAGTTAATAATCTTTTTGAACCTCTTCAGTCGGATTTTCGTAAATTTCACAGTACTGAGACGGCCTTGGTCAAAGTCACCAATGATTTGTTGATGGTTTCTGACTCTGGTGCAACATCTACTCTTATTCTTCTTGATCTAAGAGCCGCGTTTGATACTGTGGATCAACGTCTATTACTTACCCGTCTTGAAAGAGTGTTTGATGTGTCTGGGACTGCATTATGGTGGTTGAGGTCTTATTTTACTGACCACTCCCAGTTTGTTTCTATGGGTGGTTATAGGTCTGAGATTAACTCTGTCTCAACTAGCATCCCTCAGCAGTCAGGTTTAGGTCCTTTACTTTTTAACATTTATTTGTCACCTTTAGGCCAACTTTTGAGCTCGCTCGGCCTTCATTGCCATTTGTATGCAGATGACACACAGATTATATACATTCAAAACCTCATGAGTGCCTTGACGTTGCTTATTTGTATGACTGCATAACTGAGATTAAAATATGGATGGATAATAATTTCTTGTCTTTGAACGGTGGTAAAACTGAAGTTATGCTCATTGGTTCCCGTTATCAAATTTCTAAAGCTGGTTGTCTGTCCCTGACTCTTGACGGCTCTGTCTTGGAAATCCAGAGTCGAGTGAGGAACCTTGGAGTTATCTTTGATGCAACAATGTCCTTTGATTCTTTTGTCCAGAGAACTGTTAAAACCTCTTTTTTTTCCACCTCAGAAATATTGCAAGATTACGTCCTATGTTAAATTTTACAGTCATGGAAATGCTGATAAATTCCTTTGTCGCCTCACGGTTGGACTATTGTAACGTTCTTTTAGCGGGAGCTTCTAAATCTACACTTAATAAATTGCAATATGTACAAAATTCAGCCGCCAGGATCTTAACTGGGACTAGGATTAGCAGTCATATTACTCCAGTGTTAGAGTCTCTGCACTGGCTCCCTGTCAGATTTAGAGTGGATTTCAAAATTATAATTCTTACTTTTAAAGCAATACATGGTCTGGTACCACATTGCCTTACAGAATTGTTACATCCATACACTCGTAGTCGTAGATTGTGTTCCTCTCAATCAAACTTGTTGGTTGTTCCTCAGACATGTCTAAGATCTATGGGTGATAAGCCTTTCTCTTTCTATGCTCCTGTCCTTTGGAATTCTCTGCCTCTTGAACTTAGGGAAGTTCAGAATTATGATGTTTTTAAGGTTCAATTTAACCTCTTAAACCCGAGAAAAAAGTTTTAGGAAAAAAATAAAATTTTTCCATGTCTTTACATTGTTTACAGGATTAAAAATATTGTAAAAAAATAAAATAAAATAAACATTTAAAATATATTTCATTAATAAGTTATGCTATGTCCTCGGTAGAGGATATCAGGACTCAATTTCTTTAGAAAAATAAAAAGACATGAATAAACGTGCATAGGCAAAAACAATTGTTTTTTTTTTTTCTTTTTTTTTATATCACAAATACATTTTTAGTTTTCAAGTTTTTTTTTTTTTTTTTTTTTTTTAACCAAACTTTGTATAAAGATGATCCTCAACTATCTTATAACAGAATGGTTCAATATACCATTTTTCTTTCTGCAAAATGTGTGTAAAATTACCGTAAACAGGTTTTTCTCATTATACACAATGTATGTAAACTAAATCTGATTTGCATATGAATGTGTTTTTGGGGCACAGTAATGAAAAAAAGAAGTGTAATAATGGGAGTAATAATTGACAAGATTTTCATAATAGTATACAATATTTCATAGAATATTGAAATATAATTTCTTTCCCTATTCATTTGTTATGTCTCCAAAATGCGTAATAAACATGCTTTTAGTCCCGGTGTCCTCATATACATTTAGTATGTTATTGAAATATGTTTTATTTCAATGTAAGTATTTTTTTGATTTAAAACCCCATAACATTTTCCTAAGATGTTGATTTATGACAGTCTCACGATTTAAAAAAAAAAAAAATGACAGTTTTTTTTTTTTTTAAATAATTCCAAAAAGGTAATATAGTATCATATTTGCATAAATTAATTTCAGACATTTTTGATGACCAAGAAGAGGGGAGTCAGGGTCATGGTGAAACATCCAATCATTTGGTATCTCTGAAAAGCCCTGAATATGCTCTGTACAGGAAATCCAGACTTAAAACTGTGGCATGTACGGTCTCAAAGAAATTCACTAAAATATAATGTCCTCATATGAGGCCACAGGGTCTTAAGAGGTTAAGACATTTTTTTTTTTTAAACTTACATTTGCTTGTTGATTTTGTATTGTTTTTTTTTTTTTGTATTGATTATATTGTGTTCAGCACTTTGAGAAGCTGCTTTTAAAGGTGCTTTATAAAATAAAGTTTAATAATAATAATAAATAATAACCTAGTACCATAGATGCATGGCAATGTTTTTCTTCCAACATTTTGGATTATATAAAAGGAGGCCATGACCATAAAAAGTTTTTTTTTTTCTTCGTCTTTCAGATTGTAAAAATATTTAAGTCTGTTGCTCCCTATTCCCTGTTTTGTTTGAATGGATTTTGTGGTGTTATAAATTAAAAACAATATAAAAAATTTTTTGATCACAACAAAAAAAAAAAAAAAAAAAAAAAAAACACATACATACATGCATACATACACACACACAAATTTAAAAACAATAAAAAAAAAGTTGATAATGAACTGCTCTTCTAATCTGTTTGGATTAAATCTACTGTACATGCTATAGTGCAGAAATGTTTCCGGGAATTCCTTGCATTATAAATGCAAAACCTGCAGGAATGTGTGAAACAAATACAAAAGTACAGTAGCCTATTTATAGATGAAACTGCCCTGCACTGAACACGGGTCCAAAAACCAGTCAGTATCTGGTGTGACCACCATTTGTTGCAGTGCAACACATCTCCTTCACATAGAGCTGATCAGGTTGTTGATTGTGGCCTGTGGAATGTTGGTCCACTCCTCTTCAATGGCTGTGTGAAGTTGCTGGATATTAGCAGGAACTGGAACACACTGTCGTATATGCCGATCCAGAGCACCCCACACATGCTCAATGCGTGACATGTCCGGTGAATATGCTGGCCATGCAAGAACTGGGATGTTTTCAGCTTCCAGAAATTGTGTATAGATCCTTGCAACATGGGGCCGTGCATTATCATGCAGCAACATGAAGTGATGGTTGTGGATGAATGGCACAGCAATGGGCCTCAGGATGTCATCACAGTATCTCTGTGCATTCAAAATGCCATCAATAAAATGCACCTGTGTTCGTTGTCCATAACATACGCCTGCCCATACCATAACCCCACCGCCACCATGGGCCACTCAATCCACAACGATGACATCAGCAAACCATCTGGCCATCTGTCCTGTACAGTGAAAACCAGGATTCATCCGTGAAGAGAACACCCCTCCAAAGTGGCAGACGCCATCGAATGTGAGCATTTGTTCACTCAAGTCAGTTACGATGACGAACTGCAGTCAGGTTGAAACTCTGATGAGGATGACGAGCATGCAGATGAGCTTCCCTGAGACGGTTTCTGACAGTTTGTGCAGAAATTATTTTGTTATGCAAATCGATTGTTGCAGCAGCTGTGGCTGGTCTCAGACAATCTTGGAGGTGAAGATGCTGGATGTGGAGGTCCTGGGCTGGTGTTGGATGTACTGCCAAATTCTCTGAAATGCCTTTGGAGATGGCTTATGGTAAAGAAATGAACATTCAATTCAAGGGCAACAGCTCTTGTGGACATTCCTGCAGTCAGCATGCCAACTGCACGCTCCCTCAAAACTTGTGACATCTGTGACATTGTGCTGTGTAATAAAACTGCACATTTTAGAGTGGCCTTTTATTGTGGCCAGCCTTAGGCACACCTGTGCAATAATCATGCTGTCTAATCAGCATCTTGATATGCCACACCTGTGAGGTGGATGGATTATCTCTGCAAAGGAGAAGTGCTCACTAACACAGATTTAGACAGATTTGTGAACAATATTTGACAGAAATAGGCCTTTTGTGTACATAGAAAAAGTCTTTGAGTTCAGCTCATGAAAAATTGGGACAAAAACAAAAGTGTTGCATTTATAATTTTGTTCAGTGTAATTTATTCGAGATCTCTGAAATCAGAGCTGGCCCAAGGCATAAACGAACTAAGTGTCTGGTTAGGGCCCCCGAGAGTACATGAAATGAAGCTTGATTCTCTGAAATCAGAGCTGGCCCAAGGCATAAACGAACTAAGTGTCTGGTTTGATATGTTAATGGACAATGGTAATTATTAAAAACAAAAAACTGCATACTAAATAGTAAAATAATCTATAGGTATCATCTTATTGTTTCCATAGCATCGTTGAAACTTTTTTGTTGTTTTAAAGTATTTTTCGTGCTGGATGCTGCCGTGTGGATCTGTCAGATTAACATCATGTAATTCACCCATTTCTCCCAAAAAACATGAAAGTAAGTGGCCAGTGAACTGGGAGAAAAACCTATGTGTTACCTATGTGTATTCGATAGGAATAAAACATGTTGTCAAATTTTAATTGAAAGGATTATTATTGCAGCTCTCCATAGAAATCAGTGTGTATTTAACAAACGTTGTTTTCTCCCTAGTACTTAATTGAAATGTCTATTTAAATGTTGGAAACCTAAAATAAACTTTATGTGGTTGAAAATACTGAACAGTTGTGATATATGAAAAGCACTGAGCGCGTCTTTCTCTAGCTCAGTGCCAGCCAAAGTTAATTAGCATAGCCTAGGTATGGTTTTAGGGAAGTTCATGTTTGATTAAACATCCGTAAATAGCCTTGACATCTTAATATATTATACTATTTTACTTAACTGGTTTTAGATTGAAGTTTTCATCTTCTATGTAAAAACAACTTTTCTGGGTATATATTTTTGTAATAAAAATAAGCTTCTATTTCATAAACTTGGTGCTGATAACAGCTTAACATCATTTACCTTAGCCAACCTTTGGGGTCTTTACTATATCCCAATATCATTATGCCTCAATTAGCTATAGAATAAGAGCTGTTGTTTTAGATGTGTTTTTAATAATTTATGTTGTTAAAATGACATTCTTTTCCATAAATGCATTGTCTGCTGGTTTATTTAGCCACTTTTCAGTACACAACATTAAGAACGCCACTTAGTACTGTAAGACGTTAATTGTTAAAGTGCAAATTAACATCTGACCACTCTTGTGGGTTTGCTACTGTTACAATTAAAAATCGATGAAATTGCACTGCATGTTAGCTTGGTTTTTGTGCCCAAGAGCATATTTATTTAAGCCCATATCCCTTGCTAACAAGAACTATGCTTCTTACCACAGGTTTCTCACATTGAGCCTACTCTGATCAAAAGACCGTCAAGACAAACTGATTCATGATTTATTAGAGATTTATTATGGCAAAAATACAGATGAAAACTAAATTAACGAGTCTGTTTTGAAAATGTAAGTAGTAGAAAGTACATATATTTGTGTAAAAATGTAAAGAGAGTAAAATGTTGTCAGAAAAATAAATAGTGAAGTAAAGTACTGATACCACAAAGATCTACTTAAGTACAGTAACAAAGTATTTCTTCATTACTTCCCATCTCTGACATTATGCCAAACATCTTGTTGTCAGTTTAAGTTCTGTTATGTGGACCCTTATTTTGACATTCTCTTCTGTTTCCTACCTCCTGCACATTTGTTGACTGTGCTTGCGTCCCAACGTGCACACTATCCATGCTAAATTTTATTTGATATTGGTAATTTCAATCATTTAGGGAAGATAGGGTGGATAATATACACTTTGGGACGCAGGGTGTGAAACAAGGTAGACTTTAATTACAAGAGGCACAGGTGAAAACAACAAGCTGATTGATGAACAGATTTGATTGGTCATCCAATATCACTGAGTGATTCAAAAGTGAGTACAAATAGCACAGCATTTCTCAGTATGCTTGTCAAGCTGTAGAGTTAAGGTTTTTCTAATAACTGTGATTTTTTTTTGGCATTTGCTTGAAAACTTACCATGCCTTGGTCAAAGGGTGTCTTACTTTTCACAGTGGCTGTGGTGACACTGGGTTCTTCTTTAAGGGTGGATCCTGACACCTTTTCTGAAGCAGGTGTTGCTTATGGAGCAGTCTCTGTAAACATGGCCCGTTTTGGCAAACTTTTAATTGGTGGTCAAGATGCAGCATCTAATAACAATGTGAAAACGTCTGCATTGAGCTTAGCAGAGTCTCATGGGCACCAGTCAAATGAGGAAGGTATTTGAGACCCTAAACTTATTTTTTATTTTTTTCTCCCTGAATAAAGGACTAACTTAACTTGAACTGTTTTCCTTTAAGTGTTTCATCCTGCAAGTTCTAAGCTGTACCGTCTGGGCTCTTCTGTGCGATGTAGCAATAATTCAATGATCTTGCGCATTCCAGGACAGAGAATGCCACACTTCCTGGTTGACCGAGGTGAGTTTGTGTGTGTGGGGGTTTCTTTCTTTCTTCTTTTTATTTTTATTTATTTTTATTTTTTAATTTCTCCTCCATCAGGGGAGGAGTCACCAGTGCCTTTGTCTGAGATGCCAGCTAGCTGTGGTTTCTCACTGAAGCGGGCACGCAGGGATGTCTCTCTTGTTGCTCCATATCGGGGCTGTCATGTCAGAAAACAGGTTGGTGTGATAAAGGTATAAAAGGTGATCTGTTCCATGTGATGCTTTTCGTGAGTTTTTTTTTTTTTTTTTTTTTTTTTTTTTTTTTTTTTGAAGGCTTTAACTACATCTCTCCATCTCCTAACAGGGTGGAAGTTATATTCTGCCACTGATTATAATGGGAGCTCCAGTGCAAGTGTCTTGCCCTGTGAGACCTCTCCTCCCTACTGTGTCCTGCTTCTCCTCTGGCATGATTGTCAAATTTGGCATCAGGGTAGATGATGTTAAAGTTAAAGGCAAGTCCCCTTATTCTCTCAATTCAATTTAAATTGAAAGGACTGAGCTTGACTCTGGTTTTCTGCTTTTAGTTGATGGAACGTGGCAGCCTCTGCTTCAAAAGTACACTCAATGCTCATTTACACTGGAGATTACTGCTGGTTCACTGGTTGTCACTGCACCATTCACAGGAAGCTGTTGGGAAGTGACTGTAAGAATAACTGCATGCACTTGATGTGACTGTCATTCACAGAATCTGTGGAATTGCTCTTATTTTTGTAATTCTACATGCTTTTCAACCACTTACTGGTTAATTTGTCTTCCTCAGGATACTGAAAGGCAACTCCCTTTGATGTATGGTGACCAGGAAGTGACTCTTTCCTGTCCTCTGACACTGCCAACCGTAGCCCCAACCTTAGCCCCAACCACACCTGCTGTCCGTGACCCAACTGAAGTGCAACAGATGTTTGACCCTTTCCATTTTGGAAGGCCCTGGTGGTATCCATATCCTGGTGCACCTGCTACCCTGCCTCCCACTGTGCCACCTACAACGACTACAACTGCTCCTTTTCAATATCCTTTCCAGCAACCCATGTTTCCTCCCATGTATCCCATGCCAATATTTGACCCCTATTACTCTAAAGGTGACCCAGCTGCTCCCCCAGCACCACAACCACAATATCCCTGGTACCCAAAGTTCCCTCCTTATATGAATGGCTTCCAAAGCCCAGTTGAAGTGACCACTCCTGCAACTACCACAACTGCCCCATACCAGCCTGAGCACCAGTATCCAGGTTATCCAATGTACCCACCGTTCTATGGTCCTCAACCCATCAAGTCTTTTGTGCCTCCAACTGTGAAATACCCTTTCATGCCCCAGTATCCTAAGGATCCAATCTTTGGTCCCCGCAGCCGTAAGTCACGGTCTTCTCCTGCACTGTTATCTTCATTCTACAGGTCTCGTAGATGACCACTTGACGGAGCAGATGAGGGGACTCTGAAGTGCCAGTGTTTTTTATTGACAACAGAATGAATTAATGACATCAATAGTTGTTGGGAATAAGCCTAATAAAGCTTTGACTTCATTAAATTTTCTCTTGGTATTTGTAAATGGGAAAACAAAATTGAAGTGTCCCATTCACTGCTAAAGTTTACCCAACTTTGAGTTCTGCTGCAGAGTAAACTGCAAATGGGGAAAGGTCTGATTTGACAGATGATGCATACAATAAGGTTAGAAAAATTGGCCATATAACTATACAAATGCTCCTTATCAATTTAAGGTTGCAAATCACCTTTTGATGACTTGCATTTCTGAAAGTCTGAATTTCACCCAGAGCTGACTGCTAAAGAAGTTATCAGGGCCTTGTAGAAAAAAGGATCGGAACTGTTAGTAAATAACTGGAGAGTGTGCACAAGCAGTCCTGTGCAAATATCAGCCAGTCAGTGATCTGAAACCAACAACTCCAGTGAGCTCAATCATGAATGCATGACAACACTGAACTTACTGGCAGAGGTGTCCCGTAGCAGGTATTACAACCACCATGCCTCACCTCTGTGGACTAGTGCGAGCACAATTGCTTTCACTTTCTTTGCCTTCCACTCCACTTCACCCGTCAACCTCCATCACAACACTGATGGTTACTACATTATTTGTTTTTATTTTTTTTTTTTTCCAACACTTTTTTTTTTTTTTTTTTTTTTTTTTTTTTTCCAGCACCCTACTGGACCCAAAATGAGGGGCCAGGTGATTCACTCTGCAATGTTGTAGCACCCTTAATCCCCAACTAACACAGCCTATAGGTGGGCCTTACATAATAACTTGAATCCTAACTCCCCTCAGCTTTTTGGGACTGCAGTACAACAGCCTCAAGTGTCTGTGATTTAGCCCCTGGCTTCCTTTATTGTGGGAGAGAGATGTGGCCATCCCAAGAGTCGATGGGTGCTCACCAATTCTTATTTGTGCATCCTCGCTTCCTGTCCTTGTAAATTCATTAAGGTTTCATTACATTTTAAAAGACTGGTGAAATTGTTAAATTTTTATTAATTTGTATATCTTAAATTTGTATTGAATCATAAAACACAGAAACTAGGGAAAAATAAAATAAAAGGGAAAACAGAATTTAGGGGGAAATAAAATAGATTCCACAGGCCTTAAATCAATTAAAGAAACGTGGAAGTCATTTCCTTGCCCATTTTGGTAAATTACTATTGTAATAAATATCGATTTTATATGATATGGGGAAAAAAAAATATTGTGATATTTTTTGGCCCTTCGCAATAGTTATCTATTACAGAGAAAATGAAGAGACAGATGTTTATGTTTCCAAAATTAACAAACCAATTGTGCCAAATGCAAATAAATGTTCTGTTTGGCCAGACCACTATGGTGAGTGAAAATTTCATTGTCAATTGTGCATTTTCAGTAACATCACTTACAGTAGTGTTTGTATTCCAGCAGAGAAATGGGCACACAATTTTTTGAGTAAAATGTGACCCTGGACCACAAAACCAGTCATAAGGGTAAATTTCTCGAAATTGAGCTTTATACATAATCTGAAAGCTGAATGAATAAGCTTTCCTTTGATGTGTGGTTTGTTAGGATAGGACAATATTTGACCGAGATACAACTATTTGAATATTTGGAATCTGAGGGTGCAAAAAAACAAAAACAAAAAAAAAACTAAATACTGAGAAAATCACCTTAAAAGTTGTCCAAATGACATTCTTAGCAATGCATATTACTAATCAAACGTTATGTTTTGATTTATTTATGGTAGGAAATTTACAAAATATCTTCATGGAACATGATCGATTTTTGGCATAAAAGAAATTGATAATTTTGACCCATACAATGTTTTTTGGGCTTTTGCTTAAAATATACCCCAGCGACTTAAGACTAGTTTTGTGGTCCAGGGTCACAAATATGCATTTTTATGAGTAATTAAACTGAAAAAAATATTTTTATAAGATGAGTAACTGGAATGGGACCAACCCTAATAAGGAGCAGAGTCTGCATAATGTACAAATACACAAATGAAAGACAGTTAATGATTTTAGGGGAGAGTATGTGTGTGTTCCTACAGGTGACATGTCCATATCCAGATTGCTTGTGGGTTTTTTATTTTTTATTTTATAATTTAGTGATTTTAAACTACCTTTCTGATTTACAACTGTACACAAACAAGCTATATGCAGTTTATATTGTAACATTTTCATACTATACACATTTTTTTGTCACATACATTTCTTTTTCTCAATAAATTAGCCATTTAATATATATATATATATATATAGAAGTAATATATAATATTATATCGCAAAAATATTACCACAATATCGTATATATATATAGACTTAGATTAAATTAAAGTAGATTGTTGGATCCTATAAGGGGTCTCCCACTCTGCTCCTGGAGAGCTAAAAACAGTTCAGCTTACCACAATCAAACACATGGTAATTTAATCAAGTGGTTCAGGGCTACTTGAAATTAAAAGTAAATTGTTGGAGCAGGGTTGGGGCAGGGGTCTGCAACGGGTTAGTGCTCCTGGAGAGGTTGGAGATCCCGTCCTAGGGGTTTTGATTTCAGCTTCAACTCCAGCTGAGCAATCAAACTGGCACCCTGAACGGATTAGGTAATTGTGAACCCGGGGTAAAGGTGTTCAGTAGGCTACTTTCATTTTGGTACAGACATGTTTGTTGGATGCCTTCATCCCAAGTGGAATCCATCCTAAATTCTGCATGGTTTTTAGTAGCGCTCCAGGTAGCAGGCTGGATAGTATGCCCTGGGACGCAGGGAAATTTCTAATTTGATTGATCAGTTCAGTCATTGATTTATCATTAGTTCTTTTGTTTGGTCGTAACTTAAGTCATGAGTTCAACCTCTGGTTCTTAGGTCTCATTTAACGTTGGTGTGATTTCATTCTTGTCCCCAGTATTTTTGCAATTAAAGGCTATTCTAACTCCAGCTGAGCAACCCTGGATTAGGCTAATTGTGAACCCGGTACCATGTGGGTTAGTGACCTGGAGATGAGCCTTCAATTAATGTATGTGTCATCCCACTGAAGTTCACTGGAAGGCCTCTTTTCTTGCCCATCATCCCTGCTGACAAGGTGGCCCCCTCTTTTTGCTTCATTCATCTTCCTTAGCTGTCTATTTCCTCCATCTCATGTCATGTCTGATTAGTTAGCGCTAGTACTGCCGCATTTCAGCGTAGCCTCTGGGCTCCTCCTTAATCCAGCTATATTAACAGTCCCTGTAGCCCTTTTAGCAAAGAAACAATACAGCTGCCATCTGTTTCCTGCTATACTTCCTACTGTTTTACGTGGTCCACCACCTCCTGCCTAACCAGTTAAACAGCGGGGAAAACAGCAAGAGTGAAGGCAAATACAACACAAATACAAATATGTTTACTTTAAATGAGTGCTAGCACCAATGGCATGCACGGGGAAGCCAGTTGGGTTGGAAATTAGCTAAATATCTTCTATGCCTTTTGGCTTTAATAAGATTTCCCCAAGAAACAGATAAGAATAAATTCATGAATGGGACGTCCACCTTGATTTCTGTTCTTTCCAACCACAAATCACTTGAACATGTGATATATATATATGACAAATAAAATGAAAATAAATAAATTGTCAGCATAACTGAAATATGCATTATGAAAAACACATTGCCTTTCCCACAGCCACTGGATTCAGTAGAGTTGGTGTATGCTGATAGGATTATGATCATTTCAGTGTGAGGATTTGTCACAAAACAATGCACACCTCACAGACTGTACTGCACTTAATATTTATTCAGCACCAACAGCGGTGTGCTATTACGATATGTAACTATTTATAATGTGTCGTACCTGGCTCTTCCACTTCCTCCCCAATCTTCTTCCTCTTCTGCACTATGTCTGAGAGGTTCAGCAGGACCGAATTCATCCATTGAGATCCTCTCCATCTCTGCAGTCTGACACAGGACACCAGAAAGAATTATATTCATCAGCACAATTAACTGATTTGACATGATCATTCTACTACTTAAATAACCATTTTGCATTTGCTTCATTTGTGAATGCACTGACAAGACCTAAATCAAACAAGTATATACAAAGCTACTAATCCATATACAATGCGGGTTTTCCTTTTTTTTATTTTTTTGTAAGTCTCTTATGCTCACTGCATTTATTTGATTAATGATCATAAATACAGTAAAAACAGTAATATTGTGAAATTTTATTATAATTTAAAACCACTGTTTTCTATGTTAATATATTACAAAATAGAAATTATATGTGATAAAAAAGCTACATTTTCAGAAGCTATTACTCCAGTCTTCAGTATCACATGATCCTTCAGAAATCATTATGTTTGGTGTGCAGCAAATATTTCTTACTATTAGAAATTGAAAAACAGTTTTTGTCAGGATTCTTTGATGATTAAAAGAGCATTTATTTGAAACAGAAATTTTTTTGTAACATTATAAATGTCTTCATTGTGACTTTTGACCAATTTAATGCATCACTGCTGAATAAAATTATTAATTTCTTTAAAAGAAGAATAATATGTGACTGTTTTCAAACCTTTGAATGCTAGTGTTATTTTTACATTCAGTGCCTGAAGTTGGGCTAAACGTTATTGTTGAAGCAAACTTACAAACAGGTAAATGAGCAGAGCCTAAAAGAGAATGAATCAGCATTTATTGTGAATAAGTCATTGCACATACAATGTTAGATAATTTTAAGAGAAAATCCAGAAAATGTGTTAGTTTAAAAAATGCCAGTTTAAAAGCCATCAAGATGCTGGTGTGCTCCTAAAAGCTTACTGATTCATTTAAATCTAAAGGCAACTGTGTAGGTCTTTATGATGATTATTATTATTTTTTTAATTATTATTATTATTATATAAAATCTGTGGAGTTCTGTGGCCGATGGTTTGGAGTCAAAGTAAATTGTCAATGGATATTTTTTTGCTAAAATAAAACTGACACCAACTGATTTGTGCCGCAATAGAAAAAAGAACTGTATTTTGAAAAGAATCAAAGAGAGCAGCATAAGTACGTTTTTTCAAAGCTTATCAAAACGCTTCAGACATATTTTACAATAAGTCTCTCTTAAATGTCAAATAAGAAAAATGTCAGTCGCAATGTCATGCTATTATGAAAACACAAGATCTGCTTTAGAACTCTAGATACTCTGAAGTCAAAATCAACTCCATCAGATGTCAGAAAATGGTTCAATGAAAGAGGAAGATGAAATAAGAATAGAAAAAGAAGCCTTATATAATTACTAAAAGAAATAGTAGTTTTGAAAAACCATGTCAGTTTTGCTAAGAGTCCTAAGAATCAAAGACTGCAAAATAATTTCAGAATAAACAAGTACAACAACGAGAAAACACACACACACACACACACACACACACACACACACACACACACACACACACACACACACACACACACACACACACACACACACACACACACACACACACACACTTCTTACCTGCACTAAAAAGCCTACAAGGAAGGAGATCAGGAAAGGCACCAGACCTGGAAAAAACACATTATCTGATTAATGTCACGGCAGAATCTGCTGATTTCTGTATATATCTGCAAGGCCTTATATTAAAGCAAACATATTCAGCCACTCATATCAGATATTATCTCTAGACTTAATCATTTGATGGTGGTAATTTTATTATGGCTAGAACACTTTAAAATGATTTAACTTGGATAGGAGGAAATGAAAAGAGAAATGTCTTTTTTAACATCTATTAAATCTCACTGAAAACATAACAGTTAAATTCAATGCACCATGTAATTGCAGTGTCTTATAAATATATATCTGCTACTGTTCAGACCATAAAGCCTGGGTATGTCATTAACAAAACAGAATATAGTCTTTCTGAAAACCCATTGAGAAATTATGTTCAACTTCATTTTGCCTGCTAAAGTTCTCATGCATGAATTTTATTCCTTCCTTTTCCATTCCAATTGTTAAAGAAAATAAAATCTTCTGCAGTCCTTTTTAGCTGCTGTGGATCAGATGATGACAGTGAACATCTGTCATGTGCTGTGTAAAAAATATACAACATAATGCTATTGTTATATATTTTTTTAATTGCATGCAAAGCTTTTACATACCCAGGATCCCAGGATTGTAGCAATGGTTAAAAGACAACGTGTTAAAATGTTTAATATAATGAAACAAAATGAATGTATGTATTCTATTTATTCATATCCCACATCATCCATGGGAAACATGGAAGCTGATTTGGGTGAACATAACAGAAATTATGCCTCTTGATCTAAGGTGAACACAAATGTAAAAATTAAAATGAGGGACATTTCCATTTCACAGGTTAATAAATCACTGAATTTGCATATGATCAATCCTAACTATATTATCTATTTGGTTTCGTGTATCATGTAGTGCTATGATGAAATATGAGTTCATTAAAACTACAGTTAAACAGTAATATTGTGAAATATTACATGTTTTTATGTATTTTAAAAATTTAATTTATTCCTGTGATGGCAAAGCTGAATTTTCACTCTTCACCATCACATGATCTTTCAGAAATCATTCTAATATGCTGATTTGCTGCTCAAGAAGCATTTATTATTATTATTATCAATGTTAAAAACTTCTGTTCAGATTAATGTTTGTAGAAACTGTGATACATGTATTTCAGGATTCTTATATGAATAGAAAATTATAAATAAATAAATATTTGAAATAAATATTTTTTAACATTACAAATGACTTTTTTTTAACAGTATAAGCTGTAGTGTTTTCATTTATTATTTCAGTTAGTATATTTTCAATATACAGTTAGTAGCTATTATTTCAGTTCTGTTGCAGTTTTTAAAGCAAAAAGGAACATTTCCATGGACAGAATAGATCAGGGATGGGGCATCTGGTCACCCTATTTTGACCGTTTCTGGCTAAATTTGTCTGCAACAATGCTAAAAAGTAATAGTCAACTCTTATTGGTATCTGAAAGCATCAAATTAGTCCAACAAACATACAAGAGGAGAGCGGGATTTTTATAACTTCTATTCTGCATGGGTCCAATAATCAGTATAAAAACTTTAATAAAATAAAACATCCTCCCTATCAAACCATCACAATGTCACCTTGTCTTTTGCAGCTATAATCTAAGTTGGCTGTTAAGATTGACATGTGCAGTTAAGGACTGGAAAGCAGCAGTGTAATGAGAGAAGTAATGCTGGAAGAACTGTGCTGCGTAGAAGTGAAGAAAAAAAAAACTAGCATAAACACATCTCCTCTGGCCTAATTACAAATATTATGCCGCGGCTCTTTGATGCATATTAATAAGATGCTTCTGATTAGTCTCTCACAGAGAAATAACAGTCATGAATGACAAGCCAAACTGAAAAGTTCAAATTGACTTTGCCCTACACTACAGATAGCATTTGATTTTCCAATTACAGTGTAAATGTTTGGGCAGGATTAGTTACAGATGCACGAATATCATCGGGGAATAAACACTTATTGTTAAAATGGAAAAATTATCCTTGAAGGCTTTTTATCTGTCTCGAAGTACAACAAACCAGGTATTCTCATCAGCGAGGAGTGATATTAGCATTTTAAGTCTTAAAATACCATAAAAAATAATTTTGTTATCTGTAAAGCAGCATGGCCCATATCATCAGGTCCCTAAATGAACTCTCAGCTCAGAGATATGAGTTTGTGTAATAATGACATGCCTGGAAATTAAATTTGAGAGATGAAAGAGGTTTGTCAATGTAAGCTAGCAAATAACAGAAAGAACAAGTCTCGGTATAGCACGTAAATGGGCAGATTTGATTAATTGACAGAATGCCTGAATTACTGTATACAATCTTTGCAGGCAGAATTATGGGGCAGCTATTTGTGAATTTAAATTACGCCCACACTCACAGTCAAGATGATGGATGACTATAAGTAAGTACAGAAGTAGCAAAGGACCTATGATGGCATTTTAATGACACCAATATCAGTTGCTCTGGCAAACGGCCAAGTCAAGAAACATCCTCTCGCAGCCGTTTAATCTCGATATCACACAAGTTTCACTGCAGAACGCACTTTCCTGCAGGTCTCTCATATTAGGTCTGATTAATGGATGGTTGTTGAATTTTTATGTACTTGCACTATAAACCTCATTTCTGGAAATCACAATGAAGACAGTAATTGTGTTATCAACTTGCTAAAATCCACTTAGGGATATAAAACAGAAAAATTTAAGACACAATGAAAATTACACCTGATACTGTACAAACAACAGGAGCTGTCAGTATATGCATGCTTCTGCTTGATGGCTGGAACGAGCTAGAAATCCAAGCAGTTTGCTCATAAAATAAGCCTAAAAGGTTTACACAGCTGGCACGTAATGCTGCTACTCTGCCAGTAACAACATCTGCAGGCTTTCTACTAAAACAACACAACAACACGTGCAACTGTAACCAGAAACATAAAGCTGGGGTGCTTTCTATCGCCATTTTAAGGAATGATTGATTTTCTGTCTTGCGTTGAACCCAAATGGGAGATGTTTAGCAGAATATTAACTCTGCTTTTTCTGAAAACGAACGTAAACAGATTCCAGGTGCAGAATTACAATCAATAAGCAACATAAAGGTGATCCTCATACACAAGTCTCATGATTCTGTAGGTTAGCTTGGGATGCTTTGGGAGTTGGATAACTTATACTAAATTATGTTAATTAACTGTGTATTTTGTACATGTACATTTGACCTATTTTAACATGCTTTACATTTATCTGTAAATATTTTATTCATGAGAAATAATGCATTATTTAATCATGTATGTGCCAGCATAAGTATGTAAGAATATATCACTTTCTCTTCTGAATTTATTATTGAACTTTTTCATTTTAACTGAATTTTGAACATCATAATACTATCTTATTTATTGTCCATACATTGATTAAACTTTCTTGTCATAAAAACAACAACAACAACAACAACAAAAAACGAGTAGGCTTTTTACTTCTAAACAATTTTCACTCAGACATTGTTATTAAATTTCACAAATAATTAAAAAAGAACGACGATAAAACGTTTAATTAAAAAGGTTTAATTAAATGTGAAATTTTGAAGCAGAAAGACTTTTCTTGTAAAACATACACCAATAATCTTTGTTCTGTTTACAACTTTTGCTATTTTGGAGTAGCTACTCTTTTAAATTATAATTTTAAATGTTTCAACATAAATTCAGTCAGGGTCTGATTGACCTACTACAAGCCTACTGTTATGAACATGACGAGCTTAAAAACGATTCAGTTTCTCAACTTTAACTTTGACATCAAACAAAGTCATAACACATAAAAATAACACCAGAGGAATTCTAATAATAACTCCCGTCAAGTGAAACACATGAAAAAAACGAAAAAAAAAGAAAGAAAAAAAAAACATGAAAAAACAAAACACACAAACAAAACAAAACAAAAAAAAGGGAAAGACATGCTTCTCCCGTTTATGTGCGTGTCGTAAGTGCAATGACATCATGATATTGTATCTCTGATCCGGTGTTCTGTCGATGTAGCATACTTTGTCAGAATAGCATACGGGAAGTTGAGTTTTATGGGGGTATGCTGTTTTGATAGCCCCTGGTTTAATAAAAATACAGTTTATAAAGGGGTATGCTGTTTTGATAGCCCCTGGTTTAATAAAAATACAGTTTATAAAGGGGTATGCTGTTTTGATAGCCCCTGGTTTAATAAAAATACAGTTTATAAAGGTGTATGCTGTTTTGATAGCCCCTGGTTTAATAAAAATGCAGTTTATAAAGGGGTATGCTGTTTTGATAGCCCCTGGTTTAATACAAATGCAGTTTATAAAGGGGTATGCTGTTTTGATAGGCCCTGGTTTAATAAAAATACAGTTCATAAAGGGGTATGCTGTTTTGATAGCCCCTGGTTTAATAAAAAAAATACAGTTTATAAAGGGGTATGCTGTTTCGATAGCCCCTGGTTTAATAAAAATACAGTTTATTAAATTAAATTCCACCAATTTCACTGCTGCGCATGCGCATTAGCCGAAGTTATCCCATTCTGACAATAGTATGTTCCGGTTCCTGCACAACCGGAGGCTGCAGTTTCAGGACCGCAGATCTAGGACCGCAGATCTAGGACCCTAGTTTTTCGTGACAGCGCCATCTACCGTACTGGAAGCGATGGCTGCAGTTTCAGGACTGCAGTTCTAGGACCCTGTTGGTTTAGTTTGTAGTCATGTTTGTATATAGCATCAATATATTAATCTCAGTAGTATTTGGTTTTTAAATGTGATTTTTGATTCAAAATGCATCAGAGGTTAATTACTAAGTGTGCTTTGAGTCACAATTTTAAATTTAAACATGAATTTACACAAAATATAAATGAAAAATGTATATCAATTTTAAAACAATTGTAAAAAATGGAGAACCTTAAAAGTTTTAGTCTCTTGAATTATACAGTATATTGATTAACCTCCTTAAGGTGAATTAGCTCATTATCAGGTAAGTTAAATTTGGAATCAGCGTATGCAGTCACTAAATTACAGCCGATATTTTAAAGGTTGTTGAGAGGCAAGACAAGACATAAGAATGATTCAAGAATGTTTATTTATATATATTTATATATATATATATATATATATAATATATATATATATATATATATATATATATGTCATTTTTGCAGCAACAAGCGAACCAAAGCGCTTCAACCCCAACTGGAATATACCTATATATATATATATATATATATATATAATATATTTTTCCATTATCACGATTTGCTGCATACAAGGATAGAATGGCTGTAGGCTTCAACTCTAGAGAATATTGTTAAGAGAGAGATAAATAAAAAAAAACATTTGTTTAACATATTCAACTGCTATAATATATATATATACTATATATATATATATATATATATATATATATATATATATATATTCAACTGAAATTCATATATATATATGATTTAACACTTATGCACTGTTGGAGTTTTAGACAGAGAGCCAAACAGATACATGAGAGCAATACCCACCAATTGAATGATCTCCCTTCTTTCCTCAATTGTTTGTCAATCTTTCTATTAAGTTCTTCCACTTCACTGAAATAGTTATCAGAGAACAATCACTTTTGTGATAACAGAAATATCAGTAGCAAAATGGTGCACTAGGCATTGTGCAAAAAAAAATTCATATTGTACTCTGACCTGAAATGATAATCTGGACCAGAAAGGAAGACCTGCTCAGCCTCCTGCAAGGACAAATTCCGGAGGGCAGCCAGGGCATATATGATGGCCTATGAAAAACATTAATATAAATATACTGTTATAGCACTACTGAACAGCAAGCTATTAAACATGGGTCCATACATGAGTAGCACCAGCATGTAGTTTATACAGTAGCTTTTGTAAGTGCAGGAGCAGGACACAAACAAACAAATTACATGGACCGGCATACCTCCGGAAAAAGAACATCACAGATGAACTGCACTTCATCTGTGAAGCTCAATTCTGTTGGTGTTCTATCCAGCACTCCTCTCAGATAAGAAAACAAGATGTCCTGCTGTTCCTCACAGATTTACGTAACAGCATTGACTGGCAGTGGATACAGTGGTAATGCAACTGTGGTCGGCAATGTAACCCACATCTGTGAATGGTATACCCTATAATGGAATAACAAGAACATAGAATAGATCATATATTTCAATTTGTAAATTATGTATACCCAAAATTTGAATTAGGTATTTGGTTTTCAAAAACAAATCAGAGAGCTTTGATTCACTGCTCAAATGGAACTGATCATAAAATACATTCTGCTTTTAATGCACATTTTAACTCCAACTGCATTTCCTGAGGGAATGATTGAAAACTTTACCTTCATGGATAACTGCACGATTGAAATGGCTCTCTAAATGGGTTCTGATCTTGCTCAACTTTGATGGGTGGAACAAAGCTGAACTACAGAACGGGCAGTGAAAGTCATTGCAGCATGTGGTGCATCTCTTCAATTCGGGCAGGGATCTCCCTTTTTTGGATTGTTATATGCATCTTGAAAAAGAGAGAGCCTACTTGTTAGAATATTTTGAGATCATGAAAATATCCCTAGTGCCTTTTTTAATCATCTGTCCTACAATGAGCCTAACCAAATCCATAAAATCACTTCATATTGGCCATGCAGAACATGACAGAAACTAACACATGATAACAATGGACTGTATGTGGAGTAGGCCTGCAGATTAGACTAAATTGTAACAAGCTATTAAAACTGCCAAACGCCTCATTCATCATTGCAAAACAATGCCAAAACAACAGGCTAACACATAGTGTAACTAGGCAGTCAGTGCAGTTTAGTTATGGAATTTATTTTATACTTAAATATGGTAAAACAACGAGTATTAAGCCAGTATTCACAATAATACATTAAGCTGCAGGTAAATCTTACAAACCTTACATCAACCATGCTCTTGTCATCTGATAAGTTTAATTAATGTGCTGGCTAGATTCACTTATAATACTTCATCATTAAAACTCAGCAAGGATTTATGAAATCATGGCTACGAATTAACGTCGTAGTAATTAATAAAACTAGCTCACAAATTTTTAATTTGGTGGGAATTAATTATTAATTTATAGTTAGCAGTTCTCACTATGTAAACTTCGCACCGTTTAAACGTTATAAAATAAAACTTAATTAAACATCGGTACTCTTTTTTTTTTTTTTTTTTAAGAAGAAGAATTTTTTTTTTTTTTTTTTTTTTTTTTTATTCAACAATGGCACAGTTTACAAGAGCGTTCATCTCCATTATAAAAATATCACATTGTGCAGTTTCCAACATTGCAAGTATTTTAACATGAACAAAAAACAAACAAAAGACTCACATCATCACATTTTGCCAGGGGAAAAATGCGGACTTACAAAAATATACAATTGTTTACACAACTTCACAGTTTTTGTTGCCTTTTGATTAAGAGAATACTTAATCGTGTTGAGCATATTGCTTGACCTCATGTTAAAGGCCAAAAAAAGATGTTTTGGTGTGTGAAATTTTATTTTTGTGTGTGTGATTTTTTGAAGAGAGTATTGTGATTTTTATTGTGAGTTTTTTTTTGGGTAGTCTTAAATTCTGGTGAGGTCATAAAGGCCAAAAAGAACATCCTTCCAAAACAACTTGAAATCTTTCTCAAATTTTTTCTGCAATAAAGTACAAATGTCAGACCAGAACCTCTGGACAAAAGGGCAGTGCCAAACAAAAAGGGTAACTGTTTCAATACTCATAGAGCAGAAAGTGCACATTACATCAATGTCTTTTTTAAATTTTTTAACAATATGATCATTAGACGGGTAAAACTTATGAATTATTTTAAATGATATTTCTCTAATTTTGTTGGTCAGCAAATATTGGTTGGGTAAGAGCCAGACCTTCTTCCAGTCAATTGTTTTTGCACAAATTTATTCCAGTATGGAACCACATATGGGACTGTGATAATATCTGTTTTGAACAGGATCTAATTAGTTTATTGTTCTTACCATTGTTACAAGAAAAACAAATCTTACCAACTGAAGTATCAGTCAGCGATAACAAAGTTAGTTGTTGTGCGTCCAATCTTGGTTGAGCTCTATATAACATGCAGACACCAGAGGAAATTGCTCCAAAGACTTTGGCAAAATCTCCAGGAGACACAGGGAATTTTGTATTCTTCTGAAACTCATTATAAAAGTTAAGTCAAAACAACCATCCCTGTTAAATAATTGGTCAACAAAAATAATGTTATTATTAAACCAGTAATCAATAAATAAAGATTTTTGTGGTATGTCTTTGTTTGTTCCATATGTAATATTTGTTAGGTGAAAAGGTGTGCTTGTGAAATAAGAGACCATGAAAGGAAGGCCTGGCGGTGAAAAAGATGACATTTTTTATCGGGACTTTATCAATATTATAATTACAGGTTAAGAAATAGTTCAACCCACCAGTTTTGACAGAATATGACATGGTATGACATTCCAAATAGAATTAGGATTTTTAAAGAAATGTTTCAACCCAATTTATTTTAAAAGTATTATTAAGAGTACAGAAATCGAATAAAGTTTAATCCACCCTTTTCATAATCACTTGTTAGCACAGACTATCTTCACCATGATGAGTTCTATTTTTCCATAGGAAACTTTAAAAAGTAGCTTGTCAATCTCAGTAATATGTTTTTTGTCCACATACAGAGATAGAGCTGGATATGTTAACCGTGATAAACCTTCTGTCTTAGACAGTAGGGGTTCTGCCTCTGAGGGAGAGATCCCGCAACAGCCACTGGTTCAGCTTTTTTCTGGTTCTTTGAATAATAGGGTTGAAGTTCAATAAAGACCTTTTTTGTTGGTCCTTGGTAATTGTGATACCTAAATGACAAGTTCAACTCTTAACTGGGCTAGTCCTTAATAGACATGATTTCACACTTATTTGATATTCAACCTTAAGACCCAGAGGCCATGGAAAATTTTTTTTTCTATGTATTTTATTGCACCAGAGACTTGATTTTCATCTCTAGAAAGAGAGTGGTATCGTGCCGCGCAGTTGAGATATAATAAGCTCTCTTACTACATATATTGATGCCGTTTATCTCACTTGATTTAATATGAACAGACAAAAGCTGGGCTACCAATAGAGAAGAGGTAAGGCGAAGCCGGGCACCCTTGTCGGATGCCTCTAAGACACACTGAACCTGGGAGACATACCACCTGGTATTCTAATTGAGCTATTACTATTGTTATAAAGACTTTTAATAGCTGAGGAAAAAAAACTCACCAAAACCGAATTTTTTAAAGGGGACTGTAGAATGAACGGATGCTAAAACGGTGTCAAAAGCTTTGTAGAAATCTACAAACAGCATGAGCCCACCTTCCTCTACCATTTCTGGGGTAATCTAAAATATCTAAAATGAGCCTTATGTTATTTCCTATATGCCTTTTGCTCATGAAGCCTGATTGATGTTTCGTTCTATGATGGAGTCCAGAACAGACCGTAATCTTCTAGCTAATAAGAGAGCTAAGATTTTATAATCGTTGTTAAAGAAGACAAATTGGGCGTCAATTATCTAAAAATAATTTTGTCCTTGTTTGGTTTAGGAATTAGGACTGTTTATTCCTTGGGTCAGAGAGGTGGGGAGGGCATTCGTTTTCAATGGATTCTATGAAGACTTTTAGAAAAAAGGGGACAGTTCACGCGGAAAAGATTTATAAAATTCGGAGGAAGCCCGTACACCCAGGCGATTTGTTATTTTTTAATTGGTTTAAGCTTGCTGTACTTCTTCAAGTGATATAGGCATGTCACAGAGCTCTCTATCCACTTTGGCTTATCATCTTCACTGAAAGGGAGTTTAAAAAAATTATCAGACGCAGTTGGGCTATATTGAGAGCTATACAAGTCTTTATACAAATTGTGAACAAAACTCAGATATTTTACGATGATCTTCAGTGATTAGCTCCATTAATATTTAACTTACTGATACGTTGTTGTTGGAAAACGAATTTTCTCTAAACTAAAGAAATAACGAGAGTTTTGTTCACCTTCTTCTATTAGAGCGAGACCTGATAAAGGCACCCTTTTTTTTTGCCGATACATTTCATCAAGTTTGATTTGTGAGTAAGATAACCCTTCTTTTTCCTCCTTTTGTTAGGGAGTCAAAATCTCTGCAGGATAAATTTGTAATATTAGAGAACAATCTTTAAAACCGCTTTCCTGGCTTTGACTGCTGTCAGCACCAAATAATATTTTCCTATCATCATATTTGAGCAGGTCCCAATTGAGCCCGAAACGTTTGCTCTTTCTTTTCTTTGTTTGCTTAGACCAATAAAGTGAAATCATATCCTTAATCGTATATTGGACTATCCCAGGTGTTTGCAGTGCAGAACAGTTAAAGCTTCCAATAAACTTGAGTGTGTGGTTAAGTGTAGAACCAGCCTGAGATATTAAGAGATATGCAAATAGCTTTATGATCAGTTAAGGAGTAGGGCAGATGCTAACATCAACATAATCCTTGTTTAAACTGTCATATATAAGCCAATCATTGCCTAGAGCCTGATTTATTACCTCCAGGTATACAATCTGCTATTAGGATTCTTCTCTCTCCATATATCTATCAGTTTAAATCTTCTTATAAAGTCAGTCAAGTATGAGTCTGAGTTGTAAGGCTGAGAGGGTGGTAAACATCGGTACTCACCGTCTGATTGCTGTCCATGTCGTCCATCTTTAATTAGTGTTGATCCAGTACGGTAGGTGGCGCTGTCACAAAAAAAAAAAACTAGGGTCCTAGAACTGCAGTCCTAGAACTGCGGTCCTGAAACTGCAGCCTCCGGTTGTGCAGGAATACCCTTCTGATGGGTATGGTGTTCTGTCAGAACACCTGACCTGAAGAAGGCAAATCAGGAGAGCTATAAAGGTATAACGTCTATCATGTAACATTATGTTAAATGTTCAATACAATGACATAGTGCTGGGTTGCGGGCTGGGTATTTTAGACCTCTGCTTTGCTATCACACATCGATCTCTCCCTTGATACTCACAGCACTGCAGATCAATTAAGCTCAGTTTCCAGGGTCTATACTGGTTTTCCTTGCGCTTTGAAAGACACTGGTGTCTCAGTGTTTTGTGAGATCTCCTCTGCAGCTGTTGCTATCTTTGTATTTATATATTACGTCCCTCGCGTGCATTCCAACTGGAAGCGCGTGATGCTGCGCTTGCGCGTCGAGAGCGCGCGTTGTAATTCCACTTGCTGTTGACACTGTAATTTGAAGGAAAAATAAGAACAAGAGAAGGCAAAACTACAATAAAACAAACATATTCAGAAATTCTTTTAAATTGAATTGCTTTAAAACATTGCTAAATAGAATATTGCATTAAAACTTCCAGGATATTTGTCTGTGAAGGACCCATAATGCAGTTGCTGTGGATTTTATTATTAATTAAAAACATTATAATACACAATATATAGAATATGCTTGGGCATATTGTAATATAGAAATGGTGTGATGTTGTATATCATGATGTGCTGAAGATATTGCAATTAATAATACATTTAACCCCAACAATATAGTTCAAATATATTCAAAACTATTTAATAAACTATTCAATGAGTAGTTTATAACTATTTTTCAAATATATTAAAAACACACAGCTTAAACTAAAATCTAATTTAAGAGGGTTTTACAGTGATTGTGAGTGACATATTGAAAGTTATCATAAAGTGTTTTTTTTTTGTTTTTTTTTCCTCAAACTTTTGTGTACATGAGCTTGGTTACATTTATATACATTTATATGTCTTCATCTTTATTCATTTTATTTCATTTTCTTGATAATAAACTTTACCCTTTTAATAGAGTAATTGAATGCTAAATCAAAGAGCTTCACAAGTCAGCGTTAGTGTTTTAATACTCTCCCACAGTGTTTATAAAAGACGGTGACCTTTTTCCTTTTCTGTTTATGACCGCAATGATTAAAGACATTTATAACAACAGATTTGAATAACTCCCTTGGGATTGTCAAATAATAAAAGTGATTATTACATGTGCTCGGAAACAAATATAATGGAATGACAGAGCAGCTGTGTGGAAATAAGTACAACTTTTTGCAAAAAAAAAAAAAAAAATACAGATACTATGTGACAGATTTAATCATTAAGCTCATTAAGACCATTTTTGTTCAGAGACTTGTCCCTAAGAGGAAACAAATGAACTATTGAAGATAATGAATGAGATTACTTTTGCCTAAACATTTGATAAGGCAACATAGGTGTCTGAGTGCACTTGAACCCAAGTGCCAGTTGCTGGGGTCGCTATTATTATATTAACATTGGCTATTTCCAGCTGCCATCAGAATAACTTGTAATACATCTACACTTGACAGAAAAAGGCAGGTTATGAATGATTATAAGGGTTGTGAAACAGTCTTTTAGTGAGAAATGAAAAGAGTTTGATGATCAAACTGCTGTTATTCCAGCACAATTATTTATTGCCTTAGGACCAGTTTATGTTCAGTGGCATACAAATTCAGCACAGAGAGAGAGAGAAAAAAAAAGAAAGAAAGAAAACAAAACTAAAAAAAACACCATCATGCTTCTGAAATCCTCTCTACTGTTATTACAGTTAAGTGCATTTTGAATATTACATTATATCCTTCTCATTTTGAATATTCTTTTCTCCAACATACCGTGAATTAAATAAAACCTTCCACCCATTTAAACCGTGACAGCGTGTACACATTGTCCATCCATTAGGTGCTTTCTGACCCATATGGGTCTGCAAGACATAAAACTAATGTGATAAATATTATCTTCAATGACATGAAAGTTATATTAATTGTGACTCTGGGTAAAAAAAAAAAGAGTCTGGATTCAACCTCTGTAGACCATTGAGACAAAACATAAATGTCATTTTAGTGTAGGACATTGAATGCACTAAAATGTCAAGTATACGTGTCACCAAACACATTCATATGAATTATGTCCAGGAGTCTTGCTATTCACACCGACTGTTCTCAAGCCTTTACATACTGTACAAGAGTGATTTAACATGCACTGCATTTACAACAATACTCATTTCAGTATAAAGTGATGCCAGTGCAAACAATACTGGGAAAAACTGTTTACAGATCTACTCTACATATGTATTCAATACATGGCTTTCTGGAATACTCGATTCTGATTGGTCAATTGGGTTTAGACATTTTGGTGTAACCATTAGCAACTCTCTATGTTTATTAGTCTGCTCATTCAAGTAAGGTGCACATTTAGCATTAATAAAAAGAATTCACGCAATCTGGAACTTTGTGTAAGCGCAAAAAAAAATTCCCACTTTAATCTCGCAACAGGTTCATAGTCACGCAAATTCTTCATGTTGACCAGAAGAAAGCTGCTTGGTTTGAAAGTGACTTCTGTGCACTTAAAAAAAAATTTGTGGGCCATAAGTTTGCAGAGAACTGGCAAGACTAACTTAAACCTTCTGCAAAATCTGGGTGGGGAAACATTTCGCCATCACACAAAATTCCCAGTCGCATAGATTCAGTTATCAGTTATAGTGAAAATAACATCAGATAACTTCAAAACTGTTAATAATAAACTTACACAAATTAATTTGGTGAGTAGCTGCAGAATAAGCGAGATCATGTATAGTCAGATGTTTTTTTTTTTTTTTTGCTAAATAAACCCCTTTTTTGCATAGGGCTCCTGATCACCCTGTCAAGTTTAACTTAACATAATTGGATGGCTGATTTAATATTACTCTCTATACATTCTCAGAAATAAAAAAAAAAAAGGTACAAATCGGTCACTGGGGCAGAACTCTTTCAAAATGTAGTAATTTGTACTTTTAAAGTATTAATATGTACCTTTAGGGTACTCATATGCACCATTTAGGGGTAAATAAGGTACAAAGATGTATATTTGAGCTTTTGTAGTTTTCCGTTGTGAGATATTACACTGAGAAACAATTGTTGCACCCGACCCTTTATTCCAGTGATGAGAATGAATAACCTGCTATTCTAAATCTAAAATCTAGTCTAACTTCATCCAAATCTAAATAAAAAAACATTTCATGCATCTTGCAGCTGAAGTTTTAGAGAGATTTCACAATATATAAAATTCATACAAATGTTACGCAATAGAAATAATCGCAATGCACAACATAACTGAACCTAAAAATTCTCTTGGGTCAACAGAAAGACTTGCCAGATTAAATTATACGTATTTACATAATTATTTTGAATATAAAATAAATAAATACAATAGTACACATACAAATGCACAGGCAGGTTGACAGTTTAACCGTTCATTTTAGTGCAATGCAAATGAGCTGGACTCTTCAGGGTTGTTTAGTACAGTAAACCAGCAGTAGATTGGTCCACAGCATTTCTCCATGTGCAAATGCAGTATCTGTTTAAAAAAGTTTGTTTTTAATTATTAAGGAAATGCTGACTCCACAGAAATGGTGCACAGTTTTAAATGGCTGCTCTCTAATAACATGTTCCAGGATTTAACTAAAAAATAAGCAATAAAATGGCATAAAGAAAACATGAAAAAAAAAAAAAAAAAAAAAAAAATGTTAACCTTACAATCCCGTCAAATGATTACTTGACAAATGAAACATTATGAATAATAATAAACACATTACGAGATATTTTGGTAAATGTTTGGTATTTAAACCACTGAGTGCAAATTACTGCTCTAAAAGCATGTATGACTCGTTTGAAGGCACGTAAATAAATTAAAGCTGGGTCAAACTAGATTCCCTGAATCTTGTGTTTCTAATTGAGCGTTTTTTTTTTTTTTTTTTTTTCATACTTAAATGAGTAGTTCATCCAAAAATGAAAATATGCTGAAAATTTACTCACCCTCAGGCCATTCGTTTAGATGGCTTTGTTTTATCATCAGAATATTTGGAGAAATTTACTATTACATCACTTGCTCACCAATGGATCATCTGCAGTGAATGGGTGCCATCAGAATGAGAGTCCAAACAGCTGAAAAAGACATAATAATGAACAAGTAATCCACACATCAATGCATCAATTAATGTCTTGTGAAGAGAAAAAGCTTCATGTGTTATAAACAAATCTATCAAGAGGTTTTTAATTCAAAACTCTGCTTCTGGCTAAAATATGAGTTCTCTTTCCATAATATTGCTTTCTCCAGTGAATATTTATATATTTATGTGTATATATATTACTCTGATTCAGGAGAGAGATATGCACAGATAAAGCACTGTTTACAAGACATAAACAGTTCTAAACAAATATGTCTGTGGATTTTGATGTGAGAGGACAACAGTGGATGGACCTTTTCATTGGAGGAAGAAGATTTTGTCCAGAAGCAACATGGAATTATTTCTTAAAAACAAGCAGCTTTTAGTTTCACAAGATGTTAATTGATGCTCTGGATTACTTGTGGATTATTGCTATGTTTTTATCAGTTATTTGGACTCTCATTCTGAGGGCACCCATTCACTGCAGAGGATCCACTGGTGAACAAGTGATGTAATGATAAATTTCTCCAGATCTGTACTGATGAAGAAAAACACACCTACATCTTGGATGGCCTGAGGGTGAGTACATTTTTAATCAAATTTTCATTTGTGGGTGAGCTGTTCCTTTAAAAGGCAAGTAAAGTATGTAAAGTAAAAGGGACATTATTAGTTGCTCTCAAAACCCTCAATTCCCCCAAAATAGTTAACAGAGAAACAACAATATTAGTGCAAATGCAGAGAACAAATACACTGGCCGCCAGAATACCAAAAAAAAATGTTAACATACCATTACCATGACACACTCCATTATGAGATCATATCCCTGCACTTTGTCTAGCTTATATATTTGCCATCCTGGCTCCTCATTGGTGGAATGTCACCCAATCAAATTGCAAACTCGACTCACACCTCTTAAAGACTTGCCTGTGTTCACCTTGAATTTATAAACTATAAACTAAAATGATAACTCTGATCTATGATAGCTGTCACTCACAAAACCTTTAGAACTTTACAAACTATACCACTACTGTAGTGCTGGAACATTTCTTCTAATATCAGAACCATCATTACCCTGAATTCTCGTTTTGTTGACTTGACCTGTCTTAGTTCAACTTTAATTGGTTTACCTGTACAAAAAAAAAGTGAAAAAAAAAAAGTAAAAAAAAAAAAAAAAAAAAAATTACAAACATTTTTGGACCAAATATCTAGTTCCATTCCTATTTTTCTACAGATTCTGAAACTAATACCCCTGAGAGACTCTCACAGTAGCACATGCTGCTGGTGCTTCCTTTCAGCTTTCTCTTTTCAATCAGACATCTACAGTAATAGAACGCTTTGCATTATGAAGTCTGACTCCATGTTGTTTTTGAGTCACAGCATTTTTCCTTTTTCAAAGGTCACTGCTTACTATCTGTAAATGGTGGACTAGTCTTTAGTATTAATAAGCAAATAAAATATATTCTAAAAATATTTTTGAAACGTTTCAAACATCATGTTGCTTCAATAAATGAACCTGTTTTGAGTCCTGACTTCCATCTGTCCTCTTGGGTTTATGTGACTAGAAATGTAAGTGATAAACCTGCTGGTGTTTTTGCCAGAACAAAAAGTCTCGGCCCTGCAAGCTCCTTGACTTTTTTTCTCATTAATCTTTCTAGAACCATTTTTGAATGTTATCAGAGGAACAAAAACAATAACTTAGTATTGGCCTGAAGAAATTCCTCTGGTGAACCTCAGATTAATAGTGCAGTTAATAATGATACCCTATATTTCTCCCTTTAAAAACTTCTGTGTTGACCAGAAGACCTCAGGATTTGTGTCGTATTTTGACATCATGAGGTGTAGTCTCTTTCCAGATGTCACTTCTGGTCATTTTCATTCTCAAACAGGTCGAGTCCACTTTGTACAAGTTTGTCAGCTGAACTGATGGCGCTTGAAACCAGAGAGAGGGACTGGTTGACGCTGTTGTGCCAGGGGACATCCAGGGCATCCTTCAGGATAGAGAAGTGTGAAGTTTGACTGCTCAAGCAATAGAGAATGTTCCTGTGAGAAACAGAAATAAAAGAAAGCGGCATATTCAAATGAAACACAAGGTTATAATTACTGAAATAAATTTGAGTAACATTATTAATAAAACGAATATGAGATAAAGAAATAATACATTAAAAATAAATAAAACGAATATGAGATAAAGAGGTAATGATTTATAAATAAGACACAAAAAACAATAGTAAAAATAAAGGTTTATATAAATAGTTCTTTTAATGATTCACAGGAGAAAAAGGGCACATCCAAACATACATCCAAATAATCGAACATTAAGCCTCAAACATTAATAGCGGACCAAAAGGAACTGAACAGACAGGGTTTTTAAACACAAGGAAAGTAATGAGGGGAATGGAAACAGGTGGGGATTAATCAATTAACAAAACGAGGAACGGAGCATGACCACATAGGGATAACAGAAAAGGAACAGAAAGTCCATGACTGTGACAGTTCGCCCCCTCCCGGAACGGTGCGTCCTCGCACCGAAAGAGATAGTCCAGCGGAGGGAGGGTGGGGGTTCAGGAGGTGGGCGTGGGGCAGGCAAGGGGCGGGCAATGGAGAAGGAGCATGGAGCATGGTACCAGGGTGGAGTGGATGGAGGGAGGAGCCATGGAGGAGCCCGGAGCAGTAGGAGCCAGATGGATATCCAGAGGCCAGCCAGGATAGCGGCCCATGGTGGAGTCGACGGTGGGAGGAGCCATGGTGGAGGAGGGGCCGACAACACCAGGGGGCCGACTGACGGAGACTGAGCCGATGGTAGAGGAGTCCAAGACGGAGCCGAGCAACCGCAGAGCCAGGGTGACCCCGAGGATCCGGAGGGCCAAGGCGGAGCAGAAGGCTCAGGCGACCAAGGCAGAGGCGGGGCATCGGAAGACCGCTGCGGAGCCGGAGTGATTGAGGATGGAGGTCGAGCCGGAGGGAAGGAGGAGCCTGACAGAGCCGGAGGGATGGAGTGACGAGGCGAAGCCAGAGGAATGGAGTCCCGAGGCGGCGGATGGTCGACGACTGACCAAGGTGGAGCCGGAGGGACGAGGGAGCCCGGTGGAGCAGGTGGGATGCCGGGCCACGGTGGAGACGAGGGAGCTAGGAGCCAAGGCGGAGCCGCCGGGTCGAAGGACCGAGGAGGAGTCCAGGACTCGGAGGCTGGAGGCGGAGGCAGGGAATCCACACGCCCAGGTGGAGGTGGTGACTGGAAGTCCTGCGGCGAAACTCCGCGCCCCGATGGCGCGGACTGAGGGTGAGCTGCGGGACTGACTGGCACCAGCAGGGATGGCGAGGAACTGACTGGTCTAGGACGAGATGAGAGAGGGAGGATGGGAGGAAAGACAGAAGGATCTGGACTGGGCGGAACCAGCGGAAGAGGAGCAGAGGAACTGACAGGTCTAAGAGGAGGCGGGAGAGGGAGGATGGGAGGGAACACAGAAGGATCAGGGCTGGACGGAACCAGCGGAAAAACAGGAGAATCAGGGCTGGGCGGAACCAGCGGAGAAGAAACAGGAGGGTCAGAGCTGGACGGAACCAGTGGAGAAACAGAAGGGTCGAGGCTGGGCGGAACCAGCGGAAGTGGAGCCAGTGGAGAAACAGAAGGGTCGAGGCTGGGCGGAACCAGATCAGGGCTGGGCGGAACCAGCGGAGAAACAGAAGGGTCGAGGCTGGGCGGAACCAGCGGAAAAACAGGAGGGTCAGGGCTGGACAGAACCAGCGAAGGAACAGAAGGATCAGGAATAACCTCCCCAAACCAGTCTATTAGATCCATAATTTCTTCTGTATACTTCCCAGAAACCACATGCAGCTCACCCTCAGTTGCAGGAGTGTGGGCGGGGCGCTCCTCCACGCCCTCGATCTCCACTAAACGTCCCACGACGCACGGGGTTGCCGGCTCACACACCTGGTCAGTCGCGCTCTCGAGTACTTCCTCCCTGTCGGCGATAGGCTCGGGCTCTGCGGCTGCGGCGGTCTCTAGCTCCGTGCAGCGGGGGGGTGATGGCTGGCTGGTCTCTGGGTCGGGAGTGGGGCTGGAGATCTCCTCCTCAGCGGGGCAGACGGTGAACGGAGATCCGTTTTGCTCCAGCACCCACTCCACGAACGCGGCGAAATCCTCTCTGGGACCGTTCGCTGGGAGGCGTGCCTTACACCGCTCGCTCAGGCCAGCATAGTAAAACGCACTGAGCGAGCGGTCCGGGAAGTCTGTAAGGCACGCCAGATCGAAAAAGTCCCTGGTATGGTCCTTCAGCGAACGGTCCAGTTGCTCCAGGCATAGGGGAGTCGGACGCCTGGGATCTCCATTCCGAGAGGGGGCAAAACAAACAAAAAAAAACACGAAAAGAAAAAACGCCGCTAAACTGTTTTGGTCCGCTATTCTGTCACGCCCGGGCTGGCGTGCTGAGTAAAGCGCACGAAGAAGAAGGTATATATAAAGAGTTCTTTTAATGATTCACAGGAGAAAAAGGGCACATCCAAACATACATCCAAATAATCGAACATTAAGCCTCAAACATTAAACCTTAATAGCGGACCAAACGGAACTGAACAGACAGGGTTTTTAAACACAAGGAAAGTAATGAGGGGAATGAAAACAGGTGGGGATTAATCAATTAACAAAACGAGGAACGGAACATGACCAAATAAGGATAACAGAAAAGGAACAGAAAGTCCATGAATGTGAGTTGTGTTTTTTTTTATATACACAAGGAAATATATATATATATATATATATATATATATATATATATATTAATAACAAATAACAAAACCCTAGTTTGAGAAATGCTGCTTTAACAAGCTCTTCTGTTAAGCAATGTAATTTTTGGAGACAACCAATGTTGAATAACTTTTGGTTCTTTAGACTAGAACTCCAGACTGTATTCTGTCTAGTTACCTAATCTGCTCTAGCTGTGCTTTATGGCTAAAATAAGGTAGATTTAGGATATGCTGCATGTGCCTTGCATCATGCATTCAGGTACTTCAGTAAGAGGGTAAGGCATAATTTACTTATATGTCATCTACTGTACCAACAAGCACATGTTCAGATATAACAGAGCATAAATACATCACAAATACCAATGTATCTTAAAACAACCTTGAAAAACCTTGGAACAACTACTCTTTTTCAACTGTAATCTGCAGAGATATCGCCTGAACTCCTGCATGACAATTTCAACAGACTTTGGATCATTTTCTTCACAGTTCAGGGTCACATATTGATTTCTGTTTCTGGAGTCTTTTAACCAGTTTCACACACCTGACTGTAATAAATGAGGCAATTCTTTAAATTTAAACAGGTCGAGTGAAGTTGAGAATGAGCCTGTCACCTTCAAAAACCAAAGTTTATATGAGAACATCATAATGAACTTTATCTTGCTAAAAGGAAGGTAGAAATCACATAAGAACAGAGCTTGTTCTCCTGTCACAATGTCAGAGATAAATTTGGAGCTGGTATAAATGTGTTTGCTTACTGTTAACATTTTAACAGAATTATGAAGCTTTAAAAAGAGAGTACAGTGTAAGGCCTCCGAGCACATCTCAAACACTGCATCATTCTTAAAGGAACATTCTGGGTTCAGTACAATTTAAGCTCAACTGACAGCATTTGTTGAATGTTGATTACCAAAGGACATTTTGACTAACTCACTCCTCACCTTTCTTTCTTTCTTTCTTTCTTTCTTTCTTTCTTTCTTTCTTTCTTTCTTTCTTTTTCTTTCTTTCTTTCTTTCTTTCTTTCTTTCCTTCCTATGTGACTCGGGACCACAAAACCAGTCTTAAGTGTAAATTTTTCAAAACTGAGATTTATACATCATCTTAAAGCTGAATTCATAAGCTTTCCATTGATGTATGGTTTGTTACGATAGTAATAATATTTGGCTGAGATACAACTATTTGAAAATCTGGAATCTGAGGGTGCAAAAAAATCTAATATTGAGAAAATAGCCTTTAAAGTTGTCCAAATGAAGTTCTTACCAATGCATATTACTAATCAAAAATTATGTTTTAAAATATATACAGTTGGAAATGTACAAAATATCTTAATGAAACATGATCTTTACTTATTATCCTAATGAATTTTGGCATAAAAGAAAAATCTATAATTTTGACCCATACAGTCTATTTTTGGCTATTGCTACAAATATACCCCAGTGACTTAAGACTGGTTTTGTGTCCAGGGTTATATATAGCAAAACGAGTTCTCTTTCGCTGCTGATTGCATTTCAACAGCTTAAAATCACTTTTTTTTTTAAACCACAATTCTTAAAGATAAGTTTCCGTGACCATATAGCACAGGGACGTCACATGAGCGTGTAACCGCATTAGAGACCATAATCCAAAATCTCTACCAGTTGACAAATTCGTACCAGTTAATTGGTAGTTCAGGTTGTTCACTTTCCAAATCTTGTCCCTTTTTTACAATTTCAGTCATATCTTTTTACACCAATTGAGGTCTTTATAGATCTCACCATGAAGTCTTTGAGATTTCAATCTGGGTTCCCTGGTAACACCACATACTTTGTTTTTAATGGAGAAAGAGTTCTCCTGAACGGCAGCTCCAAATCGAGTTTAGCGTACGCAGCAGAGTCCACTGCGTGGAGAACTGCAGATATCAGATATCATCTATCATCTCTTACCTGAACCTGACCCCTTGAGGAACACTTACATGTTCAATAAAGATACAACTCAAAAGTTGACAGAAGACTCTGTTTAAAGAGATTATTCACTGAAAAAAAAAAGAAAAAGAAAAAAAATCCAATTTTGTCATGACTGACTTAGTCTTATGACATTTCAAACCCTTTTATTTCTGGCACTGATGACGAAAAGGGTTTCCAATGACTGTCAAGTTCTAAAAAAGTATAATAAAATGTAATAATGACAACCTGTGCGCTAGAATCCAAGTACTGTATCCTGAAGCCATATGAGGAAAATACCAAAATTAGGCTGTAGCTTTCAAACATCAGTTGTGTCATTTGAAAACGTGCATATAATTTGACACGCCATGATTGATTAGGAAATACACAAGAGCATCAGTGATGTCAAAAGTACATGGCATGACACTTATTCAGACAACATATCTGAAATTACAGAAATGTGAATGAGATTTGAAAGTTACATCAGAAAAGAAGATTTGTTTTAGAGAATAGTGACTTCAATTTTATCCTGTCATATAAAAGTTATGATATTGTTGAAGATTTGGAATATAGTCATATGGGCCACTTTTATGATACTGTGAGGGTGTTTTTTTTTATTATTATTGAAGCTTGACAGCCTTTAGTCACCATTCACTGTCATTGTATGGAAAAGAACAGCATGAAGATTCTGCTAAATGCCTACTTTTGTGTTACACAAAAGAAAGTAAGTCATACAGGTTTACAATGACATGAGAGTGTGTAAATGATACTGTAACAAAACTGTCATTTTGGGCTTCCTGTGACTGTCTATATTGTGCAAAGCAAAACCTCTTTTTCCAGTTGATTTTCAGTTGCAGTATTTACATCAGTTGGTTAAAACTGACTGATAAACAGAGAGGAAAGTGTATAAAACACAGGGGGTGAAACAATGAAGATCAGTGAGAGGGTATTAATTCTCACAAGCTAGAACCCAAAGAGAGATAATGAGCAGGTACCCTGACAAATCTCTCCGCACATTCATCCGTTTGCTTCCTCTTCTGTTAATTTAATAAAAACCACTCCAGGACATGTTGATTGCTGCTGATTACAGTTGCATTCAGCTTTGATAATAACAGGGCCCTCCTTCAGTCCAGATTAGCAAAACCAACAGACGCCGACAGCGGCGTCAAGAGAAAAGTCAAAGCAGAAATGCAGCACCCGGGGTGTGTCGTAGACCTTGAGGATCAATGGAAGATCAAACAAGCATTCACCCAAACACAAAAAGGAGAAATAATCAGAACATCCACTTTGAATGCATGCTGTGTTGTCGGCCACTCCATTATGGATCAAGCTGCAACACAGTTTCTATCAACAACAGAGGCACATCTGAAAATCCCAGTTGAGAAGAAGTGTTTGAGGACACTGGCTGAAGATCAGCACTTTATTCTGCTGAGCTGAGGAGTGAAATCACAGTCAACTTAGGGATTTACTTCTATTCCCCGAAAGACGATGTTTTTTTTTTTTTTTGTGTGTGTTTTTTTGGTGTCCCAATAGTGTTTTACTACATAATTTTGGCCAAAGTTTGGAGATCTAGATCTCCCCCACTGAGAAGGTCATAAGAAACCATTAACTCCATAACACAGGCCTGCACTTCTTAATATTGTGCTTGACCCTTTGTTCACTCCTCTTTGCATTTTTAAGCACCTAATCGTGGCTGTTGTCAGGGGGAACAACCAGGAACATTGGCTTTAAAGAAGACACAGTTTGTTCATTTAATTTGCTGACCTTAGATGCTTTTGTATATATGAATACTCTTGACTTATTGACCTGCATTGTCAGATCATTCAATCCCAGTGCTGCTCTCTGTGATGGCAAAAGTTGATAACATCAGCACAATATCTAAATGATGGTGACTTTAGTCCACTGACCCACGAATCTCCCCTTAGGGGTATCATGGGACTATAGGCTGTATCATGGGACTAAAGGCTAATAAATTCCTATAGACTTCTACTATAATATTGTGCTAATTATGGTCTTTTACTATGAACAACCAATAATCTTTATGATCATGAATGTTTTATGAACCTGGGGGCAATTCTGTGTAAACTGTATCTGTACCATCCAAATATAAGAGCAAATACAGCTTTTTATAAATGCAATATAATTGTCATCCTAAGAAATTAGCATTTCTTCACTGTAGCTCAATATTATTGCATCTCTGAGAGGAAAGAGATGATTTTATTTTATTAATGTATTTGTTTATTTATTTTATGTTTCATTTTCAAGATGAGGCACTTATGTCTGAGGTAACACAATTTGAGAGAGATGCAAATTAGCATGTATCTCAGCAGCATCTGCCCCAGTAGACCATGGGAAAGTAATGTCATTATTCACTCCCTAAAGAAAACACAAGCAGGATACTTTTGGAGTAGTGCATCCAAAAACACTTTTTCCTTAAGCCAGTAGGTAGGTACTATGAGAAGTGGAAAAATTGTCCAACCTAACAACTAATTTTTGGTTCCTTACCTGAGAATGCAGAAATCTTCTAAAGGCAAGGTGCTTGTCATCTGCTTATGTATATGTATTAATAAAAAATAAAATAAAAATCCCCTGTTAAACTTTATATTATGTTTTTTCATTCTAAAAGATGCCTCAAGTCTTTAAATAATAATCACACTCATAGATTGTAAATACGCAAACTGTGTGAGGAAAAAAGTAGGATAGTCAGGTCTTTGTGCAATATATGCTGTTTTTTTCCCTTAAAGTAATTTCACAAAATGTTGGCAGGTTTAGCACATAACACTGTCTTTTCGGTTCTCACAATAAACTTTTTATTCAGCTTTCATTCACGCCTAAACACTCAATAATTAATACCGCTCTGTTTTGAGGTATATCAAAGTTTCCACCAAATGTTTCACCTCTTTTCACTTCCTTAGAAACTTATATAATACATCACGCTTTGCATGAAAGATTTCATGTTGTAAAAATGTATGGATTGAAGAAACTTTTAGCCGCAATGCATGTTCCACGTTTACGATCATGTAAGCCACAAGTGTAAAACAGTTACCTGGAAAAGCCGGGAGGTGGATTCGGGATAAGGAAGCTTTTTTCCAGATCTCGTAGGACATCATTGAGCATCCGTACATGGGAGGGATCTCTCTCTTTTGGGTCATTGGCAGGAAGCATGACCTCAGATTGGAAGAAAGCTGAGTTCTCTCTCAAAGATGCAGCCACATTCAGCAGGTCTTGCCGCCTTAGTAGGTCATCTGAAAAATATAATACAAGAATGAATGTAAGAATGCAATTGCATTCTATTCATTATATATATATATATATATATATATATATATATATATATATATATATATATATATATATATATATATATATATATATATATATATATAGTGGAAGTTTTGTCTCTGAAAATAAAAAATGAATCTGTGTAGTAATCTGGTGTAATTTACTCAGAAATTGCTAATAAATACCCCCCCAAACTTATGAAGAAATAACAAGTGACAGTGAATTAATTTTGTTTTTTTAAGTAGAACGTCTGAAACAGTATGTTTATTTATTTTTTGTTTATTTTTAACAGCAATAAACTTGATTTGATGACTTTCTATTTTTAACATCAACATTAAATTTAACACAATTGTTCCAGGCACTGAACAGCATAATTCTTATCATTTGTAGATAGAATACCATGGATGACCAAACTGGGCTTAATGCGTTGCAGACGCTATTAACCACACCAACCCATCATTCAAAGTAGCGTTTATCTAATTTCACTTCTTTCTAATGGACATAATTGTCTCAGACGCACCCCTCGGCTGTGCACTTGACTTCACTTTGTTTTGACAGCTTATGTGCAACGCTCAAAACTCCAGCAAAGCACTGGTTCTCAAAATTAAACAACATAATATTTAATGCCAAATCCATAAAAAGATCCACCCCTGGCATACCTCCATATGCCCGGAAACAAAAGCTAACAAATGAGTCAAATACATGCATATTCATCCAGGTAAACAAGGGATGTGTTAAAAAATGTGATGTGATTGCAAATAGCCTATAGTATCATGTCAGTATAGCATGACTTCTAACCACTTTGTTGTTGGTTAAAGTGAACCTTAGTTTTAATGCTTGAATTCAAAAGAACACATTTAAAAACTGGCATGTTTCTGCTGTCTTTCTGTCTTTTCTTTGCTTACTCAAGCATCCATCTATCATGCGTTGAGCTGGAGCTGTTAAGAGCTGTACAACCACTCAAAGATAATGCCAGGCCTGTGACGGGTGGGTGTGCATTTTAACAAGCTAGTTTATAGTGTCACTAAGAGGACGATTGTTTCACACATATTATTATTATTTTTTTTTTTTTTTTGTGATTCACTGTTTTCTAAAAAAATATTAATTTTATTAAAAAAAAAAAAAAAAAAAAAAAAATAGTACAGTACTTTTTCTTTACAGTACATTTAAACTTCCATAATTGTTTTTATACTTTCATTTTCTGAAATGATTTCACTCTTGAAAATAATCTGCTGGTTGTCCACTTTAAAGAGACCAACCTTAGGTCTGTATTCCAAAGCATTCATGAATTATAAGTTTGGATATCGCACTTTGTTCAAAAATGAGGGGTGACAGTTAAAGAGCAGGTCATATGGGTTTTCAATTTTTTTTTTTTTTTGCAGTTTGTAACGTAGCTCTCCTTCAATGTAAACAGTCCGCAAAGTTGTTAATTAAAAAAGTGCATCATAAAGATATTGTCTCTCAAATGAAAGAGTCTACTCTAAACCGCCTTAACGAGTTTTTTTTTTTTTAATCTTCTGCCTGTTACCTATATACGTCACAAGGTAACACATTTGATTAATCCCCGCCTGCCCGCAAAATACAAACACTCTGATCTGCCCACAAACACTTTCGCTAGTTAGTGTGTTTACATCATGTCTAACATAGTTCCCACACGTGCACCTCACATAAGTAAATAATAATAATGAATGCAATAAAGCTGTAAATAATTTGCCCAAAACTGTCCACAAGTAATCCACACAAATCCAGTCCATTTTATGAAGTGTTTGTATGAAACAAATCCATCATTAAGCTGTTTTAACATTAAACCTTCGCTTCCGGCTAAAATATCAGTTCAATCCATAACGCTGAATTTGCAAACAAACAGCTTTTCACTTAGTGACAATTAGTGACATGACATACAGCCAATTATGGTGACCCATATTTAGAATTTGTGCTCTGCATTTAACCCATCCAAAGTGCACACACACAGCAGTGAACACACACCCGGAGCAGTGGGCTGCCATTTATGCTGCGGCGCCTGGAGAGCAGTTGGGGGTTCGGTGCCTTGCTCAAGGGCACCTCAGTCGTGGTATTGCCAACCCCAAGACTCAAACCCACAACCTTAGGGTTAGGAGTCAAACTCTTTTACTACTAGGCCATGACTTCAGAAGATGTTAACCAATGGACTGAAGTTGTGTGGGTTATTTGTGGATTATTGTGATGTTTTTATCAGTTGTTTGGACTCTCATTCTGATGGCACCCATTCATTACAGTGGATCCATTTGTGAACAAGTGATGGAATGCTACATTTCCAGGATGATATCATACAGAAAAAAAAGTTTCAGATTCTACAATATTAAATAGAAAGTTTTTGTGATTTCTGAAGATACAATGGGTGAAGTCGAAAAGCATCATTATTAACTTGATCTGCAATGATCAGATCCCTGCTTTTATCACGTACTGTATTAGATACCCAACAACTAACAAATGGCACAATTAGCTCAGTGTTTTTTTAGTGGAGTGAAATAACTCCAGATGATGTTTGAATGAGTGCTGTGACTGAACAATGTCTGTGACTGTGCGTGTATTGCATTTTATAATGAACAGACACAATTCTTCTACACAATTATTTTTCAACACAGTGAAGTTTTTCACTTCAAAGCTAATGATACACATTATTTTTAAGCTGTGTTGATCAAATTATAAATGATATACTTTGATAGTTACATATTTTACAAATAAATATTCCCTTATGTTAGCTACTCTTTTTAGTAGTTTGTTACATTGCTAAATTTTTCAAAGAGTATAGCTTAACTTTGAAGTGCTGACTACAATTTTAATGTAGCTTCCCAATGCCAATAACAGCCTTAACAACGTATCTTGCAGTGAGTAAGTAACTTGTATTATTTCATATGTCTGGCAGTCTTCATTCTTCACTCTGCTGAGTCACTCAAAAATAATCTGAACATCATCGAGCTGTCTGAATCTGAAGGGAACAAAAGATCTCAAAGGTTTCAATTAGCCATGACTCTTTGATCTCAGAGAGAGAGAGAATGTCCCAACTAACAAGCATCCATTATCTCTATTTACTTGTATACAAACAAATTAAAAGTTTGGATACTGTGCTGTCCAAAAGTTTGGACTTTGTACTAACTGATTGATTAATCTATTCAGCAGTAGGGAAATAGCGAGAAGAATAATGAAGTGCAGTAAATGGTAAAACTGTTTGCTTTACAAACCACTGTGTTCATAAATAAGATAATACATTAAAATAATATGGTAAGACACACTAGTTTGAACTATCCTGCAGTAAAAAAACAAACAAACAAACAAACAAACAACAAAAAAAAAAAAAAAAAACGCTGTTTTGTACAACTAAAAATACTCTGTCCTGTAAATTTTAATAAAATAGCTTAGATGCTGAATCACTACACTATATTTCTCAACAACTATATTTTCTTAAAATAGTTGTTTTTGAAGTAACTAAACTCACAGCTCCATTGTTTGTAGAGAGACATACACAGATCCAGGTAATTCACACTTGCAACTTTCATCTCTCTCCCTCTTTCTCTCTCTATAATTAGTTCAAATAAATGCTATAATTCATTCAAATAAATAAGATCCTACTGCAATACTACATTTTTTTTTTACACTTTCAGTCTAATATTGTGCTGCAAGCATTAACAGCTTTGCCTCCATGTCGTGCATTAAAAGCGCTTAATGCACGGCTAGCCGTGCATTATCCCTTACTTGATGCTTGATGCTGCCAGCCAATCAGAATCGAGTATTCAGACAGACCATGGTATAAATTTGTTTATACCTGACAAAGGTATTGAGTACAATGACATGACAAGTTTTAACACTTAAGGTAACTTCACATCAGGGTTTATCTATCAGGAAACAGCTGGAAGTGCCAGTATGTGAAAATTGCGAGATCAAACATATTCACATTCCAAACAGTGACAGTGAAAATGCCTTCAGGAAGCATTTGTGGACGACGTGGGATTTTCTCCGGCATGCAATGCCTCAGTCTTTCTGCCCTGCTGTAGCCGAATCAGTAAAACAAAAGACTGGTCATGAGTGTTTGGTGCGTGTCTGATGAAATATCAATTCTGCACAGCATTAAGGGCTTTGCAGTCTGTCTTCATGTGCCAGGATTATCTGCAATTACATTTCTCACCTGTCCTCTTCTCTGTGTTCATGAATATTTAAACACAAAGATGCATCGCTCCAGCAGAGAACCAGAGCAGATTCAGAGGGGAAGCTCTCAATGTCTCTCTGCAGAGGTGAAAAACAGGCATACTGTACCTGAGAGCCACTGTATAATCATTTCATGTTATCCGAATCTCTAAATTCCAATTCTGCAAGTCTTTGAAAAACGTAAAGAACATTTGGAAATAAAAGCCTGTCAAAAGCTCTTAATACCACTGGGTTTCTTTGGCTTTAATGAAGGAGAATGTATAAAGTGTGTTCCTCTCGTGGGAATGTTCTCCCTTTTTGTTCCCCACCTAGGGTAAAGCTCTTTATGAAAAGTGCCAGACTGATGGCCTATCAGGCCTGAAGCTTATAATCCCATTAGATCTGAGCACCAGTTGAGCTAAAAAATGGTTTGCACCAATTAGAATTTTATAAATGCCAAAATCAAGGTCATTCTTTCAGAGCCTCTTTAAACTGTGATGGAAAGATCGATATGTTCACCCAAACAGATGATCTCTCCATAAATCATCTTTGTGGAAGAAGTGAGGACTGATCCAGAAATGTACCCCTTCAAACAAACTTCAAGGAAAAAGTTCTGCCAGCATACTGTACTTTTGTTAAAAATTGATGAAAAACACCTTTCTGTGTAAAAAAAATGTAAAATAAGATTTTAAAGATGCATTCTTACCTTTGAGTTTGTTCTGAACATTCAGAGCGATATCCAGAGGATGAAATGGAAGAACGGGATCTGTAGCGAGTCGCAGAATGGCCTCGGCTGTTATCTAAATCAGCAAAAGACAAAAAGTCAGTTTAGATCCTTGTTTATTCAATAACATAAAAACAATGTTATTATTATTTTTAAATGAAATATAATCTTATTTAACTGAAAGGCACCACAAATACCACAAATATTTTATTATATTAATAAAGTAATAACAATATCACAAAAAATATTTAATTTTATTATTAATGATAGTACCACCACATTCAAATATTTAATCATATTTATTCTATTATTGTTTTTATTAATGTTTCTACAGTACCTTAGATATCATAAAACATTTCATTTCATTTTATTATTAATGTCTCTAAAGTACAAATAAAAACACTTCTATTTAATTCAGACATCATGACATCATGCAGTTTTTTTTTTTGTTTATTTATTTATTATTATTTATTTTGTATTAGGGTTTTCATATATATATATATATATATATATATATATATATATATATATATATATATATATATATATATATATATATATATATATATATATATATATAAGCTTTATTTTAAATAATATGCATATAATATTATTTATTAATTTTTTTCGTAATATCTAATGGGAAACTGATCATAATGTTTCACAATATCACTGTTTTTACTGTTATTTTGATCCAGTAAATAATAATAATAATAATAATAATAATAATAATAATAATAATAATAATAATAATAATAATAATAATAATAATAATAATAAATGATCATAATAGTAAAAAAAAATCTAAACTTGACAGTCACTGATCATGCTGTATTTTTATTTAACAGAAAATAGTAACTTTGACATTTTGCATTTTGTGTTCAACAGGACAGGAAGTTGGAGGACGTTTGGAATGACATGGGTGAATTTTCAATTCAAAGCAACTGATCCAAAGGAAATATTACCCACTTTTTAAGTAAAATAATTGTGCAACTTGATCAAAAATACTATTCATTCATTCATTCATTCATTCATTCATTCATTCATCCAAATAGCTCAAAATCTGAAGGCACTTTAGGCGAACATTCCTATTTCATTGTTTTAGCAAAGGATTGTACTGCACAACACCAACAGTTATGTTTTAAATGTTGAAATTGTCCATAAATTCTCCCACAGTGCTTTTATCTAATGCGCTCAGATAACGAAAGCATTTTTAAGCTGCTAGTCTTTTAAAGCTGAAGTTTTGTCTTATCTTTGTGATGCCCTTCTATTGATATTTACTCTCTTGTTGGACTTTGTTGCTTTCCACCTCAGACACTCTGCAGTGGCATCTGATGGGTGCTTGTAGTTGTGCAGTCAGTAAGAAAAGTACCAAGCTTTTCCTACATCCACAGTGTCCACTGATCAAATGTTATCAAGGTTAACACACGGGCTGGGAAACTGAACAGCATGAACAAGTATTGACTTTGGTTTTATCATATAGTAAATATCCCTTTTGCCTGACCTCTGTGAAATCTACAGTTTGCTGGCTGGCAGTATGGGAGTGATCTCCCTCTCGGGACGGTCTGAATCATGACCTCAAAGAAGGATTCAGTGTCTGACCACTGACCCTGCCTAAACGAATCAGCCCCAGGGCAGGAGTTTACTTTTGCTCCCATGAGATCACAGTCTCATTCAGCCATTAAATATACAGTGAACACAGGTCAGCTCTTGTATAATTCAATATTTCTGAAAGAAGTCTCCTAGGCTCATTAAGGCTGCATTTTTTGATCAATACAGTAAAATAGTAATGTTGTGAAATATTATTACACTTTAAAATAACTGTTTTCTATTTTAATATGTTTTAAAATGTACTTTATTCCTGTGATAACTAAGACAATTTTTTTTAGAAGCCATTACGCCAGTCTTCAGTATCACATGATCCTTCAGAAATCATTTTAATATGCTGATTTTGTGCTCAGGAAACATTTGTTATTATTATCAATACTGAAACTATACTTATTGTTGCTTAATATTTTTCTGTAAACCGTAATAGACTACCATTCAAAAGTTTGATGTAAGTAAACAAACAAATAAATAATGTACTCAGCAAGGGTGCATTAAATTGATGAAGTGATAGTAACGACATTACTAATGTTATAAAAGATTTCTTTTTCAAATACAAGGCCTTCATTGAACTTTTTCTATTCAAAGAATCCTGAAAAAAAAAAAAAAAAAGATAACTGAGCAACAAATCAGCATATTACAATGATTTCTGAAGGCTTTTTTTATTTTTTTAGCATTCTGCTATAATTTTTACTTGTTTATATATTTTTTTTTTTTTTTTTTTTTCACTATGTAGAAAAACAAAAGCCATACAAGAGCTCTCTGCATTGTTACACAGGATAAATGGTTTGGAGAATGAATGTATGTTTTGGCGGATGAATGTACAAGAGCAAGAACCAGGATCTAAAAATAAAATTCTTACATGATTGTTGATTGCACAACGTGAAGTGCAACTTTGATTGATGTAAAAAAATGTTAAATGTTACTAATGTTAAAGGCAAAAAATTTATGCTGAAACACCTGAATTTTCCATAACTGCAGTGCATCAAAATCATACATTTTCAGTTTACCTTTTTTTTTTTTTGGTTTCTTATTAAAGCCCTAAGTGTCAGTTGGTTTGATGTGGACTCAATCACAGAGAGAGAGATTCCAGCATTGATTTCAGCAGAGAGAGCATTAATGGGCACTACAGAATGTGCCTGAACACAAAAGCTGAATTTGTATTTATAGTTTATTTATAGAGTTGCTCTATTAAAAGTAAATAGTATCAAATATATATATAGCCACAGAAATGAGAGGACTATCACACATTCAACTGATTCCAATAGATAAAACATATATGTACTTATTACAAATATAACACATCTACATTCCATGGTTGATTTCCCCCCCAACTCCAGTCTTTCACAATGTTGTTTCACTCCAGTTGTACAGAAATATGTTGGCAAATTTCATCATCTTCGACAACAGTTGCCTGTCTGTAGACACTTTAAGGTGGTGAACAGATGCACATGTTAAGAAGTATGGCTCCTGCCAGCGTCTTCTAGTGACAAAAGATGAATAGAGAGAGAGAGTGTATGTGTGAGAGAGAGAGAGAGAGAGAGAGAGAGAGTGAGAAAGAGAGAGAGAGAGAGAGAGAGAGAGAGAGAGAGAGAGAGAGGCCTTCAAAATGTGTTATTAGCAGGTATAGTCTTGGCATTGTATAAAAAAGGACAAAAAAAAGATTCACATTGTTTATTTTATTTATATAAATTTACATAAATATTAAATTTATTATTAATGTCTCTAATGTACCACAGACATCACAAACATTTATATATATATATATATATATATATATATATATATATATATATATATATATATAATATATATATATATATATATATATATATACCAAACCTGATCGGCACACATACATATTGCTCATTAGCCCAGTTTGACTCTGCAGCTCCTTTGGTATTCTTACAGCTAATTCAATCTGCATATACAGTATCTGTTTACGTTTTGGCATCAAAAACCAATGATTCAACACTTTTAATAAACATACTCATTTTGATAGTTATCAGCATTTTCCTCTTTAAATTCAGATGTTATTTTTAGCATTAGAAGAGCTTTTTGTCCTCTGTAATCTCTTGTGGCATTTACAAAGACTGTCAGTGTGTATTTGTGTGAGTAAGCTCAAGCACACATGTGCATACTCTTGTTTTTCAATCTTCGTCTTGCTTTTTGCACCGGGACATGTTGGTACTGCAGGGCTTTGCAAGGGAATATATTTGCGTACATTAGAGACAGGCGGGAGGTGCCATTTGGGGTCAATACAATGCCACATATATTTGCTAAATAATTACATTTTTGCAAAAGAAAATAATGTTTTGTAAATGAAAATGAAAGTATTGAGAAAAAATAAATGTGCCTTTTGCAAACAAAAATAAAGAACTGCAAAAGAAAATTAAGTATTATGACAACAACAACAACAAAAAAGTTTTGGGAAAAAAAAAGAAGAAATTGCAAAATATGAATGAAAAAGCAATTTTATACTACATTTTATACAACACACATAGCTACAAATTTATTTAGTTTATTTACTAATTTATTTATTGTGTTTAACTTTCTGGCATTGTTTTGACATGGGGGTGGAGTTAAGTGACTTGGGCATGTACAACAGTCCTGGGTACACCTCCCTGGAAGTTACAGTACGTCATTGTCCTGAGACGCAGATCACGACTGATCAAGGCACCGTCATTGAGCAGAGGCAAGCGGGTGGATCATTTCCTTTTATTCTTTAGCATTAAAACATGCATGGTTTGATTTTATTAACAACATTTGCTCGATTTAAAGAAGTTGCTAACTTGCTAACATGGACATCTGCTGTTTATTTCTCTCAATGTGCACACTTTTATAGCATTAAAATGTGTATGGATACATTTTGTTAACTAAATGCATATTAATGGTGTAATCTGTTAACTTCAAAGTTACTGCTAGTTTTAATGTAAATGAATGTCTTTAACTTGATAAACTATACATCATTAAAGAGGTCTAAGACTAATTTTATATTGTTGATGGGTTCTATTGTTTAAATTTATATGAACAATAATTTTTGCCCACACTGCCCCATTCCGTTTCAGTCTTTCCTGCACACATTCACACCTCTCAGGCCAGGATTTGGCTCTAATTATTCTTTTTTGGTCTATATTGTATTTACTGATGCTATTTTATTCACACTGTTTTAATACCTTATTTTACACTTTTCTATAATTTTACTTTATAACGTTAGTCGAGTTTTTGAAATTCTGGGAATGCGAAGTGGCTTCTTCACAGAATGAGGCAGAAAATATTCTATAGTACTCAATGATAAAGGCTTTGTCGATTAGCACTGCATTAAAAATATGCTTTACTCTCATGAAAATACACAAGATGGTTTGATGAACACACATAAAGCAAGTATCATCACAATCGTGTGTATTGTCTTAAAGTTTCATGAGTCAACATGTCTCTATTTTATCAAAGTACATTTATTTTTCTCAACACTTTCATTTTTGTTTGCAAAACTTTCTTTTCTTTTGGAATTCTTCAATACGTTTGAAAATATATGTGGCATTGAATTGACTCCATAGTGGGTGGTTATTGACAGCAGAGGGCTCCGTCTGAACGCCTCAGCCAGACTGATGAATGGCTAAACACTGATTCACAGCACAGAGACAGATCTCAACACCAGACTGAAGGGTGTTTGTTTTCCATGTCGTATTGTCCTGTTAGCGGGTCATGTTTTAACAATGGGGTCAAGCATGTTGTGATTTGGAAGTGCACATGTACTGTGGGATTTTCCCATCAGATCTGACAGACTAGAGGGAGATTTGAAATGCTTGTGGATGTGGAGTGAATGTACAGAATATGACAAAGACACAGTGGGAAGAATGATATTACTGAGGACAAAAATGGTCCACTTCCTTTCTGTACAATGTGTAAAAGTATCCACACTGTGACTCATTTGATATGTCCAAATGAAATCTACTTCACTGATCTTGAAATTAATTTATTTTGATGCAGGGCTGAGTTAGTTAAGAACTAGTATTTTAGCATATAGGGTCTAGTAAAAATCTAAATCAAAGTGGTGTGTGCTGACTTGGACATCTGTAATCTGCTGAAAAACTGACATTATTTTTAATACCACCATTTTTAAAAGCATAAAAAAAATATGTCCCATGGTTATGAAGTCAGTAGATTTAAAACTCTAAAGATGTGAGTTCTTCAAAGAGAAAAAAATTTGTTTTTTCCCCCCATTTAAAATGATGCTGTGAAATATTCACACCATGCTTATCCGATTAACTGTCACATGGCTGAGTTTTGTTTTAATCTAATTAGTGAAATTACTAATGAAAATCTTTCTCATTACTTTTTATCCCCCCCCCCCTCCTTTTTTTTTTTTTGGTCAACGATAACGAAAATACACATCATGATGATAATTAAATCATGTTAATTAAAAATACTGTTGACAAAAAAAATATAGAAAACTGCAAGATATTAATAATTCACTAACAAATTATTTTTTTTCATTAAAGAGAATATCTCAAAAGAATATGACTAAGTATATGTTTCATACTGTATACAGTAATCCATTTATAGTTAATACTGTCAGCAACTGATTCACTTGAGCTGCATGAGCTGAAGCTGAACAGTAAATTAATCCCTTTAAACTGAAGAACTTTACTAGCTGGTTATTTCACTCACCCAGCTAACCCAAACACATCATATAAAGGGGTTGGACAAAATAATGTGACCACCCATTGCTATTGAGGTTAATCTATTTGTGTCAGCTTCAAAGAAGAAAATATAAATAAATCAATTGTTGTAATTATGTTTTATTTATCTTTTTATTGTTTATATTCTGTAGTTTGTATATCAGTGTCGTATAAGTTGTGCTCAGCAATGTTTAGCACAGGCACATGTTGAAATGAGTAACCAAAAATGACAAATCATGGGAGCTCATTCTGCAGAAGCATTCATAACCTTAACAGCCCAACCATTTGGTGTTTTAAGAGTAGCAGTCTTTACTGAGTACAACGCATAGAGAGACTTCAACAGCAAAGAAGAATAGTGGGCGAAAACCAAAAGTGAATGATAGGGACCATCAGACACTACTGCAGCAAAGTGACAGCAAACCTCACTATTCACTTGTTTCCACAAAAACTGACCTCGCAGAACTTCACAAAGCCAGCATCCATGAAAGAGCTGCAACTGCTAAAGTCATGGTCATAAAACCTGGACAGCTGGAGCACTAAAGTGATCTTTAACACCAGCCCTGGCCAGACAAATCACCTGACTTGAATACTATCAAACTGCTGTGGTTAAATGGTTAAAAACTGATTTCCTCCTCCAGCATCTCTAAAGCAACTGGCAGATGTTCTGATAGACGGCATTTAACTGAAGACTATTCAAAAGTTGTAAGAATCTATTCTAAGAGGGTTGAAAGCTATTTTAAAGGCAAATGGTGGTGAAACATTTTAATAAAGGAATATTGCCTGTTTCTATTTTGTCCATCCCCTTTATGAGGTTAATCAGATCAATCATATACAATCAAATTTCATATCACGTCTTATATTCAAAAATTCATATTTTTATATTACAATACATGCATATTTGGTGGTCATGATCTTCAAAAGTGTGTTTTCTGTCATTGAGTTTTACTATTAACACAGGTGTAGTGTTTACCATAATCCTTTGCCTGGACTCATCAGCACTCACCAATTGTAGTCACCTGTCTCTCATCACCTCGTCAGTCACACACTATAAGAATGGCACACACACACTCTCACATTGCTGATGCCTGTTAAGTCTGTAGTGTAACAATTTATTTATTTATTTATTTATTTTTTTTTTTTAAGTGTTATATTTTTTTTTTTTTTTTTTTATTTTTTTTTTTTAAACACTCATTTAAATGAAAATGTTTTTATTAACTAAAATTAGATACCATTTTAGTCATTTATGTTTGACTAAACATGCAAACATAAACAAATAAATACTAACACTGGCTGAGAAAAACTAATAATTAACAAATGATGTAACACTTTGATTCTCTGAACAAAGGGCCAACATGACAGATGCTTCTACATCTTCCCATTCCTATGAAAGAACAGCTTCACTACCCTCACAACTCAAGCAGCTCTTGAAGATTTGCACAGCAACAAAGCACTAAAACTCAGAGCTGACCACATGGCATTTAATGAATCAATGCCTTAATGACCACTGTCAGTCAAATTTATTTCTGCAATATGTCTGTAAAGACAAATCTCTCGTCAAGCAGCCTTCTGTTTCTGCCATTAAGCTTCCAGATGGTACCATGTGTCAAGAGTTAACAGTGAAAGAAAAACAACTAAATATGCAGGTAGAATAGGTCTCATTTGAACATAAAAAGATGCTTGCTTTGTTGTCTAAGTTCATCTTGAATTACATACCAGTTTTTAAACAGGGACATGCAGGTTTTAGGGGCTTATGTGACAATTAATTTGCATTATCTTAAATTCTCAATGACTGGCATGACCATCAAGCTGTAAACAGAAGAAGCGTGTTTGTGTTGAGTCTGTTGTACTGGCAGGTCATTCATCCATGTTATTGTGCATGAATTCAGCCGTTAAATCTTCCGTTTGGCTAGGAACTGGCAGATTATGAAAATTGTCATCTATGAATTGAGGCTCTGTGATTTCACATGTAAATGGGTAATTAAAGGGCATTGAAAAGGAGCTTAAGTAATGTTTTATTCAGCCAGTCAAAATATCACAAAAACACAGTGACAGTGACCAGCAGGAAATGGGAAAACCATTGAGCAAAAAGAGAAATCTGCAAGTGTGTGTGTGTGTGTGTGTGTGTGTGTGTGTGTGTGTGTTTATTGAACAGTAAACTGGCGAGAGATTAATTCATGACAAACATCTGCCAGATGCTGGAACCAATTATACTTCCTGCCTGCAAAGTTTCATTTCAACTTACAAGCTCACAATTTTCCCATTCCGCAAGCATGTTTTTGATTATTAAAAGCTAATTAGATTGCGGCATATGTTTAGCAGAGTTCTGTGTTTGGATTCAAAGAATAGGCTTAAATGATTGGACTGGTTCATTGAAAAACACATTGTGCTGTATGTATTAATACCATTGTTAATGAAGAATATGTGAGCACAACAGTTGTAAAAAACCTCTCTGAGGCATTTCTTAGATATTAGGATATTAGGGCTTAATATGTTGCTCAAACTTCTTGTGGAAACAAAGAGATTTTTGGTGTTGATTTTTTGATCAAAATTCTTGTGGAAACAAAGATCTATATATATATATATAATAGATATATATAATATCTAATATAAATGACAACAAAGATCAATACTACTAAATTTATATTAAAGCTCACAGCCTGCATAAAGTAGGTGTGCCTTTTCATGAGCCATTGTGACTTCCGTAAAAAATGTGCACCCTGAGCACTGCCCACCATCCCACCAGACAACATCGTATCCATGCCATTGCTGAGCAACAACAACAGGGAACCATGTCGAGAAAACGCAGTTCAGTCAATGGATGTCAGGAAACTACATCATTGCACAGGCTTCTGAACAACATTAATATAAGAGACCAGTAGCTAATGTTCATTTATTTGGAAATTCCACAGCAATTTAGTTTGAACTTAACCGTCTGTTCTGCACATTTCACAAGTGACTGCTTCGTCAATCACGCACAGTTCAATGACGGCTTTTAAAAGAAGCTACTCATTAAAGATGCTGCAGTCCCTACATTGTTGGGTCCGAACTCAAATCCGCAACCCCTAAGTAAACTTCTCACACATTTTATGTTACATTATGGAGCCAGCATAATCTGAAATTATAGTTTGTGAACGGTTATGCAACGCGAACGTGATGCTAACGTCAACTAAGTGTATCAGTAGGAAAGCAATAGTTATGTAAAGTTAGCTTACTGCATTCGGTGTTTGAAAGAACAAACAAACAAACAAAAAAAAACATTAATTACCATTCTGAAACATCCTGTTGTAATAATGTTTGAGGAGGTGGTTGGTTGTCTCCTGTCATCGCCAATTCGGCTCAAACATGTAAGGCCGGACAACATTTCCCTCAGCAGTGACCATCATTACTGGTGTTTCTATTTACCTTACTTGTGAGTATCACCAAGCCACAGCAGGCTACGGCATACATGACCCTTGTTACCTGTGGTTGGCCTGGCCATGTGTCACTCAGAAAACATCAGACCAATCAGAAGAGAGACTCAAGAATATTAATTAGACGTCAAAATCAATCTGCTCTTTGCAGAGCTCCTGAGAGAGGAGCTGTAAATATATATTGAGATGGTTTTTGGTACTTATACTGCAAATATATATTCTTAAGGACATCAAAACCTAAAATAAAACTCCAGAAAGGTGTAAAATACGTGACCTTTAAGATCAGAACTGCTTCGAATGAATCGTTGAAAAATGATTCTAATATTAAATGTATATTCTGAGAAAATTACAGTTTTCTGACCTTAGATGCATTTAAACCTGTTGTAGGGGACTCCAACACAATATTAGAACACTTTAAAATGCCATATTACCTGCTCTTTAAAGACTTATTTTTGGCTTTCTGAGTAATTTCAATGTTTTTATTTTTGATTTTTTAATGTTTAAATATTTTTTTTCTAAAAAAACAAGACTGATACTGATTGAGGTTTTATTTATTTTATTATTATTATTATTATTATATATTTGTATTTTTTTTTTTTTTTTTTTTTTGCAGTGTAGCTATGTCCTGATTACTTTTTTTTTCTAGCCATGTTTTTATCCATCATAAAATGTATGTACTATTTATTTGTTACAAATACAGACTGTTTTAAAAATAAAAGTGCAACCGAATCCTCATAGAAATGACTGCTGTAACCCCGCTCAGAATATTTTTTTTTTACTGTTTTAAAAATAAAAGTGCAATCGATTTCTAATATGAATGACAAAGTGAAGTGATCTCTTGCTTCAAAGGGCTTCTGTGCTCAGAAATTATTTATACAGGAAAAAAAAAAAAAAATCTATTGGTAGACCTGACAAAATACAAGATGCAATGTTACAGTATGTGGTTCCACTCAAAATAAAGCCCAGAAAAGTTGAAAATGACATTTGAACTCAAACCTACTCAGTATGAAGGTCAGGTGAGGTTTCCTGAGTTTCTACTTGTAAACAGCATTGAAACCGGGCATGCTTCTCAACAGTAATAACATTACTAAGATGACAATTGTCAAGGTCCCTCTGGCCAGAATTGTATGCCAGCACTGCTGGTATTGTTTAAAATTTTATATTGTTGTATATCTTTTGTTGACGATAAAATGTCCCATATATAAGTAGCTCTGTGTACTAAAACATATACAATATAATTAATAGTCAGTCTATCTAGCATGTTTGGGATGCTCTGGATCGGCGTATACGACAGCGTGTTCCAGTTCCTGCCAATATCCAGCAACTTCGCACAATCGCACAGCCATTGAGGAGGAGTAGACCAACATTCCACAGGCCACAATCAACAACCTGATCAACTCTATGCGAAAGAGATGTTTTGCACTATGTGAGGCAAATGGTGGATACACCAGATACTGACTGGTTTTCGGACCCCCCAATACAGTAAAACTGCACATTTTAGAGTGGCCTATTATTGTGGCCAGCCTAAGGCACACCTGTGCAATAATCATGCTGTCTAATCAGCATCTTGATATGCCACACCTGTGAGGTGGATGGATTATCTCGGCAAAGGAGAAGTGCTCACTAACACAGATTTAGACAGACATACAGACAGATCTATCGTCTGTCTTTATGTCTGTCATTCAATCTTTCTTTCTATCTATCTATCTATCTATCTATCTATCTATCTATCTATCTATCTATCTATCTATCTATCTGTGTCTTTCTGTTTGTCCATCCATCCATCCATCCATCCATCCATCCATCCATGTTATAATATTATTTTAATAGTAATTGTGATTACTGCCAGTGTATCCATCCATCCATCCATCCATCCATCCATCCATCCATCTATCCATCCATGGCTCCATCTGTGTACTTACAAAGTAACTACATGTATATGTAGTATTTAACCACAGTGTAAGTACACATTGGTACATAGTATCTACAGCTGTAATATTTATGTAACTACAAACATGTGACAACCCTCAGGATGGTTTGTGTAAGTACAAATGTGCAACAGGACATATATAACTTCATTTTGTAACAACAACATGTATGAGTAATTGGAACCATTTGATCCAGTGGTGGAGATGGGTAGGTTTAGGGGTGGAAATGGGATCCAAGGGATGGAGATGGCTAGGTTTAGAGATATGCAAAGTGGGAGTAGCTGGATCTCGAGTTGGAGTTGGTGCACCACTGTAATACCAGTGTACCTGCATGGTAACTCTTCAGGAACTGTCCACTTAATATAAAGTGTAACATTCTGGACACCAACCACAATTTATATGTAAAGCCTAACTTACTGGCCACTGCCGTGTAACATCAGAGTAATTACATGGTGAATCTAATATAAAGCTTAACACTTTCTTTACTAAAAATTGCTGTTAGTCCTGTTACACATTTCTACTTTCATTACCAAAAAGTTTTGTTACCAATGTCCTGTTACACATTGGTACTTGCACATACCATTCAGCGGTTTGTTATATATGTGTAGTTACACAAACATTAGAGTTTTAGCTACTATGTACCAATGTGTACTTACACTGTAGTTACATACTATGTACACATCTAGTTACTTTGTAAGTACACAGGTATTAGGGACACTTAATATAAAGTGGGACCCCATCCATCCATCCATCCATCCATCCATCCATCCATCCATCCATCCATCCATCCATCTTTAGTGTAATATTATTTGAATAATAATTGTGATTACTGCCAGTGTATCCATCCATCCATCCAACCATCCAGCTATCTGTCTAAAACAACACGTTTCTGTGCACATGTTTGTTTGTACTATGTGTGTGCATTTGTAAGAATGAGAGAACAGGGGAAATAGAGTATGCTTTCCATATATAATAAAACGTAATTTTGTGGCAAAAACACTACATTTATTTGCTTGGTCAGTGACCTAGCTGGTTTTGGATCTTTTGCTGTTGTAAGCTGTAAGGACCTTTAAAATAACTGAAATTATTTGGCAAAGTGATCTGGACATTAAATGTGGTCAAGACCTGGCTGGAACTACTTTTGCCGTGCGTTTCCCTGAAAATAATTGCTCACCCCAGAATGTTTGTCAGCCAATCAGATTCAAGCACTCAACGGCCTGGAAGTACAGTTTTAATTGCATCTGTTATAGCCCTGGCTTGAATTTTTTTTTGCAAATGTTATTTTAAATTTCATTTTTCTGGGTGCTTAAAGATTTAAAATATAAAGTCAAATATGCGTTTAAGATCCATAAAACAACTTTTGGGAATTAAATGGGTGTAGTCAAGGCAATAACATGCTCTGAAAGGATGGGCAAATTTGTCCTCAGAATGTACCAGGCAGGCTCCCAGATGTCATGCAGTTTTCAACCTTTCAGCAAAAAGGCCTCAAAAGTACAGAGGGCTTTTTAATCAGAAGCAGTGATGGATGAACCACAAATTTTCACCACACTTGGGACGAACCAGTAAACGTGAAGCAAAGACACTCGACAGCCTTCGCTCCGTGTTCGATTTGTGGATAAATTGTTATAATGTGTTTCAAATGAGTGTCGAGTCGGCTCTCGTGTAATGGGTCTCATACAATGAGACGCCAATTGTATTAGCCAGGTGATAGAGTATCTGTGGGAGTGCACAATCTAAACACAGAGATAAACCCAGGAGTGTCTGGGAAAATTACTCCTTGACATCTCGTCATGTTATGTATTAGGCAGCAATAAACTCCTCCTGATATGCTGCCAGTGTTGGGGTCCAGAGGAGGTGGAAGGAACCAATCACACGCCTTGTTTGGGGAGATAAAGTGAAAAGGTCTGCATTTTTTCTTTATATGTCAATGACTTGAAAAAGCTGATTTCTCCAATCGGTCTAGGTTAGCTACTGTAAAACATCCATTTCAAAACATTCAAAAGTGGGACACAAACAAAAGATGCAATTTAGGAGAAGTCCAGTTATTTGATAAACATAAAAATTTTCATAAACATCCAAAAAGAAAATCATTCGCATTTCTTGGTAGAATGTTTTACCTATCCAGTTCATCTGCAGGTCAACAACAGAAAAAAAGTACAGTCAACTGTGACCTTTGTGGGTCTAAATATTCAGAGTCATCTTATTTATCAGGTAGAGTGGTTTTTTTAGTTATCCCGAGTAAGATAATGGTAAATGATTATTTGTGAATGTGTTAAAGAGAGAATGTTGTAGTAAAATAATGGTGAGATAACAGCGACTAGGTGTTATTAAACAGCCTGAAGGGAACTTCAGATTAATACATTGTAAATTTGTGTCATACTAGAATCTAAATGGCAGCCATGAAGAAACATATTTCCCAGAAGTGGCTCTTTTAAAGATTAAGAGACATATAAGTTTTCAGTAAAGTAACAGTTCACCTAAAATGAAAAATCTGTCATCATTACTCGTTTCAAAAAAAGATCCTTATTTTAACATTGAGCACTTCTACTTTCCGGGGGCTGATTTTTAATAAAACTAAAATATTTCAACTTTGTTTTTTTCTGTCTTTTTATATAAAGATCACATTAAAATGTTTTTTAGTTTTAGAAACTGTTTACCTCCGTGTGTATGTGTGTATATTACATTATATTACATATTTAGTAATACAAATCACCGCGAGAGCTTTCCAATATGCGCGCCACCGAGTGACGTCTGTACTTCCCGGTCAGAGAGCACCTGTCCATCAAAAGCTCACTATCCAATCAGAGTAGATCACTGTTAAGCCCGCCCCCACGAGAAGTTTGTGTCAAAACACCAAACGAAAAACTGCGAAACGTAGGGCGAAATCTGTGGCAATGCATTCAGAATCCACGATTAGCGAAAACGAATCTTTGAAAAACATATGAATGAAGCATATTTGAAGAGCCTGTTAAATTTGTGTGACTGAGTTCTTTTTTTTCATTTTCATTGTGTTTTTCTTCTTTTGTAATGGCATATTTTTGATAGTTTCTGAAAAAGTTACATTCCGTTTTATAAAGTTTCGTTCATTATTATTGAAACAAATGTAAATTGTTACATTCCGTTTTATAAAGTTTCGTTCATTATTATTGAAACAAATGTAAATTCCATAATGGTTGAGTTTTGAACAGAAATGAGTGCGGAGTCATATATATATATATATATATATATATATATATATATATATATATATAATACTTAAAATTACACTTAGAAAGAGAGAAAGTGTCAGGCAATTTATTCAAAAAAACCTAAAATGTAATTTCCACTGATGTCATTACCATCACAGAATGTTAACATATGAAAATAAGAAACAAAAGAAACACACACACAAACAAAATGTGAAAAGAAAATGCCACTTGTGATCTGAATAATATTTTTGTATTAAATAATTTTTGTACTTCATTTCAAGCTGTAATTATTTAAAAAGTGATAAAAAATATTATTTAATGATGTGCATTTAGGATAAATACAATGCTTGAAATTAGCCTTAATGAAACAAATGTATCACTTCCAAACATTTCCAACATCATCATTTCCATCACAAAATTTTAATATTTACAACATAAGAAAGCTTATTATCTAAAACCCCACATTGTCAAAAAAGTGCTCATACGTAGTTGAAGAAACAGCCATGACTTACTTTCTGTCTTGGAACACAGACAAAATATATTTTTACAGATTATCCAGCATGCTCTTTTTCATAATGGTGTCTGATTCAAACTACTATTTTCAGCAAACTTTGAGACTTAAGTTTCAATTAAGATGATGAAGAGGTATTTGTGTGATTTGTTTCTCCTGTAAGAAATTATACAGCCCAGTCTAGAAAAAGCAGATCAGGGCAACATACTTTATGAAAACCTCTGCATGGCTGACTGAAGTGTTAGGCAGTGTTGAGAATCTTTCCATTACCTCCTCACCTCATCTCTTTATCATCTCTCAGTCTCTCACTCCCCGTCTCCCATCCCAGAGGACAAAAGTCACATCTGTTACACACACACACTGAGTGCAGCTATACAGGAACTGTACTGCTAAGGCCAGAAGCAATGGACTCGAGTTGGCACATTGTCTTTCATGATTAAATCACCTCAATGAGCTTTGACAAGTCTTGTGCTGCAGTCTTTCCATATGTAATTCATCAACTTAGGGTGCTCTTTTCTAAAGAATTAAATTGTCTTCTCTCTCTTTGTGCTCACACTATTTAAAGAGCTAGTTCATACAAAAATTAAGATTCTGTCATTTACCACCCTCATGTTGCTCCAGTACTGCTGCTTCTTATACACAGAGGACACAGTTTGCGTAGTGCGACAATTCCGGGGGGGGGGAGACAAGGCCCATGTCTTAAACAACAGTACAATTCTGCTTAGGACACCCATTATTAAGGCATTTTAACATTGAACTCTTACTTCTAGCCAAAATACCAGTCCATAATCCATAATAACACTTCCTCTAGTGAAAAAATGTTTTAAAAATCCACCATCCATTATCAAAATCCATCAACATATTTTTTTAGAACTTTTGGACAGTTTCCAAAAGTTGTAAATGGCGCTTGATCTGTGCACATTTTTCTCCTGATATAGATGAGTTGACTTTTTTCATGGATAGAGGACTCATATTTAATTGGAAAGCAACAGTTTTAAGTCTTAATGATGGATCTGTTAATTACAATCATGCAGCTTTTCACATTAATTGATGCACTGGAGTCGTGTGAAATATTCATGGATTTTTATCATTTTTATCAGCTGTTTGGATTCTCATTCTGACACCACCCATTCACTGCAGATGATACATTGGTGAACAAGTGGTGTAATGTTACTTTACTCCAAATCTGTTCCAATGAAGAAACAAACTCATCTACATCTTGTGTGAGTAGTTTTTTAGCATTTATTATTATTATTATTTTTGGGAGAAGTATTCTTTTAATATGTAACAAAATGTTCTTTATAATGAGTAATTTGTGGCCATGAATTAAGTCATGGGAACGAATTCCTCATTCCTGGCCACTATACTTCCCCGCATGTCATGTGTGGGGCTCCATACATAACAACACTGGACCTCATCGGACCCCTTTAACACTTGCTAATTCCATTTTTTTCTTCCGTATCTTTTTACTTTGTACATCTAGTGTTTTGAAATTCCAGCATTCTCAATTGTACGGCTTAAATGAAGTTCAACTCAAAATCTTTTTCTAGTCTAATTCTATAAGAGACCTCAAAGGCAGCAATTTCTGGGAAATTAGAGCTATCTTATCATTTCAGACCTTATATTAGGGTAAAAAAAAAAAAAAAGAAGCTTTCTCTGGCAATTCTACGATTCTTTATCCTCAAAATGGCAAATTCATATTAATACAACTGCATAACCGACGGTCCATTTAAGCAATTAAAAGGCCAAAACATAAAGAACCAAAATGAGGGTGAATTTCAACAATGGACAGCTGATGATCCTATGCCACTGCATTAGCACTGATGGACACGGAACAATGCGATCTGAACATCACACCCAAATGAAACACCCACACTCATTCAAAACTCATTCTTTTGAAGGGCTTCAGATGGGGATCTCTTAATAGATGAGTTCACTCAAGGGCAGGGAATGTAAATTGATATACTTCTCAGGTAGAAGTTCCCCATGGAGTCCATCAGTGGATTCCTGCCCCTTCCAGGTGCCATGCAAGCAAAGCTGGCAGAATCTTCCGTTCACCCTTCTTCCCCTGCCCGGCTAGTGTCACTCAGGCTGTCAGGGTACAATACCGAGCCTTCAGTCTTCACCGCCGCTACTGTTTCCATCTGACACATAACAATGGCTGTCCTGGGACGTTCAATCACACCAGCAGCTGCTCTCAAACTCACAGCTTCCTCTCGCTGGCAGCTTGTGTCCTCTCAGGCTTCCTACTCCACTGCGGTTTTCTGGCTGGCTGATTCCCAGGGCAAGCGACGCATAGCAGGTTAATTTTGAAAGAATCTCTGGGTGGCATGAGTCCATTTCTCTTATACGTTTTGCCTAGAACAGAGGCACACTTCTTATGTACAGTAGGTGGCCAACCAGAACGTGCTTTCTACTGCCGTGGGGGCCGCCGCCGCCGCGTCTGCAAAATGCATTTGCAGCATTTGCAGCAAGTTATCAAGCGAACGCTTCAAAGTGCATTTTCACAAATAGCCGTCAGCTTTGCCTCGCTGAAGTTACATATGACGGCTGCTGTCGAAAGAAAATGTAAGAAAAATACTGTAGGCCTAGATAAAATATTTCATTCACCGATGCAAATTTAGTACTTATGAAGTTATATGCATTTCTCATTTAGAACAAATTTAAGCAGGATAAATGGCAAGTATATGAGCCTGTGCTTATATTTAAGCTAACTATTACACCATAGTTTAGATTTGAAACATTTAACAGGTGTGCAGCATTATTTATAGAATATAAATCATGTGGTATATTACCCTAAATAATGGTGGTTTATTTTGCATTGGTGCATTAAAATCAATAACCTTTCAGGCTAGGCTACAAACATCGATTCTAAATGTCAATATTCTTCCATTACTTAATATTTGTCACAAATATATTTTCAATTTATATATTAAAATTCCTTTAATAAAACAGCAGGCATTTTTGTCACGCACATACTTTGTTATTCGTAACCTGTGCTTTATTTTGACAAAGAACTACGTGGGGATAAGATATCTGTTCACTAATTAAGAAATTGTTGCATATTTTATGAATTATTTTCTTTATTTTAGTACAATGTGAGGCACTGTATAATTTCACTCCCCTTATTTAGGCCTAACTAAAACAAGTAACGGATAAATTTAAACTTGGCACGATTTAGCAAAATCATTGAAACTGAAAAGAAGGGACGGATTAATAAAACTTCCTCTGTTTAAAATCAAGTTCTCTCATTATGATCATGCTGATGACTGATAGCCTACTGTGTAAGTCTATATACTGCTGTGATCTGTTTCAGGCTTTCCGTATCATAACATTTTAGAAATGAATGTATTCTAATAACATTTTAGAAACTGCACTCTCAACGAGAACATCACGGAGATTCAGCCCAGTGTGGGTCAGAAATGCACAGGCTGACTGAAGGACAAATCGTCAAAAGTAATTTAAATGTCATATGTTAATTGTCACTATTGTCTTATTTAAAAATTTCATGTGTTTCACATAACTTGTGTCGCTATCTGGTCTGAGAGTGTAAGATTTGGTTGTTTGGCACGCATGCTGCTGAGTGCAACACTCAAGAGATGTGCTGAGGGGTTACATCATTTATTCTTGTTTGTCTGTTTTTTCTTCATTACAAATCTTGTTTGTTTTTATTTTGTATCATTGCATGTAAAAAAAAAAAAAAAAAAAAAAAATTCACTTTGTTATGCATATGCAAATGCACCCCCTGGTTGCTCAGTCTAAAATGGACAGGCTATATCTAAAAGAAAAAAAATGGTGTAACATAAAACAGCGAATTGCAAACTGAAGAATATGTATTTATGTATTTTATATATTTTTTTATTTTTTTATTTTAAAAATGTATTGTTGAATCTTTGTATTTTGTATTTGTGATTAGCTTCTACCACTGGATGGATTAACTTGATAAACACTACGTGTTTGCGCAATCAAGACACACGCACTCTTCATTCATCTCACTTCACAATAATAAAAATAACAGTGTCACCATGCAAATAAACACTACGTGTTTGCGCAATCAAGCAATTATATAATTTTTTGTATTAGAAAGCTTTGGTTCGAATTTATTATAGTGTTCAAAAATGCTGATCTTTATATAGGCATTAAAATATTTTAAAAAAGTATATATATATATAATATATATATATATATATATATATATATATATATATATATATATATATATATATATCTATATTATATATATTATATATATGTATATATATATATAGTACTTTTTTAATATATGTATATCCTATATGATATTGGACTGCTATATGTATATATGTATATATATATGCTTTTTGCTATATTTTGGACATGAATTGGACTGCCAGTGAGCATGCTGCTTTTTGCTGCTGCTTTTGAAGAATAGCCTACAGCAATTTTTGCTGTAATAATATACTACTTTTTAAAATTTTTTTTTTTTTTTTTTTTTTACAGATTACCCCAATCACTTGCACGCCCAAACCCTGTTTGCTAAACCGTATTATTATTATTATTATTATTATTATTATTATTATTATTATTATTATTATTATTATTATTATTATTATTTAAAAAATAAATAAATTATTATTTAAACACATTGTAATTAATACAAAGGAATGGTAAAAAGTGATACGTTTCTTAGCCGGAACAGCTTCCGTGTATAACAGATAACAGAAGTGTGAGAAAAGTGTTTGTTACATTTGAAATATTTAAATATTTCTTACAAAAACACATGGATTCACTACAGGAGGACTTTATTCACCCCTTGGAGCCGTGTGAGGCACATTTATTATGAATGCGCACACTTTATTTGACGACTTGTGGACTGCTCAACTGCAACACCCGATGACTGCAATGACAGAGCTTGAAAAAAGCCAGGGCAATTTTTATTTTAACTCCAACTGGATTCATCTGAAAGAAGAAAAGTCATATACACCTAGGATGCCTCCAGGGTGAGTAAAACACAAGCTAATTTTCATTTTTGGGTGAACTAACCCTTTAACAGTACAAAAAAATAAATAAAAATGTTTAGAGACTCTACAACTTGCATAGACAAACTAGGCATTGTCTTGCACATAAAAAAAGAGAAAAAATGGAACCACAGCAAACAATTCGCAGTGCTACAATGTTGCAAACAGAGTTGAAATTCTAAAAGGAGGGCAAACTATCCAGTTAAGGGAATGAGTGACTTTAGATGTAGATCTTTAAAGTAGTACTCTAGGTAGTCAGCAGAGAGGCTCTGACCCCCAGAGAGATGGTATGCCGCATGTGGGCCCTGTGAGGGTGATGGAGTGTGCACATACCTGCGGCTCAAATGATCGATGCCAGGCTTCCGTGCCAGGCTGAGTGGAACTGACTCAAACACACACTGCACTACTCAGCCCCTCTGTCCTCCCCGTCAAATTGGCCCAGCTGTGGTTGTAAAGGTGTGGTTGAAAAATGAGCAGGGGATGTGATAAGCTTTGCTGAAAGAACTCCCAAGGCTCCTCAGCCTCCAGAAAAAGAGAGTTCGGCTCGGGCCCAAGGTCCTACGGGACCTGGCGGCGTAGAGAAGCGTGACACCACAGATACAACAGCGCTAGCCTTACAGAGGGACTAGGGATTTCAAGTGCGCTTGTACTGCAGCTGGAGACTATCAGACAGCAGCGAGACCCAACTCTCACACCCCATCAATTCACGTCTGCCTCCACCGATTTAAGCAGGCATCAGGGGGCTACTTGAGTTTAGTTTCCATATGAAATCTGGATCACCAAACTAACGACGTCTGTAGCTGTTATTTCAGAGGAACAGCTTACTGGAAAAGGCCGGCAGGTGACTATGGGTCACATGATATTAAGGAAACTCTCAAGAGGCATTAGCATTCATTAATATTGGCTTTAGAGTCACACCGAGCTCATGGCAGGTGGAAAATTGCTACCCTTATAGCATCATTACAGGGCCAATGTGACTAAGAACTTGTGCTGTTTGGAAAGTAGGGCATATTTATACTAGATGCCCTCTAGAGGGATGGGCTTGGACTGTAAAAGTATTGCACGTTGGAAGAATGAATCTAATTTTTACGCTCTATAACATACACAACAGAATAATGAATTATGAACAATCATGTATCCTTCTGAGGTCCTTTTGTATTTACCAAAGCATATTTCAATGAATCAACAAATTAACGTGCTTACAATTTTTTTTTTTTTTTTTTTCCGTTTGAGTTAAATGATCAAAATCACATTGAAATAACCATGTCGACTTGAAATAATTTTTTCTTATTGATGGAGGGTTAATTTTAAATGAAAGAAAAATACTGAATAAGTTCCTGCACATCATCCAAATCAGCTCTGTGGTGGGAAAACATTGGTTTCCAAGAATTTGTATAATATTCATTATCATGAAAAAAAAAAAAAAATAAATTGTGTTTTATTTGAGTGGTTGTTTAGCTTTTGTAGCAATCAACATTATGCCACAAGTGCTGTTGATTAAGGTTAATCTGTACTGAACCAGGAATATTTCTTAAACGCAATACATAACAAGAAATAAGAAAGAACAATACTTCTACAGCATTTATTATTCTGTTACTATTAATAAAGCTGAAACATGAATTAACAACAGAAGGTTATATTAAAATTTACATTGATAAATGCTGTAAAAAAAAAAATGTTGTTCATTGTTAGTTTGTGATACTTAATGCATTAACAAAGGAAAATGAATGTATCATATTGCAAAGTGTTACCATTTCTCTGACACCAGTGTGTCTTTGCATGCTTTTCACAGCCTGAGATCTTACCCTTTCTGTCTTGTTTTGTTATTCAGGGAAGTTTCCCAACCTTTCTGTCCATTGTTCTGAGAAATATGATATACTGACACTTCCAAATCTGCTCACTGAATTCAAAACCACAATAAATATTTACCTTCTCAGATGCTGCAGACGCTTTATCTAATGTTCCTGTAGATACTGTTTTAAACGTTTAGCTGCAGGAGACAAGACACTGAACGGACACCTTGTGAACCTTTCATCTGTTCTAGCATGCGCTGTTGTCCCACAACTCTTAGTGTCATTGCCAGTATGTTTTCAAACAGCCTGAATAATTCATGGCACAGAACAAAATCTCCTTGACTGTGATGAGGAACTTTAATGATACTCATATTTCTTGCTGCTGTTAATGCTGTGGCCATAATTGGCAGAGAGAATTTTTTTTTTTTAAACCTTCAGCCTGTTTCATATATATTTCATAACATTTTCACAGGGTTTTTTGTTGAGTCTAAGCATGTGTGCTGTTCCTCTACACACTGCCAGGATGGGGAACAGGCTGTCAGAAGCCAAGCAATCAATGTCTGTGGACTGAAACACTGCTGGGGTTTCATAACGTCACCCAGGAGAGCACCGGACACTGTCATTTGATGCTTGGTCAATGCATTTTTGTCCTGTCTTGAAGACACACTTCATGATATGATGACTGGGTGAGCTCAGCACAAATCAACACAAAATATAAATGGACTCTATTTAATTTCTTCATACACATTCTTAATATGTTTTTGGATGATTCATCATTCAGCATTAAACATTAGCCAAAGGCACAGAAAAAAGGAACACAAAATACCACACAGAAATTAAATTACAAAATTAATTCAAACTTTCAACCCTGCATTTAGACATCGAGAATCGAGTTTGGAGAACAGAACGTTCAGATTAAAAATTAATATCTTAAAGGGATTAAAGTAGAGATTAAGAAAAGGTTTGTTTATCTGCATAAACTTGAAAAAAAAAATGCAAATGATTTAGAATAAACACTTTTGAAGTTATTTGCTTTTTCTCATTCCATCTGTCTCTTGAGTTATGATTTGTGTAGCTGTGCAATTAACACTTGAAAGTTAAGCAAGAAAATCTTCCACTCAAAACGAAATCCTAATCACTATTTTAAACATACAACACTGCAGCACCTGATAAACCAGCCAGCCAGCAACAAACAAACAAACAAAATAATCATTATTGGACTTTTGTAGTGGAAGGAGGAGCACTCTTACCTTGGCAATATTCTCATGGAGTTCGAAGGCTGGATCCAAGGTCTCTCTTAATGAAGACTCAGGAGGGGAAAAGGCCTCAGAGAGAAAAAACGCTCTCTAGGTAAAAAGAAGAGAGAGAGAGACAAAAAACCGTGAAGAATGCAAACATATACAAGGATGTCAACACAGTTAAATGTACCTGTCATAATGTACATCTGAAACAGATGTATTGGAGAAATAGATCACTGAACATGTCTTTTAAAATCAAGTTTCCTGTCTCACCAGGGTGTATGTAATGAAAATACACAGGGTTAAGGCAGCCCTGACCATTCTAATTGAGAGAATGATTCTCAAATATGAATATACAGGTGCATCTCATTAAATTATAATGTCGTGGAAAAGTTCATTTATTTCAATAATTCAACTCAAATTGTGAAACTCGTGTATTAAATAAATTCAATGCACACAGACTGAAGTAGTTTAAGTCTTTGGTTCTTTTAATTGTGATGATTTTGGCTCACATTTAACAAAAACCCACCAATTCAATCTCAACAAACTAGAATACTTCATAAGCATTGAAATCTCAAATTACTATTCAAGAGATACCCAATGCAATCATAAGCTTTCCTATTGGGAAGAATTGTGCAATTTTTGTCTGCATATATATATGCAAAATGCAAACAAAAATTGCACCTCTGACAAACAACAATTGCCTTTATCAATATATTGCTCCAGTATTTCTTTACGTTTAAAGAAAGACAAAAATAAATTGTTCTATTGCTCTTTTCAGTACACATTTAAAAATGGCACAATCACCAAAACGAAACAAATCAATCAAGAAATATTCACATAGATCAAACAGGGTGGTGTTACTAACTAGCCCTAGCTTTTAGTTAGACACTTGGATAACTAATTAACTGTTATGTTTTATATATTTACAATTTCCCCGCAAAAAAAAAATAAAATAAAATAAAAAATAAATAAATAAAAATAAAATTCTAGTGTCAGCCTTTAGTTAGTCACATGGGTTAAATTAAATATATATAAATAAAATTTTAGTTTTAGCGTTTTGTTTTACTCATTTATTTTGATTTATTTTTTTTATCGTGTGTAATCTGTCTCATGGAAGAGTGTGACGTCACGGGCGGGGTGACGTAAGCGACCAGGAAGCTATAAAGGCACATGCCGCACAGCTGGCATCAGCTTCGAGTACCAGCAAGCGCCGGCAGGGGTGCCGGGGGTATGGCTCCGAGACGCAGCGTCTCGTTCCCTCGAGGAACTAGGGTTACATACGTAACCTAGAGACGTTCCTCTTCAGGAACTCGAGCTGCGTCGAAACGCTTTGGGGAACGAGTACCAACGCTGCCAGACTACCAAACCCCTGCCTAGTGTGTATCCGAAGAGCACAGCTTAGGACGAGAGGACAGAAGTGCCTGGAGTAACTATTATGTCTAAGCCATAAATCTTGCAACTGTAGAGGGCGTGGACCACCCCGCAGCGTCGCAGATGTCCAGCATGGATACACCTGCTAAGAAGGCCTTGGAGGCCGCCATACCCCGAGTAGAGTGAGCCTTGGCCCCCAAAGGAGGGGGTAGACCAGAGGACTCATAAGAGACGTTGATAGCCTCGACTATCCAACGGCTAAGGGTCTGCTTGGTGGCAGGAGAACCCGTATTGGGGGACCATAGCATACGAGCAATTGGTCTGTTTTTCTCCACAGGGCGGCTCTGTGGACGTATGTGTCCAGCGCTCGAGCTGGATACATACAATTAGCTTCTTCTGGTCTGACTCCCGGAAGGGAGGAGGGCAGAAGGCCTGCAGTACTATTGGTTGTGGTGTGACAGAGGGAACTTAGGAACACAACCCGCTCGAGGGTATAGAAGTGCTTTGGCCATGCCGGGCGCAAAGTGAAATGAGTAGGGGCCACTGAGAGGGCCTGAAGATCTCCAACTCTCCTCAGAGAGGTAATAGCCAACAGGTCAGATGTCTATCTGATATATCTTGTATCGGTTCGCATGGAGCTTTACAGAGCCTCCAACACCACAACCAAGTCCCAGGGGGGACACGGGACCGTACTGGAGGCCTCAGCCTCAGCGCACCGTGGAGGAAATGTATCAGTAGGGGGGTGTCTTCCCACTGATTGTCCACCGAGAGGGACATGGTAGGCCGCAATGACCGCCACGTAAACCTTTACGGTGGAGTGGGTCAACCCTGCAGAGAACCTGGCTTGTAGAAACTCCAGAACTGTACCAACTGGGCAGTTAGCTGGGTCAAGCTGGTATGCTCTGCACCATGAGGTGAAGAGTTTCCACCTCAGGGCGTACAGTTTCCTCGTTGAGGGAGCTCTGGATTGGAGGAGGGTCTCAACAACCTCGGTTGAGAGACCGGATGCTATGAGCTGTGCCCCCTCAGGGGCCACACCCACAGTTTCCACAAGTCCAGGCGAGGGTGAATTATCGTGCCCTGCGCCTGTGAGTGTAGGTCTGTCCTGATCGGTATCTCCCGAGGAGAGCCGTCGAGGAGCGAGACCAGATCTGAGAACCATACTCGGCCCGGCCAGAATGGGGCTACTAATAACAGCCGAACCCCATCCCAGCGTACTCTCGCCAGAACTCCCGGGGAGCAGAGCGATAGGGGAAAGGTGTACAGACGAAGCCTCGGCCAGGTCTGTACCATAGGGTCCAGTCCAAGAGGAGCTGGATGAACTAGAGAGAACCAGAGGGGACATTGCGATGTCTCGAGTCGCAAAGAGGTCCAAAAACTCTCCATATCTGCTTCACCACCTCAGGGTGAAGCCTCCATTCCCCGGGCCTCGGCCCCTGTCTCGACAGTATGTCTGCTCCAACATTCAACCTCCCAGGAAAATATACTGCTCTGAGCTAGAGGAGTTTATCCTGGGACCACAGAAGGATCTGGTGTGCCAGCTTGTACAAGGGGCATAAACGCAGACCTCCCTGCTGGTTGATATAAGAGACCACCGCTGTGTTGTCGGTGCGCACCAACACATGATGACCTCTCAGGTCTGGGAGGAATATTTTAATGCTTGATGCACAGCTAGCATCTCTAGACAACTGATATGCCATGTAGAATGGCGACCGCTCCACAGACCGCGGGCAGGGTGGCCACTCATGACCGCACCCCAACCAGTGAGGGATGCATCCGTCGCTAGTGTTACACGGCGACCAGGAGCTCCCAGCACCGGGCCCTGATTCAAGAACCAAGGTTTCTTCCACATGTCTAAGGCACGGAGGCAGCGCCGCGTGACCTTGATAGTTCGAAGTGGATTGCCCCTTGGGGAAAATCCCTTGGTCTTGAGCCCCACACTGTAGGGGTCTCATGTACAGCAGGCCAAGAGGTATCACGTTGGACGCAGTTGCCATCAGACCCAACAATCTCTGAAATTGTTTGACAGTGAGTGACTGGCCTTCTTTGGCTCTCTCGACTGAGATGAGGATCGACTCGATACGAGCAGGGGACAATCGTGCCTGCATCGCGGTCGAATCCCATACTACGCCTAGATAGGTGGTTCTCTAAACTGGAGAAAGTACACTCTTCTTGGCGTTCAGTCTCAAACCCAGCTCCCCCATGTGGGCGAAAACGACATCTCGATGTCGAACCGCCATCTGCTCTGATTGAGCTAAAATCAACCAATCGTTGATATAATTTAGTATGCGGATGCCCCGCAGTCGCAGTGGAGCCATTTGAGCAGCATCCACGCACTTTGTAAATGTGCTGGGTGAGAGTGCAAGGCTGGACGGAAGTACTCAATATTGGTACGCTTCGCCCCCGAAAGCGAACCTCCGAAACTTCCTGTGTTGTGGAAGGATGTAGACATGGAAGTATGCGTCTATGAGATCTGTCGTAACAAACCAGTCCTCAGACCTGATTTGTGGTACAACATGCTCTAGAATAAGCAGTTTGAACTTCAGCCTCATAACTGAGCGATTTAACTGACGTAGATCTATGATCGGACGCAACCCCCTCATCCTTCCTTGGAACTTGTGAAATACGGGTTGTAAAACCCCGGATTCCCTGTCTTGAGGAGAGACCACCTCGATGGCCTCCTTCCTTAATAGGGTATTCACTTTTTGTTCCGTAACCAGAGCCTGCTCGGGTCCGACCAACGTCGGAATAACCCCCGTTGAATTTCGGCGGTAAGAGCCGAACTGAATGTAATAGCCTTATTGCCATATGCAGGACCCATTGAGATACATTTGGCAGTCATTCAAATGCTGCTAAATGATCTACTAAGGGAATCAGTCTCTCGAGATGGACCTCTGGTGTAACTGTGGCAGCTAAATCGGCGCCTGAAGTAAACACCATTCCCAGCAGCCGATCTAACTATTTTAGAGACCCCCGAAGGGGTTGCGAGCCTCTCAGCACCGCTACGCTCGCTCGCGGGCGGAAGAAACTGAGAGCAGCGCTCGCTGGAAACCGCTGCGCCCTGGAGCTCTGGCAGGGTTGGCAGATCGATTTCCCGAGGGCACTGAGGAGAGACGGGCACCGTCTAATGCGTGTAAACACCACTCTACCCCAGTAGTGGCCGCCCTCTGCAGTCGTGACCGATGTGTCAGGACTTCTTAACCGAGGACCTCCCAGCCTGAAGTATGGCCCTCAGATCCACCTTAGGCTGGGAAAACCCTGGCCCAGAGCGTTGCTTCAACCTCCGGTCCCGACGCGGGGGAGCGCGGGCAGCAACACTCTGATTCTGCACCTCCCTAAACGAGGAGCCGGTACATGGAGAGGGCTGCTCCCGCCCAGCAGCCCCTCCAGTATATATATCTTCTCAAAGTGAGATAAATGTCATTATATTCCTCAGAATTTAATGCAGTCACACAATCAGACAAGTATACACGGTCTGAATTGTGATACAATTCATATCGAAAGGTGATATATCGGACTTTTCATAGTCAGGTAAACACTGAATTTAATTCCTCAGAATTAAATGCAGCTAAACAACCAGACAAGTATACATGGTCTGGCGTGGTAAGATTCAGATCAAGAATCAAAAAATTATATATCTAACTTCTTTCAGTCAGATAAATGCCTCATTTAATTCCTCAATATTAAATGGAGCCAAACAAGCAGACGAGTAAACACGGTCTGGCTTGTGATAAAATTCATATCTAACTTCTCATAGTCAGATAAATACTGAATTTAATTCCTCAGAATTAAATGCAGCTAACCAATCAGACTAGTAAATACGGTCTGGTTTGGTAAGATTCACATCAAAACTGAAAGTGATGTCATACACGCGTTTGCCTCGGCAGCGCGCGAGCCGCTTAGTCACACAAACAATATTAATCTCCTCGGAGATAAATAGCTGCAGCTGCGAGTTCATGGTCAGAGGGGGAAGGAACCGCAGCGCGGGCTTCCGAGCCTCGAGAACGAACTCTAGATCTAGGGAACACGGGTGAGATAGGAAAAGCCGTCTCCAGCCCGTCCCCAGATATGCGAGAAGCACAGTCAGCCCCCTTATTTTTCCCGCGAGCTGACTGCGCGAGCTGCGCTCCTCATTAATGCTGCTCGTTATAATGTTTTGGCATAATATGCTTGTGAAACTGATGCTTGTGAAACTGATGTCTGTGCAACTGAGGTTTATGCAGCTGATGTTTGTGTAACTGCGAGCTCATCGACGCCCTCCGTGTCAATCTCCTCGGAGAAAGAAAGGCGGTGCGTCGCGGCCGTTACTCAGGTGGAAGGACCGCAGCGCGGGCTTCCGAACCCAGAGATCAGGCAGATCTGGCTGGTGAGGTAGGAGATAGGGAAGCGCCCGTCTCCATTCCCTCCAGCAGATCTATCTGCGAACCCAGCGAATGCAGGCGCCGCTCCGCCTCGGCGCGAAAGCGGGACCAACACCGCGAGGAACGCTGGCGAAGACCCCCTCTCGAGGAAAGCCCTCCGGGATCGAAGTGTCCGCACTGGCCGTACACAGTGCAGGCAGACGGCTCCCTCAAGAGCTGAGTCAGCGTGCTTCGATCCCAGGCAGATCGCGCACAGACTGTGTGTATCCCCACTCGTGATTGTAGCGAGGGCAGGGAGGAACACACAATCTGAAACGCTGATCTGGATTCGCCTTTCAGATGTCTCATCTTAACTTTGCTCTTTGACTATTGCTTACTCTTTGAGGAGCTAATAGTGACAAACAACAATAAATAAGACTGACAAGACAGAATGACATGCACACACAGAGCGCTTGCTGAAAGACGCGAAGCTGATGCCAGCTGTGCGGCATGTGCCTTTATAGCTTCCTGGTCGCTTACGTCACCCCGCCCGTGACGTCACACTCTTCCATGAGACAGATTACACACGATATTCAGAGTCGCTCACGCTAAGCGCGTTCCCCAAAGCGTTTCGACGCAGCTCGAGTTCCTGAAGAGGAACAAAACATGCAGTGTTTTCATCCACCAAAAGTGAACATGTCATGAGGCATCTACAAGTTGATGGCCACTGTTTGTGTCTTTCTCTTTGTAGTGGCTGCACAGAGAGGCACAACAAAGACTGATTCACATTGAAGATTAGAGGCATTACACCCAGTGCCTGTCTTCCCACACAGCTTTTCATCTCACTTGAGAGCAGACCCTGCTGTTTTGAAGTACGGTAGCTTCGCCAGGGGATATTACTTCGCCGATTGTTTGGCAACATCTACAATAAGCTTGTTTGTGGTGATCTCGGACAAGTTAAATGCGAATGAAGATCATTTTCATCTGTATCCCACCACTCTTATACAGCATGACGAGCATGTTCAGTCCTCTAATACGGGTATTCGGTTACAAGAAGACAAGCTGGGCTTTTCATGGAGCCTTTTGAATGGGTGACTTTTCTCAGAGATCTGTTGCTCTTCACATAGATAAACACATGGCTCTCAGCATAATAACCAAACCTCTAGACCTTGGCTACATGTGAATAGAACTGTGCTTGGGTTACTGAGAATGATATCTCGGGCAGGTGAATTAGTTTCTCTTGACTGAGTGAGCAGGAAACTGCAAGGCTCACCTCAAGAAGGGTCTCCAGGTTTAAATGTGATCTGGCAGTCAAACCGCAAGCAGCGGAAGCTACTGTACACCAGGGAAACAACTCCTGTTTATTCTACACAAACAAAACGGCCTTGTTATGACTGGAGTGGCCAGTCCACAGGCAATTCTGCAACGAGCAATTAAAATTCAACAGCCGCATATTACTGTTTAGAGACCCAATAAAATGTAATTTGCAATACAAAACGCTTTTATCACAAATAAGATAATAAAATTCCTAGATATCTTTATTCAGTCATTAAACCTAAGCAGCAATTAATATGTAAACAGGATCTAATTTAATCCCTAGTAAAATACAGAAACTTTATAAATAATTAGCTTAGTTTGAGCTGGAAGTCATATACTGTAGGTTCTTGAAATAAACCTACCTGCTTAAATCTTAAATCTTACTTATTTTCTGGAATATCAGCAAGGATGTGATTGAGCTGTAGGGAACAGTCAACAGTTTGTCTGGTTTTCCACTGAATATATATAAAAACCTTGAAACAGGATACATTAAAAACAAGTGAAATTATTAGACAAAGCACTTATATTGAAGAAACAATTAATCATAATAAATTAAAAGCTTGTTAACTCAATCTCACCCAGGAATTGTGAATGTGGCTGTGAAGAATTCTGAAATAAATCTCTCTTTAATTAAACTCATCTTAATGGAAGATGCGTTGCGTTCGTGCATTTATTATTTATTAAAATTTGATGATTAAAAAAAGAAAGAAAACCTTATAGAATAAATTTAAGAGATGTGCGCTCCTATTTTGTGTATCGTTCAAGGACATATGACTGACATTGATTTTTTTTTTTTTCATAATTTTTGTGTCAACTTGCTTGAAACTATAAACAGTTTAACATTTACACTACTCTTCAAAGTTTGTAGTCTTTAAGATTTTGTTTAAATAAATTAATATTTTTATTCAGCAATGATTCATTAAATTGATGCAAAGTAACAGTAAAACATTTATAATGTTGCAAAAGTTTGAAGTAAAATTTTATTCATGTATCATGGTTTACACAAAAATATTATGCATCACAAATGTTTTAACACAGATAAAAAATAAGCAATGTTTCCTGAGCACCAACTCAGAATGATTTCTGAAGGATCATATGAGACTGAAGACTGGAGTAATGGTTGCTGAAAATTCAGCTTTGCCCTTCCTGATTACATTGTTATAAATAACATTATTTAATATAACTGTTTTCACATTTTTACTCCCATATAATTGCAGCCTTGCTGAGCATAAAATACTTCTTTCAAAAAATGTAAATATCTTACCCAATATCCACCATTATATCCAGCATTTAAATGATTATTTAAATTCTTTATTACATGTAACAAGCAACCAAAACGTGCATATTCGTGTGCGTTTGTAAGACAGAAATGAGAGGACTAGTAGACAGAAAGCAGGAGCAGAAAGAAATAATCACAGTCTCACAGTCACGGCAAGCGGTACACACGCTGTTTATGTACGCTGGAAAATGAGGCTTTGAATGCAGTAATCAGCATGTGGCTGGATATCTGCCTGCTCTGAAAAGCCCAGCTCTGATGTGTGGGACAGTCTCCCTGAAAGTGTTCAGAGCTATTTAGTGTGTCATCATCTCCCAGTAACCAGAACTAATGGTCTATTGTTGGCAGGGAGCAATATGAATATTCATTGAAAATGAGCGAGTGATAATAAGACACAGTATAACACAGCAACAGGCTCTGGGTTGACAGAGGACGATCTCAGCTGCCGTTTCGCACATCTATCACTGACTTAATCAGCCATGAACCTCTGAGGAAGCTCAGGTGATGGAAGGATTTCACTGTAGAGGACACACTAGAAACGTCAGTTATTGTACAGCTAATTCCCCAGTATACTCATGCAGAAATTAATTCAGTTTTGAATGCACTAGAAAGGACCAAATGAACCGACTGAGCGATGAGAATGAAAAGACTAATCTGTTATGAGTGAAAACACAACTGCAACCTAAACCAAAAAAAGTCAATCAAATTACTGCAGGCAAACCGAGCATTTGCTGCTGCCAAATGCATCTGTTTGTGGTTGCTTTTCATAGCAAAGGAGGATAAATGGAGGATCTGGCAACGCCTTGAGGGAAGGATAACTGATAAAACATCCTCATTTGATGGGGAAAAGTGCTAGATCAAATTAACAAACTTGTTTTGTTTGTAACAGGCTTGGTAGACTGAAACTAACAGCAAGTTGAAGCCAGTCGAAAATATTTGAACTTTTTTCATTTTTCTTCTTCTTTCAAATTGACAAGAACTCAGAACGTCATTTATTAGGTTCATATAGACACTTTTAATAGCTGATTCTTAATACTTTTCAACAGTTTAACTTTGCGATACATATTTGTTCTTTTCATTTAAACACTGCTGAAATTGCCTCTCATAAATACTAATTAATCATAATTAATTAAAAGCTTATTACACCCAGGAGTTGTGAATGTGGGTGTGAAGAATTCTGAAATAAATCAGCTCACTTTAATTTCACTCATCTTCATGGAAGATGTGCTGCATTGGTGCTTCACCATTTTAAACAAGCAATAAAACGGAAAACAGACAAAGAAATTTAAATCATTAACTGATCTGAATGCAGGAAGTCATCAGAGAGGACTATTCACAGTTTATTATCTGATCAATAGAAGTGTGAGTGTGTAGCGTTTCAAATGATTTTCTATTGGAAGAGATGAAACCGAGTGTCATTATCGAATAAGCCAGAGTGGGACATTTGATTTCCGATAAAATGATGTTGATGCGTCAAAGCACTACAAGCCATACTTTATAAGAACAAGTTGCAAATTCAGTATGACTTCACTGCTATTTGTATGTAAATTGTGGTTCATATACATTTGACAAAGGGCAAATGCTACTGAATCCTTTGATCGATAGAATAGTATATTCATATGTTTATTGTGTGTGTGTGTATATATATATATATATATATATATATTACTCAATAATAGAAAAATATAATTACATTCAATTCAGTTAATATCATCCTGTTCTTGTTCTGATTTCTAAAGACTGGTTGGGACAGATTTGACAATACATACAAATCAGAAAACATCAATAATACATTTCATTTATATTTTACACTTGAGCTGTAATGATAATTCAACAAATTAATTAAATGCTGCAATTTACCTTTTTTAAGTTCTATCCAGTGTTATTTGAGTATCATTTAAACACTATAATAGTTTTAATTTAAAATATTTTGAAACAGTTTTATTTTAATCATTTTCTTTTTTTTAATGTCTATATAGTTTATATGTACATCTTATGTGCTATTTTATTGTTATATAAACATTAATTTTCTTGAAAAATCAACAACAGAAATCTTAAAACTTAAACTCTTAAAATCTTATTTTATTTTATTTTATTTTATTTTATTTTATTTTATTTTATTTTATTTTATTTTATTTCTTTGGTTTGGAGGTAACAAAATCCTTTTCTAAGTACAATTTACATACTGCTGCATCATGGATGAGTGGATTGTTCTTTCCTTCGATCAGGGACGCAGTCAAGATGAAATAACTCTGTCTGTGAGTGACAGACACATTCAAATCAGCCCCAGACACTTGAGATGGAGGATACAACTTTATTATTGTAGACACTAGCGACTGAACATGTGGCTAATTTCATTGCCAACCAACTCAAGGGACCAGGACATCTGCATGGTAACAGAATGATGTTTGACAGATGCTGGTTAAATAATTTGCAGCTGTGTCAGTTCATATATACAAAAATGAATGTGTGTAATTTTTCATAAACAAGATGACCCTGACTACACTGGATATGCAAAGGCAGAGTTAACCTGAGATCTGTGTAGTTATGCTGAGTAAGTTCTTGCTTTTCAAGTACTGTCAAACGATGGAGGACAACTTCAGTGTGACATGTTCAACATATTCATTTGCCAAACATAGTTATGTACTTTATTTCTTATCTTTATTTCTATAGAAAACTCAGTCAGGGACTCAGAATGATTGCAACTTAAACCTCTCAAACTATAGCTTCTCAAACTTCAGTGTTCTCTTTATATGCTTTTGCTGACAGTACCAGCAGATCACTGCCACCATTTCAGCAAAATGGTCATAATTTAAAAAGGAAATGGAGAAAATTTTCAGAAGAGAAAACTGTAGCATTATTGAAAGGACTGCACTGATCTGAGTACTCATCCATAAAGACAAGACCTTGGTGAAAAATGAGAACAGGCAGTAAAATAAATAAAGAAATCTCCAGTCACCGGTGTTGAAATGCAGACACAGTTTATCTCATCACTCTATCCAGAGAATACTTTTAAAGTCTCTTGTGCTCACAAATACCACATTTACCCTTACATTAACTTTTTTAACTTTTTTTGTATTGTCATCTCACATAAACTTTAAAAACTGTAATAAGTTAATAACACTGTAAATGTAATCTTTAGTAAGTCTTAGATCCTAAATATCCATCTTTCATACTATAGATTATAATGTTGTGATGCCTAAATTCACTTAAAGCATTCAAAGCAATATTTCACTTTTACTGCAATAAGTGTCTCGGCAAGTACACAACTGTAGTATTAATGAATTATGTCTCCTCGGCAACTTATAATCTCTATCAACCCACACAAAACCAATTTTAAGCCTCTAAAAGGAAATAATGAAATGTTCACTACATAAGACTTGATCTTAGACACTAGATAATAGAGATACAAATGTATTGCATCCTCTCTGGCACACACAGTACATATAGATGTCATGTTGATGAGACCTTACTAAATCTTACTAAAGTACATGTGCCTGTTACACCCAATATTTTTTCCTCACACAGCTGCCGCCAATGACAGAAACTAGATGGTAGGCTTGTGCAGGGTAAGACAAGTCTAGAATAGCTGTCAGTTGTGAGCAGTGAGCTAGCTAGCAAAGGGAACTGCCATATGATTTTGAAGCGTAGAGACCCTTTGGATCTACTACATCCAGCTGCTGCTGCTTCACCATGCTAATTAGATTAGTTGTGCAGACACTAATACAGTACCTCGGGCCAAGAAACTTGAACATGCTGTCTGTACATAGCCAACAAACCTCTGACTTTTCAGGACAAGAGCTGGATGGTAACCCTGGGTGGGGAAGGCTCTCAGTAAACAACTGGTGACAGATTTTTGCATGGTCAGGCAGATTTCTGAGTTAGCGATCAGTTCTGACCCTTAGCCACAGGGCTGGAGGCAGAAACAAGACATTAAGGCCATCTGGAGAGGGAGTTACATTAGCATGGGTGGAGACAGACTCCCTGATCTGTCACTATGTGTTAGACTGCATCTTCAATGCCCAAGACCAGAGGAGGTTAATCAAAGGGATTTGTAAAAACGTTTGATTCATGAAAATCGTCATTTCTGCTAGAATGTATTGCTTTAGTTTAATTCCCTCACTTGTTCAATCAAAACAAGGCACTATTATATCAGGTAAATTTCACAAATGCTCTAATCAACTATACAACTACAACTCACTCTATAAAAAAAAAAAAAATATATATATATATATATATATATATATATATATATATATATATATATATATATATATATATATATATATATATATATATATATATATTAAATATCAATATATCAATTCAATCTAAAATATGAAAAAAAAGTCTACAAATTAAATGAAATAATTAAATAAAATATGAAACTCAGCATTTAGCATTTTTATTCTCCATTGAGATAAACATGTAAAAACTACATAAAACTACAAATGACATTTTAAAAAGATACATATTTAAATAAAGTTTTACAAAAAGGTATATAAAAATTCAAAACTAAATCTACAAGGAAATTAAAAGTCTTAATTGCATAAATAGTCAGTCAGTTATACAGCTGTATAGAGAAAGAGAGAGAGAAAGAATTTACTAGAAATCAGTTTTAACTTTGATATTTAAAGCGTTAATTGGTGCATTAATTATTATTAATTTCACTGTGATTAATAATAATAATAATAATAATAATAATAGTAACAACAAAATAAATCCAAGGGGGTGAGAAGCACTGCAAGTATTGTTAGCATATGAAGGCCCAAGTGTGTCATTTTGATTTTGTTAGCTTGAAGAGCGATGGCTCCTGGGGCGGAGGCACGTGGCAGAGAACAGAAGCAGGGATGCTGTGAGCTGGATGTCACAGCACAGACCGAGTTGTTCCCAAACACACCAGCCACCCCCAGCCCTAATGTCGCCTGATGGCTTGAATGCCAGGAAAAGGTTACACTCACAGTTTAAGGGACACCAGCATTGCACTGCAAATGCTTATCCAGGCATGTGTGCCGGATGAGACAGATGTACAAGTCAGCATGCAGAAAAAGTGTCAACCACCACAGCGTGAGAGAAAGGCTGAAATATGTACTGTACAAAATGAGGAAAGAGGAAAATAGTCACTCTGTGAGTGAAATGTTAACTCTTACACTCCTGCATTGTTTTTATTAAGTCCAGGATAAGAAAACTCAAAGTAAATTTAAGTATATCTAACCAGCATCATTGTGGTGAGGAAGTTCAAAGATGCAGCATAAAAGCCATTGATATGCAGGATGCGTTCAAATGAAGTTCAAGAGCAATGAAAATGAGGGAACATATGTATGAAATTAAGAAGGCAAGCTTCCTGAGTGTTTATTTTGAAGGAAGAGATAGCTCGTTGCTCCTGGGATACACGTGCATGTATCATCTGAAAGGACATAATGGATAAAGCACAGACATCAATGCTGTGACAGATGGAACACAACATTGTTTGCCTGTGCTGCTGTGTGATGGAGGAACATGGAAAATACTTTTATATGTCAGGAAACAGTATCATAATGTGTGACAGTAAGATGTGACTGTCAGAAAACCCACATTAAGGTGTATGAAAGCATTAGTGTCACAGTAAGTGTACACTCCTCTCACAGGTTTTCTGGGAAAGCACACAAACTCCAGATCCCTGAGTCAATCCTCACTGAATTTTAGAATTCAATCAGCAGTCTGATTGGGTCAATTTGGACTGGGTCTCTCAAGTCAAAAGCAAGAATAACATAACATAGGCGTAAGTTTTCACACACTGCACATTATTGTTTTTCCTTTATGCCCCACCTTTCTGAAACGCATTGTTTGGCCAGCTATCCAGTGCGTTGTGATTGGCCGAATACCTCAAGCATGTGACGGAAATGTTACGCCCCTTACTATACTGTGATGCCGTGTCCCGTTCAGAACACCGGTGCAACAAGACAAAAACAATAAAAGGAGTCATTTGTTGCATCCAGCAGGGACATAATTACGGATTATAATGACGTATACTGTCTTTTTACGTATTGTGTTGCGTATCGCATGTTGTGTTGATTTAGCATGTCTTAATTTTTGATCATGTGTGAATTTGTGATAGGAGAGCTACTCTACACTGCTCAAAACTTGCGTTTGAATCATCAGTGGTAAATCCTTTAAATATGAAAACGTACTTACAGACTGTGAGTCAGAACAGCCGGCATTGTAGTCTACTCTCCCAGGATCAGGAAACAGTCCTCCATAAAATGCGCTATTTGGGTTGAACTGTTCTGGACCAGTGTTTTAAATTCAACTTAACCACTGATTTGTGTCCTATTTTGGAAGGCCAAACAAAGCATTTTCACCTTCACAACAAAACACACAGCATCTCCACAACATGGCGGCACCAACAATACTGCAGCGAGAATCAAGGTTACGCCTTCTTTCTTTGCATGAACATTTTGGCGGCGTTATGCAAATCTTCCCACATCGTGATGTAGACATGTGAGGCATGTTTAATCGAGCCATTTTAGGAGGGTGTGGACGAGTCTTAACTTTTATAAAGAATATCTCTTTGGGTTTGAGACTTTAGTCTTTGCAACCTTGGGGATCTTATCTATTCATGAACAGCTTGTAACACTCCAAAGAGAAAGGAAAACTTGAAATCTCATCATATGACCCCTTTAACCCTCAGGGTACCCTTTTATCATTATCGACATGCAGGATGCTACATTGCTTTCAATCAGAAACCTTTGGTGTCATACATAGACAAGATGGGCATGGGAAAATCACTATGATGAAATTAGATACTGGGGTATTAATAAACACCTGTAATTAAATATTTCTACAATACGTACCCATGAATAAGTGATTTTGCCTGTTTAGTGTTTTATGTTGTTGAGAAGTGGGTAGGTTTAGGGTAGGAGTGGGGTTAGTTGCTCTAGTATCTAAGAAAGTATGAATATCAATACACTTTAAATTTTTTATACTCACATTGTTTTTTTTTTTTTTCAGTTTATACTTTTACACTTGCAAAGAATTTCATGCATCTTGACCTGAGACATGGGTGTCTTGATCTGATGCATAAGAGAAACAACTGTAAGCATTGAAGTACCCTGCATGTTCAAAAATTCATGCTAAAGAGTATCCCGAGCATTAAAAAGTGATGCGAGGGACCCTGACCAAGCATCAATATGTGATGAGTTGGGAGTGAGAACGCCCTGGTAAAAGCATGGCATTTGGGAAAAATTATAAATAGCTGGTTGATTTCCATTCATTGACATAGATTCAGTATGATCCTATTTAGTACAACACACACACATACACATTGTTAAGCATCTGGGGCCTCATTTATAAAATGTTGCATATAAACCGTCCTAAATTTGTTCTAAGATCTTTTCTCAAAGGTGCATAAGTGTGATTTAGTCATGGCCTGTTGGAAGTTGTGGCCTAATGGTTAGAGAGTCAGACTCTGAATGTACAGGGCTCTCTCCACCCTCAATACCACGACTGAGGTGCGTTGAGCAAGGCACCAAACCCCCAACTGCTCCCCGGGCGCTGCAGCATAAATCGCTGCCCACTGCTCCGGGTTTGTGTTCACGGTGTGTGTGTGTTCACTGCATTTAACCCATCCAAAGTGCACACACACAGCAGAGTACGAATTCTGAGTATGAGTCACCATACTTGGCTGTATGTCACGTCCCTTTCAGAGAAAACAAACATGGTGACAAAAACACATGCGTACACCTCTCTTCCAGATGTGACATTTATAAATCGCAAATGACCTTGAAATTGTGCGCAGCTGACTGGTGTCAGGCCTTGTAAATGCCCCTAATTAATATCATTATGATATAAAAGAGCACACGGCAATCTTTCTATGCTTGAGAATGACGAGCACCAAAAAATAAAATAAAAATAAAAGAAAAATAACTTTACTGAGTCTGAAATTAAGGTCCTGCTGGCAGAGGTAGAGGTTTACGTGGAGACACTTTTTATTTAATAATGTGTAATTATTCTGTGGACTAAAAATGTGTGCGTGGTTATATTTTTTCTATTGACTATTATCAAAATTACTACTTCTAGAAACAACAGAAATAATAATAATTATTAACTTTTATAGCTATTCTTATAGGCTTATAGACAAAACAGTCTTAGTTTATGCATTTTTTTCCCCTATTTTACGCAATAGTAGTAAATAAAGACTTCACAATTTCTCTTGTAAAATAAAATAATAAAAAACAACAACATGGAATAAACTTGTGTACAGAAAGCGAGTAAAAAACTCTCAACATTAGGCTACTAAAAAAGTCAGTTTAATCTCGCAAAAACTCCCTTTAATAAAAAATCTGACTACACTGCACAATTAGTCTCTTACACTGCATCTTTGTTGTTTATGACGAATTTGGTGCTTGCATGTACACTGCTTTTATAATTATTGCAGCTTAGATTTTCAAATAGCTGCAGTACTCCGACTTTCCCACGTCAAAGACCGGTTTTATAAATATGAACGTTGCCATGGATTTTAGCGTACGGACACTCTAAGATCAAATCTGTGCGTACGCACATTTTATAAATGAGGCCCCTGAAGTGTATGCTGTCCATTAGGCTATTATGTGTTTGCCTCTTAATAACATTTTGCCCATCTGTGGACAGCAGTGCAGGAAATGGCTGTTCATTATTAACATCTTCTGCACTTACAGTGCATTTAATAAATTATTGGTTTATCAATGGGGTGAAATTACACACATATGCATGAGTATGTTCATGTACCTCTGTTTTAGGGAACTCTGAGTATGTGAACTCCACTGTGGGGACAGCAAGCTGATTGGAGAAAAAGCTCAAATCTCCAGGTGTCTGCAGAGAGCTGACATTTGGACCAGGACAACCACCTCCTCTGCAGCTCATCAAATGTCTCTGAAAAATAAACACACAGGCATGATCATAATTTGTGAGAATATACACCAATATACACCAGTTATTCTAGTCAAAACTATGCTTCTCTCTAGTTAACAGAATAACTTGATTAGACTTTCTACAATGATCTTTTCAGATTAATAAATTATTGATCTGTGGGAATGTACTGTATTTAAGTAAGGGACTTACTAAAAGTGAATAATGAAAAGTGTTTTTCATGTGGCATGTGAGTTGAGTGTTTAAGATTTTTTTTATATGTGATGTGCAGGAAATGTTTGGATTAATGTATTCTAAATATGGTGTTCATTGAATAGCAAATCTCATTTGTAGTTGCATATAATGTGCATCACTAAAGCCCTGCCTAAACCCTTAACTGCTATTGATTTCTCATTGAGTGATGGTTTAGGATTAATCTGTTTTGGCAGAAACTGTCCCCAGGCTATTTTAATAACTTAAAGGTTTAATTGTATTGATCACAAAATGGTTGCTAAATGAACAGATTCTGTTCTGCTGTACAACAATGATGTTTGTCATCATACACAGAAATATATGCACTATGCAAACCTCAAACAAGTGCAAATGATGACTGGCAGGGCCAAAGTCAATGCAAATCTATACAAACACTGGTTTGAAAGCATAACACAAGAAAAAAAAAAAAAAAAAACAGATTGCTGTGTTACAATCAGCTGTGACCAACAACAGTCATCAGAGTAATTCATATCAGACAGGCCCTGAAAAACAAACATAACAAAACAGCTGCAGCTGGACTCAACACCTTACTGTATATATATAGGGATAGCCAGACTTCTTGGGTTCTGGGTGTAAGAGCGAGGTTTAGGAAATATTCCAGATGCATCTTCGATATAAAATATTCATATTCGAAGATTAATCTGAAATATTTCCTAAGCCTCTGACAAATCACTTCTCGCTTTTACACCCAGTACTGTATATTAGGGCTGATCCAAATACCATTTTTTGAGCTTCAAAGATTCGATAGTAAGCAACACCGAATATTCGAAGCTTGGGGGGGGGGGCTGAACATATTCTTCTCTCTAATAAAGGCAGGAATCTCTGTGTGTCTGTCTGTCTGTTTGCACTTTTATTATATCGAGAACCATTCATCCAATCAACTTCATGTGTGGCGTGTGTGTTGCTGCGGACCCAAGGGAGCACAGTGCCTCATTTGGTGCAATATGGACACGCGACACGTTCAGAATGAAACTTTTAATAACTACAGAACAGCGCAAGCCTGAAACGGCGTGCCTCACACGGGCAGGGTTTATATTCTCCCAGAACAGACACTGCACTAGTGATACAAAACACTATTTTTTTTTTTTTATCGCTGCTGTATTGGCAAGTATTTTCCAAGCAAATTAAGTGCACGTTTTTATCATGTGTAAAATTACTAATTAACATGGCGGATAAATGCAGCTCGTTTTTTTTTTTTACACCAACAATATATATGGCACACTACTTAGAGAACTCAGGTGATTTTTCAAACTTGACGTGCTGTTGTGGTAGGGCAGTTTCGAATCGCATATCTGGCACAGTGCCTTTGTCTTGTCCTCACTCATTTTAAAGTGCTCCCAAAGCGCGAATAAAGACCGTTTTGCGGGGGATGCCAGGTGCTCAGAAAAAAAAGAAAAAAGAAAAAAAAAAGATTATTCGAATCTCAAAATTTAAAATTGAATGCCAACCCACCAAACGAATTTTCGAATAATCGAATATTCTGGTCCAGCCCTAATATATATATTATATAACTAATTAGGTAATTTGTCTGACTAAACAAAGCAGCCTGTTTAACTTTTTTTTTTTTTTTTTTTTATAAAATTATTTATTTAATAGGGTTTTTATTTGAAAGGGAGGCACATAATAAAATGCATTATCATCTTGACTTATTAATATTTATTATGTGAAATGATGATTTGCAAAACAGTTATACATACCCCAGAGACAGTATATATCCCTTGTGTGTCTATTTTTGCACTGTGCATGGATTACTGTAAAATTCAGTGCTTCATTCTGAAAAAAAGTGGACTCCATCTTCATAGGCAGCAAAAGCCATTAAAGTCAAAATTAGCCACACATTCCTGAGGTAAAATGTGACAGCAGAAACAGCTTGGGAGCGGCGGGAAAGAGGGAGAATAGGTAATTTCTGCACAGCAATTCTTTTTCACTGTGAGGAGAATCAATATTTAATTTCTCTGTCTGCAATGATAACGAGATGGCAAAATCATTGTTTATATATTTGAGCTTGAATAGACCTGTAGGTAGTGAGAGATAGATAGAGTCGCAGTGGCAGATGAAGCTGCTCGTCCACTCAGCTGATGTGAAACAAACAGCATTGCCTGCTAAAGACCATTACCAAATGAGCAGGCGTTTACCATGCCATTGTGATCGCTGTGATCCAGTGACTGAGAACTTCCACCCGCACATAATCAGAGGCAGCCAAAGGGAAGGTGCACAACAGTTTGGGAAGGAAGATATGATCAGATCAGCTGCATTAGTGTTCCTTTAACTACAGCCATTTATCCTGGGGGTTGAATTAGTTTAATAACAATAATTGTAAATGGGGCTATAATAGCTAACATTTCTTCTTGTTCATACACAAGCTTTAGTTTATGTCAACATCAATGTTGTTAATTTGCCTGATCACAATCAATTGGCCACAATCAAACAAATGGTTATATATAACTATTTCAGTAGTTAGACATTGATTTATCAGTTTAAAATTTAACACAAATTTGGTCAGTTGGGTTGTTTTGCCACTAATACAGTTTTATCAAACGTTAGTGTATTTGGCTACCAAGAAATATGTGAATCAAGAGAATGGAATATTGGATAGAAATCTGAAATAAAAAAGCAGAAAGAATTAAGTAAAATAACACATGTTTAGCAGTGTAATGTTTTGTGTAATGTTAGCTATGAGGTTAGCCTTAACAGATATTGATGGCCTAAATAAATAAATAAATAAATAAATAAATAAATAAAAATAATAATAATAATAATAATAATAATAATAATAATAATAATAATAATAATAATAAAATAAATTTCTAGGAGGGGAAATTACTCTTGATGTATGTACATCGCTGGCCATTATTAGTTGATAAATAAAATGCAAGTGCAAGTGTCAGAATGTGTTCTATGAGAATTGTATGAAATTCACAGGGGCGAAAGCTGTCCATAGTTGAACAAACACCCATAATGGCTAGATGCATTCCTGAATGCTTCCCACTGTTTACTGTACACTGCTATTTTAGTTAGAGGCTATGTGTGGGAATGATTTGAAAAACTCACTGTATACAGTAAGAGGTACCTGACATAATTCAGCAATTATCAGCTGCAAAATGACCATTTGAGAGCGAGAGGGGCCAGCAAATCTGCGAACAAAACCGTTATCTTGTTCTGAATGCTCTGGAGATGGAGAATGACCTTGCATTGTGGAGATAATTTATTCTCAGAGAAGGTGACCTTTGGAAATTACATTTGCAGAGAAGTGGAATTGGAACCGCTGATACATTTATAAAAAGAAAAGTCAAAATGGATGCATAAGACTAAGATTATAAAAAAACAAAACAAACAAAAAAAAACAAACAAACAAAAAAAACAAGATGGGTGAATGGTCTGCTGTTGCTGTACAGATGGTGGCACACTGGAGCCTTTTAAAATGAGAGGAAATATAAACCAGGATGAGCTTCTTTTTTGCATAATGCATTCATTTAAATTGAAACAGCAATACTGAAATCATTTGAAAGTGTTTTCAGTGGCATTTAAATAACAAAAATACTTTTTGAAATGTGATCCTGATACTACAAAGCTCAATGAAAAAAGTTTTTGCTGTTTTACAGCAACTTGTTAATAACTTCAAATGACATAAACCGACATCACTGCCTTCTAAATGAAACCAGTAATTAACAGCTTTTAACGTTTGTTCTGTTTTCGTGCCCATTATTCATCCCTCTAAGTGACCCTTTTTTAATCACAGAAACATCCATTTGTCTAGTACTGAAAGAGGTGACATGTTTTCTCATAAAATATTTGTTTAATTAAACACCTGGATACATGTGGCAAAACTTTGAGCTTAAGCTGCCAGGAGAGCAGGTTAGATTCCTGATGAAAAACAAGTTCCCGGGATAAACAAGTGTAGTGCGAGCGGAGAGAGGCCGCTAATTTGTTGCCTGTTGGCCAGCGAGAGGCTATTGATTGGGAACTAATTGATTGCCAGCTGAAGTGATAAACCATGTGCTTGTGCAGACAGCATCACTAATACAGGAAGGGAGCGCCTGAAATCACATCGTGGCCTCCAGTGTGGGAGCAGAGCCCGCCGTTCCGCACATGCTACGGTGATGAATGATCTCCAACATCTGTGATCAGACCCTGTGCTGCACTCTTTATTCAATCGATGAGTTCTCTGTGTGGTTAAGCACAAATCTACGATGGTTAATGCAGGGAAATGATTTAATCTAGTGAAAGGCACTGCAGTGTTTCGAATGCAATGCATTTGGCTGGAAAATGGTCCACAAATTGCTACAAAAATCATTATAGAAGTAAAACGTCATTTTTGCCAAGTCATGATTATAGTGAATGCAAGCAATCAAATCTCAGTGAATGCATGACAGATGTAACACAGTGTAAGCGGCATTTACTACTGAAGTCATTTTATTTCATTTCGTCCTGCAAGGAAAACCCCTCAGTTTAATGACTACATTTTAGTGTTTAGTGCTAGCAACTCATAAGAGACAAACAGGGCTGGAGTTCTTTTTATGACTGTGAAATGGGCATTGGGTTGTGTTTAAGGGAAGTAAGACATAGAGTGAAATTCTTACATGAAAGAAATTTAATGTTTCTTTCTGCCAGTAGAGAAGTTGGAGTGAGGAATCACAGCTGTGCTTCCAAACTCTGCTTCACAAATTACTAAAAAAGTACTGAAACACAAAATACATGATGAGAAATACAAAACAAAATGTTTTTCAGACTTCATCTAACTATATTTGTGAGTAATGTCTCTCAGAGTTATTTGTAGTTTTGTACTTTTTTTTGTTGCTGTTGTTGTTTTGTTTTTTGTTTTTTCTTGTAAGTCCCGCCCATTTGAGATCACAGCTAAGCATATGACAAGTCAGGGCTGCAGATGTTTAATAATCTTTGAATGAAAATAAGCACACAGAATGTATATACAGTATATATATATACAGTACAGGTCAAAAGTTTGGAAACATTACTATTTTTAATGTTTTTGAAAGAAGTCTCTTTTGCTCATCAAGCCTGCATTTATTTGATCAAAAATACAGAAAAAACAGTAATATTGTGAAATATTATTACAACTTAAAATAATAGTTTTCTATTTGAATATACTTTAAAAAAAATTATTCCTGTGATGCAAAGCTGAATTTTTAGGATCATTATCATTATCATAATTCCACAATCAGAGACGAGGCTGTTAAATTCTGACCAGATCACGCGATCACACGATCACTTCAACTTTAAACACTTATTATCTTATTAAAAATGCATCACTGTATAAAGGTCTGCTTTTATTTGTGTACACTCACAATGAAAACAAAACATTGTTCTTTTTTTTTAAAATAAAGAAAACTAATAGGATGTCGCTTTCTGCCATTTGAGTTACCTTTCTGTGAACAAATAAGCCTGTCACAAAAAATTAACTGAAACTGCTCAGTGAATATAAGCTACATTACGTGTCAAACAGTTTTTCCCCCTTAAACTAAATCAAATATATTTCAAGAATTTATTCCTTGTATGTTTATTAAGTATGTATATATTTGTATGTATATGCACTGCAGATTATATATTTAACATAATGTAATAATATTTAGTATTTTCACATCTAGGTGGAAGTTTTTTTTTTTTTTTAATTCGTACTAGTGTCTGTTCAAAATAAATGAAAAGAAACCGAGCATAGTAGATTTTCTGTTGTAATACGTATATGTGTATTATAATGTATTATAAGTACCACATGTATTAAATGTATTAAGTGAAGAAAAATATGTAGTACAACTTTTTTCAACATTAATAATAAGAAATTAAGAAATGTCTCTTGAACACCAATATATATATAAAAGAAAAAGTAGAAACTAGTTTTAAACTAGGATGATATTTCACAAAATACTTCTTTCAAAAATATTAAAAACCTTTTTAATTAAGATAATACCAGTCAAAAGTCTGGAATTAAGCTATTTTAATGTTTTTGAATGAAGTATTTTATGTTCATCAAGGCATATGAATTTATTTGATTAAAAGTGCAATAAAAACATTAATATTGGTAAATGTTAATACAATTTAAAATAACAGTTTTCTAATTGAATATATTTTCAAAAGTAATTTATTCTTGTGATGGCACAGCTAAATTTTCAGCAGACATTACTCTAGTCTTCAGTGTCACATCCTTCAAGTCATTCTAATATATTTTATTTTATACACTTCACAGTGAGGCACAGTGTTTTTTTTTTTTTCATAGAAATCTGACATTATGTCCTTTATTAATCACAAAGGAATCTATCTTCCTTTCCATTGAAAAATTAATACAGGAAGAAACAATTGTGGGTAACAGAAAGCTATTGTGTTGAATAGTGTGGGTGACCAATGGCTCACTGTTACAGAGATCTAAGATTGATTGCTGCTACCAAATCCATTATCTAATCTAACGTCATTTTTGGCCAGGTCATGATTATAGTGAATGCAAGCAAATCCAATCTCAGTGAATGCATGACAAGATGTAACACAGTGTAAGCGCATTTACTACGGAAGTCATTTTTATTTTCATTTCGTCCCTGCAAGGAAAAGCCCTCAGTTTAATGACTAACATTTTAGTGTTTTAGTGCTCAGCAACTCATAAGAGACACAAACAGGGCTGGAGTTCTTTTTATGACGTGAAATGGGGATTGGGTTGTTGTTTAAGGGAAGGTAAGACATAGAGTGAAATTCTTACATGGAAGAAATTTTAATGTTTCTTTCTGCCAGTAGAGAATTTGGAGTGAGAGGAATCACAGCTGTGCTTCCAAACTCTGCTTCACAATTACTAACAAAAAGTACTGAAACACAAAATACATGATGAGAAATACAAAACAAATGTTTTTTCAGACTTCATCTAACTATATTTGTGAGTTAATGTCTCTCAGGAGTTATTTGTGTTTTGTACTTTTTTTTTGTTGCTGTTGTTGTTTTGTTTTTTGTTTGTTTTTTCTTGTAAGTCCCGCCCATTTGAGATCACAGCTAGCATATGAAAAGTCAGGGGCTCCAGATGTTTTAATATCTTTGAATTAAAAATAAACACACAGAATGTATGTATGTGTATATATATATATATATAATATAGTCTATATATATATATGTATATATATATTATATATATATATTATATATATATTATTGTAGCAATCTGGACCAATCAGACACCCATTTCTCACTTGTGAACTCAACTACATTTTCCATAGGAAAGACACATAATGCCCAGCAAAATTGACCTCTTCTCTAATTAATTCATAGGAAAACCTTTCTTCGAATGAACACTCATATACTTCAGGTCATTGTGTATGTTGTTACTCTTCTGGTATATTGTCTTGTATTGTACTGTATACTGTTTTTATGCATGCTTATGATAGAACCACTCGCTCATGTAATCTTACCTATATGTAATCTTACCATGTTTAGTATCTATGAATTTGTCTTCTGATGATCTAAACAAAAGTGTATATATTATGGTACATACAGTAGGCAATATATTAGTGTTCTAAGAATCTTTAATAATTTTGCATCAACATGCAATCAAGTTCCATATGCCAAATTAACAATGCTCTAAACAAAGGGGCCGTAAAACTCTCCAGTATTTCCAACCTCCCCACTTGAAATTTCAGCCTTTCCATTGGAAAAGCCCATCCTGAGTCTTCTAAGACCTTAAAGGCCTCACCTCAGTGACCCGCCTTCAGTCTGAGGTTTTCTGTTAGATTCTGAGAAGATGAGGGTGTAAGCTAGACTCTTCTGTACGCTTAAGTTTTTGTGCCAGGCCTTGTCTTTCCATTCATCAAGATCCTCTGACCTCAGAATAGTTCTTTTCTCATCACCTAACTTCAGCCAACCTACTGGAGCCCCAAAGTGCATCAGGAGTCTCTTTCAAACAGGTGAGACGTTCAAGTATCAAACTTAGTCTTATTAATTGAAAAATTAATTATCTTTTGCACCTTTTACAAAGGTGTGTTTGAACTAAGAAACTGATTCCTCAAGGCTGTAGATCTGCTGAATATCAATTTGTACCATAGCTTCATGTCTTTATTTCTCTTCTATTTAATGCTTAAGCTTTAACCTTTTTTTCCTAGGCCAACTGTATGCATGTGTTTGTGTGTATGTTAGACTAGTTTACGTGTTTATGTAGTTAATAAAGTCTTACTTTTATCACACTTGAGGTTGTTCATTGTTTGCTCATAACTGGAGTCCCTAATCATGCAGATTTTTGCTACATGCTCTGAGTAATATTGTACAGTAAGAAAGTTATTTTCCTTAACCAGTAAATGAATGTACTTAGAATTGACAGACAGTTGACACTGAGATGTCAAGTAAATACTTACAGCGGGATCTAGATATTTATAATTAATTATAACTAGTTATGATTAATTATTCATATTTTTCCCTTTGAGCTGATTCGCTACAATATATATAAATATATTAGGGGTGGAATGATACATGTATTCGTACCGAACCGTCACGGTACGGACATCTCGGTTTGGTGCATGAGGCCTAACAACGAATACAGGCAATTCACCCCAATCCAGAAAGGGGCACCCATATGGGATAAGATCTCTCTGCCATAATTCTGTGCTTTGCAGACGCGCAAACTGAGTTTTGAGGAGAAAATGTTTGTCTCGCAAAGAAGATAGTAATTCAAGCCCACAAAAATCAGAAATTTTGCATTTAATATTTTTTTGGGATTTGTTGCAGACCTTCTCTTTTTTCGCATGCAACATTTCACTATTTTGCTCCCTTGATGCCCACCCTCAGTGCTCTCTAAATGACAACGGCTCACTTGCTCAACACAACCCGGCATTACAATATGCCATAATTCCAGACAATCAGAGACGAGGCTGTTAAATTCTGAGCAGATCACGCGATCACATGATCACTTCAACTTTAAACACTTCATTATCTTATTAATAATGCATCACTGTATAAAGGTCTGCTTTTATTTGTGTACACTCACAATGAAAACAAAACATTGTTCTTTTTTTTTAAAATAAAGAAAACTAATAGGATGTCGCTTTCTGCCATTTGAGTTACCTTTCTGTGAACAAATTAAGCCTGTCACAAAAATTAACTGAAACTCAGTGAATATAAGCTACATTACGTGTCAAACAGTTTTTCCCCCTTAAACTAAATCAAATATATTTCAAGAATTTATTCCTTGTATGTTTATTAAGTATGTATATATTTGTATGTATATGCACTGCAGATTATATATATTATATATTTAACATAATATAATAATATTTAGTATTTTCACATCTAGGTGGAATTTTTTTATTTTTTTTTTAAATTTTTACTACTGTTTGTTCAAAATAAATGAAAAGAAACCGAGCATAGCAGATTTTCTGTTGTAATAAAATCATATTGAACCACGACCCCCCCAAACTGAGGTACGTACCATGACATCAGTGTACTGTTCGACCCCTAATATACGTATATGTGTATATATATATATATATATATATATATATATATATATATATATATATAGATATATATATATATAGTGTTTTTTTTTTTTTCATAGAAATCTGACATTATGTCCTTTATTAATCACAAAGGAATCTATCTTCCTTTCATTGAAAAATTAATACAGGAAGAAACAATTGTGGGTAACAGAAAGCCTATTTGTGTTGAATAGTGCTGGGTGACAATGGACTCACTGTTACAGAGATCTAAGATTGTATGCATAAGACACCTTCTTCCGAAGCCTGCCAAATGCTTTCACTAATGGCTTGCAATTAGCGTGTCATGGCACACACACAAAACATGCATTATCTTGATGAAATCCCAGCAAAAAGGGTCTAATCTAGAGAATGGCAGATGTTATCGTGCTGGGGACCCGACCAGGCTTTTATGAAGTGTTGAGTGACAGGACTGCGGTGCCACAGAATGAAGAGTTACAGCCCAACGGACTGCTGAGGGCAGCTGCTCATTCGGTCCTGCCACGTGATTTCAATGGAGGAGTCCGCCCTCAGTGGCCTTGCCTTCTGTTTGTATCTGGGAGGAGTCCGCCCTGGATTCCGTTTTCTTTTGTTTGGAGTTATGTTTTTATCTTAGGTAACAAAGTCACAAAGTGCTTCACAAAATTAATTAAAATATACACTAACAGATATACTCATGCACATAACATACAAATATACACAAATACACAAAAACATACAAAACCATATTGCTAATTAAATGCTTGTCTAAAAAGATGCGTCTTAAGGCATTTTTTAAAAGCCTTAGAGTACAGTTTAAAAATTTTTTAAACTGTACTCTAAAACTGATTGGAAGCCAATGTAGAGCCTTAAGTATAGGTGTAATATGTGTTCGTTTCTGTTGGTCTTATTCAAAAGTCTTGCAGCTGGCATTCTGTGTGGCAATGGAGGAGTCCGCCCTCAGTGGCCTTGCCTTCTGTTTGTATCTGCACGTGTTATTCAGCTAACAGTGGCAAAAGCATGCCCGGCTGCATTATCAGATACAGGGGTTAGTGGTTTTCGGTTGGTGTTTAGTATGAAACTTGGTTCTTTGTTTTGTTTTTTGGTTTTTTGATTATTGATCTGGTATGTTCTGTAATATGTCATTAATTTATCATTCACAGGGTTGCCAAAATGTCAGAATGTTGTTTTTCTCTTATTTTGTTGTAGCCAATCGCTGGGATGTTTTGACCAGCCAGCCTGGTCTCATCGTTTATACATAAATATTAGTACATAATGCTCAGAAGCACAAAACGTTTGATTGATGCTGAAATGTACTGTACAATTTTGCCGAATTACAACGTATAAGATGCAAATTTACTACGCATTTACAGATAAACAACTTAAAATATTTATGAATATATAATATCAAGACACTAGTATCAATGCATTTTTTAAAATCATTTTATCGATAAACAATTTAGATTTTTACACCCCTTAACCTACCCCCAAACCTAAACCTACCCATTTCATAATGGACATAAAAAGATATAAATATGTACAGTAAAGAAAAAATGACAGACATATAATTTATTTACTGCAAAAATGTCAAAAGCCGTACCAAAAGGCTCATTCAAACACGGTCAAAAGTCTCATTTCTCAATCAAACTGAATAAACATACCCAAAGACACTGGAAGGCAAGCCTGCAACCTTTAACCAAAAAAGCATAACGGCTAATGCTAACGCTGCCGCTTTGGTGGAACGCAGGGAAGGAGACCAGAGGTCGTTTTGTTTGAATGTATGTCAGTGGAGGAGAGGCTTCACTATGCTGAATAAACAGCTTTTTTAGGGAAATAGCTTATCATTTAATGAATCGACACAACCTGTTCGCTAATCTTCAACATGTTTTACACTAAGCAGTACTTTTGTTGGGATCTATATGTAGATTTTACCTCGATAAAAAAAAATAAAAAATTAAGAGAAGTCAGAGTAAGGGATGTTGAAACAGCTAGGACTAATTTATGGCATTATTACCAGCAAATATGTATCCCATTAATAATTAATACAAAATTTGCAATATTGTGTATTGTCTAAAAATACTAATGTTTTCTTTCTTTGGTTTTCAGGTTTTACCTGAAATTAGACTTGAACTGTAATGACTATTATGTGACCGTAGAACTGTGGTGTCACTGCCATTGTATGATTAGCTGAGGTGACTCGCGTGATTCAAGATAGTCGTTACGCTTTTCCCAATGGTAAATAATACAAACCCTCTTATCTCCCAATAATCAAACAACCTCTTGTGTGTCAGTGGGGGCTCTGACAAGACGTGCTCGCTGCAGCCCGTAGCGCGATGATGTACTGGATCAGATATATTACATAGTGGATGTTTTACATGCATATGCTGTAGTAGGTTTCGAATAAATTTACATTTTCATTTACAATTTATCATTTAGCAGACGCTTTTATCCAAAGTGACAAATGAGGACAGTAGAAGCAATCAGACCAACAAAAAATCAACAATATATAAGTGCTGTGACAAGTCGATTAGCCTAACACAGTACATGTAGCAAGGATTTTTGGCCTACATTACAATGTAAAAACGTTAATGTCTAAATTCATCCACAATGTTTTTTTTTTTCCCCTACTGGTAAATTCAAAGCTTGGCATTTATTTATTTTTTTAAATACTGAATAGCCTGCATTTCATATTTTATCTCCAGGATGCCCAAATAAGTACTGTATCCATTATTATAAGGATACAACAAGCACTGCAACATGATATGCAGACATTACACTGTAAATAGCTAATTATTAAGATATACATCATTCTGAAAGTGTTAAATGTCTTTTTGACTCTTTGTAGCCTATCCCTCAAGGTTTAACTGGGGACATTTGGTTAATGCCAATCCATTTTGTTTATTTAGATTTTATATTATTGTAAAATTTTAGTAATAATAATAATAATAATAAAAACAAAACAAAACAAAACAAAACACTAAAATTATATTAAGGCTTTACCTCGCCTCAGTCAGGGCTTTCCTTATATATATAAGGAAAAAAATATCTCTAGAGAGAGAGAGACAGAGAGAGAGAGTGAGAGAGAGAGAGAGAGCTCTCGTAATAGAATGAATAACAACAAATGTATTTAGCCATTAGAACGCTGTTCTATCCTCTTAAGACCCAAGGAAAAAAGTTTTAGGGAAAAAAAAAAAAAATGTAAAAGATATTTATGCTATGTCCTTGGTAGAGGACATCGGGACTCAATTTAAAAAAAATAAAAAAATAAATAAAAAGACATGAAAGAACATGCATAGGCAAAAATATATATATATTTTTTTTTTTAAGTCACCAATACATTTATATTTTTCAAGATTTTTATTTTTATATTTTTTTTTTAACCAAACTTTGTATAAAGATTATTTTCAACTATGTTATAACAGAATGATTCAATATACCAGTTTTCTTTCTGCAAAATGTTTGTAAAATGACCATAAACGGGTTTTCTCATTATATACAATGTATCTATAAACTAAATCTAATTTGCATATTAATGTGTTTTTGGGGCAATATGTAATGAAAAAAGAAGTGTAATAATGGGAGTAATAATTGACAAGATTTTCATAATAATATATAATATTTCATAGAATATTGAAATATAATTTATTTCCCTCTTCACTTGTTATGTCTCCCAAAATGCGTAATGAACATGCTTTTAGTCCCAGTGTCCTAATATGAGGACATGTATAAAATCACATAATAATATAATCTGTGTAAGCCCATTGAAACACAACTACATCTCTGCATTACTGTTTACATTATATCAAAGGTGCACTAAGCGAATGGTTTAGCTCCGTTTCACATGGAAAATGACGTTCAACACTCCAACATTTACACAGGTCCTACCTCTTACCTCTAATGTTTTGTTCCTCCGAAATCTTCGTTCTTTTTTTTTCGGAATTTTCTTGTTTTTTTTTTTGGATTTTCTAGTTTTCTTTATTTGATCTGATTGTGTGCTTTCTTTTCACTATCTTTGCGATTTATTCTTCTTATTGTTGATTGGCAGCCAGTGTGTTTTGGGACTCGGTGTGTTGGTGTTCGTAAAATGTGTTTTAAAGTGTTTTTTGGTGTTCCGTTTATGTACTTGCTTCAATAACAGCCCAGCCCACTTTGCACATGCGCAATAAAATCCAATACTGCGCATGTGCGTTATACATCCACTGCTTAATGGATCTGATCCAATATGTCATCGCGATACAGGATGCATTGAGGACAGACTGGGGTTTTGATGCTTACGGTTGCTGCTCAAGAAAGAGATGAAGATCGCTGAATAAAGTCTTGAGTTTGGGTCAGTTTCTCACAGTCTTAAGGATTCTGTAGATTTAGATTACAGCGCACACATACAATTGATTCCTTCTGTAATTATGCTGCAGTTTTGGTGTATTTTACTGTTCTATTTTCAGTCACAGTATGACTGCTAAAATGTCTTTTGTGTCCCACGGCAAACAAAGTAAATATTACATGATAAGCAATGGTTAAACGATTGCAGAAATGTTATTCATTTTTAGGGTTTAAAGTGCAGTCTTGTTTAACATTATGTATTCTACGGAACAAGTTGACAGCAGAAATCAGAACAGAACAAAATGTTATCATTTCATGTTAAGTAATCGAGTAAACTTCATTTAATAAATGCAATTGAAAACACAATGTCATCGATATGATAACTGAATATAATATAATAAAAATGTTAATGCCATGTTTATAGCTATGAATATGTCAATATTTTAAGTTTCAGTGACTATGCAAACGTAAGTAAATGTATGTTTTGTAGAACCATATTTTATGTAAAATAAATACAAATTCTCATGAGATCACGTTGGACCAGCACTTATAGTGAGTCTGCAGCAAAGCTGAGCTTTTTTAGAGCGTAAATTGTTCGAGAGTTTTCATTTTGAGAGAAAGTCTTAAAACGTCATGAGAAGACAGCCACTGTGCTTTGATACAAAAATTGCAACACATATAGGTGGCTGGATTTCCAATTCTGTAGAGGAAAAAAATGCTGAGATAATATGGTTAATGTGATATGTGAAGAGGCAGACGATTGCACTTGAGAACAGAAATTCACATTTACCTAGATGGTTTTATTACAAAAGCCTGAAAAAAAAAAAAAAAAAAATTCTACTGTGACAATGATCGCTTTTCAGGATCAACTATTCAGAATTCAAAAATGATTAGCCGCATTTCCACTGCAGACACAAGATTTAAACAGGCCAGCCAGGGCTACAGCTTACAACTACGACCTTCGAAGCAACAATCAAACAGCATAAACTGGTATTTATGATTATTTCACATAGAAGAAGGACACACGTATTGAATTGCGTCTGTACCAATGGGTTTGTTATCACACGCTCCATTAATCCTTCAGCACCAAAGAGTGCACATTTAGAAAGATAATGATAAAGTCTCAATTGTTCACACTTCATTTCTTTACAGAGGATGATTCTATATTACCATATTAATTTTCCACTAAATTATGTGAACATCTGATGAATTTGAGCACTCTCTCTCATCTTACTGCCATTACACGTAGTGGGGAAGAAATGTAATCAAATATAATGTAATCAAATATAATTAATAAATAATAGCAATTTAATGAGTTTCTGTTTTTATAACATACTGTAGCTATGCCTATGATATAGGACTTAGCCTATCACACAAACAAGAGTTTCCTGTTTTTTTAATATCACAAATGTACAATAAACAACAACTTACAGAGTAGCTTTCAGACACAAAATTCCATTTTGCTCCGTCAGAAAGAAAATAGAACAAACAGCAGAACCACTGCATCTCTGAACAACAGTGTTTAGTCCCTTAACGTTAAGGGCCAGTAAATGATTCAATAAGGCTACAAGTACAGTCATCTGCAAAGTTGAATGAATCAGCTTTTTAAAAGAACTGGTTGATTCAAATCACTCATTAAGACAGTCACTAGCTGCCACCTACTGGCGGTTGTAGTTTCATATTTAAAAAAAGTGACATTTCATTTTTGCAATCATTTAATATTTCTACATTAAAATTTTATATTTAAACAACATTTATGTACAATACATCTATGAATTTTGTTGATGTAATTTGATTGTTAATAGCCAGCATATTTTATTTATTTATTTATTTATTTATTTATTTATTTATTTATTTTTTATTGAATTTATTGATTAAATAAGAACCTCACATAAGAGGACTCAGATATGAAAATAACTTTTATAATACTAATAAGCCATCATCTCTGGCTTTTTTTTTCTTTCTCAGTTATTTCAGGGTTTTGATCTCTCAACTGAGAGAACACACCCTGTTTATTATATTATAATAAATATTTTATATAACATTTAAACTTTGACTACATGTTGCACATTAACTGTAGTATTTATGAACCTCAAAGCATATGTTTGTGTATTTTGTGTTACTCCACAATGATGTTCTATTTGAGGGCATTTGTAATGTAGGGATAGGGTCAAAACAAAACCTCAAGCCCAGGGGCCCCCAACCCCTAAGTCCTGCCCTGCCAGTACTCCTTCCAAATAAAAAAGCCAATCAGTAACTGGCAAAGTCATCATTTGGTATTCACGTCATTGTGCCAACATTGCTCTTAAAGCTCCATAGAATCAGATGTCCCAGCTAACAGGAAACATTCGCAGAAGTTTGGATAATGTTCTGGCAAGGTGCTATCAAAGTTATTAAACAACTGTTCTTCCAGTTGTGTTAAAAGAATGTTCATTCAGAGTTATCTGGCCTTTAATAATGTTCTCAGAATGTTAGCTCAAAGTGATATACATTGTTCATGGAACATTTTTTCCCTCCTTCCTGAAACATTTTAGTTTCGTCCAACATTTTTTAAACATTAGTAGATTATGGGAAGTAAATCATTGTTTGCAAAATTATAAAATGGAATTCTTCTTCTTCTTCTTCTTCTTCTTCTTGTCAGTTTATGATACCATCAATTCAGTTCAATTAGATAGGAACTGCACTTGCATGACTAAAATAGCTGCCCGAGTGCATTCCCAAGATATTGGCTGAGTGAACTGACTTGCTTGAAAGGGACTTTGGCTCTGATGTTGCACTTGAAGTAAAATTTAAATAAAGTGGAAATTGAGCCTTTAACTTATGGAGCACTGATTTCGCAAATGCTTGCATTTTTTACTCCATGTCCTTGTGACATAACATCCATTGTAAACTCTAGTATGTAGAGGTTCTGACTGCACAAAATCAAAAACATCAAAGCAATCTAAAAAAAACAAACAAACAAAAAAAAAAACAAAAAAAAACATTCAGATTGCTTGTATAGCAATCTGCATTTCTCTATTCACATCTGAATACAATTGTGCTGTCACATTTGATATAAGTCAGATTTATATTAACTAATACGAGGTATGGCGTGGGAGGGAATACAAGGTGGGCCAAAATAAATCCCAAGGTTATTATTAAGAGCACAAGATGCGATGTCCTTTATCTGTCAGAGATAATAGAATGTGATGATATATAATGCTTAGGACACATGAATAATGAAACAAACTTGCCTTGATCATTATTTAGTGTGACTCACCTTAACGATCATAGTGACATTTGATTTAAACAAAAAAATAAATAATAATAATAATAATAATTAAAAAATAAATAAATAAATAAATAGCAGTGTTTTTGGCAAAAGTTGTGCATATGTGAATGTGACCTACATTTTGAGCTCTACAAACTCCTGTGCTGTCTGAATAAATTATTCTATGAAAGAGATGACCGGTTTTACTTCCTTTGCAAGAGACATGGATTTTTAGAGAGGATTACCCAAAGCTTAACAGGTTTTAAAACAACTAATCTAGAAAAAAAGAAGAAGAAGAAGAAGAAGAAAAAAAAAAACCTTTACATAAGAGAGTCAGCTGGTTATGAGAGCTGTTATGGCAAGTTTGGCTGTTCAAGAGGAGATTAGATTGAATACAACTACTGTGATCACTATCAGCTTAAATCCTACTATGCAGTACATTTTCATAAAAAAAATAAAAAATAAATAATAGATAGCCTTAATTCTTAAAGAAGATGATTATTGTTTATATTATACATACCAACAAAAATGTGTTAGCTAAACAGGGTTGAATAAAAACATACTGTAAACAAGTAAAATAATTTAAATGTCTGGGTGCTGAATAGCAGTCCAAACAGAATGAGAGTCCAAATAGCTAATAAAAATATCACAATAATTCACAAATAATCCACAGTCCATCAATTAATGTCTTTTGAAGTGAAAAGCCACATGTTCATAAGAAACAAATCCAAGACCTTTTAACTGTAAATTGCCACTTCCTGACAAGGCAAAAGTCTATAATCTATAATACTGCTTCCTCCATGGAGTGAACAAATCCATCCACTGTCTTCTCAAATTAAAATCCACTGACATGTTTGTTTAAAACTGTTTTCATTTGTAAACTGTGCTTGATATGTGCATATTTCTCTCCTGATTCAGATAAGACAATTTTTCCCTGGAGAAAGCGATATTATGGATAGAGGACTCATATTTCAGCCAGAAGTAACGGTTTGAAGTTAAAAACATCTTAATTCAAACAGCCGTGATGTTGCGCTCTCTTCTAAAATGTTTTATTTATGTGATTATGTGTTTAAATTACGCATGAGTATTCCCAAACACTATGACAGTGCAATCTCTGTGTGAGATATGTGATTGCTTATTTTGTCATATTTCTGAAAAATACTAAAATACGTGTTTGGGTTAAGCGATTTTTCAAAAACCCTTTAGAAAACTGATTCGGGGTGAGTAGCAAAACAAACTAGTAGCCAATCAGTAGTAAAGGGCGTATCTACTCATGATGTGGAGGAGAGAGTGTTCAGTGCACAAGACGGACATTTGCAGAGCCGAGCGACAGAAAGATAGTGATGGTGGATAAAAAACAATAGAGGAAAACATCTGCGGAACAAAAGAAGGCTTAAGGCAATAAGGCAAGAAGTAGGACCCGTGTAAATATTGGATCAGCTTTCCAGTGCCGGAGAGAACTCAAGGAGCATAAGGCCTGCGATCGGATTCCTAGGTTGCTTTGTTTCTTCTCAATAGGTGAGTAACACCATGTCTGTGCTGCAATAGCTAAAGTCTGTCTGGTACACTGGATGCGACAAAGCAACCACTGAAAATTTGTTGAAATTTGTGTCAATATGTCATAAATAGAACACAGCAGCAGTTTATATATATAATATTGGTTTTGCTTTGTTTCACAGAATTAATCGTTGATATGCATACATATGTGTGGGGTAGAGCTATCAATATAGGGGCGAGACCCTTTTGGGGTAGGGGCGTGTTTTTTTTGGTGATTTTAAATGTCAACACTGGCTACCAGAAATTGCTTACCAGACTTTTAAAGTAAAAATAGATGATAAATACGTCATTCGAATGTAATTAAATACTAAGTATTTTGAGTGTCTTGTTCATCATTTTTGTTTTCATATAAAAGCAACAGAACTGAAATTATATCAGTGACAGAGCGCTTGAGTGTGAATAACGCGATATCAACCTTTGTTCTCGTAGGTATCTGTTCAACTTAGAGAGGTCAGATCTGTCCGTCTTGACTGCACTTATTTCACTCCTCCCCTCACTGCAACTACCTACTCTCACCTAAAATTCAGGCAAGGCTAGCTGCATCTCAAAAAAGCCTACTCCGACGGCACCCATTCATTGCAGAGGATCCATTGGTGAGCAAGAGATTTAATGATGTAAATTTTCATTCTTTGTCAAACTATCCCTTTAATCCTGTTAAAATATATAAACTGGTACATTATGAACATTTAAAAAAGTGGTTTAAAATAACCAATTCAATTTTAAGCTAGTATATCCTTTTCGAAAATAAATGCTTTCAGAAATTACTTGCAAAACAATAGCATATTCAATTTTTAAGGTACTGCATAACAGAAATTACCATCTGTGTTTTATGAATTGAACCATTAAATTAAATTTGGGATGGTCAAATAAAAAAAAAACTTCCTTCCAAATCAAATTACACCATTCCTCGTCACGTCAAAACTCATTGGTTTTCCCGAACAAAACACTATACCTCATTGTTTGCTTTTCTCCCTGTGTAATTTCAGTTTAAAATAGACAGGCACGCACATGTTACTCCAACAATACCCAATTAAACAATGAAAAGTCTCTCAATTTACTTTGTGTTTTGTTCTGTACTCCCAACAGAAGTACTTCCTTTATTATAATTGGTTCCAGAGCACCCATTCAAAACATCACCGCAGTGTCATCTTTATTCCAAAGACAGCTGCAAAGCAAGATAAGTGGAAAGTATTACCTCCATAGCTCTAACATGATTTATAGTGTTGTTAAAATGTCTCAAAATATTGAAAGTGTTGTGGATACCTAAGATGACTGGAAAAACTGCATGTACAGTTAGAGTCAAGAGGTCACATAATAAAGTAAGTGCAGGAGAGAGATTTCATGACACAAAGGGACAAACTGTGATGGCTGCAAAGAAAAACCTCATGTGTGATGTATTTGGTTAATAATATTGCACTGGGACACCGGGACATAGGCCTGCGATATTGATTTACGTGGAATAAAATAATAAAAAATGAATTGATTGTAACTGTTTAACCAGTCAAAGTTTGTCAAAACAACCCAAACAGGAAAACAATCAGGAAAAATCATAAAAATTAACTTTTCTTTTATTGCACCTTGAAATTGGAAGTCATTCATCCAAGTCACCTCAAACAGCCCCTGTGCATCTTTAATTAGATGGTATTCCATTCAATTAGCATGCTAATGAGGGTATCTTGTGTCTCATTGCGTTGAAGGCTCTGACAGGACAACAGCAATTAGCATAAGCCAGTATCAATTTACTGAGAGACAGAAACCGATTGGTGGAGGGAAGGCATAGGCCCACAGAGCTGGACTTTTAGACAATGAAAAGTGCTGATGCTAAATGGTTTTCCTCTTTGTTGTGATCACACTACAGGATAACAGGAAGAATTATCATATTAGATAAACAAGAGATTGTGCATTCACATTTAAAGTGGTTTGGATGTAAGAGGTAACATAAGTGTCTACATTAACAAATACAAGGATTAAAGTCTCATTTTTATTTATTGTATTCTAGACATTTAACTGCTGTCTGTCAAGACAGTCATTTATCTCAAACATCAAAAGTAACCTTCAATAGCATCTTGGCTGAGGTGAATGAACTACTGTATGGCTATCACAGTTCTCTAGCATTGAAAGACATCTCAGATTTATCTCAATGAAAGTACTTTATGTGAGTGTGTAGAGTTCATAAAAACACAAAACTATGAAATATTAAATTAATGGAATCAGTGAATGGACCAAATATTTTTGCTACATTAAAAATATTTTTCATTAGTCTATAAGAGCCACTTCCACAACTAATGCAGAAAGAATCTGAAAGCTAGGTTGAGCCCAAACCTGTAACTCAGAAAGTATGCCAGTGTAACACAAAAAGCATTTGCAAAAAGCAAAAAAGCAATGCCGGTCTGGTTTAAATTCCACAATTAAAGAAATCAAACTGAGATCTGTGTAAGCTATGAAAAATTCCTTATTGCTAGATCTAGTTTTATAACATTTGAAGCAGGGAAGATCCATGAGCATTAATTTTCATTATTTTAAAACATTTTTAACATTATTTATAATTTTCACCTGAAGTATCCATATTCAAGGGAAAACAACAACAAACAAGCTCATTCACGATTTTGGTCTCGGAAGCGGAGGAAGGAGAGAGAGAAAAAAGAGGAGAGCTCTGTTTATTAAATATTTTTTTATTTTCAAAAAAATTTTTGTGGGAGGGGAATATGTGGGATTTTTATGATCTAGAGAGGATGTGTAGGGGTTTTAGAGAGAGACTCACAGTGACACATTGAGAAATCAAGCCCTGGACACCAGAGTGAATATATGTGACACATTGACAAATCAAGCCCTGGACACCAATCCAAACATCCCAACATACAACGAAAAGTGAACCTTCGGAGGCTGTGGAAGCTGGATTTGGAAAAGTTTCCGGGTGTTGAAAAAAGCGGAGGGGATGCCTAAGGGAACCATCCTGGAAGGAAGTTTTAGGGTAGGATCTATTTCACTTTTGTGTGTTGAAGGGAAAATCTTCTTTTGGCTAAAAGGATAACTTCACATATGACAGAGAATGCATATATTGAAACATCTATCCAGAAAGGTGGGATTCCAGGCTTCTCAGGATGTCTGGAACACATCTGTGTTCTCAGTCAAATGATCCAGGAGGCTAAAGCAAAAAAAGGAAATCTGACAGTGGTTTGGTTAGACTTGGCCAATGCATAGGGATCAATCTCTCATGCCCTTATGTATGCAGCATTTGACCATTACCACATCCCTCTGTTCATCAAGGCAATGATCACCAGCTACTTCTGAGGCATTCAGTTACGGTTCAGAACAGCCCAGTTTACAACCCAGTGGCAAGACTTGGAAAAGGGAATCGTAATTGGATGCACAATCTTCCCCACCCTCTTCATTATGGGAATGAACTTTCTTTTAATGGCTGCTAGGAAAGAAACCCGATGACCAAGAATGGAATCGGGTGTTCTTCAACCCCCAATAAGAGGGTTCATGGATGACCTCACTGTAACGACTACAACCCATGTGGAGGCGAGGTGAGTGTTAACAGTGCTTGACCACATGGCAACGTGGACCAGAATGAAGTTTAAGCCAAAGAAATCCAGGAGTATGGTGATCAGGAAAGGTAAAGTGACAAACAGGTTTGGGAGCTAGGCTGCAGTTCCCCCAGGTTGTCCAGACAACCTTAAGGCCAGATGTAATTTTGTGGTCTGAGGAGAGGAAGAAGATTATCTTGATTGAACTTACAGTTCCGTGGGAAGAAGGTTGCGATCAAGCCTTTGAAAGAAAGAGTGCCAAATACCATGAGCTCTTGCAACAATGTCGGGTAAAAGGGTGGCAGGCATGGCTGTTCCCAGTTGAGGTTGGTCGTAGACGATTCCCGGCCCAGTCAATATGGAGAATCCTTTCAGCCATTGGACTGACAGGACAAGAGAAGTAAATCGCACTTCGTTGGATGGGGGAGGCAGCAGAAAGAGCCTCTTGCTGGATATGGAACAGGAGAGAGGAGCTAAGCTGGAAGCCAGAGGGAGAAGATGGGCAGTGATTTGGCCACCACTGCTGACCCACCAATGGAAGGGTGTTGCGGTTCAGGGTCGAAACACCCAATGAATGTTGGATACCGTCTGATGACATCAACTCCCCCTGGCCAAGGCTACACTGACACAAGGTGAATGTAAGAGAAGCATATTTTAGATGTAATTACTTCAATATATACATATATTTTACATTAATATTACATAATATACATTTTTTTGGGGACAGGTAGGAATTTTCTAAACATGCTCTGACTCTTCTTTTGTTATGCATATTTAGATTTATGACAAATAACCCAAAGCCTGCCATTTCATAAGAGAGGAGCTATAAGCACACATATGCACATGATTCCATCTCTAACTAGAGATTTTCTATACTTTTCAAACAGGTGCTTAGTGTTAGGCAAAGCATAACAACGCCATTTTGCAAAACTCCATCCTGAGTCCTTTCTGCCTATTCACATCAAATCTCATTAATTCTTTTCCCCCCAATGAACTACTTTACAAACATTACGACCAGACTGCTGATGATAAGGGAAATAATTATTCCAGTGAACTCATGCCATTTCTTTCTTAGAAGTTTTGCAGGGGAGATTTCAATACTGGCAGCGGTGCAGGTCAGAGCTGACTTTATTAGGTTGAAATGTCACAGGTGGACTGGCATTTAGGTTAATGAAGAAAATTATTGTCTGGATAAAAATAATAGGGCACACTGTCATTGGACCAGGGCCTCTGACCTACAGCATGCTATACAAAGCAAATAATACATTGGCAATATTTAAATATATTAACCTTTTCTGTTGCTCCACTCACATCCGGTACAATTACCTGATGCTATTTGTCAGTTTTGAGTTCAAACTCACTGAAGTTGTTTTAAAGTTACACAGAGTTAATAAGCAAGGCGATACTGAGGTTTTAGTCATAATTTCAGACAAACTACAATATCTTCACACAAATCATAAATGAACCTGTCAGAATGAGTAAGACGCTCTATATATCTGGAAACCTGAGCGGAACACAAGAGCTATATTAAGGCTTGATAAGTTAGATGAGTTATATCTTACATTATTGGAAAAGCCATTTGAATGCATAACTCAGACTCAGTGTTCATTGTAAATGAGATGTAGCAGAGGTTTTATGCAGAAAGTTAGGTGCATGCTGCTCAAACACCAAGACGTTGTTGAGTGAATTAACAGTCTAGGATAAGTGTCAATTCCGCATTCAGTGGTGGGAATATTCAAAATCAAATTCCCCACAATTTTAAAGTGTTCAAGCAATCACATGCCACTTTAAATTTAAATAAGATGGCACCATCTGCCAAGACAATTTATTTTTCTTTCCTATTACAAATATGGAGAAAGAAAAAAAAAGGACTATCTAAAAATGGCAGACAAAAGGAAGAAAATATGATAATATTACATGTACACAATTATATTAAACGCTTTCTCAAAAATATAGATTATATGTTCACATTCTGGTAATACTGCTGGATTATATTTTTCTTCAACCATAACAATTAAACAACCCAACTAATCAATTAACTAACTAACTTGTAGTCTAGGCCATGTACACTGAGTTGGAAAAGGAGGATGTGAAGCCTTATTGTTTTAAATGAATAAATAAATGAAAATGAACAAACAAACAAGTAACCGCCTCTAAATCTTTTCAGAGAGTCTAGGCCACATGGCCAGGTTTGTAAAGAGGGATATGAAGCCTGTTTTACATAAATATATAAACAAATTAATTAATTAATAAAAAATGAACAAACAAATAACCACCTCTATATCTTTTTTAAAGAGTTTAGGGCATGTGAACATATTTGTAGTAAAGGGGGATGTGAAGCGTTTTTTATAAGTAAATATATAAATTAATTAATAAAAATGAATAAACAAACAATGAAACACCCTTATATCTTTTTTTTTTTTGGGGGGGGGGGATCATTTGTTGTAGGGCAGATCTGAACAAAATGAGAACCAATCAACTAGCAAGTACTCTTCTGCATCAGCCATTATGGGTAGTGATATTCGGGTTTTCAGTAAGCTTTCCGCAGTTCTTCTGTGACATATGCATCTACTCTATTTAACATCCTATTTGCAAGTATCTTGTCCAAGTGGATATAAATGAATATTTAAAAAGTACCTTTTGGGTTTCAGCTGCCAGTTGCTGAAGGGAAGGTGATACTGTGGCCTGCAGGGATCCAGGGGCTCTGACGGGGCTGTGTAGGCTGACATAAGCTACTGCCCTGCTCTGAAGAACAACTGCATTCTCCTGTACAGATACACAGAACACAGCCATCTGCTTCCAACTGATGATATGTCAGAGATTTGAGTGATATTTTGATATAAAAGCCCCAATGAGACACCCCCAATCAGACACTACAATTTTGTGAAATGAGCATTGTGAATAATACAAATCATTATTGTCTTTCTCATACTCAAAAACTATAATTTTATTGTGACATTATTATGGGCTTCTTAAGATTAATGATGACGTTTCCATTGTACTGATTAGAATAAACTCCTTCGCCGAACAGAATAATTTCATTAACACTCCAAAATCATCCATCTGTCTGATTGAATCTTCATGGCTTGGTGATCATGTTAACATACTTTTGTACGGCTGCTCAAGGCTAATCTGTACTATTTTTGTTTTTCCTCCTTCGCTTTAATTGTCAAATTGAGGAAGAGAAAAAGGCAGGTGCTTTTGAACTACTACTAAACTCAACTTTGGGGTCGATACTCTACATTGTGTTGCCAGTGATTTCCATAAATATTATTATGATGTATCAGACAAACTCAAGCATAATTTTTAAATCTGTATCTAAAAATATGCAGCATATATACGTAAATTGTAGGCTATAATGTGACCCAGATGCCACAAAGGGACACATGCTTATTTGTCTTGCTCCTACATGATTTACTGAGGTAATATGATAACAGGCTGATTTCCATGTTGAACATTTTTTCACACAAATTGTAATTACAGTGGCAGATTACTGATTAAGAAATATTTATTTTGCATGGTTCAAAATGTTTTTACTGTATTTCATCATTTGTAAACTAATAGAAACACACAACCAGTTCCATATATAATACTTTTCTGATGTAGTAAACTTGCTCAGAAGCTCACCTGGTACAGCATTGCACCTGTGATAGGGAGTGGTCGGGTCATGTCCAGTGAGACATGAGTAGCAATAATAGAGCTCAAATACTTGTATAAGCATGCTAAAGTGGCTAAAATGTGTGTTTATCTCATGCTTGCTTCTGTTAACACTGTTGGTTAGGATTAGTGTAGGTGGTAAGTTATTTTTAAACATAATAAAGGATTAACCTATTAGTGCCACTTCACCAGACATTTCATTTCCTAAGTGTGATACCAACAACAACCAACATAATAAAACATTGAAAGAATCATGTTTATCTGTTTTGGATTAGAGACTGTGCTTTTAGTGTCATTCATTGGACATTTTACTTATTTTTTTTTTTTTTGCAAAATGTACAAGCAACATGATATATGGAATAGTCAAATATTACCTTCCCCCACTCAAAGGAGCCGATGTTGCCCAGTGAGGTTCCCCCCCAGGAGCAGAAGACGATGGTGCGGTCGGGCTGCCAGCCCGCACGGGTTTGAGCCGTCATAGAGGCAATGATCTGAGTCATAACTGCAGAGCCGTTTCCCCAGTCTGCCAACGCACCCTCGTACCAGCTGCCATGACGACTGCCAACAAGTACATATCGATCTACAAGGGGAAACAAAGTGGAAACACTTACACACAAAACAAGAAACAAACACTCACGCACCAACAAACATGTTTACGCAGGCGAAGGGTCAATCAACTGCAGGGTAAAGTTTTTTTTTTTTTTTTTTTACATTTTAAATACACATTTTAAATAGATGTTCTGCCATCTAGAACCTTATATTACACATAAAAGAAATTAAATGTGCAGATCAATTTCAACAGAAACCTGCTAATTGGTTAATTGTAAACTTTAGCACACTGTAAAAAGAATGTAATAATCTGCAATTAAGTTGCTATTTCTACCTAATCCAACCCTTAAATAGACTCTATGCATAATCACTTCCATGTTTTGCCTCAGCCAGTTCAGTTACATCCGGTGCAGTGCCGGAAGCTGTTTTTGCTATTGGCGTTACAAACTTATTAAAATACTTTCTCTAGATTTACACACACTCTGCCTTGACATACACCAGATAACATACAGACCAAAAAAGAAACAATTTCTCATGTAATTAGCCCTGGCCTATAAACAGCACTGGGCCACCTCTGACTGACAGCTAGTGAGGGTAGAAACAGACTCAGAAACAGACTAGCAAAGACCTAAGGAATAGAGTAACCCACCTGTACTCAAGAGTACCGCTGCGGTCTTAAGGGAAGTTATTAAAATGACATCAAGATGATAAATAAATAAGACAGTCAACTGCCAGATAAATTAAAGGTAAACACATTATAAAAAGACAAAAGTCAAGGAGAAGAACGCCTGCATGATTTGTGATACATAATTAGTAACTGGGCGACCAATTATGACAGGAAAAGAGTGCCGTAAATCTGGAAAGTAAATCAAGGAGGGCTTAAATGCACAGACACAGTGACTTTTACAGTCATGGGACGGAGGTGAAAGATTAAATGCTTTCATTACATCAGACGTACGATTAAATCATCCTGAAGGTGAAAATAGTAGTCTGTAATTAAAAGCCTATTTTCAGCAGCCAAGTGACCTGCATTCGGACAGTGAAGGCAGACGTTGTTTTAAGAGATTAGTTTGTCATAGTGCAGGGAGGAAAAAGGGCTGTTTCAGCACGTGGACTCAGATTTGGCTTTATTCACCCCAAGACTCTTGCTTTTTCAGCAGATGAAGGAGAGAATGCTTAGATTGCACTCCTGTTTCACTCTGCCATCACGAATACAAAAGCACTGTGACAAAGCACTGTGTCTTTGTTATGTCAGATCAAAGAGCACAGTGGTTTAGGACCATGCCTGGGACACGCTGGCAATATCATGCAGTTAAAATGAGAGTGATTTGCTATTTAAATTAAATAATCTTGCATTAACTATGACAAAATGCCCTTTGAGTTTGTAAAATGACAATTCGGGTTATACAGTATGTCTTGGTTTTGTGCTGACCTACCTGGATTGGTCTTGCCTTTGAGATATCCAATAACATTGTGCACAGTCTTGAAGGATGCCTGGTTTTCGATGGTAAGGTTTATGATTTTTCTTGCTGAGGAACAAACAGAAATTCCAAACAAATTAGTCAGGAACATGAGACATTGATAGATCCCAGCTATAAGGAAAAGGCAAAGCGATGGAGAGGTTGAGGTAGAAAGGTAGAAAGTTTTTCCATCTAATGACATCTTTTTTAATTTTTGAAAACTAACCATTTAGACAGATAAGGCTAGGTGTTTCCTTTATAGTACAGTACATTGATGTGATCACAGATTACATTGCCCAAAAGAAGCTTTCTATTGACTGTGTGCCCTGAGAAAATCCACTTTCCATTTGGAATATCACTTGCAATTTTTTGGCACATCCTCCATTATTAAATCCCCTCCCATTATATGTACAGAACCTATAAAACAGAGAGCAGATAGCCTTTGCTTTCACCATCCGTTTGCGTGTTGCCGAGAAAGTGTACACCATCAGAGCAGCTTTAAAAGGAGCCGCCACTGTTCGGCTAACACTCTTACCAATTACACATAAAGGCTCAGTGTGATGGAGTGAATATGAATGAGGCTGATATGCCAGCACATAAAAAAGAAGAAACACCTGGCCCTGGAACACATCCCAAGCCACTCCCGCTCTTACAGCGACATCGCTGAGCCAACATAGAGAGCTGAAAATCCAGCAGTGGACAAGCTTCCGGTTTAAGACAGAGATGGAATTGAAAATTACTTTTCAAGAAAGCTTTGGCATCACAGGCAGAAGTGCCCTCCTTTGGGTGCGATGTACAGAGTATGAGTCTTTTATTAGTTCCTGGAGATGTGAATATCAGGAAATAGAGCTAGGTTTGGTACCTCAGACCTACAAAAGACGTAAATGCCGCTGATGTGTACAGATGTGTTTTTTTACTCTTTGAGTGTAATCAAATTCACTCTGAAAATTCAGTGGGCTTCACACAGCCTCCCAGTTCCCATTTATCACCCCTGACAACAGCACAAATGACTTTGGGTAAAGAGCAAAAGATGTATATGCAGTTGTAAGGGAGTGGTTAAAAGTGCAGGCGTGCACACGGGTCGTGGTGTGAAAGATTTGTCCATTAATCATCAATAGGTATGAGAGGTTACCGGCTATTGAGCAAAGTGAAAAAGTGATATTGTAGGAAAAGAATGAGGAAGTCGACAGCTGCAGTGCCTCATGTTTTATAAATGACCCTGAATAAGATGTTCTTTAGAAGTATATTCTGTATAAAAAATAGGAGCACATAAGCAATGAAGAACAGGATCCACTTTATTTAGAAAATATTTCAAATTTTGAGAATATTTTAAGAATATTAAATTAAATTGCATTTGTATAGACTTCTAATTTAGGCTTAGGAGCACATAAGCAATGAAGAACAGGATATTATAAATATATAGATAATACACTGATATACTGTATAGTGCAAATCCCATATGCTAAATGAAAGATAAATGTATGACGTGTAAACATAAAAAACATATTTAAAAGCAGTATATGCACTGTAAGAAAATGTGTAATTCAAACAGAACGGGATATTTGTAAAAGTTACAAATTTGTTTGTAAGTTGAATATATTAGATGTAAGTTTGTGATAATAATAATAGAAAATGGGAAAAGATACACATTTGGAAAAAAAAAAATCATATTAACAATTGTGGGCTATTTTTACAGACTTTTTCTGAGTGTGCATCATTCAAAGCTGTTCAGAGACCCCCCCCCCCCCCCCCCCCCCCCCCAACGGGACCTGGAAATGATACAATTATAACATAATTTTATAAATTCATACACATCCATTTAACTGGAAAATTATGTTTTGCAATGCAAAACATTACTGATAGGTTTGTAGTTTCTCATCGATGTTAGTCAGCTTCAGCAAGGTGACAAATAAGAAAAATTTGCAACTGTACAAATTGCATGACAGAAAATGAAAGTTCAGCTTTAAAATGACCAATGTATCAATGAACGTATATTTTAGTGGTAATAGATATTTTAGTGGTAACACAGAACTGACGCTAAGGGCAAAGATCAAATCTGTTAAATGACTAATCAGACCCATTAAAGCCAGTATAATGGGCCGTCTATCAAATCCCCAAAATCCAACAAAAGAGCTTTTATCAAAAGCAGCAAACAAAGGTAAATTATTATTATTAAAGTGCAAAATTGTTTTACCATTATTTCATGCCATATTTCATACCATAACACCATCATTCAGAGTTCAGAGCACTGCATGAGTGTGTTTTATTTCTCATGAGGTGGGAAATGGAGAGAGCAAAACCGATATGGGACGGGTTACTTACGCACCACAATCAATAGTGTCATAATTAAAGGAACGGGTGTGTTTCGATAAAGCTATTCCACACAGTTTTCTGCCAGCAAGCTATAATTGCATATAAATTTATTACACTATGAGTTTTCATCTGGAGCACAGCGAGGAGGGGAACACGAGCCCACAGACGTTCATAGAAAATACTAATGTATTTAGACCCCTTACGCTCTCTTTCTCAATTTGATTTCTTTACCGTTTAATAAATGGATGATGGATCTGGCTGCCTGATCCACTGGAACAAAACCACACACTCACACACAACAATGAATAAATGGCATTCAGGACTATGTCGAAACATTAAAGATCTTCTCAAGGCCATCAACAATGTATTACCAGCCTTATAAACATACAGTAGACAGTACAATGTAAGAAGATGTGGGAAAGCTTGCCACTAACATACATACTTTTGAGGCTGATGTCTCATTTCGCTGGTAGGGAGATGCTGGTGCAATTAGAGCATATTTTAGTGATACAGTAAGCCTTAATTGAAAGGGAATGGAATAAAAGAGGAGACAGATGGAAACAAATGATTTGAAACCTCTGGAGTGGTCAAAGCTCAGCCCAATCAATAGAGCACAGATTACTAGCTTCAGAGTGTTTGATCCGGTTAATGGAAGAGAGGTGCAGGCTTGGGACCGTGCAGGAGTGGGTCACGGCTGGGAGCTTTCAGACTGTGAAGAGAATGGGAGGGGTGGAAGAGTGCTGGCGGAGAGGTGGCCCTCCCTCTTCTTGGGATCGATGGTGTTCGTGTTGCCACTGCAGGTTTTTGGCAGACATTGATCGCTGGACATTGGGCTTGTGACAGAAGACAGGTTGTAGTGGCCCATGTTCCAGTCAGTGCTGGAGAGTGACACACATACTGTACACACTTATCCACACACAATGCTGAGTCCAAAAGTGTGCTTATAACTTACCTTTTTTTTTTTTTTTTTTTTTTTTTTTTTTTATCACATTATTTCTCATAAATATAAGTGAAAAGTTTAACTAAAATTTTGTACAAGAATTTAAATATTTAAGTATTTATGCCTGTTATTTTGAAACTTAAATAGTTCATAAATATTTCTAATTCGTTTTATGTAATAAAATGTTTAATTTACAAATTGTTTTAAATACTAAAACTGTATTTTCTAGGCACAGTCTATTTCAATTGCCTCAAAATAGCAATGCGCCAACAATGCACCAGGACCGTTTTCAGACCAGCATGCCCATGGGTGCACAGATGGGTGCAAATGCATTTGTTATTTAAACCACATGGTGCAGGACATGAAAATGATAACTGCGTTGGGCTGAAAGTAGAAAAAAAAAAACATTTGCGTCCATTTGCGTCACGCTTGGCGCTGCATTGCACCGGGTGTATGGGCCCTGAATCTACACATACATAATAATAATAATAATAATAATAATAATAAATAAACACTATATGACTTGAAAAAATATCTAAACAGCAAAAAAGAGAATACAAGTGAAACTCATAAACCCCCTTATAATTTAATGTATCTAAGGTATAAAGATTTCAGGACATTTGAATCTAAATCAAATCAGTGAGCTATAAGCCAATAATCACCCCAATATTGCATCTCTTTAAATAAATACAATTATGATATTTATACATCCTGGTCTTGTTCCAAACCTGTAAGGTTGTCTTTTTTTTTTTTTTTCTTTTTTCGGCTTATTTAGTTGGGGTGTAAAAGACTTAAAAGATCTGATGGCAGTGACACTACTGCATGAGAACAAAACTTGAATTAAATTGAGCTGAATAATGACAGTGTTGTCTTCTTTTTCATAGATGGATTGAATTTGTTCATAATTGGTTGGGTAATGAACTGATTGTTGTTGAACTGAACCAGCACTGAATTTACTGAAGCTGAATAACACAAAACTTATAACAGATTTTTGGATTTGTATAACTGATTCTGTTACTTTGATTGTCAATACAGGATACAGTCTGAATACAGACTTAACTTGGCAAAAGGAGAAATATTGAGGATTTTATAGTCAACACATAAAGTCAACTCCATGGGTGGGACAGACCAAAGCTTTCTTAAAAAAAAAAATTCTCAAGTTCCAAAGGAGAAAGGAAATCATACTGGTTTGAAATGACCTTAACACTTCATAATAACTTTCATTAATAATAAATCATTAACAAACATTATATAATTCTTAATGGATCATGAGTTAATATATATTCAAAGAGTTAGAAACATGAGGTAATGTGCTTGTTAATGTTTGCTAATAAACTTATTAAACATTAGATAATGTTTAAGGGTTAGTTAAAGTGTCAACAGTGTACAGGAGGCAGTTTCATTATTATAAGGGAACACAGTCCAATCTGTTTATATTACATTGTTTTGATAAACGAACAAGTATTTTCTTTAAAAAAAATGATTTGTTTTCCCCTGTTTATTTATAATTTAAGGAATATCTATCCTGTTTAATGATAAAATGAAGAGTAGTATACTAATGTGAGTGTTGAGGCAATAAAAAAACTTTTTTGCACCAAAATTACAATCTGTTATGTATAAAATAACATTCAGGTAAACGTAACCAACCACCCTTTACACAAACCTTGCAACATAAGTCCAATCCCTGTAAAGATACTAAATGATTAGTAATCATTTATAAACATTTATAAATGATGAATAGTTTCAAATTTAGATTGGCTACTGCAAAAACATGAACAAATGATTAATAAATGATTAGTAAAGATGTGTGAATTGGGTTAATTCAGGTCTTTTGGGGCAGTTTTTCCACTGAGATGACTGTTCATAAAGGTATAAATGATTAGTAAACATTTATAAACATTTGCAAATGATGAATAGTTTCCAGTTTAGATGTGTTAATAGAGGTCTATAAAACAAACAAAGACCAGCAAATGAAGATCATATGAACTGAAAGTTTACTATAATAACTTTTTTAAGCTTTTAATTTTAATTTATTTATTTTTTGGTTATGTTTAGTAAGTTCATTAGTAAATATTAACAAGAATATTATCTCACATTTCTAGCTATGTGAATATATATTAACTATTGATCTGTTAAGCATTATTTAATGTTTGTTAATGATTTATTCATGAAAGTTATTATAAAGTGTTACAGAACGGCCGTAGGGTGAGTAAATGATGAGTAGCTTCCTTTATTGGTGAACTATCCCTTTAAAGTCTGTTTTGGAACTATAAGATTTCTCTTTAAGCCCATTTCCTTTCGTTTTGTCACTGGGGCTGTAAATCCTTTACTTCCTATCAAGCCAAGACAGCGGCTCAGCCACAGTGACGGGGTCTCCTGGGCGACCATGCAAAGATAAGAAGCTATTTTCACTCAATAGTAGGAATTAGAGACTAATAACCCCTATTAAAATCTGTAGCAGAAGTCTCCCGTCACACATATGCAGCTGGAGGGAGAGACTGAAAGCTGACTCAGAGCTCAGTGTATTTCTGTCTGTGTATGTGTAGGCGGATGCCTGCGTGACTGACAATGACTGTGTGCCTGTGCACATGTGCATATGCATGTCACATATGGACAGAATGACAGGTTCTGACACCTGGTAGGATGTGATGAAGCCTACACATACAAGTGTCTGCATGTACACACACATCAGGAAACATCACAAGCTCTCACTGGCGTAGTGGCACTAATTGTCATGTCGGTATCTCATAACTCAGAACACCAATGCTGAGAAAACTTTTTTCAGTTTTTACATCTGACAGAGCAGACAGAGAGACATCTCCCTCCACTTGGCAGCATGTTGTACAGTGTGATTTATAATTTCATCACTGAAACAGAAACTGATGGCGTAACAAATTCTATTAAAAAAAATATTACATTTATTAATATATTGTATATGGTAACACTTTAGTATAGGAACCAATTCTCACTATTAATAAGTTGTTTATTAGCATGAATATTAATCTGAAAGCATGTGATGGAGATTCCTACTATTAATCACAGAACGGGCTTTACTGATAAGATGCGCATGACAATCACATGTGATTTATCGTGCAGCCCTAAGTTTGTTTGTTGATTACAAAGTACAAAGTAGATGAGGAAAACTAGGATGGCGGGTGTATTTAAAGCACTATCATTACTGTCTAGAGTGCGTGGAATGGTGCGCTGTGATTGGTTGAGCGGATATATCACATTCTGCAGCTAAGAGAGAGGTTTGGAAAGAAAGGGAGAAAACATGACAGAATAACTTGGCAAATATCGCATTTTGCGTAAAATTAAAAACTGAATTTTCAATACCGACCAGATACAATAGGCCTACTGATTTTGGTGGAAACTCAATTTTTTTAAATTTTATTTTTTTTACAGATGTTTATCACGTTTTGGAACCAAACTCTTCATATATACTCCAATTAGGCATAACATTATGACCACATTCCTGATATTGTGTTGGTCCCCCTTTTGTTGCAACAGCTCCACTAGACCCCTGAATGTGTGCTGTGGTATCTGCCATCAAGATGTTAGCAGCAGATCCTTTAAGTCCTGTAAGTTGTGAGGTGGGGCCTCCATGGAGCACAGCACATCCCAGATGCTCGACTGGATTGAGATCTGGGGAATTTGGAGGACAAGTCAACACCTCAAACTCACTGTTGTGCTCAACCATTCCTGAACCATTTTTGGGGGAATTTATTGGGTTATGGTGAATTTTGTGGTCAAGTATTCTTCTCAAACTTTCTTTATGTGTTTTTGATATGTTGCAGTTTTAATGTACCATTTCATTGAATGGTTGTTCATGGTGTGTATTTAGGCTTGCCTTCTTCCCATAGTGCATCCCGGTGCCATGTGTTCTCCAGGTAAGCAACGCACATGCACCTTGCCGTCCACGTGATCCACTGTGTATTCTGACTCCTTTCCATCAAAACCAGCATTAACTTCTTGAGCAATTCGAGGTACAGTAGCTTGTCTGTTGGATCAGACAACATGGACCAGCCTTTGCTCCCCACGTGCATCACTGAGCCTTGGCCACCATGACCCTGTCGCCAGTTCACCACTGTTCCTTGCTTGGACCACTTTTGACAGATACTGACCACTGCAGACTGGGAACACCCCACAAGAGCTGCAGTTTTGGAGATGCTCTGACCCAGTCGTCTAGCCATCACAATTTGGCCCATGTTAAACTCGCTCAAATCCTTATGCTTGTCAATTTTTCCTGGTTCTAACACATCAACTTTGAGGACAAAATGTTCACTTGCTGCCTAATATATCCCACCGATTAACAGGTGTCGTGATGAAGAGATAATTAGTGTTATTCACTTCACCTGTCAGTGGTCATAATGTTATGCCTATGCCTTGTCCAGATACCCACACTTGCAGTCTTGGCCACTTGAGAGCATGTGCGCATGACAGGATGTAAGTGTGCAAGACTGTCCCAGGTCTTAAAAATGCCAAAGCACAGTGCCCTTAGCACACACTAAATCCACACACTCCGGAGCGGAGTGTATCCCATCATGCATCATATTCTTGAAATAAATCGTGAGACTTTTTGCAGAGATCTCGCAAGAGGTCACAGAAACCTTTCCAATGTAAGTTAAATATTAATAATAATTAGATATTGAATATAATTTGGTAGTAAAACAAAGAGTTTCACATTTTATTGGTGCAAATGAGTAGTAGTCATATTTATTTTGTACAACATTTGCAACTGCATTTTATCACTTAACTAGAAGCACCACAAAATTAAATTGTGTCATCTGTTATAGGGACTACTGAACAGACATATAGAAGTTGATTTTAAAATACAAAGTATTGAAAATAAAAATAAAGCTCTGTAAACATTTGCATTTTAACAACACTATAAGTGTGTCCCATCAGGTAATGAAAAGTTCTACACACACTTGTAGTCTTCATGCTCACTTGGACCAAATACAGAAAATCTGTCATATAAGTGGTCAAGTGGTCAAGTGCAAAGAATGCAAGTGCGGGTATTTGGACAAGGCACTAATCGATAGATAGATGAGATTAAAGACTAATATTTAACGTAATAAAACTAATAAATATAATTAAGGCAAATTTGCCTTAAAACACATTAACTATGAACATCTTCCAACTTTGACTACCAGGAAGTGTATAAATAGTTAGTTAGAAAAGTATATCTGTTGTTTCACTTTTATTTATTTATTTATTTATTTATTTTGCATGAATCATTTTACGTTCATTCTATAAAACATCACTTGTTTTGATATTTTGTCACATAATGCAAGACATTCATACAGTTTAAAAATGGCTTAAGTGTGAATGCATTCAGGCATAAACAAGTATTTTCAAATATTAGGACAAAACAATGCAATGTGCACATGCATTTGTATGATGTTCATATGCACACTTGTCTCAAGGATGCAGAAAACGTGTTAGTTATACAACTGTTGTGTAACAAAGTTGCATAAAAAAACTGTGGGCATTTTCACTTAAAATTTGACAATTTGAGTGGGCCAAAGACTTACTCCCAGATGAAGGTCAATGAGCAAAAGTATATTTGTACATTCTTTGTTGGTCGATGAAAAGCATCATCCCACGTGAATGACCTTTCCCTGGAGGTTTGTTCACTTAAATCCAATTATGCTCCAATCCATGTCATCTCCTCAATCTGTCATTTTTATTTAGCCTGCAGCACATCCACTGCGGCTCCTGTGACCACATTCAACGTTACATTTGACCTTCCTGAAAGCTCTACATGAGAGAGTGCTGTAAGATGGCTGACCAGCCTTACTCTTATGGTTTCAATTAGGTCCCCTGGGTACCCGCTGACTGATGTGTGTAATGGCCTTGGATATGGGCGGCCATATCGAGGGCGACTTTAAGACGATGTGTAAAGCCTGTGTAATTTACCACGGTTTCAAAAAATTTTATCGCACTATGGAGTTTAAATCGAACAATGGTTGGTTAATCAAGCAAGCATTGGATTCGCAAGCAGCCATCTGCCGCCAGCAGGTGGAACACTGACGTCATGTGCTCAGAGCTGCTTTTGATATCCCCAGCAGAAGCATGAGACTGAGGAGACTAATGAATATCTCAGGCACAAAAGATTGTGTTTCAGAGCTTACTGGAGACATAGGGATTAACACACAAGGAAGAAATCAAAAAAAGCATGAGAGACACTAACAGAATGGTGGTATATTCGGTTTCTGAAATAATGAAAAAAGACAATCATATGATTGTCATTAAAGATCATAAGGTGAGAACCTAAGGTATATAAGTCGGTAACACTTCATAAAAGCATTAAACAATGCTTAAAGGGTTAATTTACCCAAAAACTAACTTAACTAGTTACTTTTTTATTGTATGGAGAGAAAAACAAACAAACAAAAACAACAACAACAAAAAAAAAAAAGCAGAAATTCAGTCATATAGATTTGAACTATTGCTTTAACTTGGCAGTATGCCATATACATTAGATTCATGCCATTTCGGAATGTACAATAAGTAAAGGTCTGTTTTGGGAGACCATGTTTTCTTTCTTTCTTTCTTTCTTTCTTTCTTTCTTTTTACTAATCTTTAATTTTTCTTTCTTTCTTTTTCTTTCTTTTTCCTTCTTTCTTTCTTTTTCTGTCTAAATATCTATCTATCTATCTATCTATCTATCTATCTATCTATCTATCTATCTTAAGTTAAGATAGAAAATAAAATATTAAACCATTATTTTTGCCAACACTATTTTATATGCTATAAAAAACTATATATAGTAAATAATAATTTAATATTTAAGAAAGTAATTAAATACAATATTAAGTAATATATACATATTATCTAAGAAAATAATGCATATTGCATAATGATGATGATGATAATTACTTTACTTTAATCAGCTGTAGAAAATTACAACAAATTAATCACATGCCAACTTGACATTCATTATGAAGCGTTTCTAATACCAGAAAGTAACTCTCTATAATGTTATGTGATTTGAAGGCTCTAAGAAGTGGTATTGTGCGAGACTGAAGAGGGTTGTTTTTTGACAGTTACAGTAAGTGTAGCAGGCATTGTTTCTGGCCCAGGGCTTACCTGAGGCAGAGGGCATGGCCATAGGGATGCAAGGTCTTCCCTGCCCCATGGCGGGGGCAGAGAGCAGAATTTTTGCTAAGGAGGCAGAGATGGGCTGAACCAGCAATGATGTCAAGTTGTGGTGACTGTCTCTTCCAGCTGTGAACAGAAACAGAACAGAACAGTGAAAAAACAAAACAAATAACAAAACAAAACAAAAAACAGTAATTCTTATTTTAGAAAGGCTTTTACACAGCTAAATCAAAAAGAAAAGACTAATAACATCCTTCCATCCTCAGAATTTCACCCTCAGCAAGCCATTTGCATGGATCATGACTTTGTGAGCGTTTAGAGCATGTCATGGGGCTCTTAATGCCACACATGAGCAAACCAATTACCCAATCAAAGAGCTTTTCTATTGGTTAAGACCTCCACTGAGTCTTCTCACACATCTTCATCTAGGAGGGCAGATGAATGGCATTAGTCTGTTACGTGCTGCATAAACATAGTTGCAGTGTGGCCAGTCGAAGATGTTCGTAATGTGCTGTAAATCTGACAGAAAAGAGAAAGGAGCACTGAAAGGAACCTGCACAGCCAGGCAGGGACATACAATGATACAATGGGGAAAATATGTATTTGATCCCCTGCTGATTTTGTAAGTTTGCCCACTTACAAAGAAATGAAGGGTCTGTAATTTTTTATGGTAGGTTTATTTTAACGAATAGAGACAGAATACCATCCAACAAATCCAAAAAAAAAAAAAAAAAAAAAAAAAACACATTGTATAAAGGTTAGAAATTGATTTGCATTTCAGTGAATGAAATAAGTATTTGATCCCCAAGCAAAACATGATTTAGTACTTGGTGCAGAAACCCTTGTTGGCAAGCACAGAGGTAAGACAATTTTTGTAGTTGGTCACCAGGTTTGCACACATCTCACGAGGGATTTTGATCCACTCCTCTTTACAGATCCTCTCTAAATCTTTAAGCTTTTTTGGCTGTCATTTGGCAACTCAAACTTTCAGCTCCCTCCAGATTTTCCATAGGATTGAGGTCTGGAGACTGGCTAGGCCACTCCATGACCTTAATGTGCTTCTTCTTGAGCCACTCCTTTGTTGCCTTGGTGGTATGTTTCGGGTTATTGTCATGCTGGAAGACCCATCCATGACCCATCTTCAGGGTTCTGGCTGAGGGAAGGAGGTTCTCATCCAAGATTTTACAGTACGTGGCCCCATCCATTTGCCCCTCAGTGCAGTGAAGTCATCCTGTAACCTTAGCAGAAAAACAGATCCAAAGCATAATGTTTCCACCTCCATGCTTGACTGTAGGGATGGTGTTCTTGGGGTTATAGTTTGGCCTCATCTGACCACAGCACTTTCTCCCAAGCCTTCTCTGAATAATTAAGAGGTTCTTTGTCAAACTTTAAATGGGCCTGTACATGTGCCTTCTTGAGCAGGGGGACCTTGCAGGCACTGCAGGATTTCAGTCCATTGCGGCGTAGTGTGTTACCAATGTTTTGTTTGGTGACTGTGGTCCCAACTGCCTTAAGATCATTAACAAGCTCCTACCGTGTAGTTCGGGGCTCATCCCTCACCTTTCTCATGATCATCCTTACCCCATGAGGCAAGATCTTGCACAGAGCTCCAGATCGATTGATGGTTATACTGTATTTCTTCCATTTCCGAATAATTACACCAACAGTTGTCTCCTTCTCACCAAGCATCTTGCTGATGGTCTTGTAGCCCATTCCAGCCTTTTGCAGATCTACAATCTTGTTTCTGACATCATTTGACAGCTCTTTGGTTTTGATAAGGGTGGTGGGAGAGGTTGGAATGGAAGATACAGATTGTGTGGACAGGTGTCTTATACACCTAATGAGCTGACATTAGGAGTAACTTCTTAAAGTGGTTTTGCTAATCTATGTTCCACATGGGCACATAACTAGTCTGTGGGAGCCAGAATTCTTGCTGGTTGGTAGGGGATCAAATACTTATTTCACTCACCAAGATGCAAATCAATCTCTAACCATTATATAATGTGTTTTTTATTTCTGGATTTTTTTTTTTTTTTTGGTATTCTGTCTCTATCCATTAAAATAAACCTACCATAAAAATTACAGAGACTTAATTTCTTTGTAAGTGAGCAAATCAGCAGCGGATCAAATACATATTTCCCCCCCTGTATCAAAGCCTTTCCTCACCGCTGATTGCAGCTCATGAGCGGCAAACTAATAGGCCTGGAGATTTTAAGTTTGAAGGAATGGTTTCTAGCAGGCCAATGGGGATTTGTATGGACGAAACGCTCCATTGATTCAGCCTCATTAAAACAGAGAAATGGTGAGCCTAATCCTGCTTTAGGAGCAAATTTATTTAGGAGCTTCCAGCAGAGTTTCTGCACTGGTGGGATGGGGTACAGTCAACCAGGAACTACAATCAGTAGACCTTTCTGTTCCACAATACTCTATTACCTTCCACAGATAAATGTATTCACAGGCCACAATTATTTTACAGTGGTTATGCAGGAATGAACGAAGAGGAAGGTCCCCTTGAAATTCATTTAATATTTTAGTTTAAAACTAGTTGCATATTTTCTTAGTCATAGGGGGATACAGGAAGATTTTACTTCTTATACCTATTTCCGCATGGCATGTAAACACAATAACATGTTTTCTTTCGGCTTATTGGTGTGTGCATATGTGATACGTGACAGGAACGCATCGTTAGTGCAGATTTAAGCGCATCTAGACAGAGCAAACGTCTTGCAGTAAAGACAGAAGGAAATATATCACAAAAGCAGACTTTTTTATGACTCAGAAAATTATAAAAATGTGTTCTCATCTCGTGCAGCAGAAGTAGAAGTGGTTCAGTCACAGTGCTGCGTTTATAACTGCATAAGAGGATAATATATGAGCTGTAAGTTTCCCGACATGTTGCAAGTTGACATGTTGCACGCTTAATTTAACATCATAACTGACAAATGTATGGAATACTTTGAGCCAGAAAACTGGTTATTTTAATAAAAATAATAATCTGTCTAATATGTTAAAATATCAAAACAATTAAATAGTATAGTTTTATATATATATATATATATATATAATACTTGTCCATCTCTTGACAAACGTTGCATTTAGTTGTATCACATATTGTTAATATGTAACATATGTAATGTTTAATATACAAAACAATATTACAATTATATACAATTAAAAAAAAAAAAAAATCTTCCTTCTTACATTCAAAACCAAATTGCAATTCTTCCTCCTGTTTTCTACCTCAATTTACATGCAATTCACATCCATTAAACTGAAATAGAGCTTAACGATCACATAACCCCCTGTTTCAGCACTGGTTAGTTCTCACCAGAGCTTTGAAAAATACTACTAAAGTGGACATGGTGTGCTGTGGAGTGGAGGGGGAAGAGAAAACACAGACAACATGACAGCGTCTTCGGATTCAGACGGTTTCATTTCACTCCCATTGAGTTAAAAAACATCAACGCTTCCCACAAATGCACACAGCAATACACTATTATGTACAGCAAAATGAACATCCTTTTCTACATGGTTTTGTAAGCGCATCATACATTACACATATACCCCATGACCGCTATAATTTAAAGCACAAATACATGCACAGCCATTTACGTTTGTACTCTGCAAAACATACATGAACACGCAGATAAAGCTTATTTTGCAGTGTTTATATAAGCCGTTTGATTGGTTTATATCAAGGAGCTGTAAAGTTCAGTCAAAAGCCAAAAGTCAAAAGTATTATTATATTAATTTAAACAACTATTATCAATCAATTATTATATTCATTAAAAGAGCATATAAATATATTTTACTTCTTAATTGTTTTGATTGTATGGTGCATTATCTTCTTGTTGATCCACTAGTTCACATTTACAACTCTGCATGTTTGCTGCATAAAAAAAAATTGTTCATTGGTCTGAACAAAAACAGCCAACGGGCTTATTGAAAATGCAAATTCATTATCTGCCAGCAGGAGGCGCTGTCGGAACAACAGAAATAGAGTGGTATCCTTGGTAACAGCAGAACACAAATAAGCACAGCAGGTGACTTCGAAACCGCAGCACTCATATGTATTCACTGAAATCAGCCTTTTTAAGTTTAATCATCACATTAAGCGATATATCACAATTCTTGTCTTTTCTTCTTCAAATTTAAGACCTCCTAAAATCACAAGACTTTCTTGTACCATTTAATACTTTTCATGGCCTTATATTTGATACAACTAAATTTAAGACTTTTTAAGGGCCTGTCAACTTTCATAATTTGTGAGAATGTTTTGTCACTCAGTAAAAGTTTCATCTGTCTGCGCCGCTCTCTGTTCTCTTCACTGCATGCACAACCACATGTCTGAACATAGCAACAGTTAACTGTAGTAGCAACCTGTGGTGCTGTAGGGCCCAAACAGCTCTACTGAGCTGACCTTAATGTGCATAATATAAATTAGATTTTATTAGAAAATAGTGTTTGGCTTTTATTTATTTAACTATGTCAAAAGGTTTTGGTTCCGGATGGAAGCATCAAGCTGGTTGGATTCGGACCGGAGTCCAACAGTTGGTGATCCCTGATGTACATTTTAAACCCGGAAGGTAAAAATAGCGTGGGAAAAAAGCTCAAAATTAAGCAGTTTTCTCCTAAAATTAAAATAAACAGATGCCAATACTGTCTTTTATGATGTGCAACATAACCACCTCTATTAAAATCTCAGAAAATGTAGTTTAGTGTTTTATGACCATAAAAGACTGTTTCAATGAAAATCTGAAAGGTGCAGAGCTGATGTTGCTGTGGAACATATCCAGTCCCACCTGAACCCGATGTCATCTGTAGAGTGAATTGAATAAAATTGAGGTTTTGAGAGACATAAACTCAGAAATTTTCAGTTCAATACTTTAGGGACATGTATAGAGCACTCACTGATGTACCCCCTAATTTTTATTTTATTTTTTTAACCAGCCTAAAAGAGTACTTTCATTCATCTAGATAAATAAATCACAGACAAGGTTATGGTCAATAGCTTTCATCCTTTCATGTTAGCTCTATCTGCAGCACAGCTAAAAATGAACAAAAACAAGTTTAAAAGTATGAGATGCCCTCAAAACCCATTAGGTCCTGCTCCAGCTGGAGATATTACAGCGCTGGAAATAAAGTAGCCCTGACCTTGATGAACTCAAAGAGAGTGTGTCCTCACTGGTTCAGCCTGTTCTGCACAGTCCATACAACTGGGGTGCATGAGAGGAACGTTTAATACTTCACATCAGCTAACATGCTAGCCTCTCAGTAAGAATGGTTCATGGTGCCAGAGAAATATGCACACAATCTCCCCTACATCTCCAGAGGACAGATGCCATTGTTTTCTGCGTGCAGAAGTTCTGAGGGGCTGTGTATCTTTTTCATCTTCCTGTGGTGGTGATACCTATTTTGTTTTACTGTGTCTAGCAGAGTCCCTCATTATTTGCAAATTATTCCATACTTTATTCCGTTCTAGTTTGGAATGAATATAATTCTGATAAAGACACATTACAACACTTGGATTTTTTGCAGTGAATGGGTGCCGTCAAAATGAGAGTCCAAACATAACAATAATTCACAAGTAATCCATATGATTCCAGTCCATCAGTTAACACTGTGTGTTTGTAATAAATCCATCATTAATATGTTTTTCATTTCAAATGAGTCTTCTTTCCATATTAATGCTTTCACCAGTGAAAAAAAGTCATCATGTCTGAATCTGGAGAGAAATATGCACAAAAATTAGTCTTATAAGAAAAAAGCACTAGTTTGCATAAAGTCAAAAAGTCAGCTGCCAAGTCCACAACAGTACATTATAAACCAATATCAATGGATTTCCAGATAAAAATGATATTTGATCAATGGATTTTGATGTGAGAGGACAACAGGGGATGGTCTTTTTAACTGGTGGAAGCGTTATTACGGGTTATGGACTTTTATGGCTATTATGGATCATGGTATTTTGGCCAAATTTAAAACGCCTTAATGATGGATTTATTACTTACTAACACACAACTTTTTTGACTTCACGAAATGTTAAATGATGGACTACAATCATGTAGATTACTTGTGGATTACAATGAAGTTTTATCATCAGCTGTTTGAACTCTCATTCAGACACATCCACTGCTATAATGCTAAATTTCTCCAAATCTGTTCCAATGAAGAAGCAAACTAATCTACATCTTGCATAGTCTTTGTGGGTGACCTATTCCTTTAATACTATTAGTACATAACATTTCAGCATCCACTAACTGTAAAGTGCAGGGCTCTTTGAAAAGAAAGAGAGAGAGAGAAAAAGTTAGATATTTATTTTCCCTGATGATATAAAACTCTAAAATACACATGCACAGTGACTTACTGTGCCTTTCCAAAATTTTGACATGATGTACTGTACTTTACTTTATCTTTCAAGCAATGTCACTGCTTCATTTCAGTCAGCACAAACGAAGCTCCTTTATTCCACACGGGATTACTCACCTGAGCTCCATGTGAACTTTGTTGTTTATTACAGATTTTTATATAAAGTGTATTTTATATGTGAGGGGTGTTGTGATATATGCCTCCCTGCTGATGCAGCGGGCTGTGTGCATGTGATTTCGGTATGTTTGATTTGTATTTAGGTAAGCAACATTAATTTAGACAAAGATTAACTAATAGCATTATGATGAAAGTAGAAGTCAAGGTAGTGCTATACTTCACTATACATTACAAAAACCAGCACTTTCAGAAAAAAAAAAAAAAAAAAACCCCTAAAGATGATCCAAAATAACTGCAGGAACATAAATTTTTTTGAGCAAACAAGCCTCCCAGGAAGAGTTATTTGCTGAAGTACGATTACCCACAGGGCTTAGACTCATTCCCTCCACACAGAGAAGCTCATGAGATATATATTACATGCCTGCGGTGGGCCATATGTGCAGTGTTCAGATTACAAACACTTCAATAGTTCACATACAAACTTACTCATTCAGTCCTGATGTGTTACAAATCAAATCTGTGAGAATGACAAGCTCATGTCGATAAACAACAGGGGTGGCTTTCATCCCGAAGGGTGAAGAGTAAGAACTTCAAAATATCATATTAACATACTATTGGAACTACACTTGATAGAAGTGCAGTATGCAGTACACAGTGCATGCACATTTATTTACTATAGGCAAAAAAAAAGTTGCAAGAAAAGCTAATTCCGCTATGTGGCTGTTTACTAAGATTTTTTAAAAGAAAAATTATGTAGCAGATATATATGCAGTCCCGCAATATTTTGTTTATATTACAGACTTTCTGTTTGTTCTGTGAGTCATTTAAAGCATTTAAAGCAATTTAATTGATTTTTTTTTTTTTTTAAGATATGACATGGAGACACGGATTTACATGCAAAATGAATTTCAAAAAAGCAGGTCATTCATTTCCATAAGAACAATGGCAGCAGTTTTCATGCAGAGATTTCACTCATCTCTCTTGAGTTCAAGTGATTGTACAGACTTGCATACATCCTTTCAAGTCTTTCATGTGCTAAACCTGAGGTAACCAACAACCATAAATTTGTTGTTCAAGGTTCTAAACAGCTTCTTGCAGTGACTACAGCAACTTGACACTTAAAAAAAATAAAAAAAATAAAATAAAATAAAATAAAATAAAATAAAATAAAATATATTTATAAATGTATAATGCTTTCCTGGAAACTGATTGACACATTAAGTATGGTTTAATGATGGAGATACTTTTTCTTAATTAATCTTCATCCTCTTTTTGCTTTAGCCTTGAATATATTTTCTTTACGAGAAGATTAAAATATATTTTATGATAATGAAAGAAGCTTGAGCTACTTGTGGCATAATCAATAATGTTTGACTATATTACAAAAATTGCTGCATAATTAAAAAAGTCAGTATGTTAGTCAAACATGATGTTGAAGACATTTTAAAATGTACTGAAATTGTAAACAGTTATTTTTAAATTATCATAATATTTCACATAATATTGCAGTATTTACCGTTTTTATTAACAAATAAATGCAGCCTTGGTGTACATAAGATATTTCTTTTAAAAACATTACAACATCTTAACAACCCCTCACTTCTCAGCAGTAGTTTATATGACAGATGTGTGTCATATTTGACTGTCTTTGACTCTTTTAATAAAAACCAATGGAATCTCACTCTCTTCTCCTCAGGGGAGTCAATCCATCTTAAAAAGAGGCAGAAAAGAGAAATAATGCATGTATCACTGTTCAGTAGTTTTGAATTCAAGTTGCTGATCTGAGAATGGGTGACTGGTTAAATAATAAAAAAGGGCAAAGGACAGAGTTATGAAGCAGAGTCATCTGTAAAGGATCAAAATCACATGTAGAAACTGCATTGTGATGAGTTCAGTAAAATAAATAAATAAATAATAATTCCAAAGAGGTGGAAAAAGATAGAGAAATGTTAACTATAAATATACTTCAGCTTATTCAAACTACTGAAAGTACTGATAAGAAGTCAAACCATAATTAACCTATTTTGAGTGTGTTGTGTATTTTTGAGTGTGTTGTGTAATTCTATAAAGCTCAGTTGTGAATCAAATGTCTTCCACTTCATGTGGTTAGGAAGATGCTGCCATAGAATTAGTTCCCTACATGCAGGCATTAAGCAACAAAGTAGCTCAGTAGATTTGGGCAATACAGCTACTGAAAGGGACAAGATGTACAGATGCAGATTCTTGTCAGTGTAATTTATTCTGTTTCTAAGAACAGTCAGTACTTCTCAATTCAACACATAGTAAAAACTGTCCTTGAGAAAGTGAAAAATAGAAAAAGGAAGAGTGTGTGTGTGAGATGTGTGCCAGACACTACCATCTCATTAGGCATATGACACACACCACTGTGTCTACACCCTCCTTTCACAACCATGCAAAAATGAACAGAAGTGCCGCTGACCTAACAATGATCAAAGAAAAGTAAAGTATACTGCATTTAAATGAACATAAAGAATTATTTAGCCCTAGACAGGGCTCAGGATTTTTAAAAAAAAAAAGAAAAAAAAAAAGAGAGAGAGAGAGATAAATAGTAATGTTATGGCAATATTTGTAATATATAAATAAGTGATTATTATTATTATTTATTATTATTATTATTATTTTTCTAATTCAATAAAACCCAAAATGAAACACACGTTGCACCTCTCTTTATATCCCTGTACTGGCTACCAGTGTTGTGGGTAACGCGTTACAAAGTAACGCGTTAGAGTACTCTAATTACTTTTTTCCTGAAATGTGTAACTTAACGCGTTAGTTTCGTGCGTAAGTAATCAGTAACTTCGTTATTTTTTAAAAAAAGTAATCCGTTATTTTAAGGAAAGGAAAATCCCGACTGAAGCCTGCTTTTTGTCAGACAGTAGGCCTAGGTCTACTGTGCCACCTGCGGATGTATCAGCGGAGCTGAAGCTCTGTGATCGTAAAGTCAATGGCTGTGATACGTCTGTGCCCTGCGCCTGACCCTGTGTGTGTGTGTTTTTTTTTTTTCGAACTCCCGGCAAGATGGCAGAGAGGACTGCGTTTGGTTTATGGAAGTACGCATATTACTTTCAATTTGTCAACGAAAAAGAAAAGAACATAACGGTAAAATGCACACTCTGCGTTGGTGAAAAAGCTTTCTGTCGACCGCCAAAAATTCTACCTCAAATTTAAAAAAACATCTCGCATCCAAACACCAATCTAGCACTCTGGTAGCAAAGCCTGCTGAGGAGGACGACGGTGGTGCACCAGCTCCAAAGCAACAGCGTTTAACTCCGCTAAAACAGTCCCCATCAGTGAGGTTCACAAACTTGTGGCCGGTTATGTAGGCTACCCAGGCTGGGTAGGTGCAACTTTTGATTAATAATATGTTCTGTGATAATAAATAAATAAAACGCCATGTGGAATAGCCTATTGCTGACTGTCTTTCCTGTTATTGTTATCCTGCAGTGTTAATTTAGTCGGATCGGATGACTGACTTTATTCATGGTCGGGCGTCACGACTTCTAGGTGCATTTAAAGGGGGCCGGGGGCTGTTCTGTCATGTGTGAGCCACCCACTGCAAACGGCTTTTAAATTTTTTGGTAACGCATGAGTCGGATGCCGCATGAGTACTCTAACGCGTTGTAACGCTGTATCATAACTGATTACTTTTAATTGATGGTAACGTTGTAACCTAACTAACTACTTTCCAAAGTAACTATACCCAACACTGCTGGCTACCAGTTGTAGCTCACATCAAGTTCAAGACACTGATGCTCAGTTACAGATCAGCCATGGGTTCCACACCCTTCTATTTTCATTCGCTCTTACGAGTCTACATCCCATTTAGAAGCCTGAGGTTGGTAAATAATCATTCAGATTGTTGAATCCCTGACAATATTCAAGAGACAAAAAACTGAATTAAAATTTTAAAACAACAACAACAACAACAACAACAAAAAGCTTTCTATGCTTTCACTTTTCCTTAATCCCTAACTTACTGATTTCTGAAACTTTGTATTGTGAGCACTTCTTGTGTTTATTTGCTTCTTTATGATGAATCAGTTGCCATATTCATCATTTGTAAGTTGTTTTGTATAAAAAAAAGTCCACTAAATGAATATATGTATTAAAAATAATAATAATAAAATCATCAGTAAAATAGAAAATACAAATTGGCCCTGAATCCCACAAATTAATTTATCTTTTTGTAATCAATTACCAATTCAATGACAGTCTTCTGGGACAAGACAAAAGAAAGCAAAACAAAACAGTCATGTAAGGGCATTCATTTTTAATTATTTTTTTTTTCTTTCTTTTCCCTAATTCAATTAAATGGAAGATACAAATCAAGTTAAAATCCTACATTCGGATCATACATTTATTATTTTGTAATCGAGTATCATTTCTATAAAATAAAAGAAAATAAAAGAAAATAAAAGAAAATAAAAGAAAATAAAATACTGAAAGATAAGCAATCATTTTAGGGCAATAAGTTTTTGTTGTCTTTGTTTTTCAGTGAAATGATGTGGTCCCTAACATAAATATTTTTGGTCTTACGTGGGATACCTTAACTCTTAACATCAGTGCTCATTTTCATTTCTCACAGATGGCAGTTTAAGTGTCAAAGACAACCTTATGTTATTTGCATGTTTGCTGTGCACATGGGTTTGTGAGTGACGTTTGGATTTATGCAACTCAAAACAGTCCTTGATATTCAGTACCACAGCTGATAAATAAAGTTGGAACCAGCAAATACTACAATATTCTTCACTGAAAAAAACTTGTTATGAGGTGATATTGGTTCTATCTCCCTGGACCTGCTCATCACATTCCCAAAGAAAACAGTCAATCTGACACAATAATACATTTTGAAATAATGCAGTGTTTGAAAAAAAGCAAAAAGAAAAAAAGAAAACACAAAACTTCTGTGGCTGAAACCAAGTTTCATTTGTTTGATGAATGTGTGTGTATTATTATTATTGTATTATTATTATTTTTTTTTTTTTTTTTGATATCACTTTTGATATTTTTATTGTTTTAAAATATCACTATTGTTGTTATGAAAAAAAGTGTATATTTTGTTTTATATGTTGTTTTGAGTGAATGTGAATAGCTCCATTACTCTGTATCAGAAGAAAAATTCCCAGATGGCATCATAGCAGATGAAAATGACACAAGATCTCAACAGTAACCCACCACAGATGTGTGGGCCACAAAATGGATGAGGGCTCCTCACTGTCGTATCTGTTTTTTTTTTTTTTTTTCTAATGACATTCTTAATTGACCTTTATTATGTTTTTATGATTATTTGTTGGAGTATCAGCAGACCTGGGGGATGGAGAATTCTCATTTAATGATGATTAGGATTTAATGAGAGCCTAATAGCTTCTCTCTTTGTGTTCTCACCTGCAGGAGCCTTACACAACACACAGATCAATGACAATGCCCTAAATGTCACACAATTCCACTTATTTTCAAGCAACAGAAGAAAAGTAAAAAATTAAGTTTGTTACATTGAAAAGCAACTTTTGAAATTATAAGCATTCACTGTAGAGCAGTTCACAGTGCACTTTTAGAGTTCATCTGGAACCCTCTACCTCCCCAGCTCCACCTGTATAGATCTGCTATGGGTTATTATATATGTGCAGCAGCAGTATGTCTTAAATACTCACAGCACTGTATCTGTATATGTATTGGCAGTAGCAAGTTCCTGTACTTGCTATTTAAAATAGAAATATTTTCTAACTATGTAAAAGTCAATTTAATGCATCCTTTTTTTATTGTCAATTTAATGCAATTTAATATAATGCATCCTTGCTGAATAAAAACATTCATTTATATACAGTGCCGCCCACTAATATTGGCACCCTTGATAAATATGAACAAATGTGGCTGTAAAAATGAATCTGCATTGTTTATCCTTTTGATTCTTCATTAAAAAAACAAAAACAAAATTCTAATTATTCACTGAAGTAAAATGATGGAAACTCACATTATGAAATAAATGTTTTTTTCTCTAGTTCACATTAGCCACAGTTATTGGCACCCAATTATTGTAACGTCCTTTCCCCAAGATAACAGTTCTGAGTTTTTTTTTTTTTTTTTTTTTTTTCTGAGAACACTTAACAAGAGATCAGAGACCATTCCTTCATCCAGTATTTCTCCAGATCCTTCAGAATACCAGCTCCATGTTGTTTCTTCTCTTCAGTTCCCCCCACTCATATTCTACAGGGTTCAGGTCAGAGGACTGGGATGGCCATGTCAGAAGCTTCATTTTGTGTTCAGTGACACATTTTTGATGTTTGTTTTAGATCATTGTCTTGATGGAAGATCCAAACATGGTCCATTATAAGATTTCTAACAGAGGCAGTCAGGTTTAGATTTTTTATCTGTTGGTATTTGATAGAATCCATGATGCCATGTATCTGAACAAGATGTCCAGGACCTCCAGCAGAAGGACAGGCCCACAACATTAAAGCAATATATTTAACCGTGGGCCCAATTTGGTGGGTTTGCTGCCAAAAAGCTCTTTTTTATGTTTCATCCGACCATAGAAGCCAGTCCCATTTGAGGTTCCAGTCATGTCTGACAACTGGATATGCTAGTGTTTGTTTTTGGATAAGCCAAAAGTGTTTTTCTTGAAATTCATTTGAACAACGTGGTGATGTAGGGGCTGTTTGATATATATATTATTAGGTTTCTGACCCCAAGATTCAACTACTCTCTGCAATTCTCCAGCTGTGATCCTTGGAGAGTCTTTGGCCACTCAAATTCTCCTCCTCAGCGTGCATTAGGATAATATAGACACACGTCCTCTTCCAGGCAGATTTGTAACATCTTTAGTTGATTGGAACTTCTTAATTATTGTCCTGATGGTGGAAATGAGGATTTTCAATGCTTTAGCTATTTTCTTACATTCTTACACTTCATTTGTGGAGCTCAACAATCTTGTTCTGTAGATCAGAATTATATTCTTTGGTTTTATTCCATGTGATGTATGATTAAAGGAATCTGGCCTTTGTGTTCCTTATATTTATAATTCTGTGGAACAGGAAGTCATGGCTGGACAATTTCATGTTCATAATAACCCTGGTGTGCTAAAAAAAAAATGTAAATATGAATAGGAATATATATATTACTCATAAGAATTTCTAGGGGTGCCAATAATGGTAGCCAACATGCATTGGAGAAAAAACATTTATTTCATAATGTGAGTTTCCCCCAACTTTCAATTGTTTTACTTCAATGGAAGTTTACAATTTTGATGAAAGATCAAAAAGATAAATGATGCAGATATATTTTCACAGCTGCCTTTGCTCATATTTACCAAGGGTGCCAATATTAGTGGGCGGCACTGTATATACATGCATATCTTAATGGCCTCAGACTTTTGAATGGTAGTGTATATAACCTAGCTAAAATCATGTCCACATTGTTTGCTATAGATATGATTTAAAAAAAAAAATATATATGCATAATAAGTATGTTAATATATAAAAAATGTTTTTTGGCCACAGGGCATTAGAGCAGAAGGTAAATCTCACACCAAATGTTATTAAAATACACTCTCTCCTTCTCCTTCATGCAAACACACACACACACACATTCCTGCTCAGAGCGAGCACACTGGCTTCTTCATTACTGCCCATTTGTGAGGTGGAGGTATGTGTAAATTCTGCCTCTGGCTAAAACAATAATCGCCACACACTCAGCATGCTAAGAGAGGAATGGATTCAGATCCAGAGGGCTTGAAGAGAGGAACAACTTTAAATTCTTGTCTGGTAAAATTATTCCCTATTTGCAGAGGCTAAACTGTGGCCAAGTCTCTCAGGATATATGGCACGGGCCGGGCCCTTCAGGGGAGGTTCATGAAAGAGGGGCGGCTCGACAGCAGCAGCAGCACTGGACAAAAAGTAAATAACATTAGGACTAGGTGCTTCTATAAATACTAGGCCGACTTTTGTAGCACACTAAAGCAGCGAAACAAGAGGGTCTTTCAAGAGAAACAAGAAAGTTTTTCTCACAGATTTATAACACTAAAGCAGTGTTCATCAGTCTTTCAGACCATTGATATATATCTGTACTCTGATTAGCCAGAGGCAAATTTATTTATAAAATGAGATTATAGATCTCATTTAGAAATTAGAAATTAGACTATAGAAATTATCATTACTAAGTGCTCTTTTAAACTAAAATGCTGCATATTTACTAATAATAATTCGAATTTCAAAATTAGTCTTTTTAAAATCTTTTTTTATTATTCCTCTCATCGCTTTCACAAACTCTTAACTAATCCAAACCCATAGGCATTTACAGTAATAAAGGCATTTACTATGACAACATGAACAAACAAATAAATACAAGAAATAAAACACAAAAAACAAGAAAGAAATCATGGAAGGAAGGAAGGAAGGAAGGAAGGAAAGAAAGAAGGAACGAAGAAAGAACACAATAATGTTCTCTCATCCTCCTCACTCCTTTCACTGCTCTAGCTTGTGTACTAATCTAGTTTATACTTTAATCTGTACTGCAAATATTGCTGGCTCTCATGTTTTATACTTGAGGTCTCTCTGACCACATGTATAAATACTGTAACAACGTAGTATTTTTTTAAGCATGGTTAAATTATGCTTATAACCAGTTTTTAGTGAAATTGTGTTTTTAACCTAGTAAAAGGGTTCTCTTTACCAAAATGTATTGTGTACTCCTACAGCATATCTGCAGCATTAGATGATCTGGCTTCATTTAAAGCCCTGGGTGTGTGTTAAACACAGCTCTTTGTATTTCATCACGTTCCTTTCTTGATGCAATAAAGGCAAAACTACAGCCATCTGACAGGGGCCACATTTCTGGCACAGTGGGGGTCCGAGCAACAGGACAAACTAAGCAGCCCGCCCACCCTCTGCAGATGAGATAAGATGGTCCTAGATGGTCCTAGCCGGCCCAGGCAGGGGGCCGCGCTGACCTTCTGAAAGAGATGACAGGAAGCTTTATTTATTGCATTGATTGTTGCCGCCCATCCTCCATCAAAAAAAAAAAAAAAAAACATCTAAACTTCCAAAATGTCATTCTCATGTTCCCAAATGCTGTAAGCGACAGTCTTTTATTTCAGCAGAAATCCTATAAAAATAAAAAATAAAAAAAAATGTCTCATGATACATTGAAATTTTCACCACTTTCACATTTCACAAGAGTGAAATATTTATTTAATAAAAAGAATAATTAATGATTTTTTTCATCGATGATGGGGGGAGGAGTGGTTGTTAATAATAATGCTGACATATTAATCATGCCAAATGGACAGAAGTGCCGCTATTGAGAAAATGTAGACAGCAGAGTAATTTCCTCAACTCAAGGCACTTGTGCACTTTGACAACGGCACTATCACGCTCACACAAAGAGCTGAAGAAGAAGAAGCAACATTTCCATAATGTTATTGACCAAGTGCCACATTTATGTGTGGAGTGCAATGCACCCTCTGTTTTATTTGCATGTCTATAAGCTGGAATACCAATCAAATGATAGCGATGGTAGAAAAGATAATTTTCAGACTGAGTGCATTTCAAATGCTTACTGGTTTAAGGGCAGATAGTAAAGAGAACACATGAGGATCAGCTCTGAGAAGTGGGAAGGGGCGGCATTGCGGTAAAGCATTCCTTTAATGAACTTTAAAAAGCATCTAGAGCCTAAGTAATCAAGCTACTCATCAAGTAAACGAACCACGACTTAAAGTATAATTACGATGCAAAAAGTTCTTGAAATATAATCATACTCTGCAGCACTTTATTCTCATTCTGTTGTGATGCTGTCTTTTTTTGCAAAAAAAAAAAAAAAGAACCTAATATGAGTGTACTAATGGATGGAAATGATAAAAAGCAGTACGAGTTACGTTAAGGACTGGCAACTGTAACAAGAAGTTGCAGACTGTCACTTTAGTGAATAAATAAATCTAATTATGTCAACAAATAGCATAAAAATTCCAAACAAATCAGCTACATTTTCATGGCACAAACTCAGCTATGACTCTTCCGTACAAAGCTTTGTGACTGTTCATGTTAGCAAGCTAAACCACTGGTCAAAACATTTTATTATTATTATTATTATTATTATTATTTATATATTTTTTTATTATTATTATTATTATTATTATTTATATATTATTTATATTTAATATACAGTAAAACACATAACCAGATGTAAATCTGCCTAAATATGTATGGTAAGTAACATTTAAAAATGTAAATTTTGGGTTCTGTAACATTTATTTATTTATTTATTTATTTATTTATTTATTTATTTATGTTTTCAAAAGAAACCTTTGAATTCATTTTAATAAAATTGTAATAGTCTGTGTTGGCAAAGCTGAATTATTATTTTTTTTAAGGTTTATCTGATGAATAGAAAAAAAAAAGCATTTATTTGCAATAAAATCTTTTGGAACATAATACATGTATTCATGCTTTAAATCAATTTAATGCATTGTTTGCTGAATAAAAATGTTAATTTCTTTAAATAAAATATTTAAAATCTGAAAATTTAGCATAGTTCAAAAAGGCAATAATAAAATTCAGAGCTCTAAATTCTAATATGCTCCACTCAGACTGTCAGTCTGTGTATTAGTGGTGAGGATTTTTAGTGATTCTTTTTCTGAGGATTACATTATTACACCAGTAAGTGGCAAGAAGTGACTGTCTTTATGAGTGAATCATGAATCTTTCAATCAAACCGAATGGTTCAAAAACACAGATTCATCCAGGGCACAAATAGACAATCCCAGTATTTTATGTTGTCTCTCCAAGTAACCTTGTCAGTTTCTCTTCAAACAGATCACCTGCTATCTGAGTAGGACAGGTTTTATTGTTTACATCACAATAATTTTTTTTTTTTTATTATTATTTATGTATTTATTTATTTATTTTACCCCCCTGAAATTTGGCTGGCCACCCCTGTAGGTGAGACTCCTGCATTAATAGAAGCAGTGGGAAATACACAGGAAAGTCATACCGAGTGGAGAGACTGGACACATTGTGATGGTTTGGAGTGACATTGCACAGAGGGCGTTGCTCTTCCTAAAAGCAGTGGTTAGCATTTGTTCATTAAAGACTCCTACTTGGGTCCCATAGCTGTGGTGTATTTAAATAAATATGCAAATGACTACATTTCTATTCAAAGGCTTCTTTTCACTTCAACAAGGTTTCAAAATAACCCATGGGATACAATTTGTTCCATGTGAATAAAACCACCAGTCAGCAACTTGAAATTAACATGTAAAATTTATTTGAAGTTCCCCACTAATGTCACATATCTCTCCCTCAGATATGTGCCCAACTTTAAAGGTTAACAAAATTATGTAATCAAAAAAGGAAAAAGCAATGAGACAGCAGAGCAGAAGTCTAATAAAGAAAGCAATGCTTTTCTACGCCAGCACTCCATTTATGTCCTCCAGCAGCTTACTCACTCATTTCCCAACCAGAAGGATGGGAGAATTTATCCAAAATAAGCAAAATGAATAAGATAGAGTCATGGCTCAATAAAACCGCACAACACTTGTTCTCCAGAGGCCGCAATTCAGCTACACAAAGCATTTCCTCTGATTGAATCAATGTGCTTGGCCTTCTCTTTTGGTATTAGAGACAAATGTTTCCATGTGTGTCTTAAAGGCATCATGTTATGCAGTGTTTTGTTTCATTCACAAGTCATAAGTAAACAAGATCTTGGAATATATCCTGACGTCTAAAGGCAGGTGCACACAGTTTTCTGTCCTTTACAATTGTTGCTTGTCAGATTCTATGACCAAGGCCATCACCACAATTCATTGGGCCCAGAATCACAAATGCAATGAGTAGGCTATACATTATCAGAAAAAAAAAGATAGAAATCTGTCACTGGGACGGAACCCTTTCAATATCAGTACTAATATGTACTAATAGGTTTACTTTAAGGTACCTATATGTACCATTTAGGGGTACAGAGATTTGAGCTTTCATACCTTAGGGTACCACCCCAGTGACAGCTTTGTGGCTTTTTGTCTAAGAGTGTACAGCAGCGTGGAGGATCTTGTGGGAGGGTTCTGGACATTGGTGAAGCCATGGAATTTGTCTCAAGCTGCAAAATAATGACACCACATGCACCATGCACACTAGCTTAAATAAACAATGGGTTCAATTCAAGGAAAGCTTATTTGACAGAGTTTATGGCATAATGTTGATTGGTACAGTTTCCTTTGTCATTTGTTTCCTTTAAAGGGGTGGGTCAAGGTGTTTTTTTTTTTCTTTTTTTTTTTTTTTTTTTTTTTCATGGTTTCAATGATTGGCCCTGTTCACTTCCATTCGGAGTGTCTCACTGTAATCCAGATTTTTGTATTACAGTACTTATAGCACATTACAAATGTTGTGCAATGAGCTTAAGTTGTGCTTTGATCTTAATTTTTACTTAAATTGGTATGTTCAGGTGAGTTGATATGTGTTGTGCAATGAGAATGATCAGAAAGGGGGAGTGTAAATGAAGTTTATATTAGTGGAGGTGTATTGAAAAATGTTGTGCAATGAGCATGTCATTCTTTTTCCATTGTAAATATTCATCTCAGTGGGGAAAATGAAAAAAACAAGTTTTGTCTATCAGGGGACTACTAAGCATAGGTGTCTGTTTTTAGTGTCTATTAATCAAAATGTCTGACATAGTATGTCAGTACAACAAAGAGATTAAATTAAATTGGAAACAACACAACTATTACTGTATAGCTGATATTTAAGCCTAAATAAAGCATTTTTCTTGGAAAAACCAAGAAAATAATATTTCAGAGCAAATATTTGGTCAACATCTATATTCTCTATGTTGTTTTTAATTAAACAAAGTCATAGACTGACATCTACAGCTAATGATCATAAAATCTGCAGCAAGTCATACAATAAGCTCACAAACAGACACAAAATTACAAAAGGGCTAAGCAAAATGTGAACATAGTATGGATCATGAAGACTGCATAAAAACAAATAGAGTCTGACCTCTGCTGTTCAGTGTATTGGTTCACCAGTGTACAGTACATTGCATATATTCTGTTTCTAACAAACAAAACAGTCACAAGGACAATAGTCCCACTGGATAATCTCACATTGTACTCATTTCCTGTGGATCACTCTGACAAAGGGCTTTGCTGAAGAGAAAACAGGCACAAAACATCTGCTAAGACATCTGTTTGCAGGCCCCGTTGTGCCCTGACTCCGCGGCCTGCTGTAAGCCCACGCTATCACTCCAGTAATGACACGTCCCAGTGATCCTGCACCGCAGAGAGCCAGTGTCAGCCAGGGCTGCACTGAGGTCTTCTGTCATGGGCAGCACTCTTAAATACATTCTTTTTATTTTCAGCACCTAGGACAATAGCAGTGCTGCACATACACAGATGACTTTCAGAATCATGGACAGCACACCATATATGTTTTAGACTTGCTATAGTCATCAATAGATGCTTAAAGCAGAACATTACATTTCTTTAAACTATACGACAAATGCAGGCAATGACAAACGTATGTGGCCAAAACAGGCCAAATAAAGTGTGTGAAATGAAAACTGCATTTCTAAGGATCCTTCAAATTGAGATTTCCTTGTGACGTGCTGTACTTGAGGACCTCCAGCACAAGTTTGAAACCCCCTGATATAGCATATCCGATTTCAGAACCACGGACAGTTGCACACATACAGCTGACTTTCAGCACCATGGACAGCACACACTATAGGTTTTTTTATATACAGTTGCACAATGCTACAGTCACACAGTAGATATAAATTTAAAATACATGTAAATACCAAATACATAAATAAACGTTTTTAAACTGTAAGTCATTCGTTTTCAGTACCATGGACAGCTGCACATGCATAGCTGACTTTCAGCACCATGGACAGCACACACTATAGATTTTTTATTTGCACAATGCTACAGTCAACAGTAGATATTTAAATACACCAAAACATTAAACATTTTTAAATTGTAGGTCATTCGCTTTCAGTACCACAGTACCTGTTTTTTTCATTATTAAAAATAAAAGTCTGAAATGGAAAATTTAATTAGCGAAGAGGTAGATGTCCAAAAGCAGTAATCATCTTTCTATCACTAGCTGTTGCCTAATGTGATTTCTTTTTTGTTGTGAAAATTATCAGCATGATTAAAAGTGTTTGCCTCGAAAGTAAAGTCTGACCACTTAAACACTAAAGATATATTTTTAGGTTATTTTTAGGTTAATATACATTATTATTATTATTATTATTATTATTATTATTATTATTATTATTATTATTATTATTAAATTCATATTCATCAAGTCATTGCAGGAAAGCTAAACTTTATCTATCAGGAAATGAGTTTACAATCTCACTGTCAAGCAAAATTATCCAATACCAAGGTGTCTTTCTCTCCACTTGAAGGACGTTTTGATGAGAGTATAAAATGTAAACAATAAAATCAAACCTTAAGAAGGTTACAGTGTCATGGTGTTAGTGTCTGTTGAAGATACTTACCACTTCTGGCATCGTCTTGAGAAAACGGGTTCCCACCTGGGTTCAGGGTCACCCCAAAGGTCTTATTTCCAAATGGGGCATCACAGGGATCCACATAGAGAAGACAGCCACCAAACCCCACCTCTGCCAAAAGAGAGAGCTGTGGAGAGATGACAGAGATTAAACTCTTTATGCAAGATACATTACGGTTTAAAAGTGTGTGTAAGTGTGTGTGTGTGTGTGTGTGTGTGTGCGTGTGTGTGTGTATATATATATATATATATATATATATATATATATATATATATATTATATATATTGTTGTAGACCTTTGGACCCATCAGGATATGAATACAACATTTGGTATTGTGCGTTTCATAAAAATAACGTGCAATCCAAATGTGTAATTTGCAATTTGTTAGAGTCAGTGAGTCAGAGCCTCTGAAGGTAACTAGTTCTTTCTCTGGTCCTCATTTTGAGTGGACAATATCACAATAGCAATAGTAATTTATGAATCTCCTTGTGCCACCTCAGTCAGTTTGAATATCTGAGTGTGTTTGGCCTAACAGCTGGGAGTGCTGGGCAGCTTTTTTCACTAGAGCTTCCAACTGCTCTGCCAAATTAGCCAAACCATATTATTTATCACAGCAACTCAACTTGTCAGGGATTGAGGAAAATTTATGTATCTTTTATAAAAAATAAATAAATAAATAAATAAAAAAATTCACTATATACTTCAGTGTAATTGGTGTTTCTTAAACTATGGCCATATTTATGTCCTAGAAGTTGATTATATTAATATAACAAATATATACAGTTTTTTTTATTAAATTATGCAAAAAGTACTTACAATACATTATGTGATCAAAAAAAAAGTTTTAAAACCATCTCTTTTATCATAAAATGCTATAAAGCATGATACATACTTTAAGATGTGTTGGAAATCACATTGAGGTGCACATGACAGATTTTTTTTTTTTTCCTTTTTCTTTTTGTGATGCCTGTATATCCAATGTTAGTAAGCAAATTCAATAAACTAGTGAGAGTTGAAAGTGTGTCTAAAAAGAGTTTATTTTCTGAAGGTCCATAGGGCCATAAGTGCAGATAGCTGAATAAACACCCACGTAAAAATCGATAATCTTAAAGTAGAGCAAATAATTCCCAACATGAATGAATTTGAACTTCATACTTACTTTCCCAGGGCTATAGAAATAGGATGTTGCTGCCTTACATGGCAGTAGATGTTTATATCATCTGAGTCACTGTTCAAAGGTCCCTGTTTGCCTTGAACATCTCGCCGACAATCTCACTGCGACTGCTAATGGGGGCGTATACCATATGCACAGCAGCACATCATTTATGCTGATGGTGCCAGCCGTGTCAGCGGTTAGACTGTGTGTCAAACAGACAGGCACATTTGGTGTGAAGGCATATGCACCACTGGGTGTTGTGCAAATGAAACTCCCTAGCACCTGACATCCATATGAGAAGCCAGCCAGAAGCCGCTCTCCATGCACGATAAAGATAAACAGGCTTGTAATAGGCTTGGAAATCTTCTTCAATATGGGAGTTGTTCACAGATAGCAATCAACACATTGTTGGTATTTTGGTTGCTTGGGAGCATCATGCCTCTTGCTAAACGCCAACAACATGTCCTTCATGGGAATACAAAGGAGCACAACTAAACACACAGCACTTGACATTTACTTACAGTCACCAATACACAGAGCGGCTCATAGAGGATGAGAGGAAATGCATTGCTTAGCCAATAATCTTCTTGTTACTAATTCTTTTATTACTTTTTGTAGGATTGCCATTATTAAAAGCACTGAAATAAAATGTGCTCCTTTGTTCCATTATTGCTCTTCACAAATTTGTTATGTAAATTGATCACTAATTACGTCAACCCAAACAAATTCTTAGATGCACTAAAAATCACATACAGTAAAAAACTGTAATATTTATGAATGCTACATCTACCCTTGTTCATCATATTATGTTAATGACACACATAAACTACAGGAAGTTTTTCATCTAAACAGACCGGCCTGTTAAGACGCTACCCATGATTTTGATACTATATTCTAAGGATAGGGCTTGAATTGAATATTAAAAGGGTTTTGAAGTTACCTGAAATATTGTTACATTATACTGTTTGTAATGAATGTTTCATGCAGCCGAGCATAACATCAAAACATCATCATCAAAAGTGCCATCATTCTCTGGGCTAATTGTCTGAGGAGGAGCAGTCAAAATGCTTGATCCTCACAGACTGAGCGTTAGCACTCACTTTAAAGAAAATCAATAACTCTTCCCAAACAAATGACAGCTAAGAGTGCCTGGTACAGAGCTAGAATTCAAACTGAGTCTAGTGCTCCCAAGGGTCACCATTTTCTGCATCATATAGTCATAACAATAGAATCGATGCCAATGAAGGCACTTTCTGTAGAAACTCAATGAGTATTAATAAAAAGAAAGAAAGAAATATTATTTTCTCCAATATTAATGAAAAAAAAATCATTAAAAATGAATCATTATATTAATCATCATTCATGTGAAACCAGTAAGGACACGTGCAGTCCTTTCTTGTTGTGTTCCACGGATAAATTAGTTGAAAGGTTTTAACAAAATGAAAAGTTCTTTTTATTACAGTCTTGTATTACATCATATCTATGTTTCTTTTCATGAACTCTTTTCATGAATTGTGTGGTTTAATTCTATGGTCTGTAGGAGATGAGATATTGCAGCAAGAAATTTGCTGATGACCCATTTAAATGAATGTGCAAAAACTCATGAGGTTCAAAAGGTTATCTGACTTCTAAGTGTTTTTATTCATGTATCCTTGAAGATGGTAGGCATATTTGTGAGTGGTATTGAATACAGCAGAAATGTAAAAACAGTGTCCCAGATCTTACTGTGCATGAGACATGCAAATTAATCACAACGCTACTGAGTACTGAACTCTTATAAAACATGAAAACATGCTTCTACATTACAATCTACCCAGTTTTATTAAATGATCTATTTATTATCTTTTAAAATACATCCATCTCTTCGAGGTTAAAAAGAACACATGCTTATTAAAGATGCTACTATCAAAAGGCACATGTGACCTTCTCTCTAGTATTGTGGTACTCAGTTTTTCGGTGGTGCCATCGTATGACAGTAGAAAAACACTTTGGTGCCTCTCACCCATAATTTGACTGTTTAAAATATTAATTCATTGTTTACATATATCAGTGTAGCTTAAATCCACAACATTATCAGTTGTGTTAAAGGAATAGTTCACCCAAAAATTTAAATCTGCTGAAAATGTACTCACTACCAGGTACTCACTCTCAGGATGCAGAAACAGATTTTGAAATAATAAATAATAATAATAATAAATAATAATAATAAAATAAAGTGAAACAATGTGTTAATTTAAGTTATTTGGTGTAAGTGTGCTTTAATAGTATTTGAAATTAATATATCACTATCACTATTGTTATTTCTTTATATAATTAGAACGATCAGATTGATGTTTTATATGGATTGTATGGAACATCACAATATTCCACAAGTAATCAACACAACTCAATTAAACAATTTTAACTTTGAACTGTTGCTTCTGGCCAAAATACCAATCTTTAATCCATAATAAAACTTCCTCCAGTGATCCAGTGAAAAAGTCCATCATCTTTTGTCCTCTCACATCAAAATCACATTTGTTTAGAACCATCTTGGACTATTTTACATTGTAAACAAAAAATTATATTGAAAAGCTTATTTTTCTGATCTAAAAAAAACTTAGTAACTTTACAGGAACAATATGAAAATTAGTGTTTGCACAGTTATTTTCATTTACTTGTTTTCATGTAACTGCTGAAGCTCCAAAAAAGCTCATAAACTTAGTAACTTTACAGGAACAATATGAAAATAAAGCATGATACATACTTTGGAAGATGTGTTGGAATCCCATTGCGGTGACATGACAGCATTTTTTTTTTTTCCTTTTCTTTTGTGATTCCGTATATCAATGTTAGTATAAGCAAATTCAATTAAACTAGTGAGAGTGAAAGTGTGTCTAAAAAGAGTTATTTTCTGAAGGTCCATCGGGCCATAAAGTGCAGATAGCGAATAAACACCCGTAAAAATCGATATCTAAAGTAGAGCAAATAATTCCCAACATGAATGAATTTGAACTTCATTACTTACTTTACCAGGGCTATATAGAAATAGGATGTTGCATGCCTTACATGGCAGTACGATGTGTTTATATCAGTCTGAGTCACTGTGTTCAAAAGGTCCCTGTTTGCCTTGAAACATCTCGCCGACAATGCATCAACTGCCGATGCTAATGGGGCGTATACCATTATGCACAGCAGCACATCATTTCTGCTGATGGTGCAAGCCGTGCTTCAGCGGGTTAGACTGTGTGTCAAACAGATCAGGGCACATTTGGTGTGAAGGCATATGCCACCACTGGGTGTTGTGCAAAATGAAAACTCCTAGCACCTGACATCCATATGAGAAGAAGCAGCCACAGAAGCCCGCTCTCCATGCACGATAAAGATAAACCAGGCTTGGTAATAGGCTTCGGAAATCTCTTTCAATATGGGGACTGTTGTTCACAGATAGCAATCAACACCAGTGTTGGTATTTTGGTTGCTTGGGAGCATCATGCCTATTGCTTAAACGCCAAACAACATGTCCTTCATGGGAATTACAAAGGAGGGCACAACTAAACACACAGCACTTGACATTTACTTACAGTCACCAATACACAGAGCGGCTAATAGAGGATGAGAGGAAGTGGGCATTGCCTTTAGCCAATAATCTTCTTGTTACAGTAATTCTTTTATTACTTTTTGTAGGATTGCCATTATAAAAGCACTGAAATAAAATGTGCTCCTTTGTTCCATTATTGCCTCTTCACAAAATTTGTTATGTAAATGATCACTAATTACGTCAAACCCAAAACAAATTCTTAGATGCACTAAAAATCACATACAGTTAAAAAACTGTAAATATTATGAATGCAAATCTACCCTTGTTCATCATATTATGTTAATGACACACATAAACTACAGGAAGATTTTTCATCTAAAACAGACCGGCCTGTTAAGACGCTACCCATGATTTTGATACTATATTCTAAGGATAGGGCTTGTATTGAATATTAAAAGGGTTTTGAAGTTACCTGAAATATTGTTACAGTATACTGTTTGTCAATGAATGTTTCATGCAGCCTAGCATAACATCAAAACATCATCATCAAAAAGTGCCATTCATTCTCTGTGGCTAATTGTCTGAGGAGGAGCAGTCAAAATGCTTGATCCTCCCAGAACTGAGCGTATAGCACATCACTTTAAAGAAAAATCAATAACTCTTCCCAAACAAAATGGACAGCTAAGAGTGCCCTGGTACAGAGCTAGAATTCAAAACTTGAGTCTAGTGCTCCCAAGGGTGCACATTTTTCTGCATCATATAGTCATAACAATAGAAATCGATGCCAATGAAGGACACTTTCGTGGAAGAAACTCAATGAGTATAGTTAAATAAAAAGAGAAAGAAAGAAATATTATTTTCTCCAATATTAATGAAAAAAAAATCATTAAAAATGAATCATTATATTAATCATCATTCACTGTGAAACCAGTAAGGACACGTGCAGTCCTGTTTCTTGTTGTGTTCCACGGATAAAAAATTAGTTGAAAGGTTTTAACAAAATGAAAAGTTCTTTTATTACAGTCTTGTATTACCATCATATCTATGTTTTCTTTTCATGAACTCTTTTCATGAATTGTGTGGTTTAATTCTGAATGGTCTGTAGGAGATGAGATATTGCAGCAGCAAGAAATTTGCTGATGACCAATTTAAAATGATATGTGCAAAAATCTCATGAGTTTCAAAAGGTTATCTGACTTTCTAAGTGTTTTATTCATGTATCCTTGAAGATGGTAGGCATTTTTTAAATTTTTTTTTATTTGTGAGTGGTTATTGAATACAGCAGAAATGTAAAAAACAGTTGTCCCAGATCTTACTGTGCATGAGAACATGCAAATTAATCACAACGCTACTGAGTACTGAAACTCTTATAAAACATGAAAACATGCTTCTACATTACAATCTATCCAGTTTTATTAAAATGATCTATTTATTATCTTTTAAAATACATCCATCTCTTCGAGGTTAAAAAGAACTACCACGGCTTATTAAAGATTGCTTACTATCAAAAGGCACCATGTGACCTTCTCTCTAGTATTGTGGTACTCAGTTTTTCGGTGGTGCCATCGTATGACAGTAGAAAAACACTTTGGTGCCTCTCACCCATAATTGACTGTTTAAAATATTAATTCATTGTTTACATATATCAGTGTAGCTCTAAATCCACAACATTATCAGTTGTGTTAAAGGAATAGTTCACCCAAAAATTTAAATCTGCTGAAAATGTACTCACTACCAGGTACTCACTCTCAGGATGCAGAAACAGATTTGAAATAATATAATTTTGAATAATAATAATAATAATAATAATAATAATAATATATATACTAAATAATAATAATAATAATAATAATTACAACACGCTCACCAATGTGTTCTCTGCAGTGAATGGGTACCATCAGAATGAGAGTTCAAACAGCTTATAAAAAACATCACAATATTCCACAAGTAATCAACACAACTCAATTAAACAATTTTAACTTTGAACTGTTGCTTCTGGCCAAAATACCAATCTTTAATCCATTAATAAAACTTCCTCCAGTGATCCTTTGAGAAGTTATTTGATTTTTTAATCCATAATAATATTTCACTTTTCAGCAGTAATTAGAGTTTGTAATCCATAATAATATTTCACTGAGTGAAAAAGTCCATTTATATTTTCTGATCTAAAAAAAACTTAGTAACTTTACAGGAACAATATGAAAATTAGTGTTTGCACAGTTATTTTCATTTACTTGTTTTCATGTAACTGCTGAAGCTCCAAAAAAGCTCATAAACTACCATAACAGTATAAATTCAACTTAATTTGACTGATTTGTGAGTAAAACAGGATGAAATTCAAATCTGTATTCACTCACATTCAAATCTGGCACATACTGTATGCAACAACGTGTTTGCACAGTGTGCAATAGTGTGTGTGCACTCAACAACAAATAAGCACATAAATGCGGTGAAGAAATTAAACTGTACACTAACCACATTGGCTCTTGCATGCATAATCAACACAGTATGAAAAAGAGTGGGAACTGAGAACAAGTCACATTTACAATATCTACTTTGAGAACCCCTGCCTGAATGCACAGTAATCATGTATCAAGTTTGAAAATGATTCAAACATTATATTGAGAACATGAAACACAAGGACAACAAAACCAAAATGTGTCTTTCCTCAAGTCAGCAAATTATAGTAGTGTATCTGTTGTTCTTCAACTAATAATTATTATTTATTATGATGATTATTATTATTATGATGAAAACACCTGAGTTTGAAATAATTATCTTGATGAGGGTTTTCAGAAATGGTTTATATTGTGGTTTATATTGTATTGGATTTTACTTTAACTTTTACGTATTTTTTTTGTGTATTAAATTTTGTATAAAGATTTTGGAGATTGTTGTTGTAGGTTTTAACTTGCTTAAATCCCTGTCATGATTAAATGCAACTTTATTAATCATGGTTATTTGTTGGTTTAATGAGACTAAGTCAATCTAATTTAGTCATTAATGAGTGACTAGCATCTCTTTGAAGGGAGTCACGTTAAAAGGCATCACTTACAATGATCCAGCAAGTAAAGTAAATCAAATAAATAAATAAAAAATAAATAAATAAAATAAATACAAAATCAAATATAAATAAAATATAATAAAAGTTTTAATTTTTAACAGACAGACAGATAGATACAGACAGACCAGACAGACAGTCAGATAGACAGACAGATATATATATATAATATATATATATATAGATATATATATATATATATATATAATATATATATATAAACTTACTGAGCCCACACTGTTAAACGTTTGTGTACCTTAATTTACATCAAAATATATTTTAATTTAACAACATACCTTATAAAGCAAAGGAAATTGTCCAAGTTTCAGCAGTGCTATTTTACTGGTCACATTTGCACTAGCTTGGACTCGTCTCAAATCCTCTGGGCTCCCATACTGAACGTCCACCACCTCTGCCTGGAATAAAAAAATAAATTTACCATTGGTTTATAAAAATAAAAAAAACATACCAATGGTTTATAAAAAATTAAAACATTTACCATTTTAAAATGGTTCAGGGTAGACTTTGACCTCTCTTGCTGTGTGTGTGAGGAATAACAAGCCTCTGATTTGTAATGTTACTCACCCCATAAAGCTTGTTGTCACATTCATTACTGATAGCAAAGCATGAGTGAAAACAAAGTGAATATCTCAGGCTGTGTATAATGGGGGACAGGTACATATATTAGCCATCATATCATAAATCACACACCGACCCAGCATAGATGTCACAACTCTGAAAGAATTCAAGGCAGATTCATGGCAGCTACAGGCCAAAGCGTCCTTCTTGTCATTTAGTCTGCACCATTAAACCAAATCCCTGTTTGTGAGTTTAAGAAAGGCAAGAACCTCTGACTGATGAGGACTGATGAGATGGGGTCAAACTAAATGCTATTTAAGGCCCAGAGACACAAAGTGGAAATGCATTACCTGAGTTTGATTCATTTTTCATTAGGCCTGGGGGAAAATGAAACATGATTCTGGGCAGGAGAGTACATCTAGTAAGTCTTCAGAAACCACAAGACCATTGAAAGATGGGATTTATCACTAATGTCTGCATTTGCCTTAGAAGAGTGTTCTGTCTAACCCCAAAGAAGAGGCAGAAAATTGGGAATGGATGAGATTTGCACTGAGAGGCTGTCATTAAGGTAATGAAATTACCCAGGGCACACACTGCGGAGAACAAATCACTTTTCTAGACAAGTGACGGCTCCTGTCACGAGTCATCTCACCCCCGGTGACTTGACGAAACTAGAAGAAAATAACAATTGTTTTCACATCTATGTGATTGAGGATTGGAAAGAAATACCCACCCCATAATTAAACATTATTTTGAAGAGAATGTTAAATACCACCTCAATCACACGGCGTCATTAGAGGCCAGACGGCGAGAGTGACGACATGTCTTTTGTGAATAAAAATTCAGCAGTTCTTCAATGCTTAATTAATTTTTCATTTTGCAAGAGGCTGTAAAGGCATCATTACAGTGAGAACCTCTTAAAATTTCAAAGGAATTTAATATGCCTTCCTTGTGTCCATCTGATTGAACTTTTTGTAAATATCCATGTAAGATTACAATTTGAACTCTGTTAACACATTGCCGAGGTGTTGCAGAAACGTTTCATCATTTCACTGCCTTCCTTTTAATATAAAGCAATCAATGTTAAATGAATACAAATGACCACTTCCAACAGTATAGATCATGCATCAAAGGAAACACTCAGAACAAGTCATTTCATGAAGCGCATATAGAGCAGGGATTTTTCTCTCTCTCTCTCTCTCTCTCTCTCTCTCTCTCTCTCTCTCTCTCTCTCTCTCTCTCTCTCTCGCTCTCTACACTCCATCATACATCAGCTACAAGATCAAATCCTCAGCTCATATGTTCTAAAACAATGACCAATCTTGAAAGAAAGGTGAAAAATATCCAATTCTTTTATAACCAATCCAATCTAAATGTTCATAATTTGTTTTAAATTGTTTGGTTTTTGAAGGTTTTTGAATTAAAAATTAATATTCATCAGATTCTAAATTAGATTAGTTAATGTATGTTCCTTGCGCATTAACCTGTTTTAACATGTTTTAAAGAAAAATTAAATATTAATGCACAAATGTGTTGTTTAAAAATAAATATGAACTTGTTTTCTTTGTATTATTTGAGGTCTGAAAACACTCCAACATTTTTGTTATTTTGACCAGGTGTCATCTTCTGCAAATAAATGCTCTAAATGACAATATGTTTATTTGGAATTTGAAAGAAATATTGTCAGTAGTTTATACAATAAAACAAAAATGTTCATTTTACCCATACTTACAAATAATAAAACCAGAGAAACTGATAATTTTGCAGTGGTCTCATTTTATTTTATTTTATTTTATTTTATTTTATTTTATTTTATTTTATTTTATTTTATTTTATTTTATTTATTTTATTTTATTTTATTTTATTTTATTTATTTTTATTTTATTTTATTTTTTTTTTTTTATTCCATTTAGTTTATTTTTAAACTTTAAATAAATAAATAAATGAATGAATGAATGAATGAATAACAAACAGTAAATAAATAAACAAACAGATAAAATAAATAAATAAATAAATAAATCTTTATCGCCAATTGGAGTCAAAAAGATTAAGAACCAACGTTTTAACAGCATTGCATTATAAGCATTAAAAGGAATACAAATGCATTAATATGAGACTTGTTAATATAGGTCAATGTTTAAAATGCAACACTTAGTTTTATACAAATTGTTTAAAATGGGATTTTGGTTTGAAAGAAGTAAAAGACACCTCTCTTTGAGTAGGCTGAACACACACAAATAAAAAGAAAAGAAGAGGAACTTTCATTCTTACTACCTGACCTCACTTACTTCTCAGAGAAATTAAAGGCAGTAATTGCCCAGTGCCTGCACCTGATCATCACTAATATGGTGTGGAGAGAAATAGCCAGGGAGTATGGTGGATTTAACTCATCAAAAATAATTACCCTTGGGCCCCCGCCTCAAACTTATTACTGGCCAGAGGTAAAGCCTCCATTCAAATTACCACAAGATATAAAATTACCTGCAGTTTGTTTCTTGTTTTGAATTGAGCAAAATGCTGGGGACAAAGTGACTTTTATTGATTCCCTGAAGAAATGAAAATGCATTTTTGTTGATGGAGCTTTGGTATAAAAAAGGACATTCTGTGTTTGTACAAGCGATCATTTTCAGCATCAGTTGATTAAATATTATCTCTTTCCAGATGGTTGACTCAATGAATCTGTCAATATCTGTGCTAATGCACAAATAATTAGTTTTAGGTAAGAAAAAATAAAAGTGGGCATTAGTAGAAATTATACACACATTCCTGGTATTATAGTGCATGAATTGTCAGTGCATGATATTCCAGGTAAATAAAATAAATGTAAAATTTACATAAAAATAAATAAATAATCATGAATGAATGGATGAATGAATGAAATATTATACAGCCAGTCAAAACGAACAAATAGATAGTTATTGTTATTCATGTTATTAATAGCAGAATAATAATTGAAGAAGACTCGTTAATGTAATTTGAATTCAATTAACAAGTTATATTCAAAACTCAAACATACTTTGATTATTAAAATGTTTTGTTATTGTCTCAAACATACTTTGATTATACTTTAAAATAGGGTTTTGATTATTTATTTTTCAGGTACTTACTTATAATTGGTAGTTATACTGCTATGCCAGTCAAGCCTGCTTGTGACATTCATGAACAAATGTCTGTGGATACATGACTGTGGTAATGCTGTACTTCTCTATGTTTTCAGTGGAAAAGAGGGTGAATTTTTTAGTCCAGTTGTGGAGCTGTGGTAGGCAGAGTGACCCTAAGCTGCTCCAGATTGGATGTTCTCTAACGCCTCGGCACGAGATCCCTGAGCATTTCATCCACCAACGCCAGTCATATTTGTTTTTCCCTGCTGAAGTGCAGTTTAATTTACATCAGAGCCTCGGTATGTTGAAAGTGACTGTGACCCCCTTGTGAGGTTTGACATGAAAGACCCGACTGTGACTGAACTGAGAACTTTTTACTGAAGCTTATCCCTAATACAGCGTGTCTGCCTTGAAACGGATAATGGCAATGCATCTTCCTTCGACATTTGCTTTATTAGTGACAGAAAGCATAACCTCTAAAAAATATCTGACTTAGAATATATCACATGTGTGTGTGAAATGGGTTCAGTCTTGTATAATGGATTTGTTTTAACCTTCTGACGGTATGAAGTGTTCATGGCTTTGAAAGTGAGAGTGTGTTTGCATGAAATTTCTAATGCTAATTCATCTGCAGCTGCCAGTGCAATGTATTTATTGTGCAGTAAAGTCAATAATAAAAAGGTCAATAAACAACTTTGTGTTGCTCTGTTATAAATTATAAAACAATTCAAGTCCTCTAATTTAATTGGCTGAGTGGCATGTATTCTGATGGAAAAGCTGAATTGTCAGTATTAATACTGCATTCAGTGTCACGTGATCTTCAGAAATCATTCTAATATGCTGATTTGGTGCTCAAGAAACGCTTATTATTATTATCAATAGGGATGCCACAATGCTCAATATGATATTGAACCATTCGGTACGACATCCATGGTTCAATATGTGCTTGTGAATTGTGTTTTGTTCAGTTTTGTGTTAAATATTTTAGGTGTGTTTTATTTCTCTCCCTTGTAATGACTTGCAATGACAAGCACTTCCAAACCTGTTGTCCAAAAAAAAAAAAAAAACATTATTACTAGAGAACATTATGACATGTTTTTACTCCATAACATGAGTCAAATGCTTCCTTTTGTGATCTGATGTGGCTTCTTATCACAGAATGAGGCAGAAAATATATTCTATACTGTAATAAAGGCTATGTCGATTAGCAATGGATTATAAATATGCTTAATTATTAAGAAAATACCTGAGATCTCTTGAAGAACACAGATAAACTATATATTGTCACTGTCAAGTTTCATCATTCAAAATGTTTCTATCTTTTTTATTTAGTTACAGCAGAATGGTTTTGTCCATATTAGGGATTTCCTGGAGTGACATGAATTCTGTTATTTCTGTGATGCATATGTGGAGTTTCTGCATGAGGGTGCCCTCCGGCTTCCAGTATGAATGAAATGTGTTTATAGCGCTCAACAATAGTCAATCCATCCTATTATGGGTAAAAACAGGAAAAAATAATACTTCTCTCAAAAGACATCTGAAGTACACATATGATAAACCATTTTTTTCTCCAGTGTACAGAAGTGTACAGGAGTTTTTATTTATTTATTCATTTTGTTTTATTATTTATATATATTTTTATTTATTTATTTTTCTTTTTTTGCCCCATCAGAACCAAACCAAAAACTGTGGTTAAAAGAAACAAGTGGAAAGTGTGATACATTTTTTTTGATGAACAGAAACTTCAAACGAACAGACTCCTTTGTATTATAAATACATTATAAACATAATAAATGCCTTTAATGTCACTTTTGATACAATGAATGCATCCTTGCTGAATTAAAGTATTAATTTCTTAACCAAATATGTTATTGACCCAAAACTTTTGAATGAACATGTAACATTTTATTTTATTTTATTTTTTTATTTTATTTTATTTATTTTTTCAGGTAAACTACACATGCACTTTAAGTAGTAACGTTCACATTTTTTTCAAGTCAAAAATGTCAATTAATGTTACTTAATCAACTTAACAAATTAGGTTACACAGACAAAATTCATTTTATGGGTTAGATCATTTAGAAACGGACCCTTAAGGTAACAATCGCAAGTTACCACATTTTTGGTTTTGTTGGCATAATCTAAAGCATTTAAGGGCATGTTTACACATGGCAGGTGCAGTTCATTTGAACAAGTGTGAACGCTGACATCCAAACCAAGGTGTGCACCAAAAAAAGCAATTATTTCTAGTCCTTTACATATTTTGTAAGTTCTTCATTTGTTATAAGCTGGTAAAAATAGTTAGCAAAATTTTTGACATAAAGCTGTCCAGTCAGGTATCCATGTTCCTTTTGTTTTATATCTTAGGTTCGGTGTTGAAAATGACGAATCGGGACTAAATGTATATTTTTCTTTTTTGGTCCACACCAAAAGAACCAGTATAATATACCAGTATATTGATTACCACATGAAGTACAATGCACATTTTTAGGTAAACATTATCACATTATATATATATTCATTGTTCTGGACTCATAGCTAATATTTCCAGTACAATTGTGAGTATAGTATTGGTCAATTGAGTATATACTTGAGTATAATAATATAATGTAACTCACCACTAGATTTCCCACAGCCGAATAGGCTGCAAAGGCAAAGGGGTCAGTCGTGGGTGCAAATGGCTGGTCACATCTCATTCCGCTAGGCAGGTAACACTGGTTTCCGCTCTTATCGATGATCTTGCTGAGGGTGGGTCCGGGATAGCTCAGAAGAGCCATGTGATTGGTCACCTGGACGTCTTTTAATCCCAGCTCGTCCCACCTCTGAGCAATGTACCTGACCTTGGACTCCTCTGTGAGATCAGACAAGCTGTCAAAGTCCCTGTGTCAAAGCAGACAGAACAGGAGGAAAACATCAGTAAAGGCGCCAAGTATCTCTCAAAGGCTCCCTTCACAACCCAATGACAAGACAACACTTAACAAAGGATTGATGAATATGCGCAAGACTCATTATCATTAGTGTAATTAGCACATTGTTGACTTTAGGTTAACATTTGTTTTCCTCAAAGGTATTTACATGGTCTGTTGATGTGAAGCTGCATCTAGAAACGAGGGACAGAAATGGAGAGACTGCCTCCATAATTCATATTCCGGACAAGCTTCAGTTAATGTAACTGATGAATATGGCAACGCAGGGAATCAATTGTCTCCTGAACAAACGGATGCACTATTAAAAAAGGATTGCCGGGAGAGAAAGTAAATTAGCAACAGACGGTTAAACATGAGAGAGAGAAATGAAGCGCTGCTAAGGTGCTCTGGCAGCTCGGCTTCGCTTATTTCTTACCCGTCACAGCACGTGGAAGGCAGAAAGAGAAACACATTGTTATCTTGTAACTTGGAAACTTTAAGAGCTCTCAGGCCCATCAGCATGCCAAAGCTCACTCTGTGACTTTATAGGAGAAACACAGCAGGCCTGCCCATTCTCTCAATCTTTAAAACAAAATTAATTGTTGTAATTAAAAGTGTAAAAAGTAAGCCAAGACCCTCCAGAGACTATAATTAATTTAACTGCACTTTTTTTTTCACTTTATCCACTAAATTTGCACAAGTAAATAATTGACACATAACACCTTCAATATAATTTACCCAAACTGGGACAGATTGTCTTCGCTAACAAACAATTTTCTCATTATAGCACTTTTTTTAGGTGAAAAAACTTTCAGAACAGTTGTGATTTTTACAGTACAAAAAGAAAAGCAAGAACACCCTGGCTGAAAACTACAGACTAAATCAACTGTGGTCTGCTTTCTGCTGAGAGATGTTTTACAGTATACACACAACAAATACACTTTATTAGATTCTATTCCAATCTGACAACAGATTGCATATTTTATTTATTTAGCTCAAATTATTTAAGTGACGACAATACTTTTTGTACGCAAATAAAACCAAAAATAAAGACTTTGTGGTACGGCTGACACAGAAGAGCATACGCTACCTGTGTACAGCTCAGATTCGCCAAAATGGCACTACGCTGATGTGGAGTGACACAGAGGAGACAAATTGTTGACAAAATTGACAAAAAAGTCATTATTTTTTATTTTTTTGCATACAAAAAGTATTGTCGTCGCTTCATAACGTTACGGTTGAACCACTGATGGCAGATGGATTATTCTGACAATGCTTTTCATACTTTTCTGGACCTTGACAGTGTATTTTACTTGGCAGTCTATGGGACAGTCACAGGCCTCCCTGTTTTCTTTCAAAATATCTTAAATTGTGTTCCGGAGACGAACTGAGCTTTTACGGGTTTGGAACGACATGGGGGTAAGTGATTAATGACAAAATTTTCATTCTGGGGTGGAGTATCCCTTTAAGATAAACTAGACAATGTTCTTTCATATGGACTATGTGGACAAAATTTTTTACATTTCTTTATGTTGTTATTCCTACTCAAAAATGTACCACCATAACAGAAGATAGTATTTTTTTGAGATTCCCTTTAGCTTCTCAAGCACAGGACTCATCCAGTCATCCAGTGGACAAGCAGTCCAGCCCCACACTGAACCACTGTGACCTGACAGAGTGTGTCCAATCCCTCACGGCTGTGCATGGGTGCCTGGGTAATCTAATTAAAAGCGTGCTCTGCATGAGTGGAGAGGATGATTCCTAACCTCTCTCAGGTAATGCTTCTCCAACCTCCAACCCCCACTGCAGCTGGCACAAGACTTAAATAGTAACCCAGGGCATTATTTATGGAGGAAGCGTTCCCCCAAATGATTGTGTGACCAATTTTACTTCGACCAGTTTGAAATGAACTACAAAGAAATATTGTATATATTATATAAATTTTGCCATCACAGGAATAAATGACATTTTAATATATTCAAAAAGAAAACTGCCATTTTAAATTGTAATACAATGTCACAATATTTCTGTTTTACTGCATTTTTTTTCATCAAATAATATAGCCTTGGTGGCCATAACAGACTTCTTTCAAAAAATCTGAAACTTGAAATATTTAACCTTTAATCTTAAATGTGTTAAAAAGTATAAAAACAGATATCAAACTAAGGCTGTAATGCCTGAACAAACCCATTAACAAGGGGAATGCAAACAAAAGATTGTTGTTGACTTAAGCCTAGTTCACACTACACAGATTAAAAAGTCTACAGACAACTGTGCTGTTAAGAGTAAATGACTTGCTGTCTGTCTTGAAGTCACTGTGGAGTTCACACTACACAACACTATGTTAATGTTAGGCAACAGGGGGTCACACACTACATGAGCTGACAACAACTCTGTCACCCAACGACTCTACAATGTCCCCAAACCACGTTTTCTCATGAAAACACAGGCAAGAAGTGGAACGGGAATGACGCAAAACAAGAAGTGAAACAGTAGTTGTTTATTTGAAAATGGACATCGGGAAGAAATAAGTGCTGCAAGCTGTTTGCATGATGATGTGTTCTGAAAAATGTTGCTCCATTTCTTGTCTCCAAACTTTTCTGAAAGCCTTGTTTCTGCTGCTGTTTTTCTTCTCCTGACCTCAAACCATGCCTCGTGTTCTCTTTGTCTGTAGCTCATCGCGACACCTGACACCACGTGAAGTCGAGTCAGCCAACTGGTCCAGATATTTAACATGTTACATATTCATCAGCGAGCCTCTTCGATGCGTCGAGTAGTTCACACATAAAAATTGCTGATTTCCCCCCGATCGCAGCCTGACCTGTCCGCAAGCTCGTTAATTTGCAAATCAGGCTTAAATTGGGCTTAAAATCCTTTAGTGTGAACTAGTCATAACAGTGCATTGTCAGAAGAAAAGAAAACTAAAAGGTTAAAAGGAGATAAAAAGGATAAAAATGAGCAATTTGTCTGTAAAGGTGAAGGCCTAGAAAAGATTTCTGATAAGGAGAAGAAACGTCTGAATGGAGTCTGTGTGTTAAATGATTCAGACTGAATTAATTGGAGAAGTTTAATAGTTAGAGTAAAAGCTTTAGTACAAACCAGACCAGAATGATCGAGGAATATCAATACAGCACTGCCTTGCAGCCACCATAATTAATGTAGAAAATGAACCGCCACACTTTAATTAGTGTTAACATGAAACTAACCAAGTTCAACATAAATCTATATTGCCATTATTACATGGCTCCCATTTATTCCATCAAACCAAATCCACTTAATAAAATAAAATAAATGATGGCTTTGTGTGTTAATTAAATGCTCAGAAAGAACAATGTATTTGCTTCTTTATTAAACTTTCAGAGTGAACCTGTTGTGCGTTAGGTATTGAATAAAAAAAAAAGTAAATTCATTCATTATGGGTTTCCTAACATTCATTTGTGTATCAAAACACTTGACTTAAGCAGTACAAGTGAAACAAATGAGGAAAAATGAATCCGTAACATGTGGTGAGGAACGTTACCTCATTACTCAGTCACTCAATACTTTCAATAAAAGGTCAAACCAGTTAACTCTAGGTCCATTTATAATGAAGGCATATCCTCAACCTCGACAGTGTCTCCACTGACCAATACCAAAAGAGATCAGAGCAAAAGGCTGCGAAGCTAGTCACCCATCCTACCGGTCACAGCTTGACCAAATCCAGCCTCTTGTCGAGCAGCGTTTGTGGAGGTGCTCTCCACAGCACGACCTGATGATTGATGCTTCCTCCTCCGCCTGGAGAAAAGATCATTCACTGCCTCGCTCAAGCCATGCTCACGGCTGACGCCGCTGGCTAGAAACAAGAGGATTCTGCAAACCCTCATGACGGCAGATCCTTAACTCAGCACCATCTGTTACTGAGACTAATATAGACGTCAGGAGAGGAGCCCTGCTCTCCTGTCAAGCAACAAAAATCAGCCATTTTCACACAGGAAGCCAGTCAACACGGCAGCCAGATGAGGCTTTATTTCTCCAAGTTTCAAAGCAATTATCGGAATGAATATACCAGTGGCACTGCTATAATTCCCTTTGTCAGGAATAAACATCTAAATTGTGCTTTTGTGTGAGTGATTCTCCATCTTTATGTTGAGCAAATACAAGTAGAGGAATGAATCCCTAACCGTTTTATTTAAATACGGTTAAGTGGAGATGATTGACAGCTGATGTATCTTGCAGGTGGTCACCTTGGGGTTTGCTTGGGTGAGGCTTGCGTGCCATCTGGGTGGCTATTGAACTGTGGCAGTTCTATTATGGATGATAACACTGGTGGATTCCCGTACCATATAAAAGAGCTTGGCTTTTTTTTTTTTTTTTAGGTCCGCAGGGTCCTTGAAGAGGCCATAGTACATTAGAGGGGCGAACAAAGAGAAAGATAGGAGATATCTGTGGGAGCTTTCATTCTTTTGAAAAATGTGTGACCCTTGTGACCTTCAAAGGAACACTTCAAAAGTGGTGATTCAGGGGCAAAAATCTATTTGATTTGCTCTTTTGGTATTTTTTAAATCCCTATGAAATCTATATTAAGAAATTAATATTTTATTCAGCCAGGATTCATTAAATTGAGTTACAATAGTTAAAATAGTGTTATTTTAGATTTTTGAATAAATAAATGAAGAACAAAAAAAACATTAAAAAAATATAATAATAATACAAATCTTACCAAATAAAAATACAAATAATAATAATCATACAGTATATGGTATAAAAGAGGTCTGTGTAATTTTGGATGACTTGTTTTGTATGGCTGGGAAAATGCAACACAGCATTGCAGCAAAACAAGGAGAAAAAAAATGCATACAGTTTAAATGTTTCTTAAAATGAATTGGAAACATGAAATTACAATACTATGAATATGCACAAACAACATTTACAAATGCATTTAGGTCAATGACTCTTAAACAACCATTTAACGCAAGCTCTCATCTAAAACACCAAAAGCATGAGCATGACATCAAAAACCACACACAAAATACACTGTTGTTGACTTTCCCACAGTTAGGAAGAAAACAAAAGACACTGAACTTTCCTTGAACTCAGAAAGGAGATAAAAAGGAGACGTTTGTCTGGCAAGCTGGAGGCCCTGAACGGATTTCTGATACAGAGAAGACATTTGCATCAGTAATGCAAAGCGATGCTCAAGTACATCCACGATCACTCCCTCTCTCCAAGTGGATTCATCCTAAAGAAAGCAGTCATATATAACTGGATTTACGACGATAAAGCAGCAGCCCTGGAAGGAGAGAGCATGGAAGACGTGTTTAACAAATTACAACAAATGCCTTCAAAGCACCGCAGGACAAAGGGAGAGTGAAATGAATAAACATTAGTGATTCTGATTAAGTTAGGAGTGTGCAGTATTCAACAATAGAGTATAAATTTTAAATCATTGTTTTTAAACCACATATTCCAACCTCTACTGCCTCTACGGCCAACAAATGCAACGTGGGAGGAACGTATGGTCTGTGTTTATTACAAATAATAAACATACAGTAGCTAACATGCAAATAATGTGAAATGGTTTGTTGATTGTTGCTCATTGCTCATTTACTTCAGTTACACAGAGTATTTTGGATACTTGTGGATTTTAGTGTCTTTGTATTAAGCAGGGTTTCCCAAACTGGGGTTTGCAAGCCTCTAGTGGTTTATGAGCTGATGAAAAGCTAATAATGATTTAAATTATATATAATAATAATAATAATAATAATAATAATAATAATAATAATAATAATAATAATAATAATAATAATAAAATAAATACATTTAATTAACTAAAAATAAAAACAATCAAAATTCAAGTAAACTGAAGTAATTGCATTAATAGATTGCATTTAAAAATCTATTAAAATACAATACAGTTATTTTTAATTGTAATAGATAGTTAAATCCTAAAATTGCTAAATTAATTATTAAAAAATAAAAGGAATCAAAATAAAACATTTGAAAAGAGGTCAAATATTGCACTTGTTATAATTTTATGTCATGTGACTGATAACCGTGAGCACACAAATGGTTTCTCAGGAGGTACTTCAAGTATCCCTGAGGTTGCATATATATATATATATAGGGTTACGTGGAGCATGAGAGATATATATATATATATATCCTGCAGGTAACATCAAGCCAATATATATATATTATATATTATAGGCGCTATATATTATATTCGACAATATCTTATACTTTAGCATTGCAAAAGCAGGACTGAGGCCATATATTTTTTTTTTTTTTTTTTTTTTTACAGAACTATGCTACAAGCACACTCACGTGTCATTATATTTAAGAAACATTTCCAAGAAAGTAGCTAAAAGAACAAGAAGATGAATTTTAAAATAAATTAAAATGTTTATAAATCACAGATAATTTAGTAAAATAAATAAATAAATACATACATTCATGAATGAATGAATGAATGAATGCTGCATCATCCACAACCATGCATTCAGAAGTAATTCTGTGTGTGTGCCTTGTATTCCATACGTTATGGGGACATTTATTTTTTGGTCCCCATGAGGAAAACTACTTATAAATGACAGACTGGAGTGTTTTTTTTTTTTTTTTTTTACTTATAAATGTTTTTTTTTTTTTTTAGGGTACCACTACAGTTTGAGGAGTAATAAAATCCTTTGTGTGAGGGGTAGGTTTACAGGTATGGATTTTACAGTGACTTCGGTCCGGCACCTCATGGTAGCCAGTAGTATGTATTAGTGTATAGTTTATTAGTTGTATAGTATATATTATTATTATTATTTCAATCATAAAATAGTGAAACAGATGTTAAAAACACAGACAGAATGTGCAAATAAACACACTATCATCGGATGTAATTAATTCTTATTGAACTCCTTTATATCAACTGCGTTGAACTACAGTCTTCATAGATCTGGAGTATCTTGTTAGGCACAATGGAATAAACTGACCGATAAAATTCACAAAAACAACAAAACCACAAACAAGAGTATGATGGAGTCAAACAATAAGGACAGAGAAAAGGAAATTAGATGTTGTGTGAAGGACAGTGAGAAAGATGTGTACTAAAAAGTCAGTCTATATGTGACCATTATCATGTATGAGACTCTTTTAAAGATTCTTTAGCTTTATGTTGACCTTCTTCTATCCAAGACCAGCATTACACAGCTGCTGAACATGAGAGCGAGGCCATACTAAAAACACAACAAAGCCACTATGTTCCCGACTGTGGTGTCTTCACCTGGCAGAGTCTCACACTACCTGGCCTTTTTAACAAACTCCTTTTGGCACAGCTATCATTTATCAGTGAGACGACACTGCCCTTTGACACAGATCTCACTGCTGCTCAAAGAACAGCCTGTACCAGCATCCAGACGAACCAAAGGAAGAGGTGTTTGAGACCCTGATCCAGGGATTACTGGAGCTTCTGCCCTTTGGCCAAGCTTTGGTGCACAGCTATATTTTCTCTGTCTCATTCTCTCACTTTCTCCTGTATTTTGTCTGTGTTTTTGTGTAAATTTATATTTTTTTTTTATGGTTCTCTCACTTTCTCCCACTTTTTTAAGGTGGAAGATTGGAAAATAATCAACAATGCTTTTAGTTTTTAAATTGTGGGAATTTAGTGATTTTTATGTTGTGGTGTTTAAATTGTGGGAAACTGTTACGATAATATTTTTTATAATACATACACTACTATACATTGAATGCCCTGTCCGCCAAATTGAGTGCTCCGTAATGTTTAAATCACTAGCCAATTTTCATGGCGTTTTTCTCTTAAACTCAGAGATGGCAGGACGTCTCCGTTCCCTCCATCATTTTTACTTTGAAACTAGGTCAAATATTGCAACTTGTTATAATTTTTATGTCATGTGACTTATGACCCGTGAGCACACAAATGTTTTCTCATGAGGTACTCAAGTATATATATTTGATATATTACATTTGAGATTGGCAGGATTTTTTATGCTTTTGAAAGAAGTCTCATGTTCATTTAATTTGAATTGCTTTGATCAAAAATTTGAATATATTTTAAGATGCAGTTAATTCATGATGGCAAAGCTGCAATCATTTCAACAGTCATTACTCCAATCTTCAGTGTCACATGATCATTTAGAAATCATTTTAATACGGTAATTTGGTGCTCAAGAAACATGTCTTATTATTATCAACGTTGAAAATGGTTGTGCTCCAACTGTTGTGATGAAATCTTTGATGAATAGAAATTTTCCAAAGAACAGCATTTATTTGAAATGGAAATCATAAATGTTTAATTAATCTTATATATCATTGCTAAATAAATAAATGCATAAAGTTACAAATTTTATTGACCCCAAACATTTGAACAAATATTTAAAGTTGTGTATCATTTGGAGGACAGAATAAATGACTTTTTCCATTATTCAAAAATTTGGTCCCACTTTATAGTGGCCTTAACTACTATGTACTTACAATTAAATTAATCATTTGGTACAATTCAATTATTATGTACATGCATGTTATTACATTGTACTTATATATAAAAAAATACTTCTGTACATATACATCTGTAATTAATTTATGTAATTACATTTATAATTACACTGTTGACCTATCCCTTAACACCTTAACCCCCCCCCCCCCTAAATCTACCCATACCACCAAACCTGTCCCTAACTTTACCCATATCATCCCACCTCAATAGCAGCAAAAATGTTGTGCAGTAAAATATAAAAAAATGAATTATATTGTTTTGTTTTTTTTGTTTTTTTAGTACGTAGTACGTAGTAGTTAAGGCCATTTAATATAAAGTGTGGGACGAGAAATGTCTTGTTTTGTCTTTCATCATATTCAAGAACAGAAAATCATGTTTTTTTTTGCTCAGTTTTTTTATTATGTTGTGATAATGGAGGATTTTTTTTAATGTAGTCTGTTTTTTATTATTTTGTTTGGTAGTATTGTTGGTCTTATTATTTGTTGTTCATTCAGTAGCGGTTTATCCATCTAACTGTAACATTTTGTGTCTGTCCATCCATAACACCAACAGTAAGAGTGGGATATGGAAAGGTATAAACCATATCTTGAGACACAGAATATTATACGGTATATATTTATTACATAGTTTTATTATCTGTTCATTAAAGCTAAAAACAAGAAACTATGGCTAGAAATACCAAGAGGTCATAATTATTCAGAGGTCACAGTAGGAAAACAAACTTTAAAATCTAAAACTGTGTCTGAAACCTAAAGCCATGGACATCATGGATGATATTGTAAAGAACTTTTTGTCCATAATGTTAAAGTCAATGATATAATATTTATCTCACATCACCAAGAACAACTAAGATTTGATTGTAGTTGATGTTTAAGAACCACATCATCATATCTGATGTGGTATTTGTGTGGAATCATCGATCAGAGATTTGATTTTAGAGTCCATAAAGGCTTACATTTTGATCTGTTCATCATACAAGTTGATATCATATATTATATATATATATATATATATATATATATATATATATATATATATATATATATATATATATTATCCCCATTGAGTTTCATTATACAGACATGAACATATTAAAAAAAAAATAATAATAATAATCACAAAGTGGTTTGCTATGACATGAGGGTGAGAAAATAACAAAAAATATTTATTTTTTTGTGTAAACTATTGCTTTAATCTGTGTAGAATGGATTTGTCTAGACAGTGTTCATGACTGCAGAGCCATTCTTATGCAGAATGTCTTTTACTATACAGGCAAACATTTAGAGGTCAATTGTGAGTTTCTTATTTTAGAAACAGGTATCTGGCACACATTCAGCCACAGCAACCAGGAACACATTCAAATCAATAAAACAATGAATAAACAAACTTACAAAACTTTGGGACTTTAATAACTATTATAAATCAGTTGTTTGTAAGCATAAACTCTCTCCACAGTGGGTTTGCTCGGCCCTTCCTATATCCCCATTCATCTTTATGAAAATGGTATAATTGGCTTAATTTTGGAGCAACTTTGCGGTAGTTTCAGCCATTAATCAAAGAGAACTGCACTGCATATATACAAGGGGCTTGAAGTAGCAAAAAAGGACAAAATCAATGAAAAAAATCCCTTGTGCACGCTTATATCTTCATAGATAACGTATAAGTGTTGCATCAGCATATCTACAGAATGGCTCTATATGTTACTACATGAAATATGTCCTTTAATAACAGTAATAAATTATAAAAGGGTTATCAGAGGTGTGCCATCAAGAACTATAACAAACTTCATCATGATGGAATCCATGAAAGCGCCACAGGCACAGCGCGTTACACTAAAAGATCCTCCGAGAGCTGAAGCGCTGATGAGAATCCAATGCACAGACTCGCAAACAATGTTATAAATCATTTTGCACATTCTTAATCATGCATATTTCCTTGGGAATAAGCAGTGAGATCGATTGTAGAGTTAATGAGAAAAAAAAAAGTTTGTATTAATGTTATGATTATGTCTTAATTGTGCCGACAAAATGGAAGGAAACACTGAAAATTGACTGTGGTTAGAGGAGTCACGACTGGTGCATGTTGATGCCTCTATATGCTCCATGCTGCATGTTAATGTGCTAGAGATGGGTGTGTGTGTGTTGTGTGTGTGTGTGTGTGTGTGTGTGTGTGTGTGTGTGTGTGTGTGTGTGTGTGTGTGTGTGTGTGTGTGTGTGTGTGTGTGTGTGTGGGTGATTGATGGTCTCAAAACCATAGCCCTGTGTGCGATGCCCTGGGGACCCAGCCATAAACACACAGCCTCGGCTCAGCAATGTTTCTGAGCCAGAACTCTTTCTAACCCTCCCTTTCCTCTCCAGCATCTCCCTTTTCTCTCTTCTAAGCTTAAGTACAGGTCGCCACCACAAAAATGCGGTAATTGTCATCACTTTCATGCATTCTGCCACATTAGCACCAAGGGCCACATTAAACCCTGGTGTGTGTAACAGAGAATGCATTATGGATCAATAAATTCAAAAGGATTCATGAGACTATTAGCACTTCAAAGGGGCAAACAGAGGAGCCGTGTTGCAGTACAGTGTAAACACAAAATGGCAGTGGAGATTAGATGGCCAGGTGAAGAACGTCCTGTTTGAGGGGTCACCGTTATCGCTTACCGACACACATCGGCAGTCTGTGTGATCAGTGTAAGATCATTTGCAAAGAACTGAGAGAGGAACTGTTCTTTTTACTGAGACAGACAGAGAGGAAAGGGAATGGAGCGCTTGAGACTCTGGAGGATGAAGAGGTCTTCAGTTTGCTCCCAGAACTCACAGCTGGTCTTTCCAAGGGCCTTAAAGTGTCGAATTGAAACTTCATTCAAACTCTACAGTATGAGTGTGTGAGACTGCAGTCATTCAATCTCTGTAGATAAGGCTGAAGATTATTTAATGTGAGTACAGAAAACAGTGGGCTAGGACTCTGAATCCAATGTAAAATTTGTAAATAAATAAATTATTTTTATGCTACATGTGAATTTAGGTATCACAACATTATAATGTACAGTATGAAAAAATGGATATTCATTTTGAGATTTGCTAAAGTGAGATTTAAAAATGTAATCTAAAATGTGAACAAAAAAAAAATCTATAGGAAATAAGCAATATCTATATCTAATATCAGAAAATATACAGATTCATAAAAAAAAAAATAAAAAAATCATAAAATAAAAAATTAACAATAAATCCATCTGTCAATAGCAGTTTGCACCCCTGGGTTTAATACTGGTGCCAAATCGTTAAATCACCCAAAAAGGAAAATTTGGTCATCAAAGGCATAAGACTTTCATATTCAGAGCATAACTGAAGATATTTCAAAACCTAAACCTAAGAGATTTCTGTCCTTCCACTGAAAGTCCATGCAGCCAAAACTTTTAAAAGTTCTTAAAGACATCATAAAAGGAAACCATAGGAATAGAGCGGTTTAAACCTTTTGAAGAGACACAATTATTTTACAGTATATGATGAACAGATTTGATTTAGGCTTTTGTTCACATACTTAACATATAACATTTATCAATGCACAGAGATAGAGCATACTGAATATGGTAAACGGAAGCTCAAAGCAAGCACATATAAGCTTCCAGTGACCATATTTAATGTGTGTTGATCACTGTCTACAGTCTATGTTGAATATTAACCCAAGGTTAAGCACATTATGAAAACCCAATCAATGTTTAATTTGTGGTGCAAATTTTTGGCCGTCCAAAGTATTATTTCACAGACAAAACTCAGAACAGGATATTTTTGTGCATATTCAGTTTACTTGCTGCTTAGTGCCTCAAACAAAACTGAATATCTTTCCAAGAATTGATGCCACTAATCTGCCAAACTTTGGCAAATCCACTGATTATTTTTAATCAACAGAGCTCATTGTTTCAACATAGTATGCTGTAAACATGACTCGACTGGTGCTCGCCAGAAAATTGTGTGGAACCCAGTCAATTAGATTGAAACTTCTAATTTTTGGATAGTGCTTGCTAGCATTTTGTGAAATATGCATCCAGTGATTAATGAACTACTGTGGGCGGTCTGTGGGCCTGAGAAGACCCTACACTGAACCTTGGGAAAAGTAAATGCAAATATAACATCTAGACCAAACACTAGGTCACGGCTCTGAAATTGATAGAATTTTGTAATGGTATCCTATTATGATTATTGATGTGTATTATTATCTCATTAAAAGGATAAACAATAGGCAATGCACTTTGCTCTATTAAAAGTAACACTCTTTCTTGATTAATGCACATTTGATATAGAATTTGCTTGGTATTTGTTTTCTTATGCTCAAACACCTCTATTAGATCCAGATATTGTGTGCTAATCTCTTCATCATTTTAAGGTAACTCATTTGGCTGGATTTGCGGCACACTACAATTGCTCAGAGCCCTCTGGGAACCTGTTTCAGCATTGCAGAGGATTAATCAATGTCATCATCAGTGGGGAGCAATTAAAACCCAGGGCTAGGAAAGGTAACTGTGTAGCCCAGATGCAGAGATATAGGGGATGGGAGAGAAAGAGTTCACTACGGTTATGTTATGGACACAAGTGCTCTGTTTTAAAACCAAGTAAGCTGCCTCTGTAAGCAGCATTTTATGTTCATTATAACACTGTTCTTTGTATTATATCACCTTCGCATCAATTACAAAAAAAAAAAAAAAAATGCGGTTAACGCTAATGCGAGAGTGTTTCTAATGCAGTGTCTATGGGAGAGACGTTAAATTTGACATCATTCTCTCTTCTGACTGCCGTTATCAGTCTTTTTCTTTTTTTTTTCCTTTTATTGAAAGTGATGAAAACACTATCGTGGAGTTTTTCTTTTGCTATTTGAGCAAATGGGAATGCAAAAAAATATATTTGTGGTACTCTCCCATTCGCTTCTCTTCAAATTTACCCAACTATGACGACTTCCGCTGCTGAGAAAACAGGAAATGTGAGAAAGGTCCATTATTAGCATAGTGACATCTGGGCTGCGTTCCACTCCAGTTTTAGACACGCACTTCTGAGAAAGGTAAATTTTTGGAATGTTGATTTTTGGGATAGTGACATCTGGGCTGCGTTCAAATGTGAGAAAGGTCCATTATTAGTTTATTTAGATATGGGCTGGGTTCATCTATTTTTTTCGAGGAAACACGATTGTGAAGTCATTGCGGATTGCGTTTAATTTATTTTATCCCCAAACAACGCTATAATATATAAATTATATATTTTTTTTTTACAGGCCAAGCATACCTATATACATATAGAATGCTGCACCAAATAAATTCATAAGAGGAAAAAGGTAAACAATAAACCAACTGAATAGTAGGCACTCATGCAACATAGTCAATGACGTACATCCAAGTAAACGAGACGGAGTGAAGTTTGCAAGTGAAGGGCATAAAAAAATGGACTGGAATGCAGCCACAGACTCACACAGAAATCACTTTCAAACCAAGGAGCTTTCTTTTTGTCAGCGCAGCAAATTCAGATCACAACAACAAGAATGAAATCTGCATAGGGGAACTCATCCTACCATTACTTAAAACTGTTTTCTATTCATTCCTCCTTTTAACATTCCAAATCAATCACTTGTAAGGTTCCGTGATGGTCAGGATGCTTCCTTAGAAGGCAGTTGCCTCTATATGCAGCATGTATGCTTTCAGAACAGAGCAAAATTTCCCCTTCTTTTTTTAAAAATTCATCAATGATGACCAACCCCACAGAAACAACACCACATGAGAGAGCTGAAGGACTGTGGCACCAGAAAAGACTTTGCACACTTATTATAGCTTCGCCTAGCCTATGAAATAGCACCTACATGCTAATGAGGTCAGTTCTGGAGCACCAGACCACATCTACAATCCTTACCTCTCCACACTCTTTCATCTTCAGCCTCTTTCGTATTCATAGACAAAAGTATTTCCGCTCATGCCCTGCTCGTGCTCTCTCCATCATACATATGTTTTTTCCATTGATATAAAGGTCAGGTGGTTTCTAAGAACACATACTCATTCTATGTTTTAAAGGGAGATGGAGCAACCGGGGAACATAAATAGGAACACCGTCTTGTTGTCACAGAATCAGAATATGTATGGAAGGTTATGTCCAACAACACAACAAGGGTAGTGAAATGTCTGACCGGTGATTTAACAAAAGGCGTTGCTGCACAAGTCTTGTTAAAATGGCACTGACAGGTAGAGTCTCTACCTCATTATGCCTTTTGGACATGATCACTCATGCCCTGATTCATAATAGGCTGGATGAAAGCATGCTTCTTTGGGCTAATTGTAACAAGGAGAACACTTCATAGTCCGGAAACATACCGAAAGTGCGACTTTGATTAAAGTACTTTGAATAAATCTGGGCTGCTGAGGGAACAAGTACCAGACTGTCTGTAGTTTTAAATCATCAAATGAACTTTCAAAGCTATTCCACATCTATCTATTTTTTAAATCCCTATGAAAAAAAAAAAAATGAATGAGAAAAATGTTTCCACAATCAAAGCCACTGGCAGGTACTGTTGGATGAAATTATGCTTTTTGAACTATACTTCAAACAAGAAGAACACTTCTTATTTTAGTAACCGAAAAGTGTGACTTTGAATAATGACTTTAAGTAATTGAACGAACAAGCACCAGTTTGTCTCTAGTTGTGAAAATTTAAAAGAAACCTTCAAAGCCATTAGTTTTACAAGCAGGGCATCAAATTTATTTATATCCATTATTTAAATCTAAATTATACACCATATCTCTAACAAACAGGTTTTCAAGCGTGCTTTAACCCTTTGTATTACTCAAATGAGCAATGCTGCCCTTTATTTGACAAGATAAGGCAGAGAATGCTTCCTGCCTTGATGGCCTAGATAGATATTTTTGTGTGTGGCAATCGCTATCAATCTCCACAGCCCTTAAGCCATGCACACTTCAAACGAGAGCGCTACATGGGGTTTGTCATTGTAGGAGCACAGAGGATATTTAGGCCCTGGGGTGAAGGTTGCCTCTCTAGAAGTAAGAGAACATCCAAGATGTTCATTCGCTTCAGGCACCTTAACAACATTTCCTGTGGATCCAGAGATTTCAACCTTCCACTCACATACATGATGTGGGCGAGTTGTATTTTTATTTTTTTATTTTTTAATCCTTGGGGAGTCTCTGCACTTAAGACATTTTTATTTTATTTTATTTTTTATTTATTTATTTATTATTATTATTTTTTTCTGATTTTAAATCAGTAAATGCCATATTGTGGGAAGCAGTTCTGTAAATGTTAAAAAATACACAAGATATTTTTTTTTTTTTGCCTGTGTGAGAAAAAGTCAAAAAGAACCTCTCATGCAGCATTCTACAGTACATCTTTTAGGCTCAGATATAAGATCACATCTTCTCAAGACGATGCCTATACACTTCCTCATGTCTCTCAGGTAGTGAACACAATCAGACTCTATTCTGCTGCAGCTCACAGCAGTGGCTCTAGGGATTATATCTTAATATCTCTCTCCATATCTCCATTTAAACAAAGCATACACGAGAATATACTCCAAACTCACTAAATCTGCCTCTTTCCTTTCAACAACCAGAACTGACGTCGAACTCAACTCCTGAAAACATGAATTACACATGTATCACTTAAAAGCATATCCCTGGTTAGCACACATATACAATTTAAACAAGGACACCTACAAGAGAAAAATATCCTCTAGTCCCTGGCAGGATTCATCATAGTGCCCTCTAGTGAGTTTACCACATAATACAGTTCACATTTAAGCCCACTAACCGAATGTGGGGCGCTGCACAACAACACCTTTAATGAGAACATGTATATTTAAATGCAACACCTCTAAGTGATACCAGATGTTCAGTCAGGATTCAGTCAGATTTCTTACTGACTAAAATACAACACAATAAATAAAATCTGTGTAGGATAAATAACCCTTAATTAGATCCTCAGAATGTGACCTTGAGAACAGCTAATACAAACCTTTAATGCAGCATTCCTGCAAAGAAAAACAAAACTCTTGCATGTACTCCATCTTTGTAAGATCTAATTAGCAGAACCCAGCAGAACTTCTATAAAGATAATTAACAAATGCACCCTGCCATGAGACCGTGGTATGATAAATAAACTGTTTTTACAGCATACCTGGGATTTCTCTGTAGAACAAATCTTCCATAATTATTTTTAGTGGTTCAAATGTTCAAATCATCTGCACTGTCCCCTTTTTAAAGACATAAGAAGAATATATATATATATATATATATATATATATATATATATATATATATATATATATATATATATATATATATATATATATATATATATATATATATATATAAATTTTCCATGCAAAATAATGGAAATCAAATCATCTTGTTGCAGTAAATATTTCATGGATGTACTAGGAAATATAACACTTTTTCTCACCCCACACGCAGTGCACTTCAACCAGAATAGCTAAATAAAAGGACAATTAACATAAAGCTTTAGATTGTTAATAACAGTGGACTGTTGTTGTGTGGATGTACTAAATGTTGGCCTGGAGCACGTTGGCTGGGTGCGCAGTGGCTCGGCAACTGTTAATATGACAAGCCAGCGACTCGGCTGACATAGAGGAGCAATGAAAAATGGATACACAATCTGTTTGTCACTGGCGGAGTTCCACTGGTCCCTCATCTCAATAAGGACACCCACGCCGTGCTCTATGGTATGATGGGAACTTAGTTTGATAAAAAAATAAAAATAATAAGAAATAAGAAATAGAAGCTAATACAGATGAAGACGTACACCTTATTAAGATTATACCACCAACATCATGTAGCTGACCTACTGGGGACAGAGTGATGATCCTATTAAGATGAACTTTGACCTGTGTATCCCCCAGCCAGCTGTAATTCAAGAGAGGGTAATCAGTGAAGAACTGTGGATCTGGTGTGTCCAATTTCTGAAGCAGGCATCTCTCAATCACCCAGTGAGGATTTAATTTGGTGACACGAGATGGGTTGCCAACTTCCTTCTCAACAAGGAATGTAATGGACACTGATTAAAAAGGGAAATGTCACTGTCATTACCTTTACCTTGGACCACCAAAACATTGCTCCTGTGACATCCTTAGAATGGAGGATTCTGTCAAAGTATCGCAATTCTTCAGATATTATCATGTGTTTGCAAAACACAGCTATTAAAAGGTTAGTTGCAAAAATCAATTAATAATTTACTCACACTCATGTCTTTCTAAATCCATAACACTTTTGTTCATCTTCAGAACAAAAATTATTTCATATTTTTAATATTCTCTCATACTGTATGTTTTCCCTCTGTTTAAATCTAGATTAAAGACACATCTCTATAGCCAAGCATTGACATAATGCTTAACATAATAAGCTTGTACTAAAATTACATCTGATAGACTTGGTAGCAATTACAAGATTATCTTTTCCTTATATTAGTGTCTTCTTTACTGAAAACATGACGTTAATTAACCACATAACATGTATTATATTATAGCTGTATTACAGCCATATGGACATGGACTTTGATACAATCATCTCTGACTGATAACACATACATCCTAAATGTAATAGTGAAAAAAGCATTTCAATGTGTTTATGTCAAACGCACTATAAAAATATACTTAAATTGAACAGAAAATATTTTTTTCTCTCATTTCAGATTTAAGTAAGCCACTGCAGAAGACAACTGACCAACCACACTGTAAACAAACAACAAAAAGTCTAAGCAATCACGGTATAGCCTCCAGCTAAGTGTATAAAATGGATAATTATATTCTTATTTCTTATGATTTATCATTTCTCTTAAGTCTGTTTTCGCTGAATTGCATGAACTGATCTGCTCATGTGGCAGTGGTAAATTAAATTTATGTTTACATCATCAGTTATTTATTAATGTTGACATTTGGAATTTTTCATTTTAACCTGAATTTGGCAATTTTGTAGACAAGCTGTTGACACTGCATAGTATATTAAATTGCTCTTTTTAAATGTGCATGCTTATCAAAAAAAAAAAAAAATTGAATGGCAACCAGTAACATTTCATTTTTATAATATCAATGAGAGAAATAAAAGAACAACCTTCATCTCTCCTACAGTGCTCTGTGTTTATTATTGTCTGTTCTCCTGATTCAGTCCAAGTGTGAAAAATTAAGCTGCAGATTTTACGCCAGTTTCTCTCCTCCCAGGAATATAGTCATACACGGAGGCCAATCACACACACACACACACACACACACACACACACACACACACACACAATGAAAAAAAAAAAAAAAAAAAAAAAAAAAAAAAAAAAAAAAAAAAACATATACATGTACATGTCTTTGTTTCTGTCAGATCAAACCATACATAGCCTCTGTTCTCTAACACTGTTAAGACTTGACAAAACAGACAGGCATCAGACAAAAGGTCAGAGCCGTAGGCCAGCAGACAGCTGAGTGGAAGTGATGTGCCCCGCAGGTGGCTTTGAAAGAAACCCGCCCACAAAATATCTTAAATAGCCTTAGACCAACTGCTTACACTGGTCCACAAACAGACTGGTCAACAACACTCGAGCAGGCTCCCTGTAGGCCCCATACTTTACGGAGGAGCTTTGTAATACCTGGAGGAACTCATTAATTAGCATTTCTGGTCCTCTCAATGGCAATTGCTCAGCTGGTGTGTGACCCCTCAGATCTACGCAACATGCTTGCTGCCATCTTTCATCATGATCGCTGAAGAAATGTGAGTATTGTTTATGCGTGCAAAACTTGCTGCTTTGGTGCTAGGATGCTGTGACCGCCGGTGTACATTAGATTATTATTTAAGGATGTGTGAGGGACTAAGGTATTTGGCATCATATTTTAAAACAACATCATTTACAAATGATCTTACAAAAAATATTGTGCATATATGTACTTCAGTCCTGAATTTTAGACAATTAAATATATATATATATATATATATATATATATATATAATATATATATATATATATATATATATATATATATATATATATATATATATATATATATATATAAACACACAGACACTACATTCACTAAGATTATTTTTTTAAATGTTTTTGAAGTTACTTATGCTCACCAAGGCTCTATTTATTTATCAAAATACAGTATTATTATGAAATATTACAACTTAAAACAACTTGTCTCTTATTTTAATATTTTAAAATGCAATTTATTCCTGTGATAACACATCTGAATCTTACTCCAGTGTTCAGTCTCGTCTTTGCTGAAAAAAAGAAGAGAAAAAAAAAACAATATATTTGTTACCATTAAAATAAAAAAAAAAAAGATTTTTCAATGCAATATTTAAATTGTTGTCTTTATTATTCATGTTAACTTTATTGTAAATATGGCTCCTTCAATTTAAGTATGTACTGATACAGTATATGGCTTTTTTTGCCTGTTTTCTCATCCATCATGTGAAAGTCGTACAGCCAGAACCTTAAAAAAGATCAATAAGCCAGGACCACAACCAAATCAATAGGCAGTGACTATCATATGTTTGACCCACTGGGGGAAATGGCATATGAGAGTCAAACGGCTCTTATTCTGCATGTCTGATTCAAACAAACACTGATGCAAAACCAGGCAGCGTGTCTGTTTAGTGCTCAACTATGGTCTGTCATTACATATGCTGGATTTATATCCCAGCACACATTACACACAAAAACATTCAAACCCACCCACACACACAGGCGAACACCTGCGTAAACAGATGTTTCACAGCAAGAAAACTGGTGCAATTCCAAAAAGTTATTTTTGAAAATTTCCACTCACAAACATCAACATTTAGTCAAGGACAATTGAATCGCTCTCACTAAACAAACTGCAATTACCACAAAAGTGTGTAATCACAGTAGGATCAAAAAAAGATATTTCATCGAGTTCATTTCCATTGTGCTTTGAGATTTTTGCAGAGCCTGAGGGTCAAGGCTGAAAGCTGAAATTGGTTTAATTCACACAAATAACTGAACATTTATTGACAAACGTCAATGATTCATATTAGAAACATTCCAAACGTCCAGATGAAGTCTGCCACAATAATTTGGAATAGACAGGAAATGTTGTGCGATACCAGCGTCAAACTGACATTAATTTGAAATGAAGGTCGTAAAAAGGGGAAGAGATAACCTCATGATGTTGAAAACATTTTGCTGTAATCTGGGTGCTGTATCCTGTACACCTCTCTTTATCTGAGATCTATGGCCACGGCTAAATAAAGAGGTAAGTATACTCATGACATTGCCCCAGGCTGATCTGGGGAGGCTCTCCTTATCAGAACACTGCATATCTGATCGCTGTTTCTGGCTGCTGGAAAACCAAAAAAATAAAAAATAAAATAAAATTCAAACGATAAAAAGAAAAAAGAAAAACTGAGACTTTAAGATATTATGTTTCTTAGATATTCTTGTGAGTGTACAAGAAGAATGACAGGAAATTCATTTATTTAGCTAATACCGGGTCTTGATCTTCTTCAGTTATGTCAGTTTTAGGTTCAATTATTCAATAAAATGTACAACACCAGAGATGCAACCCCAATACATTCTGACAGCCAGGAGGAAATTCACTAAGAATGAGTTGCGGCCACAGATAGCAGCATCTATTTGCTTTGTTCAGTACCCAATTTATTAGAAAAACTATTGGGTACATTTCATGCAATTTCTAGGATTCGAACCCATGACCTTGAAGTTGTTATTGCCATGCCTTATTGTTTAAGCTAGGGGTTTTTAAAATGTTTAATGACACAGAACCCCAAATATACTGCATTTAAAGGCAACTATATATTTTCATGTATAAAGACTTGGGAAAATAACTTTTTTTAAGATTTTTTTTTTTTTCTACTCAAGTATTAAGCTATTACTAAAATTATACTTCTGACCAGGGCCTATGCCAAGTTGACGTTGGAGGCCCTCAGCAATTTGGGTGAGGGGTGGGGGTGCTTTAGTAACGAATGCAACTTTAACACGCATCTGAACGATTTTGATGCCATGCTCACTGACATGCTTGTGCACGAATCACGGTCACGCACATGCTCATTAGAATTGTAAGATCTACTGCATAAAAATAAGAATAATAATGAAGCAATTAAATAAGTATGCTAAAATAAGTTCTAGGTTTGTAGTTATATATGAAGACTTCAGATGCAAAAGCCTCTAAGTGCCATCTAACATTTTCTTCTAAAATGGTTATTTTCTCAGGCTCCTATGTTTATGTTTACTTTAACTGTTTCTGATAATACAGCAACATAACTGTTTAATCTTATGATTTCCAAGCAGCCTTAACAGTAATATAGTGTCACATTATTGTATTATAGAAAGCGAGAGAGCGAATAGTCTCATGAGTTATGCCTTAAGAAATACTGATTTGGTACATTTTAACTAGCTTGAAATGTATGAACAACATATATTTTACATGTACAAATTTATGAAATGTACAACAAGAAGTAATACTAACAGTGTTTCATCAGTTGCAAACATCACAGAGTAAGGCTATCTATAATGAGCTGAATTTACATACAAATAAAAATGTCTGTGCTGAAAAGTGACTGAAAACTGAATTTAACTACTCATGACACATTCTGTGTAGATGGGTTAAGCTAAATTCCAGGTGATCAATGAATGCAATGAATTAATGGATACTGAAGGGATGCAAATATTTAGTGAATTTACCCCTCAGACTTAACTATTTTACATCTATGTAGGATAATAATGAAGCAACAGCACATTGTCAGGGTCTTAGTGGGTGCAGAACTGGTGGAGGCCAGCATGAATTATGGGACGTTTGCCTACATGTGGCATCCATTTGGAGCCTGTGTGTCACCTTCCTCCTTAATAACTCCCACGACCTGGAGAGAGTCACTTTGGTAATCCTCTGATAAATCAGTGTAAAATGTCACAAGCCTTACAAGCAGAGGGTGGTTGAGAGTGTCTGTGACTTCTGATGGCCCAAATTGCAGTATAACACCTCCTCAAACTCCAGACATGTTGCGAAAATTAACTTTAAGCATATTTTGGGGGCTAGAAACACTTTGGTTCAGGGCTCATGCTGAGGCTCATTCGTGCTGCTGCTCCAGAGATAAAGATTTGAAAAAGTTCATTACTTAAAATAGCTGTTCCCCTGCCAGGCTGCCAGCCATCAAGATATGAAGGAAATAAACTGCGCTGTTGTGCCAGAGATGTGAGGAAATGTGGGAGGGTTTGCTTATTATCTAATTTAATAAGAGGAGAAAGGCACTAACCAATCATTTCAGGTTTTCTCGGATTATTTGTGTATCACTGAAAAAGATTTTGATTCTTTCAGAGCAATTTTACAAATTGGTCCAAATGCTCCATCCCTTACAAAAATGATGTTTCCTTTTAACGAAGCACTTTCAGTCTTGTTGTTTCTGTCCATCAAATGTACTTTTTTGATTAGTGAAAAAAAATGAAAAACCTTTTTGTTGCTGTGGTTAACAGTCCCCTGAACTCACATCATTAGCACTGTCTCAGCCCACAGTTCATCTGACAAGAGAAAAATAGACAAGTGCTGACTTGCTAACTTGAGAACTGCCAATTCTGAGGTGCGTTTCCCAAAGCCTAGTTAGCCAACTATGGTCGCAAGCTCTGTCAACAAAGTTCCTAATTTTTTTAGGAAACAGTCATTACGTGCATGCATCGTATTATGGTAGTTAAGTAGCCATTGATTGACTTGGACACACTACAGTATGTCCATGAGTAAGATCAAACAGAAGGCTGCCAGATTCGAGTAGTATTATAATTATTGTAGAAGGAATACTCAGATATTTGACTACACAATTTCAAATTGAATAGCCATATATTGCACTTTTTATGTCGTGAAATAATTGTATTCTAAAATACAACGATTTGGGACAAATTCTGACTATAGGAGACTGACTTTTAGCGTGCAGTTGGAAACACAACAGGCACCAGTTAGTGGCCGCTCACACAGAATGCATTTTTCCATTTCTATTTTTGACATGTCAAGTTAAAAGAATTTAAACTTTTAGGAGCCATTCACTCACACAGAATGGATCTTTGCATCTAAAAATGCAAGTCAAAGTTTTTAAAAAAGCGCAGTGCAGAATGCCTCCTCCACCATGCTGCAGTCAAATATAACAACTGCCATGCCAGCTTGCTATTTTAAACAAAAGCTTGTGTTGCTTGCCCCACCTCCAGGGTCTCTCTGGATGGCCCACTGTTTTGGAACTGACATTAATGAGTGCCGATGGGTGTACAGGCAGAGCAATGGGATCCCCATTTTGTGAGACCCACCACAGTCTCACAAAACCTTGTGAGAAACACTGGATGAAGTATGTTGCTCACACTCCATTAATGACATTCTGAAGTTTTCGCTCCACTCCGAATCACTGAAATCCAATCGCTGCCAACAATCTTTGCTCCTTATAAGAGATATACCCATGAATGACATAGTCAACTATAAACTGGTTTAAGATAATGTATTTTGACGTAAAATATCTTCACTTTTAGAATCAAATGGTATGATAGTAATTTTGTTGCAGAATCAACAAATATACCTACTTTGGTAAACCATTCCTTGTCCAATGGAAACCCAGTATTGGTCAGGAATCTTGGACAGTCATCTAGACAAAGTGTGTTTGCCCTCACAAGAACCCTAAAAGTGCCAGAAAGCACCCAGAAGGTCATGTTCACCACCAAGACAAGAGAATGCTGCTCACCACTGTTATTTCACAGCTGACTACACTTGGGAAAGGATCAAACCTGCTAGGTGAAAACGAGCGAAAGCCACAAGCATGAAGCATAATTCAGCAGTCCATTTGAGTTTAACTTCACCTTTAAAACGCGGAGACCAGCATCCTATTTTCCCGGGAACTGACAATGGGAAGAGGTTACATTGCTATTTATTAGATGGCTATTGTAACACAGTTATAAATATTGATTTCCTCCTCAGTGAATATCAATTTTGGTCTTCTGCTGCATACATATCGGAATGATGGGACTTAGCCTTCAGAGAAAGCATCATTGCGGAGTCAGCAAACTACAAGAAAACAAAGACATACTCCTATATAAACAAGATAATGTTGCAGCACAATCATCCAATCTGATACACACACACATACACACACACCATTTGTGACAAATACACACGGCCATATCTGAGTGTTCCCTTATTGCATTTCCTCTTCACACGCAATCATTTGCAACAGCAAACATGCAATTATTGATACTTCTGTCACACAATAATAGCATTGTTCTGTCTCGAGAATGGGACATGCTGACATCCAATTGTATCATTATTCAATTCCCATGGTGTTTCCCGACAGAAGTAATGCAGGCAGCAACAATTCTTAAAGTTGGGTGCAATATTCCCAGGATGGTGTGCAGTGCTATTTATTCAAAATCATTCAATCATAATGTCATGGGTGTTATAGTATGCGTTATTTCTCGAGGTTTCCAGTCTGTGTTATAATGAGAGGTATTCCATACATTCCTTGCAGATGAGGGCAGTTTATCTCACTTTATGAACATCATTCTGAGGGTATAATTTTATCATATGGAGGAAAGGTGATAGCTGCTCTGGGGAGGCTGGAGGTTATGGCTGTGGTATTTTTATTTTTTATGTTTATTTATTTATTTATTTGTTTACACTTATGGCTATACGTTTATACTGTGTGAGCAAACGCGCCTACTTTTAATGTAAAACGGGCTCATAGATTGTGTCATAGATCACTTGTGATGTGACAAGGGATTTTCTCATGCTTCTTTCTTTACTAAAAAATACTTTGGCAAGCTGGCAAAATATAGGTTTGATGGTTTATTGTTTGAAAGGTAGATTAGCAATTAAGATGGAAATAGTATTTTACAGAACAACTGTATTGTTACAATATATTAATTTCTTGAATATTTGTATTTATTTATATTATTTCATTTCGAATGGGTCAAAATCTATGAAAACTTAAGTGGAAAGAGATCTATTTATTTATTGTTATTTATTTATTTAAACACTGTTCATGGTTATTGAAAGAGGTTTGAGTTGGTTTTTGTAAAGAGTTTAAGATTTTTCAAATTGTTCAGCCAAGTGCACTTCTAAATGTTATTTTATAGAACTCAGGAACTACCAGTGAAAAGGTACATATTCCTTTAGTGAATCAAGTGCTAATACACACATAAACTGTGCTGTCAGCCATTACTTTGATTAAAAGAATTAATAAAAAATACATGACCTTTTCTAAAGTTTTTTTTTTTTTATATTTTTTTTTATGTTTTTTTTTTTTCTCTATGATTTCCACGCTGCTTTAAACGCAGATGGAATCACAGAATCTGGTCATAAAAATGGGATCTACCATATAAGGCGGGATGTCATGGAATTTGCCTCTTGATATGGACTATGTGTCTGTGAATATTAAGCTGCAAAAATTTAAATATGAATCCTGCATGTTCTGCATGTCTCTGTGTGAATAAATGGCACAGACGCGTTTACTACACATTTTGAAGCACACTTGATGCTCGCGTGTTTTCAGCCTCTATGCCTCAATAAATGAGTACATGAACACATGTGAATAATCTCCAGAGCTGCTCTGAGAGTCATTTCATTAACATTTTACTGTTTCTTTTGAGAAAAACTACCATTATATCATATACAAACAGAAACATAAAGGTCTTCACAGCAACTCATCAAAATAAAAGTTTGGTTTAACTTGAAGAAACTGTGACAGAAACATAGCCTATTACTTAATGTAATTGTAGTACTGCTACTAATAAAAAAATAAAAAAATAAAATAAAAATTGCTGTTACATTGTGTAATTTTCATGATTTCAATTAATTAGATATTATTTTTGATTAATGAAATTAACCATTAAAATGGAATTGAGAAAAAATAAAATGTAATGATTCAGAAATCATTCTAATATGTTGATTCAGTGCTCAAGAAATTCATTAAGGGAAATGAAGGGAATCTTTGATGAATAGAAAAGCTCAAACTAACAGCATATATTTAAAAAAAAATTTTTTGAAACATAAAAGGCTTTACTGTAAAAAAAAAAAAAAAAAAAAAAAAAAAAAAAAAACAATGCTGCACACTTCAGAAGGTTATCAGATGGTTATTTTAGCTCACAGTAACAACTTCTCAAGGTTTCTTTATAAATCTAATTAAGATGTGAAACATCCTCTTCACATGCCCTCATGACCTTATTTTTACGAATATTAGTGCTCCTTATTTTAGAGTGATATGATGATTTCTAAAAGCAGCCCCTTTGTTCTGTGTCATCAACGACTGGCACCCCACCAGCAATGCTAATATGACTTGAGTTGCATTGATTAATGGATGATTGTGTATAGAAATTAAATTTAGCTGAGACCCAAAACAGATTCTATTCTCTAGTGTCTGTATTGGGTTTGCCTCTGTCCTCCGACAAGAGAAAAATTAGCTTCAACATGGAAACTCGAAACTCGAAACTCAAAAAGGGCCAGCGATTAAAATATGTGAGGAAAAAACTACTTTTCTATTATTTTCATTGGCTTGAGAAATGTTTATTTTATATCTTACTATAGTCATTATAAAAATGAATAAAAAAAAGTTGGCAGTAAAAGAAAAAGTGATGCACATTTTATTAGAACAGTGTTTGTGTAATTTGTAAAATGTTTGCAAATGCTTTTTATCACTCAATTAGAAGCACCACATCTAAATTTTGTCGTCTGTTAAATAAGGACTACACTAAAACCATTTGGTGTAAAAAAAAAAAAAAAAAAAAAAAAAAAAAAAAAAGATTCTTATGTCCTATTCGATAATTAAACATTTTCGTGCATACCAAAATACAGTAAATACATCTTCAAGTGCGTACACAAGTGCTCAAGTGCAAAGACTGCATGTTGTGCATTGGGACAGTCCCAGCGTCTCTACCCACAACACTCTGCCTTTCATTGTGCTTTCCACCTAATGATTGGGGTCAGGATTAAAATGATAAATCTGACCCAAGATGAAGGTCCTATCACTGTCTTCATAGATATTTAACTGGTCTCCTCCTTCAGCACCCTCCTAAATCTGACCTCATGTCCCTATATCTAAGCAGTCCTGGATGAAGAATGCATATCCAGAGCCTGACTCTATCAATTACGTCTAGTAATTAAGAGTGAGTGTCAACAGGAGATAAAGAGCACCATTAGAGAGACCCAAACAGTGGGAAACACACTTCTTCTTCCTGGGATTTTAGGCTAATCTCGTTTTACTGGAACTGTTCTTCCCCCACACAATTACCTTTGATGTGTAAATTAGGCCAGAATGGAAGAAATAAACACAGTCACAAGCCAAAAGAAAATGGAGGCCTTGGCAGAGCAGAATTTTTTTTTTTTTTTTTTTTTTGGGAAAACAAATGGCATGAGTATAGAATTTCTGCTTCATCATGATTGAATGTTACTTAAAAGAGAAGATTTTCAGCACTAACACAATGCAGCATGAGTGTGTCTCCCAGTGGCACCTCAGGAAATGTTTCATTTGGCGGCCAGAAGGGTGCAAAAAAAAAAAAAAAAAACACTATAGCGTGGCTGAATAAGCAATTGATGGCTGCACTTTTGACAAATGCATGTCTTATTATATTCCCACTTTACATGCAATCATTTGCAGCAGCAAACATGTAATTATCAATACTTACGCACACAATAAAAGCATTGTTCTGTCATTCTGAATGAAACATGTTGACATGCAATTAAAGATGTTGTTGTTTTGAAAATGGAATTTAAACAAAATGTATTCATACTTAGTTAACGCTGACAATTGCCTGACAATTCATAAGCGATATATTATAAACATTTTATATTTATATAAAATACTACATTTTTCATAAGTTTTCATTAAAAAATATAACATAATGTATTTGAATATTTATTAAAATATATAATAGTAATATTATGTTAATAGTATATATTATCTACTAAATTTTACAATCCATCATTCTGAAATATTTTTAAAACATGAAATAATGTTTTATGATAATATTAGTTATTTCTAGTCATTCTCAGTTATGGACAATGACAACTTTTCCATATCCAGCTAATGCTGGAGCCCGACAATTTTATATCTTAAATTGTTTTGTCTTCTTTTGTCTTATTTTCACTTCAAACAAGGTTAGAGAAAATCTACACAGACGCTGGTCGATGTGTCCTTATTTTTTTATTTTTATTTTTTCCTTCTAAAGAGCTTATTAGCATGTGTACTGAAGCAGTTAGCAAAGGTCTTCAAAGGCTTTTCCAGGACTTTATCCAAGCATCTGAGACATGCTGAAGAAAGGCCTCAGCTTAACATGAGGGAAAAAGAGATTTACAATGAGATTTGGAGTTTAATTCAACCATCTTCTTTAATCTCTGCATGCCACAGAGCTTCTTCCAACTGCACAACCATTTCCAAAATCAGTTGTAACCATTTCTGCTCCATTTAAATAGCAAATTATTAAATTCTCACATGTATTCTTATTTTCTCAAGCTGCAGTGTGAATATTAAGAAGCTGAATAAATGTAAGGTAAATAAAGCCATCAAAATGTTTTGACTTCTCGCCTTTGCAGTCTCGCCAGCATTGTAATATTGCCTGCTCTTCCCCGCTAGAAAAAGGATCTGAGACAAGCTGTTGGCACTGCAGCCTGAAATATAAATGTGACAAAATAAATTATAAATTGATACTACCGCAAAGCCTGTTTCAGGAGTCAGGTGGTTTTGGTTCAGAGGAAACCGAGTTATCTTTGTGACACGAATATACATGCTCGCCATGATCCGTGCTCCAAAAACAATGTGTTATCGCTTGAGGTTTGTCTGCATTTAATTTTAACATCAGTACCTGCTTGCGACTTTAGTCTGTCTGTCAGAGACTACACAGCTGGGCTCAGAGCGAACACGGGAGCTTTGTCACTAGTGGAAATATGCTGTGCACAGCTTTGGCTGTAGGACTGCTTTTTCAAAGATGAAGGTCCCAAAGAGCCTGTCCCAGGAAGAACTGTCCCTGCATCTGCTTCCTCAGTATGGTTCACTTCTTCTTACCAGCTGGAAGGCCTTTAAAGTTACTTTGGATACTGTTTCCTCACCTCACCTCACCCTCTGAATGTCTTTTAGAAGATTCTGATCCCCAACTTGATAGTATTGACACACTTCATAACTCTTCTACTTATTGTCACGATCATCAGCTGGAGTGCCCACGAACTCCAGTAGGGGGCACTCCACTCAGGACTCTTGCATTTGGTGTCTATTTCCATTCTGAACTCCAATTCCCATCCTGCCTCATACCTGGGACTGATTGCACACACACACCTGCATCTGATTACACACACACATATAAGCAGCACACTCACGCCAACTCACTGCGAAGTCTTGTTTAGCCCCGTCTAGCATTTCCGAGTGGTTTCCTAGTGTTTGTTCTCTCCGTGTCTGATTTTGGATTGTGTATACTGCATTTGATTCTCTGCCGCCTGCCCCGACCTCTGCCTGGTATTGTTAATGATTTTGGATATCCCTTTACACAGTTGACGCTGTTGTTGGATTACTGCCTGTTTGACCACTCTATAATAAACTAGTTGACGCTGTTGTTGGATTACTGTTACACTTATCAGCCCAATCTATAAAAAGAAAAAAAATTTTTACTGCCTGTTTGACCACTCTATAATAAACTTTTTGTAACGTGTCGTTATTTACAAGATGACCTAAAGTCAGACACAGATTTTCAATTAAACAAAAAATCATGAGTAAAAATAAACTAAAATAAATGCATACAAAAAATAAATAATAATAATGCATACATAAATTCATATATATATATAGAGAGAGGGAGAGGTTATGAATAAAAATATTTTTAATATATTTTAACACTGTATTTATTAAATATGATTTTGCTTTAAATTTGTCTTAATACAGTTGTTTTTTTGTTTTTGTTTTTTCTAAATTATTATGGATATTTATTTTTTGTAAAATTATTGAAATTATATATCCATTGTCTTGTTACAAGCATCCAGTACGTTCAAACCATTTCTAATATTAATATAGCAAACATGAAGCATTTTTGGCAAACTATGGTTCCAAACATTTCCTATATTCTGTTATTTATTTAATACTGTAAAAGATCCACTGAATTTCCCCCCTCTCATTGTGGGGAAAACTACAATGAACAATGAATATACAATAGACGGAAAGGATGATACATTTACCTCTGCAGTGCTTGTATCTTCTCTGCTGTGATTCCCTGAACAATCTTCTCCAGCACATCTGTGTCTCCACTTGGCTCTACCTTCACTTGTTCCTTGGTGAAGGCGTATCGTCCAATCAGCAGCCCCAGAGCAAACACTCCCATCCCTGCTAGCAAGTATTTGGCAAGGCAGGTCCCATTCCGTCTCTGGCCCTTGGGTACCGACCGGCTGAAACGAGAAACGTAATTAGGGTCCTCCTGGAGACGCTCAAAACGTCCGTGGGGGGAGACGGAGGGTTGAATTGGTTCCAGGTCTGGGTCCATGCCCCCGCCGGAAGAGCTGCTCACAGGTTGATGCTCCACACACTCCAGCTGGAAGCGGTCCAGACCCGGTTCTTCCAGCTCCTTCTCCATGTCCCATTCCAGTTCCATGGAAGCCGTGTGAAGCTCCTCACTCTCCAGATCTCGCACACGGAGAGAACCGTGGCCAGCACGCACTTTCCTGTATGCCATGTCTGTCACTGTAAAAATACACACAGGCATTAATGTAATTACAAACTATTCATCACAACAATTTTCTTAATTTAGTATTGATTTATTACTTTTACTTTTTATCTTAAATTTAATAGCTTAAATACGTTTCTAGATGTCATATAGGGCCATACACGAAAATAAATAAATAAATAAAATATATAAACATTTTCAAGGGAGAATAACTGACTGTAGCATTGTTTTTCAGATAAACAAGTATATTAACTTAGCATGTTTCTTAAATATCTGCAAACATATAATGTTTTTTTTATGCTTTAGTAGAGTCAAAAACTTACATAAAGCACCTTTAAGTCATCTCAGTAAATATACGTATTTTCTTTATATAAAACCACAAATTCCACACACTTTCAAAGCACATTAAACTCTGTGCTGCCTTGGTTGTTATTAGTCAGTGTTTTGTGTCAGTTGGACACACATATCTCTACACAGACAGAACACTCTCATGGAGAGATGTACAAGCTCACAGTTTGACTGTTGCTGCTAAAAAAGGTCATTAAGGGTGATGACTTGGTTGGTTCAAATTCATAAAAGTGAAGCCAGTGTCTCAGTGTACCATCAAATTTAACTATCTCTTTAACAGACACCGCCATCAAACTCAAAACAGCCCAATCGATAATGACAAAACTCCAAACCTCCCAGAAATTCCAGACCGCACACAGGGCCATTATTCAGTCAAACTGAGTCCCTGAAATAGGTTGCCTTTAAAAAATTACAGAGAGAAATATCTGCTGTCGGCACTAGGCACAGCAAAGGGAGCTGGAGAAATCTTTGATAGTCACACTTAAAATAGTCATTTAGAGGTGGAGAGAAATCTGCTCTGATAGAGGGAAATAACTTTGCAACCACTAAACATTACCATTCGACACACGTCTGATTGAAAATGGCGCCGCCGAGGATTTTGCATCACATTCACTTTGAGCATTTTCTCCCCCCACCCCCGTCTTTTTATATAATCTGTTCTCACTCTTTTATAGGAATGAAGGGACATGAATGATTCTTTACGCTTTAACTTTAAATAGTCATCACAGAATGTGAGGTGGAAATAATGTGCTGTTGTCTCTCAACATTAATCTTCAGTGCCCCACAAAACTTCCATTATTCCAGGGCACCATTGGAGAGGAGCGATCAGCTTCATTTACACTCTGACCCCGGCAATGATATGGGTTGTCAAACTCTCAGGACAGTGCTAACCCTCACTGCTCCTCTACACCCGTGCCTTTGGCTCTTTGCTTACGGACTGACAGCTGACGTTCAATCTCAGGAAATTAAAGTAGAGGGGAACCCAACTCACCATCTTTGGCTTTTCCCTAGTGATTTTTGTTTAGTTGTTGGTGTTACCGTTGATTTTTATTTATTTGTTGTTCTTTCTTACCATCTTTGGCTTTTCCCTAGTGATTGTTTAATTTTAATTATAGAGTGGGAATTTTTTAAAATCGTTTGTCTGCACCATCTGTTGGCTTTTGAAATAAATATTTTTGTGTTGTTTGTATTTGGAATGGAAAGTAATGTGTTGTGTGTTGTTGGTAATTGAAAACAATATTTTAAAATCGTTTGTCTGAAAAAAGCCTTCTTCTATTATCAAAATCTGTCTAAATTGTGTTGTGAGAACTTCTCCTTCAGAGGTGTCTAAACCTGTACAGCTGATTATGGGTCCCTTAGGCTAGCCACAATGACTCTATTTTTTTTATGGGGGCGTGCGTGCAGGTCTGACTGCAGGAAATATAATTGTTTGCCCATTTGAAATGTTTTTTATCTTATAAGCCGTCTAAGGCGTTTGAATTTGGCTATATCCTGCAGACGACGTGCAAAAAACCTCCACATCCAAAACCTCCAATATTCTTTAAAATCTGCTGCAACAATCGTTTTGAATTTCTGCAAAATCAGAAACCGTCTCAAAAGTCTGAATGTGTCGTGGTCTCGACTGAATTGGTCAACGTAACCGACTTGGTGAAAACATTCAGTTGAAATGTTCTCTTTAGAATTTTTTTTTTGTTTTTATATGCACTGAAAAAAGCCCATGGTGGCAATGGGGTTATGGTAAGGGCGCAACACTGTTTGCATTTTTTGATGGCATTTAAATGCACAGAGAGTTCAGCCCTGCCATTCCACAACCATCACCTGCAGCAAAATGGGGGCAAGGAGCTGAAAAAGCATGGCCAAAGGGTTGTCACCCATTTATAATTTTGCTCTGGATCGGTGTATAAAGGCAGGGTTAGATCAGCCACATCAACAACCTGATCAACTCTATCCGAAGGTAAGGCACCCCCACCTGAACAACTGTCATGCTGTGCATTTTATAACTCTCCAAAGGAACATGTACTTCCAGATTTATAATATTTGACAAATATGTCAATAGTCTTAGATCTTTTACAGCCCTCATGAAAAATGGGGGCAAAACAACATTTTGTTCAGTGTATAAAAACAAGTTGTTGAACAATTTTTAAAGTATTCATAATAAATATGTAAACTGTTTACTCAAAAAAAACATTTTTAAAGTCATTAAATTTAAACTTTACTCAAAACAGTATACAGATTTTCGAAAACCATAGTCAACCAAAATAAACACAAAGTGTATCTAAAAACCTGGGACATGTTTTAAAATAGAAATTAAAATAAGTAAGTAAGTAAACAAATAAATATTCATTCATCATAAACACTCTTATTTGTTATCAATAATAGAATGAGTTTCATTGACAAATAATTGCTTGCAGGATCCCTTAAGTTGACAGAGAAGGTTATTTTCCAAAATTTCAACTGGATTCACAAAATCATCATAACCACATTATTTTGTTCGAACCCTCATCCTATTTGTTAGATTTAAGCTAGGGCCAAAACGGTTACTCTGTGAACTACAGCCAGTGGATAGCAAACACCATGTGTTTCTGGATTTATCCCATCAATATTTATGAAACCCGTCAAAACAGCATTTATGTTTCCCTGGAATAAGTATCGACAGGCTGAGTAGATCATGTAACCCCCAGTGGTGTAGGCCCAGGTACTGCTTGGGGGAGCCGAGAGAGCATGCAGTGAAAAGCAAGAGTAATGGCACCTATCAATAGATGCCAGAAGTTTCTTGGCCTTACTCCCACAAGAATCCAACAGCATGGATGGTGTCCTCTCCATAACAACCCTATATATACCATGGGCACCTCATGGATGTCACAAACTGTTAAACCTTCAGCAAATTGCCTGTACTGAGCACATTGTACATCGAGTTAAAATATTCTGTCGCACTGGTAGAGAGACAAAAATCGACAGCCAAATATCGATATGTATGTGTCAAATATAATTTCAAATTAATTCACTATTCATTCAAAATCAATGACAGATTAAAACTATAAAGGTACAATTTAAAATAATAATTTTAAACCACTTTTTGTGTGCACAGGCAGATAATATTCTCAGAAATTCATATTAAACCATTAATAATATTATTAATGGAGATATTCCTCTTGTATTCTGGTTCTTGTATTTGACCTGATTATTAAAACTTTGTAAAACATTATGGCCTATTTTCAGAGAAAGCTTCTTGAGTAAATATTTTGTCAAAATTTGTCACTTGTTCTTTCACTTGTTAATGCTTAAAAGAAGTGCAAAAATTGGTTTTCTCTGAAAACAAGCCTTATTATCTCAGTTTTGTTCTCAAGTCAATTCATCTCATTTCATGGAAGTTTAGACATTTTAGCAGGTAAACAAAACAGATAATCATTAGGAGTATGATTGGTGTTTATTTTATTTTATTTTATTTTTTTTTGCAGTGTAGTGCTGGCAATTAAAAGGAATAGCGAGGAGAAGAAAAGAATACAGACGTCTTTGTGCTCAGTGCTTATTTTCTTGTTCTTTTGTCTTCGCAGGGGGTGAAGTAGAGGGAAAGTACAGAAAAACATACAGGAAATGAGAAGAGAGACATCTTACAGTGTTGTCCCGCTTACCTGCCATCACTTCTGACATGACCTTGTCAGTTACCCTAGTTAGAAGGCATGAAACTAGCTGCCAATCATGTTGTATAGAGACAACAAGGATGAGTCCAAAAGAAAGTGTTGCAGCTAATAAAAACAGATATCCTCCTCATACAGCACATCACGAAACACTGCAGATACAAATAGTTTGATCATAGAAATATATTGGCAAAAGAGTAAATTAAATGTCTAGAGAAACCCTAGATTTCAAATTCTGACAGTTTTTACAAGGACAATGGATTTTACAATGTCAGAGCTGATGCATTTAAATTCAGAAGGTTCTCAGAGTGAAAAGAAAAGTGAAAGTGAAAGTGACGTGACATACAGCCAAGTATGGTGACCTATACTCAGAATTTGTGTTCTGCATTTAACCCATTCGAAGTGCACACACACAGAGCAGTGAACACACACACACACACTGTGAACACACACCCGGAGCAGTGGGCAGCCATTTTATGCTGCGGCGCCCGGGGAGCAGTTGGGGGTTCGATGCCTTGCTCAAGGGCACCTAAGTCGTGGTATTGAAGGTGGAGAGAGAACTGTACATGCACTCCCCCCACCCACAATTCCTGCTGGCCCGAGACTCTAACTCACAACCCTTCGATTGGGAGTCCGACTCTCTAACCATTAGGCCACGACTTCAGAGCTAGACACTGACAAAACTTACAAAAACATGTCATCATTACCCTACAAAGATAATTCTGAATTCATACGAGGTGAAACACAGCCTAAGCCAGTGGCAGAAATAGGCCATGCAACAGAAAGCATCACCAGGCCCAAGACACCATAGAAATCACAATTTTCATATGACATATGAATAAAATATGCATCCTCAGGGGTACATGCTATATCTCGCAGGTCTCATTCACATTAAATTCTAAAATATACAGGCATTTCCAGGAGGTCGGACAAGTCCACAGTGATATAGGGGCAGATGTGTGTTTTCTCTGAACCGCAAGGTGAATGTTAGGGTTTAAATATTGTTGTACAAGTGACTCCCTCCAGCAATTTCTGTTAAGACAACACTTATGCATGTTTTATGTTCGTCCCGCAAAGGGAAATTGAAAGAAGAGAGAGAGAGAGAGAGAGAGAGAGAGAGAGAGAGAGAGAGAGAGAGAGAAAAGCATTGAGAGAGATTAGATAAAGGAAACTTTCTAGTTCAGACAGCTGACCAAAACAGCTCTTTCTGGCAGGTATTCATTCATAACTGTGGTTCCAGCAAACAAACATTATAATACTTTGCATAGACACTAAAACAATTAATACAAATATATTAATAGCATCTAAACCGTGAACACTTTATGTACAACTTCAGATGCCCATTTTTTTTTTTAAATTTTCTTTACTGTATTTATAGTAAAATAGCTTAATAAAAATGCATTTATTTATTTATTTATTTATTTATTTATTGATTGATTGATTGATTGATTGATTGATTGATCGATAAATGTGACCTTGGACCACAAAACCAGTCATAAGAGTAAATTTTTCAAAATTGAGATTTATACAAAATCTGAAGGCTGAATAAATAAGCTTTCCGTTGATGTATGGTTTGTTAGGATAGGACAATATGACAACTATTTGAAAATCTGGAATCTGAGGGTGCAAAAATATCTAAATATTGAGAAAATCGCCTTTAAATTTGTCCAGATGAAGTTCTTAGCATTGCATATTACTAATTAAAAAAAGTAAGTTTTGATATACAGTGCCCTCCTTAAGTATTGGAACAGTAAAGACAAAATCGCTTTCTCTGCTGTGGAGTCAAGACATTTGCAAATGTGATTAAAAGATGAATATGCGACAAAACTACAGAATATTAAATTTTATTATTAGGTCTTTCGACACATTCATGTTTTACCAGATAAAAAGGACAGCACTTTTAGGGTTCATCCCACTATTTGATGTGAGCATAAGTATTGGAACAGTTGAATTTACGGCAGATGTAAAAGATTAAAAGCTAATATTTAGTTGCAGATCTCTTGCATGCAATCAGAGCAGTGAGTTTGCAACCCATAGACATCACCAGACTCTTGGTATTATGCTTTGAAATGCTTTTCCCCAGCCTTTAATGCAGCCAATTCCAACTGTTGCTTGTTTTGGGGAGTTTCTGTCTTTAGTCTCCTCTTCAGCTTGTGAAATTAATGTTCAATCGGATTTAAATCTGGAGATTGATTTGGGCAATCTAAGATTTTTTCTTTGCCCTGATAAAGCCCTTGACTGAACTGGCAGGGTGTTTTGGGTCATTGTCTTGATCCAATATGAAGTGCTTTCTAATGAGTTTGGTGGAATTTTCTTGAATATTGGTAGCCAAGATGATTTTGTGTCTTTCCAAATTCATTCTGCTACTGCCATCATACATTAAGACATCATTAAAATGAAGAGGTGTTGTTCTAGAGACAGCCATGCATGCCCATGCCATGACACCACCTCCACCAAGCTTTACAGATGAGGTTGTATGCTTAGGATCATTTGCAGTTCCCCTTTTTTCTCCACACTTTTGCTTTCCAGTCACTTAGTAGGGTTCATCTTTGTCAACTCCGTTTCAAAACTCTACTGGCTCACATTTGTGAAGAATCTTGCCTTTCTATTTTTTGGTGCTGATCAGAGGTTTGCATCTTGCTGTGTAGCTCCTGTAATTCTGTGTCAAATTCTCCTGCGGACTGTAGATTGACAGAGCATCACCCCAGCTTTCTGGAGGTTGTTGGTGATTTTACAGACATGTATTTTAGGGTTCATTTTCACAGCTTTTATGATTTGTCTGTCATCAACTGCTGTTGTTTTTCTCAACCGATCAGGTCATACATCATTGGTTGCTGATGTCGCCGGTAGTTTCCAAACTCTAGATTTCTCCATGTCCTTTGTTTTTCCTATAGTTCCAATTGACTTCCTCTTTTCTTTTAGCATCCAAATTGCTTGCTTTTCTTTCAGAGTCGGCTTCCTCATCTTCATCCTGGTTTGTGTGTGTCATCATCGAATGCAAGACTTAGAATGCAGAAGCAATAGATATAACTGATAAGACGAATTCCCTGCTTTTAATATCTGAAGAATTAATGCAACAGGACACAGGTGAACACTTAGAAAGACCTGTGAGTCAACTGTTCCAATACTTATGTTCACATCAGATAGGGAGATAAAACTCTAAAAGTGCTGATCTTCTTAGCTGGTAAAACATCTTTGTGTTGAATCACCCAATAATAAAATGTGACATTCTCTAGTTTTGTCTCATATTCATCTTTTAATCATATTTACAGATTTCTTGACTCCACAACAAACAGAACAAATTTGTCTTTACTGTTCCAATATTTTTTTTGGTCCAGGGTCACAAATGATTTTATTTTTCTTACATGTTGGTGTTATATCGTTCACTTGGATGCTATTAGTTGCACTGAGTATATACAGCTGGATTAAAAAAAAAAAAAAAAATACTATGCCCATTACATTTTTGGCTGCAAAGCAACACATTTTTAACCACTTTTAAAACAATTATTTTAAAGAGGGTGATTCTTATACCCATTTTACATTATATGTGCTGTCAAAACCTTTGATTTTGTATTTCACTGTCTATGAAAAAGTATGTGTAAATGTTACATGAATAACTAGAAATACTACTGGAACAGTCTGAAACAGTGCACTATAGGATAAAACTGTTGCAGTATTCTGTTCACCAGTGAAACTAATGCTGCCCAGCGGTAAGTCTGTGAATAAGGTGTTATTTGTGAATTTAGATCAATGTGTGCAGGTGAGACGGACACCGAAGCAATGAAGAAAAAGCTAAATCAAAAAGACAAATCACTTGTTGCAAAAACACATTGGCCCCCAAGCATCCAATCAATTACCCACGTCCACTGCGTTCTCCACGAAGAAGAGGAAACTGACAGGGAGCATTCTTTTGAATAGCTTGAAAGCAAAATCAGGGTTATTGAGGAAATCTATCACACTAAACTACACACAGAGATATTGTATCTGATCGTATTGGCTGAAATGCTGGATCAGACACATTTGCTAAAAAGACAGGCAATCCAGCTTGTGCTATTTCAAATGGATTATGGCTAGCACTCAGATCATTAAAATTCTATGAAATGCAGAAAAAATTAATTATTGTCGTCCACAGAGGCACTCTGCAGCTAATGGTGGTGGCAAAAGTGAAAAAACATCCTATTTTGTAGGTATAAATTAATAGTACAGTAAAGCACAACCTCTATCTATGATAAGGTGATCCGGAGACTCAAAATTTTTCCACCTTCTCTCATAGGTCCCTATTATAAACAGAGATTTAAACTGTGAATTTGAGAAGATGCACTTATGGCCTTAGGGTTTTATAGGATATTGTTGACACCAAGTGTTCCTCGAAAACAGACAGTAAAAAGCCATTGTTTAGCTAATTAGTATAATGGTGCAAAAAAGGACGAGAGCTGGTTTTTCAAACACCTCATCCAGCTAGGGCCAAGAATTCGCCCATGATGGCATGTGCATACAACTTCAAAGAAAAGATTAAAAGTATTTAGTCTGTGTTTATCTGGTACTGTGCAATTGTTAAACAGAATAATTTATCAAGGCAAAGAAATGTACAATGTAAACTAAAGAAATCTCCAAAAGCCTTCAGCTGCCTCGTTTAAAGTGCTCAAAGCCAGTGCATAAACAGAGATGCAAAGCATGCATATGCATGTTTGTTAACCCTGTTTCCAGGAAGTGTATATTGATTCTATGCTTATATATTTCTACACATGAAAAACATGTGACCTTGAAGACCATCTTGAAATTCTTTCAATAAACTTAAATGAATTTAGAACTTAAATTAATTTAAATGAATACAGATATTTAGTTTGCAGAACTGCACCCTAATATTGCAGAGAAAATAAATAAATAAATCCAATAACATTCCATTAAAAAGTGAATACACATTAAAAAAAGATAAATAACATAACTAAAATGTAATAAATAAACAAATAATAAAAAAGTATATATTATGTGACATTACATTTCTGTAAATAATATATGTTAATACACAGATATATATAAATACCCATATATATATATACATTATTTACACAGTTTGTATGTGTCCTGAAAGCTGAAAGATTATTCCAGGTCTACAATCAAGTAAAGTGATCTCTGGATGGATGTCTAGTTATCAGAGAGCACAAACTGCCATCCGTCCCAATTTGCGGAATGACAAACTCAAGCATGTTTGACCAAACAATGAAACAGCGACCTTGAATCCCATTTAATCTGAAGGTCGTATTCCCGGCTCAGTCATCCGCCAAAGAACACACTGAGGTCGCCTCTTACTGTGATTTAGAGAGTGTTTGATCTTTGCTATTCGTGACAAATTGACACTGGCACATTAAATGGTAATACAAAACATGACATTGGGATGATGCTAGTCCACATATACTGCTTAGTATTTTCAATACCCTCATTAGACAATATCAGCCTATAATCAGACAGCATTAGGTTGTTGGAGACTCAGTAATGAAGGTTCAATGTCTAATTTGGCATCCAGCCTGGCTTATCAAATAAATTTGGTTCAAGTGTTGATTTGTATAACCAGGTTTGATGAGAAGGCAATAATAAAGACAAACAAAAGAAGTGTCCATAGTCTAACCAAATCCATTCCAATTCGGCAGTTGATATCATCTATAAATATTTATTAATTATCATAGATAGACCAATGATCAAAGAGGACAGCACTTCAATAGTCTACATTCCCCAAGGCCTTGTGTCTTATCAAGTTCCTCTTCTTTAAAGTCACTCAGAGCCAAGGAGAGAGTGTCTTTATATAGACAAAACCACAGCGCTGTTCCTGTGTACACAGATCAGTCATTATCTTCCTATACTGTCACAAACAGAAGTCACCTTTTGGTGCAAATGAGGTCCTTCCTATCTATAACAAACTGATGGATGGACACAGAGTCTGTAAAACATCAAAGGCAAACACATACAGAAATAACATAGGAGTTTTTGATTCAGCAAAACCAAGCTCTAGGGATTTTTTTTCTACAATAAAAAGATATCATACACTCGGGCAATCATGCACTAAGACAGAAGAAGTACGCACACGACGGACATGACATACTGGCTGTTGACTCAGCTGTGATGTGTTGGGCAGGTATAATTGGCCGTCATCTCACGGCACTCACCGGTGACTAGAATTTCAGTGGTCTGACGAAGAGATCGGTCAAGCTCATGTGTCTTCCAGTCAGAGCATACAGAACGTGTCCCAGAATTGTCAGAGCAGTTGCAAAAGCTCAGCCCAACACATTAATGTCTTGCAACCTATCACTAAAAAAGCTCCTACTTTAACAGTAGTAGTTATTTATATTTCAAGAATGTACTCTTAAATATGTTCAGGGCCATTTGGCAATGTGAGGAGGCTGGCGACCCTGGCCATCTGGTTAGTGGGCACCCTCCCCCGCCCCCTTATACTCTTGCCCCGCATTACAGACCCCTGCGTTTCAATCCACTTCAGTGCTCCAGCTACCTGGCAGCCGTCTCCCTCAGACCTTGCCAACAGATGGCTCTGCAGCAGGTAATAATGACCCAAGACAAACTCATAAATTGATTATGCCATCGTTAGGGCATAAATACAAAGTATCGGCCCTGCAGAGTGGAAAGATGGCTCAGAGTCAACAGGCACTCACATCAGAGACAGATACTGATTCTGAAGTGCACAAGATGGCGGGAGGAAATAAAGGAAGATGAATGCAGACTGATTGACCTAGCTCACAACGGACCCATTGAGTAACCCGTAAGGGAATAATTAGTAATCCTAATCAATTCTAAACTTCCTAATAATAAAAAAATAATAATAATAATAAAAAAAAAAAACTTGAAATGGGATGTGGTGTTAATGGTGGCCCTGTGAATAACCAATAAGTGCCTCTTGCCCCTCACTGAAATTCAAAATGCTAGTAGACTTTCTACTTGGGTACAAATCTGGGCTGGTAGCCAAAGGGTTATTAGTTTGAACCCAACAAGAAGCGACCCATGGTTTCTCCAGGAGGATTGAATAGTAAGTTACTTTTGGGAAAAAACTCCCTTAAAACAACTTTTTCAGGGATGCCCAGTCCTGCTCATCAAGGGCTACTATGTATCCAGCAGAAATTAGCTCCAATCCTAAATACTGTAAACACACAGGAACCAGCATGGTCTATAGGATTAGTAGAAACTTCCATGCAAGTGTGTTGGGGCTATTCTGCAGGACATTGGCTGTCCAATAACTGGACTGGACACCCCTGGACTACTTGGGACTACTACTAACTACCCTGTATTATGAAACAATGACAGATACTTTGTGGTGTGAGAGGGCTCTGTAGGGAACAGACAGCTTTTCTTTATCACCCCTCTAAAGCCTCTTGTGTCACAGCTCTCTCACTATTCATACTCTTAGAGATCGAGAATGATACAGAGGACAGACATTTTTCAGAGCACTAAACATGTCTTTAATCACGGGGGAGTCCTCCTGCTTGGAAAGCCATGATTTGAAGCTCCAGCGTCAGGTGCAGTGAGAGCTGATAGCTCCTCTCTGGGTGAAGAGTGTTGGATCATTTAGAGAAATCTATATTCTCTGGCCATTAATTTTGCTGCAGGGATGAAGCATTTCCCCAGAGGGAGAAAGATAGAGCTCTCTCAGCAAATAGTCCCCTTGCAGCCACTACCTGCGTACAAACCACCTTGGAGTATTTATCTTCTTCTGATGGAACTGTTTGCATGGGTGTCATTCGTAACCTGACAACATAACCTTTAACACATATTCCTTTTCCACCTGTAAAATATTTGCCAGTCTAGTCAAAATTAAAGATGCAGTCAGTATGTTTAAGTTGGTCTATATGGTCTATATGGCTTTAAGGATGTACTGTATGCTGACACTTATTGTTGTGGATGTAGCATCATGCAAAATCAAAAGCTTTCAAATGGCATTGTACTATAGATATCCACTATGTGCAATTAGCCAAAATTAATGTATTCTGAAAGTGTCCAGTAGCATGGGTGTTACAAAGATTGCTTATTCTGAAATTCATGTGATCTCAAAACAGCTGTCCTCACGAGGAGACCCGCTACTTTTATTAGGCTGCTGATCTGACTGGACTGTTCATCTCATGTGAGTGCATTTTTCAAAATTAATATTTATTTCAATATTTTTATTTTTATTTATTTTTTAAGCAAGGACAAAATTACTGAGTACACCTTTCAAAAGGAAATTGAAAACTTAAAAGGACATAATGCTGAAGATATAAAAAAATAACTTTAGTTTTTTGTGAAGATCTTTAAGGAGAAAATCTCTTATTGCTTTCAGTCCTAAGCACAGGGATGTTCTCTTATCTATCCAAGGTTCTCTTTGAAATGCAGTGGTAGGGGTCACCTCAGGTGGGCTTTCCTGCTACGGGCTCTCTGACTGTCAAATAAAGTTTCTTATTTTACTTCAACTTTCACTAACTACAAAACTTTGAGTCTTGGTAAGATTCCAATTTTTACACCAGATATATTCAACAACAACAACAAAATCAGCAAGGCACAATTTCTACTCTATTTAATTAATCCAGAAAAAAAATACTTACTCTCTATCTTTTTTCTTAATTCCCCCAAGGTCTGAACACGATGCTGGGGTGGCAGTGAACCCATGTTGTACAAATGAAAGATGGCAGTGGGAATAAAGCGCTGCCATGGGGCTCCACTGACCTTGCGTTTATTCAAAAGTACATAATGCAATAATCACCTCTGCATGTGTGATAGATTTTAGCCACCTCGCTTCATTAATCATCAGCCACGGATGGGAATAAATTGAATTAGCACTACGAAAAGCTCACTTCTCTCAACTGTAAGCAACAAAAAACAATTAGTGCATTTGAAAATGAGCTTGAATCTAATGCAGTTGATTAACAGATCAATAAATAACTTAATTGTTTGATCAACGCAGCTGTTTTATAATTAACCACAACGCTGTGATTAATGTGAATGTGAATGATATCGTAGCTTTTAGGTTGTTCTAATGTACAGCTATGGTGTAATTAGATATTACTTGTGACTAATTCTAAAAATATTACATCATGAAATAATGTTTATGTCCCTTTAAAACAGGTGTAGATGTAAGGGCATTGCTGTTGAATAATATACAGTACGAGAGTTAATCAAAGGTAATCAAATTATGGTGGACAATAATGAGCAACAAGAACAAGAGCCTTAATTACTTGGTGATTTTTGACTTAAAAAAAAAAAAAAAAATGTCAAACTAATGTAAAACCTATGATCGTTAACATAACATGGACATCACCTAATAGTGTTTATGTCATCATTTCAATCCCAAAGCTTTTGCATTTGAAAATACAGAGCATCTTTCTCAATGAACTGTGAATGTAGAGAGAAAATCACAGTATTTAATTTCATGGCTCCTTAACTTTCATACAGTTAATATTTTTCAGGAACCTTGCTATATATTCTTACTCTTTGTGTGGAATTTCTAAAGAAATTTTGAGAAATTAAAGGCACAGCAAGAGACAACAAGTTCATTTTCCAGTAGACAAAAACAGTTGGATTTGGTTCCTGCTAGAGCATAAATTTGCATTACAATATACTCCCTTAAACTGTCAATGGAAAAATGACTAATGAATAATCAAAATCAGAATCAGAATGATCAGAAAGAGCTTTATAGCCAAGTGTGCTACACACACAAAAAAATGTATCTTGGTGACAGCAGCTTCCAGTGCACTGAAAGGATGACAAGTGGTAAGACATAACAAAATAAAAAATAAGTGATTAAAAATAAATATACAAAAACAATACACAATAGACAAAAAATAAAAAAAGACAGTATATGTACAAACATACTACATTGATAGTTGGGTATTGCACGTTCTATTGCACAGTGGAGAGAACAAGTCCAATCATCCAACCTTAATGTTTCATCACCCAGTGTATTGGTGTTTTACAATTTCTAATGTTGCTGATTCATATTTATATTGTGAGAAAGATAATTCACAGAGCGTGCAAGTACTGAACTGAGCACTTGAATGTTTAAAATTCTAAGACTCAAAGCACGTGTAAATGATACATTCCGTCATCTGTCACAAGCATCTTTCACGGTGAAATATTTGTGGGAATTTCCCACGTTACAAGCGGAGAAACTGAGGGAATCAGTAGAATTATGCACAATCCCCACAATCCCACGCCGAACTTCAAGACTTGTAACTGTTCATGTGGTAGATGGCCTGAGGGAAGAAACTTTTCCTATGTCTGGCTGTTCTGGTGCTCTGTAGCAATAGTTCAAAGAGGAAGTATGCTGGCTGTGAGGGGTCCAGAGTGGTTTTTTTTCCAGCCCCTTTCCTCACTATGTATGAGAACAGTTCTAGGAGAGTGGGGAGGGTTGTACCAGTGATTCACTCAGCTGTCCCGACTATCCACTGCCGTCTTCTGAGGTCAGTTTTAGTAGCCGAGTAGCTGTATTTTTTTTTGGGGGGGGGGGGGGGGGGTGCAGGAGGAGTTCATCCATTTTGTTGGGTAGAGAGCAGAGATTCGCCAGATGGATACTAGACAGCACAGTTCTAAATCCGTGCTGTCTGAGCTTGAATAACATGCCAACTCTCTTCCCATGTGCTGCTGCTCCGCCAACTACAATGTTCAGCAAAACGTCAAAGCAATCAAAAACCGGTAGAAGATTGTGTGGTGTGTACTGCCGAATGTTCAGCAGTTCATCCCTGGTAAAACTGATTGTATTTGAGAAACAAAAACCAGGACAAACTAAAAAAAAAAAAAAAAAAAAAAAAAAAACTGGAGAGCTCCACACCGAGCCGGCCATCCACTGTGCCATCTTGGAATCATCTTTGAATTAAAATTACTTGTGCCCAAACCAAGGCCTCTAAAGATTGAAAAAACTAAGTATTCTATGCTGCAATACATGAGGTGGGATGACTACAATGAAAAGGAGGCATCATTGCTAAAGTTCTGCAATGTAGAGTTAGTCAAATTTTCTCTGAATCTGGTACCATGACGACGGCAGATTGCTTAATCTATTTGTGACAATACCATTACAAGTGGAACAAAAGTGGAACTGCAAGCTGTACATTTTCAGAGGTGACAATGAGATTCCAGATGCAGAACTTTTTACAGCAGAAGAAAGAAATGACCGTACTCTAAAGACTATTTCAGAGAGAAAATGAAAGAAAAGGGAACCTATAAAGAAGGTGCAGATGATAATAAAAGCAATAAATACCACAGTCATGCACACTATATCTTCCAGCCACAACCCACAGGCTTTACTGAGTTCAACCTTTGGATATTAAAACATTTTGCATGACGGTCAGTTGAGCTATTACTGTCTTCTGTCAACCATACCAATCTAAGCATGACAATTTCTCCATAAAGAAATTGAAATAAGACTTGATGACAGTTATAATTCTTTGTTTGTTTGAAAGCATTCAATTCAAAAAGCATTTCTAAAGTATTTTTACAATTACAAAGTACTGGCAGGCTAAGAAAATGTTTACATTGTAGATGTTTAGGTTGCAGATGCTTTAGGATACATATGCAGTGTGTCATGTTATGATATAGTGGCGTTAATAATTATTTGAACAACTTGATATGGGTTAAAAAGTAGGAATATCACGATTTTCAATTTTGAATAAATAAATAAACAAATAAATAATTTGCATAAGGACATTTCACAAGAGGTTTGTTAAGTTTTAAAATATAAAAACAATACAAATAAATTAATAAAGAATAATGATCAAAATCATTAGTCTGATATAAAACAACACATTATTATTATTGTATTTTTTTTGTATTTTTTTTTATATTTATATAAAAAATTAAATTGAAAATAGCTTGAAACTGGATTGTTGGTGTGAAGTTGTCTTGAATTTGTTTAGAGTTTGTTTTTAGATGCCAATTTGTGCATCTAATGCAATAAAATACAAGCTGCTTAGAGTCCAAATACTTATGCAAATGACTGTTCTTTTGCACAAGACAGGCCAAGAATTGTGGATCCAGAGGTGTGAAAAAAGCCCTCTGAAATGTACTTGCGAAGGTAATCTAGATTTCTCAAAAGAGGTCCTGTGTCACAGGAGGGAGGGTTATGGTTCACTATCACCAGGTTGCAAAGCTCAAATGGGTCACTGAGAGAGACCAGTGCTCAGTGTGGCAGCAGTAGGGGGTTTGAAATAGTGTACATGCCAGTCAACAGCAAAAAGGCCAGTGTATGCTGTACTGAAGCACTGCGGTCTGGGGGTAGATTGCGATCTGAGGTGTACGACCCAGGTATGGGAAAAGTGGAGCGTGATGTTTATAATACCTGACTGAAGCAGCCGTGGCTAAGAGACTTTCATGGTTGCCTGCCTACAGCTGAGACCTCATGTCTGATATTTAACCATGGTCTGATGCTAAAAGAAGTTGAGAAGTTGACTGGCTGACTTAAAGGGATAGTTTAACGAAACATGTTGTTTTCTGGACCCCAATGGCTTTCATTGTATGGGTAAAAACAGAATTTCAGGTTTAGATCTACAGTAAGGTGAACAAACGATGGCAGACTTTTCATTCTTTGGATGAAAAATCATTTTAACAGAAGATAATTTTTTGTCTTTTTTAGTGCTTTCTCACAGTGTAAAACCTGTGAAAACCACATGCATCTAACAATATCTACAGCTCTGTGTGTACAGATAAACATCTTTAAGTCTTATATCTCATTCCTCAGATCTAGTAGTGGTATGTACTCGACATTTAGTGGTGATAAGTCAAGTGCAGCATTTACAAGAGCAAAAAAAGAGCAAAAAAAAGCTGTCTAGCTGGCTTCCATGATGGTTCATGTCTTGTAATATAGCTGCCATTAAATACACATCAACACCACACCCTGTTTATTACCAATCACGACAGAAAAAAAAAAGAAACAACACACACACACACACACACACACACACACACACACACACACATATATATATATATATATATATATATATATATATATATATATATATATATATATATATTTATATATATTATCACATATTATAGTGTGTGTGTGTGTGTGTGTGTGTGTGTGTGTCTTGGTGCCTCTGCTGTTGCGATTTAAATATTACCCTTATTAACTTTATAGACAAAAGTAATTGCTCACTCGATAGCATTTTGCTGACTCATGCAGCAGACAGGGACCACTGGTTCACACCAGGAAACAACTAACTGCAAAGAACCAGTTAACCATCAAGGGAGGTATGAAGGGATCTGGAGAGAAAGATGGGTTATTTGAGATTTTTTTTAACTTTTCCCTTTCAGTTCATCTGCCTGTTATTTGTTTTTTAAAAAGTAATACCTAAAATTTGGTGTATGAAATTCATCTAAATGCTATTGGGTGTGGTATAAGTGTAAATAGGAACACATCAGCACTGTAAAATGGTGTAAATATATACTGAAGATTGAATAAATGAAAGACTGATTGAGAAATGAATGAGTGTGGCATATAAAAGCAAGCATGTTCATGAAAATAATAATAATTCATGGTCCAGCATACAAACAACAACAACAACAACAACAACAACAACAACAACAAAAAGTGTGTTCAAGTTCAGACCATAATTTAATGTTGAGTATAAGAGGCCATTTACACAGAATGCCACTTTGCATTTAAAAAAAACGCAAGACGCACGGTAGTGAAATGAAAGCCATTTTTAAGAAGCATTTCTGATATTGAATGTCACACGAGATGCTTCAAAAGATGTGAGATGCGAGCACAATGGCTAAAAACATCTGTCTAGCATATGTTTACTTAGAAAAACAATGGAAAATCAGCACAATGAAATGTAAAAGCGTGTTCTGTGTGAATGCCAAGAACTTGATTAGCTTTGGATTACATTAACTTGAACATCAGAAATTGATTTGTCCTGTTACATACTGAATATTATATCTGCTACTACTTTACTACTACTACTTACTATTAAATTATATCAAATATTCTGCCTTACCTAATCTTCCCCAAGGAGGTCTGTAATATCTGGAGAAAGCTAACCATTAGCATTATCTTTAGCATTTCAATGACAGTTGTTTGTCGGGTGCAACTTTAAAAAAAAAAAAAAAAAAAGAGAAAAAAAGAAAATAAATTTGCTCTTTCCACAGAATTTTTGTGAGCCAAAAATCTGAGCCATGAATATCATGTGACTAATTACAGACCCGCAAGACAACACTAATTGGCTTGCCTGTCTCAAAGCCGGTTTACTGTCGGCAATGCTAAGCTCCAAAATGAATCAGGGACTGGTAACATTTACTACAAAAAACTATTAGTGATATATAGAGTACCATTTTAAAGTTTGAGGTCAGTAAGATTGTATTTTGTTCAACAGAAGTTAATACTTTTATTCATCAACGACGGCTTGAATTGATCAAAAGCGCTATATATTTACATTGTTACAAAAAAAAAATTATCTATTTCAAATAAATGCTTTTTTTTTTTTTTTTACTTTCTATTCATCGAAAAATCTGTATCGCAGTTTCTGCAAAAATTATTAAGCAGCACAACTGTTTCCAACATTGCTAAAAATATTAAATGTTTCTTGAGCAGTAAGGATCATGTGACACTAAAGACTGGAGTAATGAGGCTGAACATTTCTAGCTTTGCCTTCACGGGAATGAATCACATTTTAAAATGTATACTCTAATATCTTAAATATGTTTGATTTATAGTGATACCCACCAGAAGAAAAGCACAAGTAAACAGTTCAAGTGGAATGACAGAGAAGACAAGTATGCATATATTCTCTTTTCTTCCTTCAAGGGGAGATTTTATCCTATTTCAGAGAATTACGGTGTCCAGGATATTTAGGTAAGTCCCTAAATCATCCTGGGTCTGTGTCTTCTGCCTCACATTTTATTCTCAATTCCACTGCAATGAAAGTAGCACAGTGCATCATGGGAGCTTGCCTGTGTTTATCGTCCCTTCAGACAGACCATTCACTTGGCAACCATCAGTCACTGTAAAACTCCACTGACTTTATTCACAGAAGACTAGCTGCATCAACAGACACATTGCAATCAAGACTGAGACCTTTCTTCAGCGAATATGGGGGAATAATGAGCGGGTTTTTTTTTTTTTAATGAGACCTTTCTTCAGGGTTGTCAGATTGATGATTTCAACAGGAACGAGCACACTTGACAATGAATGGAATGTAGTATATGTTTTTTCGCAGTTTTGCGAGAAGTGGTGAGAAGGTGTGCAGTGGTTGGGATTTGGTGGGTTAAAACAGAGACCGACATTCCGGCCCGGAACACACATTTTGCGGAACGCAAGGAGAATAACTGACTGTAGCATTGTTTTTCAGATAAACAAGTATGTAAACTTAGCATGTTTCTTAAATATCCACAAACATATTATGGTATTTTTATGCTTTATTAGAGACAAAAACTTACATACAGCACCTTTAAATGTAAACTTTTCTAGAAAGAAATATATAAAATCCATATTAAACCAACATTTCTAAAACTTCGTTTTAAACTATATTTTAAAAAGATTTTTCTTTTTCTTTATAACCCCCCACCCCCATTCATTTTCTCCACAATTTCAGTGTTCACTCAGAGCTTCAAAAATCCACCCAGAGCTTCTACTGATCAAACAAAGCCAAAAACACACACAAGCACAAGTGTTTAGGAAAGGTAAATTATGTTGACTGGAAACAAATACGTTATCAGGAACTGAATTCATCCATCATGATGGGCAGACAATACACAATGGGACACAACTGAGACAAAATTACGTGGAAGAAAAAAGAAGAAAAAACAAGAGGCCAAACTGAGAAGACAGAACAGAGGACAAACAAAATTCTGCTTTAAATCAATGTAAGACGTCAGTGAAGTGAGGAGCAGAGAAAGGAGAAAGTGTTTATGAAATGGCTCAGGAAGAAAGTGTTTTGGGGGATGAGGGGATGGGTGGTTGGATCAGATCTTTGCTAGCTTTAATATTTCACTGTGCTGATAAGAAACCTGTCATATCTCCCTTTCTGCCTTTCAGCAGCTGTTGCCATGACAATGGGTAGACGGCTGAACCGTGTGTGTGTGTGTGTGTGTGTGTGTGTGTGTGTGTGTGTGTGTGTGTATGTGTGGGTGTGTTTAAGTGGTTTTATTTAAATGATGACTGCCAAAGACAATGACATCTGTGCAATATGGGGGAATGAGATACCGATTAATGTGTAATGAAAATGGATATAGAAAGGGAAATTTTATATTTGGGATGAAGCTCACATCAAATAACATATTCCAATATCTCACTTATTTTGTATACAAATGTTCTGTCTGGCTATAAAATAATTTTAATTTCATGCAAATATTCCTCAACCATAATCTCCAAAAATCACATTAGCTCTATCGGCTGTGTTTTGCAAAGCAGAAGATAATAGTTTAATATCCAACTTTGAAGCGCTAAAGAGATACCTGAGAGATGAAGTTTTCAAAACCTCAGGCCTTATTCTGCTAATCATGGGCTCATTTTAAAGGAATATTCCATGTTCAAAACAAGATATGCTCAGTCACCAGCATTTCTGGTATGCTGATTATACCATAAATAAATAAATAAATAAATAAATAATCATGTTAACTGATATGTTAAAATAACTACGAAATTTTGTTTTACTATAACACTTCTAGATTTTTGCTATTAAAATTACTATATATATATATATATATATATATATATATATATATATATATATATATATATATATATATATATATATATATATATATATATATATTATTTTTTTTTTTTTTTTTTTTTTTTTTTTTGAGTTTGACTGCTCCCTCGTTTTCTTCATAAAAGGGCCAGTGGTAACACATTCGATATTGTAGCCTAATTCTTCTTATGGGAAATCTTTAGCATTTAATTCATTATTACCATGCCCTGGGCTGGCCGCAGGGCAGACTTGACCTTGATTTGGGTGCTTTAATTGCATACAGTTATTTTCTCTCACACCTGCTGGAACCTATTTGCTAATTTCTAAAGTGATGTAATTATTGCCAAATCTCACAGAGAATTGATTCTTATTTGCTAATTTCTAAAGTGATGTAATTATTGCCAAATCTCACAGAGAATTGATTCTCTTCGCTGTGCTAAGCCACCAAATTTCACTGTTCCTTCTGAGCACAGAATAACAACTCCTGTTAACATTCATATAGTAAGTATATTTTCACTCCTACCATTGTGTTCTATAATGCATTTTGGTCTCAACTGGTGGGTCACAACCCACAAATAGATTGCAGGTCTGCTTCGATAAGGTAACATTGTAAAAAACAATGCTAAAAGCAAATTAATAAAATGCAATTTATATGAATCACGTAATCACTTTCACACTTTCACTTTCACTTTTTTTTCACCCATGGTTAGGAGAACAGCAAAACAAATAGATTTATCAACATGTTGTTGTTGGTGCCAAAAGAAAACAATTCTTTATTAATAATTATCAACTGTCACCTTATTCAATAATATTAAATATTTTCTGAAAAAAGTGTAATTATTGTAAAATACTAAAATTGTATTTTTGTATGTAATTTATGTATGCTTTTTGAAAACTGAATAATGATTAGGGCTACCCCCCAATAATCACTGAGGAGAGGCTTAGTCAACTTAAAATTTATTAGACGGTTAGTTGCAGAAAAATGTTGTTAACGACTGGCCCTTAAGATAATTACAGTATATCGAGAACATGTATGTAGTAGCAACTTTACATGGCCACTTACTCTAACATTAACATAGATAAATGTGCGCTATTAGGTGCATATCATAGTGTTTGTGTGGAGTATGGAAGCTATTAGTCTACTTGCCTCACAGACATGATAAATATATATATAGAAAGCTTGAAAAGTCTACTTTTTTATGTCTACTTATATGTGTGTGAATATAAATATTTTTTTTTATAGTGTTTGTGCCAACAAATTTTTAATGGGACATTTCTTAATGTTATATGGGATATGGTGTATGATGAAGATTTAAGTTGATTGTAGTATTTGTTTAATTATTTAGATTATTGAAATATTAATCTAATTATTTAAATTATTAAATAACACCATGAATTCTAATATTTTTTAAATAAAATCATAAAAACAACAGCAACAACAATCCACTGGAGGCACCCAAGGGTTTCACTTTTACATTTCACTTATATAAAAATATAAAAACATGTAATATTCAATAAATAAATAAATAAATAAATATTATTTGATGACAAAAAAAATCCAACCTCAAAAGACATCATACCTCACCAAGGACATATTGTTGAGCGTGTTGGTTTGCAAATTGATGTTCAATGAACAATCTAGGTCCTAAAGCTGTAGTTGATGAATTTGGTTCCTAAAGTGTAGTTATTTAAAAACAGTTGATTTTCTTTTCATCTATAGGCCTTGAGGCTGAACATCTGGGGCTTTCTCACAAATAGGAGCAATTGTTCCTGGCCATGAACCAGCTTCTGTTAAAGTGGCACTTCTGTTGTTCCTCAAACAACATTCCTATCTGCCAACGACTGTTCCCTTTCTGGTAACGATCACTGCATCTTGTGCCTGGGTTTGAACATGCTGAGGCAGCGCTCGTGGATGACTCATGTTATCATTGCGGGGACATGACCATCGTGATGTTGCAATCGAGGCTCCTCTTCGTCAAACGAGGAGGAGTCCCCCTCCCCATGCCCCATTCTAGTTCCTCCAACCAGCAGAGGACTACTTCGACGTGTGACCAGGGTGATCTGAGGATTACAGTGAGGGCCTCCCCATTGAGTGCGTCTCTGCGGGCCCCTCACTCCTCCAGCACATCACACCCTCTGGTGTTCTGCAATGAGGTGACTTAGTCCTCTGACAGGGCGGGGTAAAGCATCTCATTCAGGCCTCCAGCAGATGACAGGATGTCGATCACTGCATCGGGGGACGAGCTAGGCTCGAGCTAGGCTTCCCCTCCATCTCCTGAATGCGTGATGCTGGATGATTGGTTCCTGGGGGTGCCGCAGGCCGATTGCCGGCAGCCACCTCTGGTTCCATTCTTCCCGGAGGTGCATGAAGAAGTTACTAGATCTTTGAAGGCACCTTTTTCTGCCAGAAACAGAGCTAGTGCTTATTCTGTCCTCACTGCCCTCGACGGCTGGGCGGCTACGGGATATGTGGAGATCCCCCCTATTGCGATGCAGCTCTGCATGCAAAGCGCTGCCGCCTGACGGGGTAATACATGCCTCCTGTCCAGAGCTTGTAAGTTCTCGTCTGCTCTAATGGCCAAGGCTTAAACAGCTGCTGGACAGGCCACCTCCGCCCTGCATGCCATGGCCCTTCTACAAGTCTAACAGGCTAAGGCGTTGAAGCAGCTGCACGAGGGCAGTTCTGACCCAGGGGTAATGCAGTAACTGCGCAATGTGACAGACCTAGCCCTTCGTGTGACGAAAGTCACGGCGCGGCCCTTTGGTCAGACAAAATCCATCCTGGTGGTCCAGAATGCCACCTTTAGCTGAACCTGGCAGATATGAGGGAGGCCGACAAACAAACAGTTTCCTGAACTCCCTGATCTCCCAGGCTGGCCTCTTTGGCAACACGGTGGAAAGCTTTGCCCAGCAGTTCTCTACTGCACAGAAGCAGATGGAGGCGATCAAGTCCTCCTAAGTTCAGGGGCATTCGGTTCAACTTTGTGCTGAACATGGATGCTCCCATCTTGCAAGCAGAAATCACAGTCCTGCTGGTGAAGGACGCGATAGAGCCCGTCCCTCCAGCCGATATGAAGTTGGGGTTTTACAGCCAAGAAAGGCGGTGGGTTACAATCAATCCTGGACCTGCCCATTCTGAACCGGGCCCTTCACAGGCTCCCATTCAGGATATTAACATAGAAACTTATTTTCCACAGGATTGGTTTGCAGCAATCAACCTGAAGGACACATACTTTCATGTTTCGATCCTCCCTTGACACAGGCCTTTTCTCTGCTTTGCATTCGAGGGGTGAGCATATAAGTACAAGGTCCTCCCCTTCGGGCTGTCCCTGTTGCCTTGTGTCTTCACCAAGGTCGTGGAGGCAGCCCTCGTCAAAAAGAGCAAACAGTTTCAGAGGCTTCTCGGGCATATGGCATCTCAGAACGCTTCAGCATTGGCTTCACGACCCAGTCCCAAGATGGGCATGGCAACGCGTCACTCACCGGGTCTCAGTTACCCTGTCCTGCCACCAGACATTCAGCCTGTAGCTAACCTTTGCCTTTCTTCCGGGAGGAGTTCCCCTATTGCAAGTGTTGCTGGCGTGTTGTTGTCTCAACAGATGCCTCCGCCATAGGCTGGGGTGCCATGTGCAATGAGCATGCAGCATTGGGCACCCGGACAGGGCCTCGTCTGCAGTGGCATATCAGTTGCTTCGAGTTGCTAGCAGTATGGCTTGCTCTGCGCCGCTTCAAATTCCAGCTACACGACAAGCACGTCCTGGTCCGGATGGACAATGCTGCAACCTTTGCGTACATCAACCACCAGGGCTGTCTAAGCTCCCGTCGCATATTGCAACTCACCCGCCATCGCCTCCTTTGGAGTCAGAAGCATCTGAGGTTGCTTTGCGCCGTTAACGTCCCAGGCGAGTTCAACTCCACCCCGAGACATTCCAGCTGATCTGGAGACACTTCAGGGATGCTCAGGTAGACCTGTTTGCCTCTCCGGACACGTCCCATTGGCAGCTGTTCTACTGCCTGTCCGAGGGTACCCTTGGCACAGATGCGCTGGCACACAGCTGGCCTCTGGGCCTTCGCAGGTTTGCATTTCCCCCAGTGAGCCTTCTCGCACAGACATTCTGGAAGGTCAGGGAGGATGAGGAGCAGGTCCTCTTTGTAGTGCCATACTGGCCCAGTCGGACTTACTGCTCCTCACGACAGCCCCTCCTTTGCAAATTCCTCTGAGGAAGGATCTCCTTTCTCAGAGAGGGGGCACCCTCTGGCACTCATGCCCGGACCTGTGGAATCTTCACATGTGGTCTCCGAATGGGACGCAGCGGTTCTAGGTGATCTACCTCCAGCGGTGGTAAACACCATAACTTGGCACGCCTACATGCTGAAGTGGAACCTGTTCATCGATTGATGTTCTTCCTGGTGGGAGGACCCCTGTAGATGCCCGATCGCGGTCGTGTACTCCTTTCTGCAAGAAGGGCTAGAGTGAAGGCTGTCTCCCTCCACCCTTAAAGTGTATCGCTATCGCTATCACTGCACATCACAATGCAGTAGATGGCAAGTCTGTTGGGAAGCACGACTTGATCATCGGGTTCCTTAGGGGTGTGAGGAGGCTGAATCCTCAGCAACCCCACCTGGTACCCTCTTGGGATCTCCCCTCGGTCCCGAAGGAGGGGCCCTTCAAACCTCTGCAGTCAGTAGAGCTTTCTGTCACTAAAGACAGTGCTCCTCACTGCATTGGCTTTGGTCAGGAGGGTCAGGAACCTGCAGGCATTTTCCGGTTGATGATACGTGCCTTGAATTTGGGCTGGCCGACTCTCACGTTGTCCTCATAGCCCGGCCTGGATATATGCCCAAAGTTCACACCACACCTTTCAGGGATCAGGTGGTAAACTTGCAATTGCTGACCTGGGAGAAATCAGACCCAGCTGTTGCTTTGCTCTATCCCATTCGTGCCTTGCACATTTATGTGGACCGTATGCAGAGCTTCAGGATCTCAGACCAACTCGATCAATGTGGACCGTATGCAGAGCTTCAGGATCTCAGACCAACTCGATCACGCTTGCTGCGCAAACATGTTTGCGAAGTGATTCTCAGTGTCCCTTCAGTTTCAGTAACACCAGACCCGCTCGGTGAACCCTGTTGAAGCTTAAGTGATTACAGTTTCCTCCCAAGATGCGTGAGCTTAAGTGATTCTCACTTCAGTTTCCCTTTCGGTGAACCCTGTTGAAGTTGTTTTTGCACATGGTGATGAGTTGTGGTGGGGTGGGTGCTCATGTGTAGTGATTCCCCCTTCAGGTGATCCCACATGTGTATTATTCCATGGTACAGCTTCCTTCACAGTAAGCCTGTGTCTTTCCCTGACAGAGACCTTCTGCCATCTCTACTGTGTACTGATCTCACACCAGGTTGGCTGAGTCTACCGCAGGGACTTCCATATGTAGTAATGCCCTATGGCCAGTCCCTATGTGTAACTTCCACATGATACCTCCTTTATGTAGGATGTGGCTTAAGTAGCATTCCCCTTCTTGGGTATGCTTTCCCAGTGTTATCCAATATCCCACTGTACAAAACAGTAGGGGCGGACACATCTGCCTAAGCCCTGTCCTATCTTCTGACCCAACTGGTGTGGGGGGACTTGTCTCGGTTAAGTATGTAACTCTCATTCTCTGAAGGAGGGAATGGAGAGGTTACGCCTCATCGCCACAGTTGCTGTAACACCCACTGTCTCGGCTCCTCAGTGAAAAACTGAATGTGTGACTGCCTTCGCTCTCCTTATATACCGCACAGCAGGGCAGGGCAGGGTGCGCGACGCAAAGATTGCATGTCAACACTTATTGGCTTGCTTTGTTAACACTCAAAGGTGATTCATCTCTCTAGCGAGATCCCAATTCGTCAGTCACTGATGTAACGTCTCCATTTCCTCCCTCGGGGAATAAGGGTTACATACGTAACTTAGACATTCTCTCATGACTGGCTGTGACTGGTTAACAGGCAACAACAATATTTCAGGAATGATATATAATGCTTATCAAGGAATGTGTTATGCTTGTGTAAAACACATTATTCTAACCCTTTACCTAGAAGAAGTGCAGACCTGCAGTAACGCATTGCCACATTAACTAAATCTCAGTGGTTCTGTTTGTGTTGTTTACTCTCAACTAGGTAACTTAATATTAAGTAATAGGTTAGTGCCTTTCCTCCAGAGACAAAATGACTAAAGTACTTTACAAAAGAGGAAAACGGTTACGTTTCAGCAATCTGAGTTGGCTAGATTACCACTGGTAATCTGAATTGACAGGCTGTCAACTCCTGTGTTTAGCACACTGCTGCCTTGCTAATGCATACTTATGCATTGATTCCATTCTGTTTAAATTATATGCCAGAAGATCAACAGTTATAATATAAGATTCCCATGCATGGTGAATATTAACCCTTTAAACCTGAAGTGTACCGTCGGGACCACAAACCCCCGTGAAAAAAAAAAAAATCATAATCAAATTACTAAGCAACAGCTGAATGGAATAACACAAAATAGGTATCATTTTAGAGCATAGGTATCAGGGCCTGTATTAATAAAGAATCTTAATGCAAAAAGTAGCTACTAGTGACAAAATTCTAAGAAAATTCTTAGAAATGTGGGCGTTTACTTTTAAAATTAAAAGAAAAAATCCTAGTAAAGAAAAAAGTAATTCAGAAAGCATCTTAGCCCTTAAAAAGAAGTCTTAAGGTCAAACTTGTTAGGAGCACGGACGAGGACTTTTAAGAGGCTTAAGAGTTTCTTTAGCAGAGGAGAAAATGGCAGAAAGACGAAGAGGAAGAAGAAATGTGTTGCAGACAATGGATGACAGGGAGTTAGTAAGACGCTATAGATTAGATCGTGCAGGGATCATGTTTGTGACTGGCTCCTCACACCTTACCTCCATCCTGACCAGGGGTCACAGCTAAATTACAACAGGTAACAGTGACAAGTTAACATACACTGTGTGTGTGTGGACTTCAAATTTAGAGAAACAACAAATGTGTTGCAGTAGTATTTGTAGGCTTACTCTACTTCCCATAAATAACCTACCATTATGTTTTGAAAATATCAACTGAATTCTGTTCATTTTCATTAACTCACAAGAAAACACGAGCCGCAGTCAACAAAGAATCCTTGGTCAACTAAAGAGGCGTTTTCACATTTTGCATGGAAAGGTGTGACTGGCACCAGGAAAGGTCTGCAAACTGATAACAGCCTGTGCAGTGCATCATAACATCTGTAAAGCTAGACAAATTGCAGACCCTCCCATGGACAATCGGGCTGATGAAGAGGATGATGAAGAATACCCTCCACAAGGGAGGGGTCTGTCCCAAAGTGGGAATCCTTACTAATTTTACTAATTTGTTTTACCTTACTAACAGTTTACTAATTTGCATTTCATGTAAGTTACAGTGAATGTAATATAAAAACCGTGACTAAACAGACACTAGCCAACATTTTCATTAGAAAGATATTATGAAGACACAAAAAACATATTATTTGTTATTAGTTTTATTTTTGAGTAGCTCAATCTTTAGTTTGTAGTACTCCTTCTGTAGATGGAGTACTATTTTCTGCTGCTTTAGGACATCCATCTCCAGTTTTTTGTCTACTAGGGATGGTGTTGAAGCAGCTGCAGTGGCAGCAGAAGGCAGGGAATGAGGCGCTTCGGGCTGAGGGTCACCCATCTGCGATGTCGACGGTCCCCATTCCTCTGCTGAAGGCTCTGTGCTACTAAAAGGACAAAACATTTTATCTCTGTTATTTAAAATAAATTTAGGGCAATTTGTTTTTGTTTTTCAGTTCATATAATGCCAGATAGAAATATGAGAAATGGCCTTGCCTATGTTAAATAAAAATTTGTCTTTATATTGTGTTACTTGGCTGTTGGTTCATTAAAATTACCATTTTTGTAGTTCCACCAGCTGAATCATTGAGCTGTCTGTGCCTTCCTTCAAACTGGTAATACTTGTTTCTGAGTGACCTAAGATGTTGAACACGGTTTGGGCTACTTGAGACAGCTGTTAAGCAGCCCCCTCCCCCCCCCCCAACGAAAGCAGTGGACCACATGTACAGTATACATATAATTGTATAGCCATATAAAGATGCCATGTTTGATACATTAAAACCAACATTCAAACCACCACTTAAATAGACAGCAATCAGTGTAATTGGAAAGAGTGGAACAATTTTTATCATTCTAAGCTAATCAAATACCTTATAGGAAATTAAAAGCATGGTAAATAAAAAAGGGATTTATATACACACATATAATGTGTGTGTGTGTGTGTGTGTGTGTGTGAGAGAGAGAGAGAGAACGGTCAAATAGGAAAAATTACGCATGTAAATTCAAAGTAAAGGATTAGAATAGACCCTATACTTAAAATCACTCTTTTTTTCCTTCTTAGACAACCAACCAATCACAGTCTTCAAAAGATTGTGTCATACATAGCAACGGGGTCAACCCCGCCTCCTCACTAAGATTAAAGTTTTTGTCTTTTCCTTACTCAGAGTTGCTCTCAGATCGGACCAGAATCGCTCTTAAGCTAAGACTCCTACGTAAAAGTTTTTAAGCTAAAGTAAGAGTTTTCTGAGAGGATTCTTAGAATCTTTATGAATATGGGCCCAGATTTTTAATGCATATAATCATTTTGATCAACACTTAACGAGTGCCGAGTCGTCCCTCTAAACCTGAGTCTAATGCCTGCAGGCACCTAGTGACAAAAATTAATAATCTTTTTTTTTTTTCAACTACTGCCTTGATCGACACAAAGTACGTGTCATTTGAAATCTTAGAGTCTGAATTATACAATGCATAGGGTATCAGACCTTGAATCAGACAATTTAAGATTCAATCAAGAACATGGGCCTCCAGGAACGAGGTTGGGAACCACTGACCTAGAGGACAAGAACCAGACTGAGATTCCTTAGGAGACCTTTTAACCTCTCTGGTTTTCAAAGAACAAGTCCTTATGTTCACAGAATGGCACATAAACTGCCTTTCCTTGTATATATGCACCTAAATGACGCTAAAAGGACTTATGAGCAACTAATCATTTCTTTGCTTAACTCCATATCATGTACTGTATGTAACCCACACATTGGACTATCATGGTCTAATCACTTATTGTGTATGTCTTTTTCATAACTATTGAATAGCTTAAGGTTTCATATTCATGTTTAGTATGTGTGTGTTTGAAAATTCTTGCTTGAAACGTTTCTTCAAATCAATTCTTTGTCAAACGTGTCATATTCTTGTTAAAAAAATCATGTCCAAAATTATACTCTGCAAGAGCGGGAAAATTCGGACCATGTGACTGATAAGATAACATTTGATTTATGTATTGGGAGCAGAAACATTGCAACACCCGAGCTATAATTGGTCAAGGCACCATTTGGGTCTTTTTGTTTTTGTCTGATGAAGAGCCTGTGTGCTCAAAATGTCACTACATATGCTATGCAACAGTTTTTAAAAATAATAAATTTTTCTGATACTTTTGGAGCTTTGGTGTTGCTGACTTGACATTCAAATATTGTACCATTTGGGATGTGGCCACAACCCGGTTTAAATACTCAGGACACCATCAAACTTTGCTTTTTAGCTTTTGCTTTTTAGCCACTGCTTGCTTCTTTTTTGTCATCAGCCATGCTTTTTGCCATCACTTTTTGCATTCTTTGAGCGCCGTTCTAGCATGCTTCGGCCTGCACGCCCGATGCTACTTAGCCACGATGAGAAGAAAAATCATCTAGTCTTGTTCCTTCTATTCCTTTACTTTAGTTTCTTTTCCGTTGAGAGTTTCGTGTTCAGTTTAGTTTAGTCTCTGAGCTCACCTCGGGTCTGTGACCGCCTCAAACTTCAACCAGCCCACAACTCTGCAACTTCAGCCAACGCCCAACCACTGGCTTCCCAAGACATCACTTCAACACATACTGAACTTCCAGCCAATCAGCAACCTCGGGAATCCCCCTTTTCTGCAATGATGACAACAAAGGGAACCCCTTACACAGGCAACAAGTACCTCCAGATTCTAGCTAAACTGGTGCATTTAATATAAATTTTAACCTCACTGAGGAACTCAATTCGAGGGTTAATTAAGTGATTGATGGTTGTTCATGTCTATGCAATTGCACATATTGCTGTAAACTTGGGATTTCACATTTTCATTCTCTTAAACTCATTCTTTCCTCACTTTCTCTCTTCCTGCAACTTGTGTGAGTATGTGTGCTTATGTGTTAGATTAGTTTATATGTCTTAGATTTTTCTCATAAAGCCTTATTCATTTTGAATAGAGAAGTATCTTGTAAGTTTTTGTGCTTACAAGTTAATGTCTTAAACTGCTGATCTTGTTCAGCAACTGCTTGGCTCGTTCAATGAATTGCCGGCCGACTCAGTGATCAGCCCTAAACAATTCCCTTTGAGCTAAATTGACCTGTTTCCCTTATAAATGCATGTAGCCAATTTTATTAACTCCTAAGTAGTGCTAAGCTATTTGCTGGAAAAAACAATGTTTTCATAATTTATGAAAAATTTTCAGTACATAGTACAAAAACAGTATGTCAAAAACATCACACAGCTCAGACAGCATTGTGTCATTTATCATTTGAAAGGTCTCACAGAGTAGAATAAAACCAGCATAATTGTTTTGGGCTTTGACTAAACTTGAGTGAGTTTTGTATGTGAAACCCACCTTCAGACCCATATGTAAATAATGTAAGGATGCAGTATTTATGCCACCTTTTTGCTTGTAACTTCATAAAACATGCTCAGATCATAGAAAACAACATAGCATGTTAATATTTTCAGCAGATTCTTCCAATTAAAAAGGGCCCAAACTTACCATACTCTGTCACTAAGATCTAAAGATCTAAGATCTATCAGGGGAAGTCGTGGCCTAGTGGTTAGAGAGTTTGACTCCTATCCCTAAGGTTGTGGGTTTGAGTCTTAGGCCGGTAATACCACGACTGAGGTGTCCTTGAGCAAGGCACCGAACCCCCAACTGCTCCCCGGGCGCCGCAGCATAAATGGCTGCCCACTGCTCCGGGTGTGTGTTCACAGGTGTGTGTGTGTGTGTGTGTGTGTGTGTGTGTGTGTGTGTGTTCACTGCTGTGTGTGTGCACGTTGGATGGGTTAAATGCAGAGCACGAATTCTGAGTATGGGTCACCATACTTGGCTGTATGTCACTTCACTTCACTTCACTTCACTTCACTAAAGATATTCCTCATGGAGTTATAACACAAATAAAACCCCAAAGACACACATGTTGCCTGGTATATAGAAATGTAGCATTCATGTGGTGTTTTCGCTTATAACTTCATGAAACATGCACAGATCGTAGAAAATCGACAAACCACTAAAGTACTTTTTGATTACTTTACCCCCCCACCCCCTAGAAATTTGAATCAGACGAAGATCTGCATGAGAATGTCCAAAAGTAAAGACAATTTTTAAAAATAAAACAAAAAAAAAAAAATACCTACCTTTTGACTCTCCTAGCTACAGTTCTGAAGTTATAAGTCTTTACTTTTGTGAATGTCACTCAAAAAACAACAATTTTAAAAATGCCATCCAGTTGCCGAGGGCTAAACAAAAAGGCAACCATGGTTCCAAATGCTGTAACTTTCGATTTCTTTATGTAATTACCAAAATTCAAATCAGAAATGCAGCATATATATTTTTTTTATATATATATATATTTTTTTTGTTTTCTGTTTATGAGAATGTTTAATTTTTATGTGTAATGTAGATTTTGATTATATAAACATTTTTCTGTTTAAATGATACCTTCCACTTGACTCTCCTTGCTACGCTTTTTGCTACAGGATTCAACAATTATAAAAATGCCTTCCGGGTGTCAAAAAAGCTACCTTGGTTGCAAATGCTGTAACCTTTGATTACGATCTGCTATCACCACAAAATTTGAATCAGATGCAGGTCACATGTAAGGGGACTTCACTAAAGCATTATTTCCTTCCTGAGATATAGCTTGTCAAATAAGAAAGATATGTCTGTGCTTTTTGAATTTGATGCATTCAAAAAACGACAAACATGCTCATTAACATGTGAAATGTATGCTTTGTGTCCGTCATCATATTCTACTCAAGTGTGTGTTTACAACCTACTTTATCGGTTTCATTACTCACTATCATTATAGCCAGTTAGAAAGAGAGCTTGACATGTTTATGATGTGTGGATGTGTTTGTGCGTTTCAAAGCATCCATGTGAGCACTTTATGACATGGCACAGTATACAGTCGTGGCCAAAAGTTTTGAGAATTACATAAATATTAGTTTTCAAAAAGTTTGCTGCTAAACTGCTTTTAGATCTTTGTTTTTTCAGTTGTTTCTGTGATGTATGAAATATAATTACAAGCACTTCATACGTTTCAAAGGCTTTTATCGACAATTACATGACATTTATGCAAAGAGTTCAGTATTTGCAGTGTTGGCCCTTCTTTTTCAGGACCTCTGACATTCGACTGGGCATGATGCTCAATCAACTTCTGGGCCAAATCCTGACTGATAGCAACCCATTCTTTCATAATAACTTCTTGGAGTTTGTCAGAATTAGTGGGTTTTTGTTTGTCCACCCACCTCTTGAGGATTGACCACAAGTTCTCAATGGGGTTAAGTTCTGGGACCTCCAGGCCATGGACCCAAAATTTCAACATTCTGGTCCCCGAGCCACTTAGTTATCAACTTTTGCCTTATGGCACGGGTGCTCCATCGTGCTGGAAAAATGCATTGTTCTTCACCAAAACTGTTGTTGGGTTGTTGGGAAGAAGTTGCTGTTGGAGGGGGTGTTTTGGTACCATTCTTTATTCATGGCTTTGTTTTTGGGGGCAGAATTGTGAGTGAGCCCACTCCCTTGGATGAGAAGCAACCCCACACATGAATGGTTGTCAGGATGCTTTACTGTTGGCATGACACCCTGATGGTAGCTCTCACCTTTTCTTCTCTGGACAAGCCTTTTTCCAGATGCCCCAAACAATCGGAAAGGGGCTTCATCGGAGAATATGACTTTGCCCCAGTCCTCAGCAGTCCATTCACTATACTTTCTGCAGAAGATCAATCTGTCCCTTTTGTTTTTTTTTTGGACGAGAGAAGTGGTTCTTGCTTTTTGCTGCCCTTCTTGACACCAGGCATCTTCCAAAAGTCTTTGCTCACTGTGCGTGCTGCAGATGCGCTCACACCTGCCTGCTGCTGCCATTCCTGAGAAAGCTCTGCACTGGTGGCACTCCGATCCCGCAGCTGAATCCTCTTTAGGAGACGATCCTGGCGCTTGCTGGACTTTCTTGGACGCCCTGAAGCCTTCTTTACAAGAATTTGAACCTCTTTCCTTGAAGTTCTTGATGAACCTATAAATTGTTGATTTAGGTGCAATCTTAGTAGCCACAATATCCTTGCCTGTGAAGCATTTTTATGCAGCGCAATGATGGCTGCACGCTGTTTCTTTGTGTCACCATGGTAACAATGGAAGGAAACAATGATTCAAGCTCACCCTCCTTTTAACATGGCAACGGTCTGCCATTTCTAACCCAATCAGCCTGACATAATGATCTCCAGCCTTGTGCTCGTCAATACATTCTCACCTGAGTTAACAAGATGATTACTGAAATGATCTCATCAGGTCCTTTAATGACAGCAATGAAATGCAGTGGAAAGGTTTTTTTTTTGGGATTAAGTTAATTTCATGGCAAAAAGAAGGACTATGCAATTCATTGATCACTCTTCATAACATTCTGGAGTATATGCAAAATTGCTATTATAAAAAACTTCAGCAGCAACTTTTCCAAATTTCCAATATTATTTATGTAATTCTCAAAAACTTTTTGGCACGACTTTTACTCTTTTCTTCTTTTGCTCAAAAACACTGGACATGTAATTCTCAAAACTTTTGGCCACGACTTTACAGCAACACCTTGTTTAATGGAATGATGTTGCATAATTAACAGAAATCGTCAGGTTTGCTTGACTTTTCTAATATTTCCCAGTCAATCTTTTAATGATGCATACCTAATGAGTCCATTAGTCTCCTCTGAGGGGCTCGAAAGGGTTTGCCAGATGTTTCTTGACATGAAGAAACAGCATCTGCTTTGCCTTAAAGCTTTCTGATCTTTTGGCTAGAATTGGACAGTATTACAATAAACACCATTCATACCAAAAAGAAAAAAGGAGAGAGGGAGATAAACATTTCATTTTTTCATAGACATTTATAGAAAACAGTCCACTAATAACAGCTACATTTAACATTCATTTTTTAAAATAATAATAATAATAATAATAATAATAATAATAATAATGTTTTTAGTGGTTATTATATTATTACAACAACCACTAAAACGTTCCACATTTATTTTCTATTGTTTTAAAATAATAATAATAATAATAATAGTTATACAATGTATTTAAATTTAAATGTTAAAGGTTTTAGTGGTGATATTATTATCATTATCCAACATTATTATCCATATTTGTCATATTATTATATTATAAAAATGTACAATAATTTGTTTAAATATTCCTTCAAATACATTTTTAACCTTCATCCCTTGTTTTAAAAAGTAACAAAAAGTTTTTTTCTCTACTCTACATTTCATGGTCTGTTCAAAGCCACCACATCCTCTTTCTCTCGCTCTCTCTCTCTCTGATTACAATTGCTCAGCCTGTTAAACAGAGTCATACTCTTTTAAATCCCTCTAGACCAGCTGCTTAAGAAAGAAGAGCTTTGTGTTCTCATCATGTAGATGAAAATGAAGAACTGGCATTCCTGTGCAGAGGAGAATGGCTATGAGACAGTAAGAGAAACTCCTGGTTTAATCTTTAGGACACAATTAAATAAAAGATGGAAGAACAATTACGATGCAGCAATGAAAAGACCAATACTCAACTCTGATTTGCTGGCAGGTATGCATTAAAACAGTTTAATGCACAGGTGGTTCCAAGTCAGTTTAACCAATTGGTTATTAATGTGCTGCTTTAATTGACGGACACACACAGATAGAGAGAGAGAGACAGAGATCACAGATCGTGCTGTGCACACACAGAACCATTCAGGAGCACAGAAACTTGTCAACGCTGTCCTGCGACGTTTATTAATAAAATAGCCTAGATACTGGATCTCTACATTATATTCCTCAGCTCTCTCTCTCACTCGATCGATAATTGAAATAAATGCTATAATTCATTCAAATCTATGTGGTCTTACCGCATTATTTTATCTCTGTATCTGATTTAAAGCAGGCGGAATGCTAGAGCTAATGAGCTGTAACTGATGAAAATAACAGTAATGTTTTACCTTTCTGGACTTTGTGTTGCAAATATCATAAATAGCTTTAACTTTGACAACGCTAGCAAATTACCATGGTATACGCAGGGTAATGCATGGCTAGATGTACAATTCATTTTTCTTGGCCTCCAAGTTGTGCATTAAATTGTTTAATGCACAGCTAGCCATGCATCATCCATTACTTACTATTCTCTGTTTACACTACCTAAAATGCATCATTGCATTTGTTTTAAATAGTTTGTGGTTTAGTTCCATCTGCCTTTTCCCAGCATGTAAAATCAGATACCCTTGTTGTGCTGTTTCATTTATTAAAGTCTATGTGTGGCTTTTTGAGGATATTTGTGCATGCTTTTTGTGTTTATGTAATGAGCATGATGTCAAACAACTTTTTTTTTTATGTTAATACAATCTAAGATATCTAACTAGAGGCATTTCAACTAAAATAATGTATATATTAATAGAATAACAGCAGACATTTAGTCACAGAAACTTGACATTTAAAGTTCAGTAAGACATTTATGATGCTCAAAATAATAAAATAATGTTAAGCAACAAAGATTTCTTTTAATGGTCATGTAAACAATATATTTTTGATTCTTCTTAAAGACACTCAGACAAACCTATTTTTACTCTCTATTTTGTATTTCAGTATTTCCGTGTTTCATTCTACGCTTTAGTGTTGATGTGCACTGATGACTGAAAATCTCCACCCAAACTCTCACTCAAATCCATCCAACACTCAATTAACAGGCCATTAGCATTCCGGCAGTGTTTTGCGTCTAGCTCTTGATAAATAACTCTTTTCCACCCGTGCTAGTCAATCATGAATCATCCCCTCATCTGCGGCATTGCCGCCAAAACCCCACTGGGTGCGACTGACGACTGTTCTTAACATCAGCATCTACAATAAAAGTCAACTTTCATGTTCTTAATGAAAAAGCCTAATGAGTTGTGACCAGGGTATTTTTGCAGTCACTGAACCACACAATTTCAGTGTAAAGACAGTTTCTAAAACATACACAACACACATAGAAAGAGCTTTATAAATACAAATCATGTTCCTGGTCCAATCAAAATTAGGTAAATAATTAAACATTATGCCATTATACAATCTCATTTATTATAAATATAATTTGGTAAATTACATGATGTTATCAATTCATACAAAGATATTTGAAAATCAATTCACAGATTCACAAATAATACACCTCTTGTTGAATATTTTTTAATCTATAAATTAAAATTACCCTTTTTTAATAAATAAAAAAAATTTTTGTTTATAATTAAATCCTTGACCAGAAAATTTTAGTTTTTATGCAAAAAAAAAAAAATATAAAAATATATATATATATATATATAAATAAAAATATAAATATATATATATATATATATATATATATATATTATATATATATATATTATATATATATAATTATAATAATGTTATGATGTTTTATTATTATGCCTTAAAAAAGGAACCCTAAAAATCATAGAGTACTGTGCTCTCCAAAAATTATATTTATTAATTAGTAATTCATGATTTTGATTGATTACCATATGAATTCAAACACGAGTACAAATTAATTTCTAAGAACTTGGCATTGATCGAATAAAGTCTAAATGAACTCCATTAAATCAATATTCTATTCTCACAATGCATAAACATTTGAAAATATTTTTTTTTGTTGTGATGCAGTTGTTTCAACGTGTTTTAGAATTGAAACAACAGTTATACCAGTTCATTCAACTTTCAGCTTAGTTGAGGGCCAATAAACTTACATTTTCTTGTTGTCTGGACCATTTATAAAAAAAAAAAAAAATATATATATATATATTTATTTTTCTTGTTGTCAAGACGATTTCTAAAAAAAAATATATATATATATATATATGTTATGTTTACACACAAAAAAAATAAAATAAAAATAAAATTCATACATATTGCATATATCAGTATCTATTCAAAAAAGAAAATAAAATGTGTGTGTCAGAACAACGTTTTCTTTAAGAACACATACGAACACCTACTGTACCACACTAGTGTGACGGGTGGGAAAAGAAGTGAAAAGCTGTTGGAAATCAAGAACAAGATTAATGCCATACAGCATATAAACAAAGGCTGCTTATAGGAAAACAAGAACGCAAAGCTCCCAAGGCTACATTTTTATTTCATATAGCATATATATCGCAACCCATATGTCTGAATTAAATGATTCGAGCAATACATTAAAGATGGTGACACAGATGCATTCAGATATAACATATGTTGTTATTGTTGTTTTCTGTTTAGAACAGCTGAACCAAATGATGAAGAAATGCCTTAAAAACTCTTCCAAACTCTCTCTTACCAGGTCCCTTGCCAATCACTCCCATCCATTTCCTCTATTTGCCATCTTGTGAATTTTTCATCACTCTTATGTCTACAGCCTGAGCATAGCCAGGTGGAAAACCCCCGAGACCCTGAAACACATGCATCTGCCTCACACACTTGAGTGTTTAACTCATCCCAGTTTCCCACTCAAAACTTGCTGCAGCACCATAGTGATATGCGTTAAACCGAAGATGCTGATCTATAAAAGCATCTTCCAAAAAGTGCTCTGACATGTAATGTACTTTTGTATACAGTATGGACAGATACCAGAAGAGCAGAGGGGGAACTAAGACTGTAAATTAATTTAAATAGACAGTTGCATCACCTGCAGACCATAAACGTCCACAATTGGCAGTATTTTTTTAATTGCTTTGAGCATTTGGCCTTACATCTATTCTACTTGTTAGGGATTTCCAATCTTAGATGTTTTTGGTGGTAGGGTGCTGAAGTAGACTCTTTGTGACAAGAAGTAAATTACAAACATTAATCATGCAGAGCCAGGGAAAAATCAACACAAACTGTTTATTTCACAAACCCCACCACCCCTCCCCACTTTGGGACTGTTTGCAATTGAATGTTATAATGCCAGAGATTGTGACAGAATTTCATGGAACTAATTCATATATATATACTTCAGTGGCACTATAGTTTGGGTCTTTTTTAATAGACAATAAGCAAATATATGCAAGTTCACATATTGTGGTGTAGTAACTTGTGCCCTAATGACTTGCTGAGTCTGATTATTTGCCCTGAATACCCACTGTGCATATCACTCCATGAACAAACTGGACTCTGTGGAAAGCTGTCGTGGTAGTTTTATAATATGAATGACAGAGGTGCAAACATTAGTGTGAAATATAAAATATTTGTTAGAAATTAAGATGCTAATAACTACTGCCACAGACATCCTATTTAGGGGGATTACCATATAGCATATATATATATACATATATATATATATAATATATTGTATATATTATTATATATATATATATTATCTTATATATATAATTATTGTATATTCGATTTGTTAATTAAAATGAATGAATGACTAAGTTTATTTACATGGCACATTCATTCATTTACATTACAGATCTGGGAGATGATTTTAATAAATTAAATAATTTAAATAATGTTTAATGTTTCAAAATTTGTCAGATGCTTAAATAAATAAACAACTAAATAGCTAACTAAATATACAAGAAATTAAGCAAGAGAAAAATCCGGATAACTAAATTCAAAACTAAATTCAAAGAAAACGGACTCAAAAATTTCCCTAAAAGATTGAGAAATATATTGATAGAAAAATGAGTGGAATATTTACCTATTTTGTTTGGTTAAAATTTTAGGGTTAATTGTATTGTGAGTAGGTAGTTTTTTTTAGTGTTATTTTATTTATTTATTTATTTATTTATTTATTTATTATTTTATTTTTATTTTTAATTATTATTATTTTTATTTTATTTTATTTTTTTTATTATTTTTTTTTTATTTTTTATTTTATTTTTTTTTTTTTTGTTTTACTATTTTATTTTATTTTATTTTATTTTTCATTTTAGAAATCTTTTGTGATTCCCTGGTGTTGTGAATGGAACAAAATGAATGTTTTTACACACAAATCACAGTGATTACAGGAGAACAAAACATTTATGTACAGAACATTTATGTAGAGAAATACCTAATCACCTTCGACACAGTTTAGTATTAAGGGCCCTATGATTTCAGTGATGCAGAAAACACAAACAAAATTGCAGAATCCAGTCATAAAAAAAAAAAAATGAATATGATAAGAATAAAAAAGAATTTGAGAAAAAATAAAACATATTTCATAGGGCCTAAAAATTTTTAGGCTTTTAATAAATTGCTGTCAAATTGTGGTCATGATTTCAATTAGTAGACATGCTTTTTATTACTTAAATTTAATTTAACTATTAAAATGGAAATAGAAAAAAAAAGGAAACAAAAATGGAATTTGAGGGGAGGAAAAAAATGGACTTCATAAGGCACCAATTAATCTATACATTTTATTTTTAATTAAGTTATTTTGTGATGTTCAACTGATACACTACAAACTTGATCTCCAGATTAAGTATTAATTAACAAATAAAGGCAATGTAACAATATCTGTGCTAATATAATACTAGCTTGATATTGCATCTCAGTGCCAAATGAGTGTGAAACATCTGCAGCATCATAGCAAACTAATTATTACACATGAGTTCAGTCTCCTTCATGTAGTGACATCATACACGTCTTCTGCCCCCTGCATACAAAAACTTGTTCCAGTGCCACTGGCCAACATGTTTTAGGTCTATAGTCGCCATCACTCCAAGCCTCACTAATGAAGACAAAGCAGTTAGAGGAAGAAATTAAAATTTTAATTGCGGTCCTCAAGATCCCAATATGTTGCCTCTCACCCAGGGGTCTGTGATTAAGTGGGTAAACTGCATTCTGTATTGATGGCTGTGCTCCTGTGGACATTAATCTTTGCCATGTACAAATCACCCCCATATTGTCATTTTGATGGCTCCACAAGGTGGATTATAATGCATCTCCATATGGCTCGGCTTTGCCACATAACAGTGAATATGAGCTTGTGAATTATAAATGTTGTGGGCAAAATTAGTCTGATTCAGTGCACCCTTGACAAAAGATACATTTGGGGTGCTAATTATTGCACTTAACGTACATGAGTGTGTCCTGTGGGATAGAGCGCCATGCAAAAGTCATGGTCCCTGTAGAATTATCAAAATGATAAGTATGACACTGGATACAATCAGACCATCATCACACTGATTTATGGCCTCAGATTAGTCTGTCACACACCTAAACGCACTTTCTTAGCAATGTAAAATCAGTAAAAGTCATCATGCACTGGAGTGCATTACTACAAGCGTGACTTTTGACCTCACTGTCTCGTTCAGGATTAGATGGTTAGCATGGCTCTTTTAGCATCAGATTCTGAAAGCAACATTTTTCATTGCAACCCTTCAAAATTAGCCATGTATTCTGAACAAATGCATTTTTGCATGCAACTTATTTATATGAATGCTTTTCAGCACAGTGCTCATTGTCTTCTGTCTTCCAATTTATAAATGAATCTACTGAATAATCTCATTATGACATTCACTTTGATTGTTACAAAGCACATGGTACTTTCGTTAACTCTACAATAAGTAAATCCACTAATTACTAATCAACAAGAACTAGCACAAAAATGGAAGTTTAAAGACAGAATTTGTTCTGTCATTATTATTATTATTATTATTATTATTATTATTATTAATAATAATAATATTTTTTTTTTTTTTTAGTACTTCAAGATAAACTAAATGAAAAATGATAAATGTTCTTTAGTTGGAAAAATAAGTTTTTGTTTTTATATAAGTTTTTATACATTTTTATACTTTTTCATGTTATTTTTAGTTTAATGTGATTGTGATTTATTAGTTATATATATATCTAACTATATATAATTTCAGTTTTAGTTTTATGTCAGTAAATAATTTAAGTACTTCAACTTCAACTTATTTCAGCATTCAGAATTTGAAGAGTTTGGTTGCAAAACGCGATAAAGGTTTCCACCAAAATCAGTATTGAATCTGGTCGGTATTTAAGTGTCCATTTTTAATTTACGCAAAATGTGATATTCGCCGAGTTATTAGGTCATGCCCCCCCCCCTTTTCTTTTCCAAACTGCGACAAACACCAGTCTCCCTTTTCTGCAGAATGCGATATATCTGCTCAACTGATCATAGCGCACCATTCCACGCACTCTAGACAGTAATGGCGGTGCTTTGAATACACCTGGCATCCTAGTTATGTACTATGTACCGGTAAATCTCCATCACGTGCTTTCAGATGGAAATTATTCATATGCATTTAATACACAGAGCCGTGGATCACTGACCATCTACGCTATCGCGTTCATTAGATAAATCCCATTCGATTATGGACGCGATATTGCGTGGCTTGTCAGTGTTAGTGTTTTTTATTAATGCCATTTATGTTTTTGTTAACAGCACATAGCACTAGTCAACTTAATGAATGTAACAAAGATGAATGCACTTTTGGAAGTTAAATGTAAGGGAAATGTCATTTTGGAATTTCTGTGGTCTAATGATATTGTTGTTCATGTTCTTGTTCATTTTATTTTATTGCTGTAATTAATTTATCACATGTACAAGATGACCAGTTGAATTCATCTTGGAAGTGATGACTCATGAATGTGTTTTTAGTCCAGTGCCTGTATATAACAATAGTACTGACCAAGTTCAGAGGCTGACATATGTGGATTAACTTACTATGTTATGTATTTTCATCAGTTTCAATATGAAAAAAATAACTTTCACATAGATTCAATGGATTAATTGCATTTTGGGAAAAAAAAATAAAAAAATTATCATGGATTTATTGCATTTTGGGGATTTTTATTTTATTTATTTATTATTATAATTATTATTATTATTATTATTTTTTTTTTTATTTTTTTTTTTTTATAATAAATCTTTGAAAATCAAAAATCTGGATTTGAATTTGATTCAATGAAAAAAAAAAAAAATGTTTAATGTTATTTGGAAACAGAAAACAGCATTTTTCATCTTGCCACTTTCTTGGTAAAGCAAAAACACAATTTGAAATACCTGAAAGTATCTCTGAAGCACACAGTGGTGTGGATTTTGTCTTGGATAAAGTTCAATGTGACACATAAATAAAAAGGCTTTGCCACATTCTTCATTAATAACATTAATACCATCAGTGCACAATTTTCCACACCACAATCTGTCATTTTTAAATCCAAATGGATTTATAGCGTTTTGTAACCAAAAACTTCATTTGTAAGTTTGTAAGTTTTTCATACAAAACTTTTTTAATCTAAAAAAAAGAAGAAAAAAACAGCTTTAGCCCCCCCACCAAAAACATATATATATATATATATAGTATATAATATATATATATATATCTATATATATATATATATATATTTAGTATATATATATATATATATATATATATATAATATATATATATATATTTAGTTTTAGTTAACAATAACAAATCATTTCAAAAATATTATATTTCTTTAATATACTGTATGATTTCAATATACTGCCCGAGATAAAAAAAAAAAATATACATATTTTACAAACATTATTGATTATTAAATAATATATATCATTAAGTTTTTGGTGAGTCGCAACACACAAAATTTTACAAACTGATGTAGGCGCTAACCTTGATTTCTCATAAAAAGGTCAAATTATCTTAGATTTTTGAGTCTTACAAACCTTGGCACACAGTCATTAGAGTCTGCAGGGGTCCTCTCTATGATATAATTTCCTATTTTATGTTCTCTCCTCTCTCTGTATTAATAAAAATCTGATTTATTTCTGCTTCATGTGTCCGATACTTGCGTGCTGTCAACAGCCCAGGTGGCTCTTTGGTAATATGACAGGCCTAGGGATAATGCCCACAGAAAAGAGTAAGACTGATGTAGGTTTATGTTGGGCTGTCAAACAGTGGCTTCCTATTGAGATGTGGGCGCAGTGGAGTCGAGGCTTAACAGAAGGGGACAAGGAAAAATAAATCAATTTGCTAACATTTTAGTGACCCGCACAGAAAAGACATGCCACAAGCACAAGCGAGCAAACTCCCCCTCAAGCAGGAAAGCATGATCTGTCATTTCGAGCGAGTGCATAATTCCAGATCAACACTCGCCCTGACAAGGAAACATGCTAGAGTGCATCCTCGCAAATAAAAATGGCAGCTTTAGCTTCGGAGGGAAACCAAGTAGATCTTTTACAGATCCCTCGCAGTGCTCGGTGTTAAATTTGTCCACCACTGAAGGGCATCTTGAATAATTTCTGGTTTTCAGATGGAATAAGCATACTCTTCATGCTTTACCGGCTGCATGCTCTAGCATGCAATATCTAGACAAGTTTCCTGGGTTGCATTTAAACACAAAGATGCTCTCTAGGTTTTAAAGCCCCATGCATCTTCAAGCTAAAAATTGCACACTTGTGAGTTTATGTGTGACAGACAGTATGAATAAGTAAGCAGGGTGGGTGGGTGACCTCAGAAATGCACACATCTCTCCAGACACAATCTGATCATAATACTAGACTGAGCTGAAAGTATCTCTGAAGCACACAGCGGTGTGGATTTTTTCTTGGATAAAGTTCAGCGTGACCCATAAATAAAAAGGCTACAATTACTGCCATCCAAGTAGAAGACATTCAAGAGTCCCTTTTGTTAGCATTTATTTATTGTATGACTACATTTGCATGCCTGGTAATTTTTATTGCTGATATTAGCTATTTTAAGCTAAAATTCTGCTTTATATTTCAAACATACTGTAGCAACTAAGGCAGACTTTTGTGAAACAGTACAAAATATGGTGCAATTCATTTCAAGTGAAATTTAAACAGCTAGTCAATTTGTAATAAATAAATAAATGTTTACTATATAATAATTATTTAACAAAGTTAAATAAAAAATTAGAAAATTAAACTTTATATATAGATTAGTGCTGCAACAAATTATTTTAATAATTGATTAATCTAATGATTATTAGAGTGATTAACCAGTTGCAGCATTTTTTTTTTTTGTATTATTATTGTTTTTTTTATTGGTTTTGAGTTTTATAAACTTTCCCACGCTCTTGTACTGGTTCGGTTTGTTTGCACTCGTGCCTCTACCTACTGTACATTTAAGTAAAACTCAAATTTTACCTAAAGTTAAAAGCAGCTCATAAGTGTATTTATTTCTTGTGTCTTTAGTGTTTAGCGCAGTTGTCGTTGCTAGTAAACGCTTGTTTTGTTTACTGTGTTGAGACATGCTGAAGTTGCATTTGGTCTCGTACTGTATCACATACCTTGTCAGTATCGTGCACTTGCTTAGCCCTTTGTTGTGATAAACAGTAAAGTGTGTTATGCTGAATTCAATTTCCATTTGTCAAACGGGTATAAAAAAAGGTTAGTATACCGCGTTAGTGGCAGTGGCAAGGCAGCCCTCGTGTGAAGCCCTTCTCATGTTAGACCGAAGAGTGTAAAGACCATCAACTCTACCGTGCAGGGACATTGGCAAGGGGTATAAGTATCGCTTTTGGTTCATCCTCTTTTCTACACCTTGCTTCGCTTCTGTTTAATTTTGTATGACCAACTCTTACTATGTGTTAACTCTTACTAACCTCCACACTTTGCTTTTGCCTGCTAATATACTACTTTATTTTTCTATTGGTCACTGGTATTGTAAGTCTGCAGTAAACAAAGCAGATTTCATTACATCTATTAGTAGTCATTCAAGACTAACCTCATGGTCCTAAAAGAGACGTGAATCAAACCAGAGGACACTGCTACTCCTGCAGCACTCTCCAATAATTTCTCATTTTCCTACACTCCCCATTTGATTAGAAGAGGTGGAGGTACTGGTCTGCTTATCTCTAATGATTGGAAATGTATTCCTTTACCTTCTCTGGATATTAACAGCTCCTTTGAATCACATTCAGTCACTATTACCAACCCTTTTAAAATTAATTTTGTAGTTGTTTATCGACCCCCAGGACCACAAGGTAACTTCTTGGATGAATTAGATGTGCTGCTTTCAACCTTTCCTGAGGATGGTACTCCCCTAGTTATGCTTGTAGACTTCAACATCCACCTAAATAAACCTCAGGCTGCAGACTTTCACGCTCTGCTTGCCTTTTTCTCAAGAGAGTGTTAACTACGGCTACTCGGAAATCAGGCAACCAACTGGACCTTTTTTACACATGACACTGCTCCATTGATCCTGTACTGGTTACTCCACTGCACACCTCGGATCACTTCTTCCTCAATCTTATCCTCAACATGGTTCCTGACACAACACATACCCCTTCACATCATCTTTCGACGTAACCATTGCTCACTCTCACCCTCCCAGCTATCTGCTATGGTTTCATCTTCACTTCCTCCCCCTAAACAGTTATCATCTCTTGAGTTATCATCTCTTATCATCTCAGTGCTACTGATACTTTCTGCTCCACTCTTACATTTTATGTCTGTCCCTTGTCTTCTAGGCCAGCCTGTACCACTCCTTCTGCCCCTTGGCTGTCTGATGTTCTCCGCTAACATCATTCTAAGCTCAGGTCTGCTGAAAGGGTATGGCGCAAATCAAAAAATCATACTGACCTTAATGTATATCAGTCACTCCTCTCTTCCTTCTCCGCTAATGTCTCCACTGCTAAAAGGACATTTTATCGTAACAAAATTGACAATTCATCTAACTCTTGCATGCTCTTTAAAACATTTTCCTCCCTCCTTAAAACATTTTCCTCCCTCATCCTCTTCCCACCCTTCATCAACTTCAACAGCTGACGACTTTGCCACATTCTTCATTAATAAAATTAAAACCATCAGTGCACAATTTTTTTTCATACCACAATCTGACAAGCACATCTTACCAGCAAGAATACACTCATTCACATCCTTCTCTTCACTCTCTGAGGCAGAATTCTCAAAAACTCATCCTTTCTAATCATCCTACTACTTGTCTGCTTAATCCTATTCCACTCATCTCCTTCAAGCCATTTCTCCTGCAGTTGTACCTACACTCACTCACATCATTAACACATCCCTACACACTGGTGTTTTTTTCCCTCAGCATTTAGAAAGGCTTGTATAACCCCTCTACTTAAGAAATCCACCCTTAATCCATCTCTTTTAGAGAACTACAGACCAGTTTCCCTTCTTCCTTTCATTGCAAAAACACTTGAACGAGCTGTGTTCAACCAAGTCTCTGCCTTGGAGAACATAGAACAACCTCCTGGACCGCAACCAGTCTGGTTTCAGAAGTGGACATTCAACATAGCACGCCCGCTTTTGGCCCGACAGTGGAAACACGGCTTATGATAATCAGTCTAAGCCCCAGATATCCACTAGCCCTAGAATGACCCATGAGTATAACTGGGATATTTTTACTCTAGTTACAATAAGTTCAGCTCTATTTCTGGTGCTGCATACATTTCAGTTATAACAATGTGAGTGTCTTTTAACTACAGTACAAGCCTAACCCAGTCCTGAGAATATATCATCCTACTCTCAATATAAGAGCTTGAACAAACCTCAGCAATGGAAGCCAGGGCTGGTAGGCATGTAATTGTACTTGGCATAACTGTGAAATTGCACTTAAACGTCTGCCTCTGTGTCGACACAATAAGTTCATTACTCCTTTTCTTTCTCCCTCTATCTTTCTCTCTTTCTTCCTCCCCCTCCTTTTCCACCTGACAGATGAATCGGGCTAATGAACTTCCAACATTAATGGGGGAAGAGTCATGAGGAAAGTGGGAGCTTGGTTTCAGGGTTGGGTTCACATACAGACAGCCAGCACTAGTGATAATAACATACACTGACAGCACTGGAAGCAAAGGGAAACCTCTACGTGAACATGTAGCTCTTATAACGGCAGTAAAGTATGTAACAAGCAGTGCTGGGGAACGTCCTGAACTTATTATTTATATGTTATGTATTCTTAAATATTACACACACACATGCACACACACATAAAATAAACATTTCTACTAATGAAATCAGCTACTGCATTATAACTAACTAAAGAATCCCTTCAAGAGCTGAGATTCACAGCTGCAAATACTGCTATTGAAATTAGATAAACATGCCATCACTACCACAAAAAAAAAAAAAAAAAAAAATATATATATATATATATATATATATATTATTCCCTAACGGCAGCCTGACAGTCACAGGAAGTGGATTAAAAACCTGTCATAACATCCACAAATTTTCTTGGAGATTCACACAAAGTATCTGAGTGTGTGTCCCTGCTCAGTAAATTATATTTAACCATCATAAGGCAAAGAAAGATTGGGGACAGTGTGGTATACACCTAAACATGTCAACACCGATTTAATTATCTAGGTAACAGCTACTATAATCAGGCTACCTTATCGGCTCCTCACATGTGTTTGTTATTTGTAATGCCAGCAGCGACAACCAACAAAGTTTACTATACTGAATATTGCTACACATAAGAGATTACAACAATTACAGAACCATTACAACGAGCGCAACATTGTCCAGATTAGCACACACGCCACAGTCACATAACAATGATACATCAGCTATAAAACAGGCTCTGCTTATTCATGGATGACAGTTTTATTTTGATCATTAATTTTTTGATACATGAACTGACATGCATTTGTGAAAGCAATGTCTTTGTGGCATTTTACCTGTTACTGGAAGTAAAGAGAGTTATTAAGCACAAGGATAAAGTTATTTTAATGAACATATCAACAATGACAACACGTGTGTTCCTGTGAAGCCAATATAATTAAATGTGAACTTAATGAATGAAAAAATGAGGATGTTGTTCAAGTTTAAAGGGGTGGTTGATCGCGATTTCACCTTTTTAACATTAGTGTGTAATGTTGCTTTTTGGTGTTATGTTATGTTTGAGAATTTGTGGTGTTGGAAGATTTATGGAGATAGAGATATCATCTTTTAAAATTATGGCAGTTTAATGCCTACAAAAAGGGCTCGCAGGGACTACAACAAGTTACTTCCCGGGTTTGTGACATCACAAACCCTGACATTTACATAAACCCCGCCCCCAGGAACACATGCAACAAAGGGGGCGATGCCATGCTGTGCTAGTTTAAAGAAGAGGAAGAGTGGTTGCCATGCCGTCAAAACTAGGGGTGCACAAAAAATGTATTCATATATGAATTGCGATTCTGTCTTCTAAAGATTCTAATGGATTCAAAATCAATGTTCTAAAGCAGCGGTTCTCAATCCTGTTCCTTGCATTGCCCTGCTCTGCATCTCTCTCTCTCTCTCATTCAGCTCATCTCCAACCATGAACTGTTCCAATTATACAATTTATGTGTATAGAGAGACAGATATTTTTCACATATAAACGTTAAACATAGACGCGCACGCGGTTGCCATGCTGTATTAAAGCTTCAATCAAGATAAAATCGTATGTTAAAAGCTAACATAAGCAGTAGCATTTACAAATAACAGTGTATCTAAAAGTATGAGACAATTACAAACAAAAAACATACCATTAAGAGCCATGTGCTTGCACAGGTTCTGTACATTCCTCTTCACTAATATTCTATGCATCTCATTCGGGCTCAAATTGATAAGCAATATAGACAACGCCATTGTTTAAAAAACATTGGGAGCACATGCCACTGAGGCGAGGGGCGGGATGTTTAGACGCACACTGGTGGTTTAGCCAATCAAAACACATTGAGCCAGCTAACCAATCTGAGCCCATTGTGTATTTCTGAGGGAGGGGCTTCATAAAAACAGGAAATCATCGGAGTGATCAAAGGAGAAACAAGGGACAGAGCGGTGTAGAATAAAGGTAAATTATGTGGAAAATAATGTTAATAATTTTTTTTAATTAATTAATTAATAATTGTGTTCTTCCATTTTTTTTTTTTTTTATACGTTTTACATAATTTTAAAGAAATGCCCAGCAAAGTCATATAACCACACATACAATGCCAATCAAAAGTTTGAAAGATGTCTCTTAAGCCGACTGTGGCTGCATTTATTTGATCAAAAATACAGTAAATCAATAATACTGTGAAATATTAACAATTGTTTTATCTTTTAACACATTTTAAAATGCAATCTATTCCTTCAATGTCAAAGCTGAATTATCAGCATCCATTACTCAGTGCCAAATGGTCCTTCAGAAATAATTTTAATATGCTGATTTTGTTTTTAAGAAACATTTCATTTTATAATCAGTGTTAAAACAGTTTTGCTGCTTAATTTTTTTTGTGGAAAGTTTTTTTTTTTTTTTTTTTTTTTTTTTAATTCTTTAATGAATAGAAAGTTCAAAACAGTATTTATTTGAAACTCTTGTACATAATACAACATATAATTTATATCATAAATAATTTATATCATAATATATATGTCTTGCACTTTTAATCAATTTAATGCAATCTTTATGAAGAAAATGATTAATTTCTCTAAATAATAATAATAATAATAATAATAATAATAATTTATAAATCTTACTGACCGAAACTGTATATAAAATTGTAAAAAAAAAAAAAAAAAAACTGAGTTCCTGAGAATGCATGGCCTCTACAGACTAAAGTGGACTGACTCTTGCACTTGATGCACTGAAGTTGTCAACTTCAAAGTCTTAAGCACATTACCATGAGCACACGGCACAGCGTCCAATGTGCTGACACCTCTTATTACAGAGCCCTATGTGCAGGCCACAGCAGAGCAATCTAATCTCAGGGAGCTTTGCATCTCCGGCCAGGCCGTTATTGACTGTATTGGGGGTCATAAATCATGGTGGAGGCACATAGTGTACGGGCCAGTAACTCAGCCAATGTGAGCCTTCACAAACTGCTTTCAGACCATTGACACAGTGGAGTGTGCTCAGATCAGATGCTAAAGTAACCATCATGAACTCAACATGCACACACACATATATGTAGAGGCTCTCGGCAGCCCACATACACCAATCTCTTCAAAACACTCTAATTTTGCTGTAAGTCATTAGAGTTGAGGTGGGGCAGAGAGAAAGAAATATAGTCATTTACTGGAAGCCATTGACACATATATGCATTACAGTCAAAGCTCAAGCAGGTCCCCCACTGTATTCTTTGCAATGTGGCCTATGAAGAGACTGTCCAAACATCTCAGGCATCATCCTGATTTGTTTAAGAGATTTTGAATGGTCAAAACTGGCATATGAAACACTCGAATGAGTCAAGAGTGAAACAGGATATTGTCTCCTGATGACCTCTGACAAATCGGCATAAAGCCTGGTCCACACAGCAGCTTTTGATGGCAATGAACCATCCATGTAGACAGAAAAATCTGGGGATGTTCTGAAATTATCTGAAATAGATTATACGGTAGATTTTATAATATTAAAAGGGGTCATGAATTGCATTTTTTTATTATTATTTTATTATTTTCTCTGAGGTTCACTTCTGATGTTAGTGTGATTTTATGTCAAAAAAAATTACTATCCTGTTTTTGACCCTCTCTGCAGAACGGTTGCATTCAAGACTCGCAAGTAAACACTCATTGCTATAATTGACTGACAGTTTTGCTTATTAAAATAACAGGTGGACGCTGCTGTAATGTACTCTGAAAACAATGTGGGTCATTTTGGTTAAAAAACGTATAAATACTAGTATATATCAAATGGTCTGGAACAGGCAATGCAGTAGTGGTAAAAGCATGTTTGCTCACACTTCTGTGTTGTGACATTACAGTTGGATCCACTCTAGTCAGACTCAGTGCTGTATCATCGTTTCAGTCTCTCTGAAAAGCCTGCATCACATTGCCTTGTTTTAAAATGAATCCGTAGCAAAGTAAAGCAAACAAACAAACAGTGTTTCACTGATGCAATTCGGAGCTCTTTGCTAATTTTCCCTTGTGTTTCCACCGGACGCGAGTGGTGCAAATCGACTATAGACAACAGAACTCATTATAATTGGCGATTCTATCTACACTGGATGTGGCACAGTTTGACGTCACAAATCCCAGACAGTAAAGTGATGTCCCACTCTATTTCTGGCATGCAAGCATTCACACCGCTTCTGATCTGAAAGAGAAATTTATTCACAACATGACGCAACAGCGCTTGCATCCGATCTAGATATGTCAGGACCACAAGGAAGGTTCAAAAACTATTTTTCACAACTTACACTACACAGTGTCTTTTAAGCTTGTAATGTCATCCATTTGGTTCTGTTGATGGAGTAATTCTGTGTTTGCATCTCTTTAGTATATCCTATCCTCCTACTACAAGTGCGTATCAGTGGGCGGGGCTAAAGAGGCAGTGATGTAAAAGCAGTCATTGATCTTCTCTTGCGGAGGCGGTGCTTAGCCACACTACTACTTCATAACGTGGCGCATTCCAAAACCAGTTGTTTTCTGAGCTTGGTTTCAATAAAAGCTGTATTTAAACTAACAAGAAAGTTTTGAGTTTTGAAACTTACAGGATGTTTTTTATAGTACATTGACCTCTTATATGTCAAAAGATCAAGGGAAATTTGATTTCTGAGTTCATGACCCCTTTTATATTTGATAATAATCAAATATTAAACATAAAATAATGGCACATAATGGCAAAATAATAAATAAAATGTGTAGAGAACATGCACAGTTCACATGCAATTTAGGGGCTGCATTATTTGAAATATCAACAACAACAACAACAATAATAATAATACTAATAACAATAATAATAATAATAATAATAATAATAATAATAATAATAATAATAATAATCAGTAATAGTAGTTGTTGTTTTGTTGCTGACCAAGTATATTGGAGAAACATTTTTGCTTTTATTATTTTTATTTCTTTAAACTGGGAAACATCAAATTCTCCAAAACAATTTGCCAAGCTTGCATATTTGAAATCACTAATGAAATCCGACAAAAACTGTCTCATAAATGTTGTTTCTTTTGCTGAAATATAAGGTTTGGATTAAGTAGTAATGTAGTAAGGCAGTGATATTAAAAGGCTAAATTCAGTACACACCATATTGATGATGCATACATTGTACAGTCAAGCAGACAAATATAGAATAGAACCCAGAATATAAACGCAATGCGCAAAGTTTAATATTAAATGTTTTTCCTTGACTGTCTGACTGCTGACTGTTCTCATACTAGATCCCCGGGGAATGTCTCAGAAGTCTTAACCATGGTCTTGCCATTACTGATAATAACTCGGCTACATTCCACAGCTGCAGGATGTGTTTGCTATGGTGTTACTTGTTCTAAAGCAGCCGTCGTCCTAATGCCTGACTCACCGAGCCCTTCAGCGCCCAAACAACTCCAGTGAAACATTCAGGTGAAAATTCACGGAATAAATGAATTGGTCTAAAAAAAATTGAAAGTAGCATTTGGACAAGTGGGAGAAAAAATGTAGTATTTGTAAAAAGACTCTTAAATATTTTTAAGAATGTCACAGAGTGCAGGCCTGCATGTTTTATATGTCAATGTTTAATAAAAAGTGCGCGCTAAAACATGTACAATGGTTCATGTTATGGTAGGAGAGTGGATAGGGTTTAGTTTTTGGGTTTTTTTGGATGAGATTTTTCTTACACAAATACATTTTCTTTTCAGAGTCTAAAAGACAAAATATACAGTGTTTCTGCTACATTCATTCTGCCGGGGTGGACCGCCACACCAAAAATCAGGTTCCAAACTCATAACGCGATATATATAATGAGACCAATCTTATGATTTTTGGACAAACTGTTCAGAATGTAATCAAAAATGTTTGTTTTAGTAATTAAATGTGTAATTGTATGTTTTGTAAGGTCAAAAATTATCAAAGACTTCTGTTTTCCTGTCCCAAACCGATCAAGGCCTGTAGGCCAACATCTGTATACATCGGGGGTCTGCTAATTGTCACACCTTTTGCACAGTGGGTGAAGCTGTAGTCTGCTAATTGGTCAGTTTGAATGACTCACATTTGGGTTTCAGTCACATGGTCAAGGAAGGGATAAAAGAAGACTGTAACTGTTGCTCTGGCTCTTTCTCTCTGCTGTCTTTCTCTTTGCTGACTCTTTCCTTTGCTGGAGCTCTCTTCTCGGGGCTCTGCTCTCTCTCCCTCTTTTTTCTCCCTCTCTCCATCTTCCCTTCTCTCTTTCTCTCTCAGGTAATATTTTACATACATGTTGGGTACAATTAACTATAGGTTTTGCCATCCTTCATCTATTTTGTAACCGATTCAAGTGTAACCATAACAAAATATTGTTATTAAACCATTTCAATTATTAATTATGTGCTAACTAGCCTTGATTCAATATTAACTTTGAGGTGCTGCCTATTGCAATACAATATAGCCACTTAATAGCAACGCTCTCCCACATATTTAGCTATTGTAACTGCACTTATTTCTGTCGTTGGTATAAGTGGCAGTGGGTGGTAACAGACTAGAAATGTACAGTTTTATACCATTGTGCTGACAATGTTTCTTTTGTTCTTTGTAAATTTTTTAAAATGTAAAACTGTTGGGGATGTTTAATTACTCGTTGGTATAAGTGGCAGTTTTAATATATATATGGCATTATATATAGTATATATATATTATATATATATATATATTTTTTGACGTTGTATACTGTCAAGTTGAGACAAGGTTGATTAGTTGCTGATGGCGCCATTGCTAAAAACACAAGAAATGGGAATGTTTTGCAACATTTTGCAACAATAATGCTGCCACAAGACCTAGATTAGAATTAGATAAGTTTAGAATTAAATTAGAATAGATATGTGACGAGGACTCAAGTTTTTGGTCCGACTTTATATTAAGTGGCATTAACTACTATGTAATTACATCAAAAATAAGGACAATGTACTTATTGGGTTCATATTGTGTTGCAAAACACTTTTCCTGATATTGAGGTGGGAAACGGGTAAGGTTAGGGACAGGTTTGGTGGTATGGGTAGGTTTAAGGGTGGGTTAAGGTGTAAGGGATGGGTCAACAGTGTGATTATAAATGTAAGTACAGAAATTAATTACAGATGTAATTACATGCAGGTATTTTTAAAATATAAGTACAGCGTAAAAAACATGTATGTACACAGTAAGTGCTTTGTACATAATGATTAATTTAAATGTAATTTCATAGTGGTTAATTCCACTTAATATAAAGTGGGACCCAGTTTTCTTTTCTTTTTTTTCTCACTTCTGTGAATGTCCTACAAAATTATGTGTCAAATCCATAATAAAATGGTCATATGTTCAATCTGTGACAGTCAGCATGACCACCGCACTGCTAAACACAATTTTTTTTTTTTTTACATGTGAAGGATGTTCGATGTGCATACTGAAACTCAAGTAAATTACAAAGCCTTTTTTTTTACCTAAACCCTAATAGTTTAGCCACTAAATGTTACAGTGCAAATATGAAACATTTGTATTTGTGCCGAATGAGAGATGTAGCCTACGTTTCAGTTTTACTTTTGCTTTAAATGTATTCATTTTGGATTTACATATATTGTATTGTTTATAATGAATGAAATTATACTTTGTGTTTTATTTCATAACAGTATACATATCTGTGCCAAATCAACTCATCAACTAATCTGTAATATATATATATATATATATATAATATATATATATATATATATATATATATATATATATATATATATATTAGTACCGGGTTGGACCCGCTTTTGCCTTCAGAACTGCCTTAATTCTTCATGGCATATATTCAACAAGGTGTTGGAAACATTCCTCAGAAATTTTGGTCCATATTGACATGATAACATCACGCAGTTGCTGCAGATTTGTCGGCTGCACATTCATGATGCCAATCTCCCGTTCCACCACATCCCAAAGCTGCTCTATTGGATTGAGATCTGGTGACTGTGGAGGCCATTTGAGTAAAGTGAACTCATTGTCATGTTCAAGAAACGAGTCTGAGATGTTCTGAGCTTTGTTACATGGTGCATTATCATGCTGGAAGTAGCCATCAGAATATGGGTACACTGTAGTAATAAAGGGATGGACACAGTCAGCAACAATACTCAGGTAGGCTGTGGTGGTTAAACGATGCTCAGTTGCTACTAAGGGGCCCAAAGTGTGCCAAGAAAATTTCCCTCACACCATTACACCACCACCAGCAGCCTGAACTGTTGAGACAAGGCAGGATGGATCCATGCTTTCATGTTCTTTATGCCAAATTCTGAATGTCGCAGCAGAAATCGAGACTCATCAGACCAGGCAATGTTTTTCCTTCTATTGTCCAATTTTGGTGAACCTGTGTGAATTGAAGCCTTCGTTTCCTGTTCTTAGCTGACAGGAGCGGCACCCGGTGTGGTCTTCTGCTGCTGTACCTCATCTGCTTCAGGGTTCGATGTGTTGTGCATTCAGAGATGATATTCTGCATACCTTGGTTGTAACGAGTGGTTATTTGAGTTACTGTTGCCTTTCTATCATCTCTAACCAGTCTGCCCATTCTCCTTTGACCTCTGACATCAACAAAGCATTTTCGTCCACACAACTGCCACTCACTGGTTGTGCGTGAAAATCCCAGTAGATCAGCAATTTTTGAAATACTCAAACCAGCCCGTCTGGCAACGGCAACCATTCCACTTTCAAAGTAACTTAAATCCCCTTTCTTCCCCGTTCTGATGCTCGGTTTGAACTTCAGCAAGTTGTCTTCACCACATTTAGATGACTAAATGCATTGAGTTGCTATATATAGAGAGAGCTCTGATTATTTTTTTATTAATTTGTATTTCACTTTTAGTAGTATGTGTGGTAATTTTAGTACCTCAACTTATTTGATCACAATTTTTTCATGAAATCATTTGTCAAGAATTTCGACTGTATCATGATTCAAAAAAAGAAAAAAAAAAAGAAAAAAAGCATTTTATATATATATATATATATATATATATATATATATATATATATATATATATATATATATATATATATATATATCAAAAAGTAAGAATAGATTTAAAAGGCATGACTGTAAAGAAGCAAACTGTTCCTTTGGAGATATAAAGGTCGGATGAGAACATACACTTTAAGACAAACAAGGGTGAAGTAGGCCATTTACATGTAATGATGACTGGAGCCATTCTTCAGTTTGTGCCGTCTGTACTGTGAAGCTCCTGAAAGGTCAAGTTTCGAAGGTTCGTCAGGTAAGTGTTTGTTTGAAAGCAGACCCTAATCCTTCTTTTGTAAGCAAGAAGGTCATGTATCTGCTAAACCACACACAACAACATTCTTGCTCTCTGCTTTCCTTTGTTTCTTATCTAATACTCTCTTGCACACACTGAGAACCACTCTCATCACATATCTAACCAGGACTGTGTCTATACCTCTGAGACACAACACATATCTATCCAGGAGTGTGGCTATACCTCTGAGACACAAAATTAAGAGCTACTAAATTTTGATGAAGAACGTTGTGAGGCTGTCTCTTACGCTGGGTATGCCCCCTCTCCAACCACTTATTTCTCACAAGATGGTACAGTTTCTACTCTTGGGAGGTGAAAGAGAACCAGAGGTACATGCACCTAAAAATAAAGTAGTTATGTTTGCAATGGTGACAAATGATCTTTGAAACTGGAGGATCATTATCTACGGAAGTCTGCTCTGATACTCATTACAGCACGTTTATGGAGGTCTCAGTAAAATTTCCACAAGGTCTCCAAAGTAGGTCCACGGCCTTGGTGTCATTACTTTTGTCATACAAATTAAAATTTTTGTTTTGATTAACCAAAGCAAACCATAAATAAAAATTGTGTGTCATTATTTATACATCCTCATATTGCTCCAGAAACAAAAGGAGACACTCCAAAAAAAGGAGAATATTTATGCTGCTCTTTTTCACACAATGACTGTTTATAGTGTTGACGGTTTATACTGTCCTCTGCCAAAGCTAGGAAATTTAATTCACCATTTTGTTCAGATCCAAAAAGTGAATAAATACAATTATATATACTCTTCAAATGCTTGGGGTCTTTTTAAATGTTTTTGAAAGTCCCTGATGCTCATTAAAGCTGGATTTATTTAAACAAAAATACAGTAAAAACAGTAATATTGTGAAATATAAATAATTTAAAACCACTTTTCTATTTTAATATATTTTAAAATGTAATTTATTCCTGTGATGACACAGCTGAATTTCAGCAGCCATTTCTCCAGTCTTCAGTGTCACATGATCCTTCAGAAATCATTTTAATATGCTGATTTGCTGCTCATAAAGGGATGACGCTCAAGTACTGTAACATTTCTTATTGTTAAAAGCAGTTGTACAGCTTAAAATGTTGTTGTTGTTATTATTATTATTATTATTAAAAGTTCAAAATAAATAGAAGTCTTTGCTGTCACTTTTGATCAGTTTATTGCATAATTTTATTTGCTAAATAAAAGTATTAATTTCTTTTATATATTAATGAATACATGTTACATGTTTGGAACAACGTGAGGGTAGGTAAATGATGACTCAGATTTTATTTTGGGTGAATTGTCTTTTAATACAGACATTACAAACAATTCATTTCTGAGATGTTTTCTGACATAAATCCTGAGGCAATTTATGTGCTTTATGACATTGTCATTAAAAATAAATAAATAAATCAATAAGATTTTAGTCAACTAGTGGGCGGTGTAAACTCCTAGTAAAGTACGGATATGCAAGTTTTCTATTGAAGTGACTGAATATCAGCATCACAAAGATTTCCTTAAGTCAACCATCTGCCAAGCTGTACATTGAATTCCCAGAATTGCACATTTGAAATTATAGAAATGAATATGTTATTGCAAGTTATTGCGTTATGTAATTTATTATTATAAATATTATTATGTAGTTTGATATGAAACACTGATTTAGCAGCTCTGGTCAACTCATGGACTGACTGGTCAGGAAGTGACTCATTATTGGAGGAAATAATGTGGAGCTGCAGTAACATTTCACTGTAGCTTTGTTGTAAGAAATATAGCAACAGTTCTCAAGTGTTACCTAGCATTTGGTCTCCTTGAATTGCATCGTCAGCTCGTCTCGAAGAGAGTTGCCTGGTGATTCTTGCAGCCATGTGCCTGCAGTTTTAACGATGCCACCTCTGTCTGATTCATGAAGGTCATTATGCAGCTTGACTTCCTCTAATGCACACAAGGGCAGTGCACCTGCTGTGCATGAAACATGCTTGTGGCAGAACCAAAGTCACTGAAAGTAATTAATGAGCCTGACTAAACTTAATATGTAAATGCTATGAGTGAGCTACATGTGAATACCTAGCATGGTGCACTTATCAAATGCTAGATGTAAAGTCTGCATAAAAAAAGCCTAAAATGTAAAGTCTGCACTCAAAAAGCAAAACTTCTTAGACACTGCTTTAAATTACATGAAAATGTATGAATTAATTTTAAACCAACTTTGGCTTAGATTTTATTTTATTTTTTTCCTTTTTTTAACCTATTTCAAGGTTGAATAAGTATATATATATATATATATATATATATATATAAAGTGTGAGAAATGTGTATATATATATATATATATATATATATATATATATATATATATATATATATATATATATATATATATATATATATATATATATTAATTAATTAAGAAAACCAAATTAGTAAATGCCATGGATGTATTTTTATTATTACTATTTTTTTTAGAACACTAATTTGTAGAGCGGGGTCAACATAACAATTTTTCAGCTGAGATTTGGAGCCAAATTACATTATTTAGAATGATGGCAAGATAGTAAAAATAGTAAAATCAGTTGACCTTAGCAATCCTTGTTTCTATGTATACCAGTGGTGACAGTTCAAAACTGGGAAAAAACACTTTGCACATTTTTTTTTTTTTTAATTGCATGCCTATAACTCAAAAAGTATTAAAGATATCTATATATCCTTTTAGATTCTGGTTCTTAACAAAACTTTATTTTTTTATCTTCAATTTTAAGGCCTTATGTGATTGAGTTTCAAAGATACAGGGATCTCAATGTGGTTCCATGAGTAAATTGTTAAACTGTACACATTTTTCAATGGTCAATATCCAAATGTGTGTCACTTTGTATGCATACAGCTGATACTTTTTTAAAAGGAATGTCTAAAGAACAGCTAATGTTAAAACTAGACACGTATATTTTTTCTCCCTATCAAAACAATTGCACAAAACACACACACACATACACATATATATATATATATATATATATATATATATATATATAGATATATATATATAAAAAATTGTATTTATTTATTTTTTTTTTTTTTTATGGCTCTTTGTTTGATAGTTTGTTATATAATGCAGATATTCATGCATATGTGTCCCCAGATATTTTTTTGGGACCAATCTATGCATGCACGCAGTAGTTTGCTTACTAGAGATTGGGCGACCACTAGGATGCTGTTACCAGACTGACACACTGGAGAAATAAAGGGGACAAAAGGTGTATAATTGTGAGTTCCACAATTTCAATAAACTGTGGTCCATCCCAATAAACAGCTGAGGAGAGTGAGAATATTTTATCTTTTACAAGCCGCCACCACCTCCTCTGAATGTTAAATCATACCCACAACCTTAGCGTCTAATTCAGAATCATAAATCGCACACTATGATCTCCTTCTTAATCAACCTAAGCACAAGCTTCCAATAAAAAATGATAGTGCCACAGTTTTGCAAAGTGAAGGTAAAATATTTTGCCTCTGAAGCAAGTGGGCAGGACACTTTGCATGTCATATAAAAATTTGTACTGTGGTGAAATAAATATTGCACAAACAATAAAGCCATTCACTCAGTCACAAAGGAACATGGTGTTCTCTACCATTTCCTACACCGATGCAAAGTAAATTCCCCTGATGCAGTATATATGGTAGAAGAGACAGCAGAAAAGATTGGAACATATTGCCCCTACAGGAAAAGCGCTAATTTCCCTGCTTGGCATATGTGCAAATGAGCATCACCTGCAAGTTACGGAACATAAAAGAAAAAACTGACACATCTACTTGTGCACAAAGTTACGGTGGACACAGACTAGTCATTTTGAGGTAAATTTGAATGCTCCCTCTCTTTCCTACCCTTCTGTTCTTTAAGCAGTGTTAAAGGGGTCATATGACATTGCCAAAAAGAACATTATGTTGTGTATTTGGTGTAATGCAATGTGTTTATCAGTGTTAATTTTGACAGGCATTTTTGATTTAGTCTTAGTCTTTATCTTGAGAAGAAAATGCTTAATAGTCTTAGTCACATTTCAGTCATTTGAGTCTTTCATAGTTTTAGTCTAGTTTTAGTCGACGAAAAACCGTTGCATTTTTGTTAACTTTGAGTCATTACTTTTGGTCATTATTTTTAGTCAAGCTGCAGTTACCAACATTTATTTTGGTAGCTATTTTATATGTAGTTTTCAAACAAAAATAGTCATTAATTGTTCTCTCTTTAGACCAAATCAATTAAGCTTATGAGAAATTTGAATCAAGGATTGAATTTGGAAAAACACTGAATAAATGATGACAATTTTCATTTTTGGGTGAACTATCATTTTAAACTGTAGTGAAAAGGGAGCAACTTATAAAAATGATAGATGTTCATATATAATATAAATAATATATATAATTTATAATTTTTGAAAAAGAAGCACAATAAGACAAATATAAAGGAATACAAATTAAACTATTGTTTTATTTTATTTTATTTATTAGATACAGTAGGTTTACTTAATGTGTACATTTATTTAACATCTTTTGTTGGTTAATATTAATGACACGGATAGGTACTTAAAAGAATGCTGTCCCTTTAAGAGGAAAGGCATGCATGTAATACTGACACACGTTCAGTTTTCATCCACCTGTTCATGATCACTTAATCCATAACTGTATTTACGTGAGATATTCAACACGAAATACATATGGACTGCTGTGTGTGTATTTGAGCACTGAGAACTGATCGTGTGCTATATATGAGAACTGAAGTGGAGAATTGAAGTGGAGCGTGCATGAGAGAGAGCACTTCTATCAGCACGATTCCGCCTATCTCACCTTCACTAACTTAATCGACAACGACAGTTAACAAAGAGCGGCATAAATTTCGTCATAGTTTTTATCATCATATATTAGTTTTAGATTTTCAACGCCCCGTCTTTGTCACAGAAAAAAATGGTTGTTAACAAATATTTTTTGTCCTCGTCTTCGTTGACAAAATTAACACTGGTGTTTATGCGGTTTAAGGTCCAAAAAACACATTATTTTCCACATAATGTACATTATTGTTGCTCCTCTATGCCCTGCCTTTCTAACCTTTTCAGTGGTGAGTTAAAAATATTCTAGCGGTCCCCCCAGAGCGAGTTTTTTTAAGACGACCGTTATTTTAGAACGTTCCCCTTACTGTTTCCATGGCGACGCGTCAGGCTTGTCACGTGACACACCGCGTCTACAATAACACTGTATGACAGATGGATCGCTTTTATTTTCGTTTTTTTTTCCTTTTTTTAATTTCAAATATTCACAAACTTGCATACCATGTCATGAACAATCCGATATTCCGATTCATAAATATGTGTAAATGAGTGTGTTTGTTCATTTAAAAACCTTTCTAAATGATCTTGATCGTGATCTGTAACGTGATCTGCAGTTCAGAGAGTCCTGTCAGTCGGATTTACAGCCGTTAATTCATCAATTTCTCCCGAAATACAGGTAATAAGTGGCCGGTGAACTGGGTGAACAATAGAGTGATCTTTATAGTTACTTACACTATGTGTATCTGATATGAATAAAAAAAACATCTGCAAATTAAATTTGAATGGATTATTATTGTTGCTTCCATAGACATATGCATGTATTTTTCAAACTCTAAATGTATTGTTTTACTAGTATTTATGTGTATTTAAATGTCTGAAACCTAAAATATGAATTGTGTGGTTAAGAACACTACATAGTTGTGATAATATGACATAAGAGCAGTGCACGTCTGTCTCTGGCTCAGCGCCAGCCAACGCGCGAAAACGCAGTTTGAATTTGGCAGTTATGTGACGTCACCGAACGTTCTAAATCCCATGTGTGGGGCCATACGCCCAGGGGCACGGAAATTAGAATCCCATATGTGGGACCGTACTGCTCAAAAGGCTAAAACATATTGATTTCTACAAAGCTTTGGCCGAATACCTCAAGCGTGTGACGGAAATGTTATGCCCCTTACCATACTGTGATGCCGTCTCCCAGTGCAACAAGACAATACCAATAAAAACCATTACAAACAAGGCATTTGTTGCATCCAGTGGGGACATAATTACTGATGATAATGACTTATACTTTCTTTTTACGCATTGTGTTGCGTATCGTGCCGCGTGAACATAAAACCACGTCTGCATTTGTGATCAGAGAAACGACACACAACAAGCGCTACTCTACACTGCTCAAAACTCATGTTTGAATTCTCAGTGGCAAATTCTTTAAATATAAAAATGTACTTACAGGCTGTGAGTCAGAAGCATCAGACTGTCCTTGCAAAGTAAGAATTGCCCCACTTTATAGAAACAGCCTTTGTGCACAGACACATTGTAGGCTACTCTCCCAGGAAACAGTCCTCCGTAAAATGCATTGCACACATTTGAATATTTGGTTTGAACTGTTCTGGAACAGTGTTGTAAATACAATTTAACCACTGATTTATAATTGTGTCCTCTTTTGGAAAGCCAAACAAAGTAGTTTTGCTTTCACAACAAAACACACAGTGTCTCCACGACATGGCAGCGGCTGCAACATCACTACAGTGAGAATCAGAGTTACGCCTTCTTTCTTTGCATGAACATTTGGGCGGTGTTATGCAAATCTTCCCACACAGTGACGTAGACATATGGGGGCGTGTTTAAACAAGGCGTTTTAGAAGGGCCTGGACGAGTCTTAACTTTTATAAAGAATATCTCTTATTATAAGCAGCGCTTATTAAGCATCTTTGGGCTTGGCACATAAAGCTAATAAATTTAATAATAAAGTTAATAAAGTAGGCAGGTGCAGGCAGGGTTGCCAGATTTTCACAGCAAAACCTGCCCAACTGCTACTCAAAATTAGCCCAATCATGTTCCGAGGGCTAAATACATGTTTTTGGCTGGGTCCTCTAGTAAAATTTGCATTCCAGGGGAGAAATATCACGTTATTGGGGTCGTTTCAACCTGCAGAAATGAAAAACAACCCACAGCTACAGTGTTAAAGTAGCTCAATTCTGTGGACTTGGCAACACTGGGTGAAGGACACTATTTGGCCTGTTGGTTATTTCCGATATAACACATTTGGATTTCAGTTTTTTTTTTTTTTTTTTTTTTTTTTTTTTTTTTTTATGAGCTTGTTTCTTTTTCTTCCTTTTTTTTTTTTTTTAGATTTGGCAACACTAATGAAATTAAAATGTACCCTGTGATTTCTTTCACCGCACATTTATAGAACTTTGACACTTTATGTGCACACGCGTTCTTGCAGACTTACAATGGTTGACCCGTTTAGGATGGCATTTCAGAGAGGGCCAAAAGAAGTACCTACTCAGAGAGTATGCCATTTCCGACATGAAAGTGTTGAAGTTTGAATCTTTCTAATAAACCTATTTATCTTAAATAAATGTATTCTAGTGCTACAGTATATGTAGCACTAGAATGCATTCTAGGGAAACAATTGTAAATTAATGTAAATTACCAGATTTTTTTTTTTTTTTAGAATATGCTATTTATCTAAATTATGATGAAAATGGTGGTTCCTCTTCAGGAACTTGAGCTGCGTTGGAGAACACTTTGGGAATGCCTCCAGCGTGACATGCTCTGAATCATGTGTGTAATCTGTCCAATGGATGGGTGAGACATCATTGGCGGGTGACGTCAGAGTTCTCTGGGATCGGAAGCATGCTCCGGCGCTACTTCCCCCCGGGGTGTGGGCTTGGCGCTCCACCTGTCTTCCTCCGAGTAGGTTGACGTGGTGTGCATCAATGAGGATGCGCCCCCTCAGCCACCCCAGCATGAGGAGCTTTTGGAGGTGGTAACTTGCGCTGTGGCCAAGTTAAACATCGATTGGCCCGCCAAAAAAAAGGCTGAACCACAGAAAAGCAAGTTGGATGAGCGCTTTCTGTGGACTAAGCCGCCACCTCCACACCAGAGTCTGCCTTTTTTCCCCGATTTGCACACCGAGGTGTGTAGATCAATGGGAAAGTCATTCCCGGCCCGCCTCTTTGTTCCCGCTTCCGATTACTATGGCAATGTGGCGGGGATGAATAAGTGCGGTTACTAGCCGACCTGCTCAAGGATTTAGATGAGCGTGAACAAGTAATATCCAAGGATACAGCCGGTAAGCAGCTCCGCACACCCTCTGCATCAACAATAAACTGTTGATAGTGATTAGACTAGATGGCGCCGGGTTGTAATATGCCCTGGGAAAGCATTAATCTTGTGGGTTCCTGCTCTTTTCCTAAAGAGGTCATGCGACTAAAGTACAGGATGCTCACTCTCAAGCAGGTCGTGTCTCAGATCAGGTCCGAGGTCTGGTTTGTCACAATCTATCTAAAAGACGCATACTTCCATGTCTCCATCCTTCCCACTTACAGGAAGTTCCTGAGGTTCGCTTTTGGGGGCCAAGCATGCCAATATCGGGTTCTTTCCTTCGGCCTTGCACTCTCACCCCGTACTTTCACAAAGTGCGTGGATGCAGTTCTGGCTCCGCTGTGACTCCAGGGCATCCCCATACTGAATTATATCAACAATTGGTTGATTTTAGCTAAATCAGAGCAGATGGTGGTTCAACATCGAGATGCCGTTTTCTCCCATTTGAGAGAGCTGGGGTTCAGACTAAACGCGATACGTGATATCTCTTGGCCTGCTGTACATGTGACCCCTACAGTGGTGGCTCAAGGACAAGGGGTTCTCCCCAAGGGGAAACCCACTTCGCAAGGTCTCGCGGCAATGTCTACATGCCTTGGACATGTGGAGAAAACCTTGGTTCTTGTCTCAGGGCCTGGTGCTGGGAGCTCCTTGTCGCCGCGTAACACTAGTGACGGACGCGTCCCTCACCAGCTGGGGTGCGGTCATGAGTGGCCAACCTGCCCGCGGTCTGTGGAGTGGTCACCATCTCATGTGGCACATCAACTGCCTGGAGATGCTGGCCGTGTTTCGAGCTCTAAAACACTTCCTCCCGGACCTAAGAGGCTGCCATGTGTTGGTGCGCACCGACAACACAGCGGTGGTCTCTTACATCAACCACCAAGGAGGTCTGCGTTCATGCCCCCTTTACAGGCAGGCACACCAGATCCTTGTGTAGGCCCAGGACAGACTCCTCTCACTGAGAGCAGTTCATATTCCTGGGCATCTCAATATGGGAGCAGACATCCTGTCGAGGCAGGGGCCGAGGCCCGGGGAATGCTGGTTTCACACAGAGGTGGTGAAGCAGATTTGGAGAGTTTTTGGCCAGGCTTAGGTTGATCTGTTTGTGACTCAAGAGACATCGCACTATTCCCTTTGGTACTCTCCACTGGGGCTGGATGCCATTGTACAGACGTGGCCGAGGCTTTGTCTGTACACTTTTCCCTTGATCGCTCTGCTCCCAGGAGTTCTGGAGAGAATGCGCCGGGACGGGGTCCGTCTGCTGCTAGTAGCTCCTCTCTGGCCTGGCCGAGTTTGGTTCTCGGGCCTAATTTCCCTCCTCCACGGCTCTCCATGGGAGATTCCTGTCAGGAAGGATCTCCTCTCACAAGCGGAGGCCACTATAGTCCACTCCTGCCCGAAGCTATGAAAGTGATGGGTGTGGCCTCTGAGAGGGCACAACTCGTAGCTTCCAGTCTCTCAACCGAGGTTATTGAGACCAACCTCCAATCCAGAGCTCCCTCCATGAGGAAACTGCACACCTTGAAGTGGAAACTTTTTACTTCTTAGTGCGGAGACTTCCAGCTTGACTCAGTTAACTGCCGGTTGATACAATGCTGGAGTTATTGCAGACATGTTTCTCCACAGGGTTGACCAACTTCACCCTGAAGGTCTACGTGGCGGCCATCGCGGCCTACCATGCCCCTCTTAGTGGTCAGTCAGTGGGAAGACACCCCCTAGTTACACGTTTCCTCTGCGGTGCGGTAAGGCTGAGGCCTCCTGTACGTTCTCGTGTCCCTATGTGGGACCTGGCTGTGATGTTAGAGGCTCTCTGTAATCCTCCATTCGAGCCAATTGAGGAGATTTCTGATCACCACCTCACTATAAAAACTGCTTTTCTGCTGGCGATATTTTCTCTTAAGAGAGTTGGGGACCTGCTGCCCCTCTCTGTGGCCCCTTCCTATATAGATTTTGTGCCTGGTCTGGCCAAAGCATTTCTCTACCCTTGAGTGGGTTATGTCCCTAAGGTCCCCTCTTCTACACCACTGCCTGTCATAATCCAGGCCTTCAGTCCTCCTTCCTTCAGGGAGCCAGACCAGAAGAAGCTTACTTGTATGTGTCCAGTGCGAGCTGCCCTGTGGAGAAGGGCAGACCAGTTGTTCGTTTGCTATGGTCCCCCTAAGAGAGGTCTTCCCACTACAAAACAGAACCCTCAGTCGGTGGATAGTAGATGCCATCTCTATAGCCTATGGGTCCTCTGATCTTCCCTCACCCTTGGGGGTCAAGGCTCACTCCACTAGATGTGTGGCGGCTTCGAAGGTCTTCTTAGCGGGTGTCTCTATGCAGGACCTCTACAGTGCTGTGGGTTGGTCCACGCCCTTAACCTTTGTCAGGTTCTATGGTCTAGATATGCGAGCCACTCCAGGCTCTTTTGTTTTTTCACCCTAGCTGTGCAGGTTCCCACACTAGCCAGAGATTTGAAAGTCTGGCGGAGTGGGCATTCTCGTTCCCAAAGCGTTCTCCAATGCAGCCCGAGTTCCTGAAGAGGAACATCTCCGGTTACGTTTGTAACCATGGTTCCTCGAAGGAACGAGACACTGCGTCGCAGTGCCACACTTCCGGCATCTCTGCTGGTGCTTGCTTCATTTCTAGAGGCTAATGCCGACTTGCTGCACGTGCTTTTAAGCTTCCTGGTCTCTGACGTCACCCACCTATGACGTCTCGCCCATCCATTGGGCTGATTACAGATGTGATTCAGAGGCAGTCACGCTGGAGGCGTTTCCAAAGCATTCTCAGATGCAGCGTCTCGTTCCTTAGAGGAATCATGGTTACATGCGTAACCTGAGACGTTTTCGTGCATTTAGTATAAATTCTCCTTAACAATTTTTATACTGTCAAACTGAGAATTTAAAAACAATCTTGACCTACAAACATGTAGCTCTTAATATAAACTAGCCTATATAATTTGATAGTTGATATTTATAAAAAACATGTCTTCTTAAAGGGATAGTTTGACTTTAATTGTATGAACATGTTTTCATATTGCCAATCAGAGTTTCACATTCACAATGGTGTTTATGAAATAACACTAAATACAAGAGCACAGAGCTGGTCCTGAATTTATCTTCTGTTATTCACTCTGGCTTAGCAAAATACTCAACACCAAGTCATGGTTTTAAGTCACATCAGTGAATCTGGGAATGTGACCAAGTCTTATCAGTTGGCCAGCTTTCCTTGCAGTGCAATGAAAAAGAAAAAAAAATCTGTCGCATCGATGCACGAAAATGTTTTTGTTAGTTTGAATCAATGCATTAACTGCCGTTAATTCACATGAAAATGTGTATTGTGTCAAATCTTCACACCAAACATCTATTTTTAAATTATGAATAGCCTGCAGCTTGAAAAGTAACAATTCAAAGTAGCTCAGCCAAAGTGTGGCTTTCCCAATCATCTGGCACAACTCACACCCAAAACAGGAAGTCACCTACATGTAAGCCAAGCTTCAGTAATTACCTCCACAGTTCACCACAGGGGTCTTGTATCTGCTACCTCTTGACTATTTCTGGAGTGGCAGCCATGCATGATTGATGGTTTATAAAACCTTTTTTTTTTTCCAGTTCTGACATTTTGGTAAAACAAGCAGGGTCTGAACTTTCCATCTAGTGCCACCTGCCTGCTGTCCCCACCCTACCTCAAAGTCTGTCCTTGAGCCCCGGTGTCACGCTTTGATCAGAGCTCTTTAGAAAAAGGGCAGGAACCCACAAGATTAATGCTTTCCCAGGGCATATTACAACCCGGCGCCAGCTAGTCTAATCACTATCAACAACTTATTGTTGATGCAGAGGGTGTGCGGAGCTGCTTACCAACACGACTGCCACAAATGTCATATTTGCAGCGCTCCCCACAGGGCACTTAGCAGCACAGCTCATTGCATTAATGTTCAAGAGTCTGATGAAAGAAGGATGAAAGCAGATAGGAAGAAAAGTTCTATTGCTCCACCTCATTGTGAATCGCTCCTCTGTAATTGAAGTCGTGCGACATGTACATAATGCCCGAAATTATGCGAGTGATGAAACCATGGAGGTTTTCAGACACATGTACTTAAGATTCTCTTCCTAGTAATTAAGTAATTACACTCTTTGTTCTTTGTTTATAAAGCTAATAACTGATTTACATAGAAATTATAATAATTTACGGGTACCAAACGAAAGACTTAACACTGATTCTTGAGTGCTGTGATTTACTATTACTTATAATATTGCTAATAAAAGTATCTGATGAATCTACAGAATTTACTTTAAACTCAGAAAAGGACAAGCAGGATTCAGTAGTAGAAGAGGGTGCCCAGACCAGATCTTTGCTCTGAAAAACATCATCGAACAATGCATCGAGTGAAACAACCCTCTGCACATCAGCTTTATAGACTTTTAATAAAAGCCTTTGACAGTGTGCAATGCAAAACACCATGGAAAATCATGCTATCTTATGGAGTTCCACCAATCAACATGGAGACATACACTCACTGGCCACTTTATTAGGTACACCTTGCTAGTACCAGGTTGGACCCCATTTTGCCTTCAGAACTGCCTTAATTCTTTGTGGCATAGATTCAACAAGGTGTGGGAAACATTCCTCAGAGATTTTCGTCCATATTGACGTGATAGCATCACGCAGTTGCTGCAGATTTGTCGGCTGCACATCCATGATGCGAATCTCTAATTCCACCACATCCCAAAGCTGCTCTATTGGATTGAGATCTGGTTACTGTGGAGGCCATTTGAGTAAAGTGAACTCATTGTCATGTTCAAGAAACCAGTCTGAGATGATTTGAGCTTTGTGACATGGTGCATTATCCTGCCGGAAGTAGCCATCAGAAGATCAGCAACAATACTCGGATAGGCTGTGGCGTTTAAACAATGCTCAATTGCTACTAAGGCATCCAAAGTGTGCCAAGAAAATATTCCCCACACCATTACACAACCACCACCAGCCTGAACTGTTGAGACAAGGCAGGGTGGATCCATGCTTTCATGTTCTTTACGCCAAATTCTGACCCTACCATCTGAATGTCGCAGCAGAAATCGAGAGTCATCAGACCAGGCAACGTTTTTCCAATGTTCTATAGTCCAATTTTGGTGAGCCTGTGTGAACTGTTAATTTTGACAGCAAATTTTGATTTAGTTTTAGTCATAGTGTTTTGACTATAGTATTTTCTGTCAGACTGAGAACCACCCTGAGTGCTCTAATTGACTTCCATTCAAAGCTCTTTTTTTTTTTTTTTTTTTTTTTAACTGCAGGCACTGCAATGCAATCTCAATGAGTTCCAGGAGGGCTCGCCCTAACGTGCTTCCGTCATCATGCGTAACCTTAACTTGTGCAAGGATTAGTGAGAACAGTGGCATCCAATAAACTATTTTGAATTTTAACAACAAGAAAAAAAAAAAAAAAAAGTTGCTTTAATATCTTTATCAAATGTGAAAAACGAAAAGAAAAAAAAATAAGAAAGAAAGACGGGGCAGCTAAGCCAAATCAAATTCAGTTGTCAACCGAACTAGATCGATATCATGGCGAACGTTACCTCAGCCCAGATGAAGTGAGTAATGTAAGTAAGCAGTGTAATGTAAGGGAGCAATGTAATATAATGTGATATAAGTGAGTAATATGATTTAAATGAGCAGTGTAATACAAATGAGCTGTGTAATAATATAAGTAATGTTGTAAATGATCAGTGTGTTTTATGTGAGTTGTTTGTGTAATGGTTTATGTGACTTCAATTATATTTTATTAAATTGATTTTGAAGTAAAATGTTTTTTTTGGAAAACCACATCCTGGCTTCAGTCTTCATTTGCTGCTGAATTGTGTTAATACGCATATAGAAACACAAGGAGAGCAAGAGATTGATTGTTAGAGTCAGTTTATTTTTAATTGATACTATAATAGTTCAGTTTTCTTTGCATCTTGTAACTAGCCATTAATTTATCAACTGAATGGGTTACCTATCCTCATTAATCATCCAAACATGAGAGAATTGGCAGGAGCCGCCACTGGGTTTGATATTAAGGTTTTATCATGATAGACAACGATTTAACTGTGGTGACACACAACATGCCTTTATGTACAAATTAAATAAAACCACTTCTTATAAGATCAAGAACATGGTATTCTTTTTAATGAAATACCAGTGGTTATATAGGCTAATTATGCATTCTTTATAACAACTTGTTTACCATATTGTTCATTCTTTCAAGCAGACATATTTATTTCTATAAATAAATTTAGATTAATCTTTAAGACTACTAAAGTTTTTCAGTCAAGAGCTGTGCGTGATTTTCTGTCTTTCTTTTTTAGCTTGATTAACCTCAATGGCGCGGACAATAGCAACTACATTAGGCTGCTATCCCTTTAAAACCGAATGCACAGCTGCAATGGATGCAATATACTGATAGCCTACACGTTCTCCCTGCTGTTTACGTTCACTTAAGATGTAATCAACTGTGTTTACGTAAATACTCGTCAAAACGGACAATTCAAATCATTTTGTGTGCAATTCTCCGTTCATGCGACGCAAAAGAGTACTTGCACGCTGTGAGACATGCTCTCTGTCGGTGTATGCTTCAGTGTCTGCGCTCAGAAAACCAGACCGAATCGAGTTCTCTCTTGCGTCATCAGATTTATCCATACCTTAATATCCATAGCCATGTTCTTCTCTTACTCCCACATATTGACATTTTTTTACGTTTTATGCGACGTGCAGCAAGTGTATGTTAGCTTTGTCCCGCCGGTTCATATGTAGGCTACACATCTAACCCCCGAACTATGCAGCAGATTCGTTCTGAATAAATCTCTTCCCAAATCGTCCCTCCCTAACATTTTTATCTCGTTTTTATTCGTTGATGAAAATGTCAATAGATTTACATCATGTCTCGTTGTCGTTAGTGGAAAAAAAAAACGTTGTTGACGAAAATTATGACTAAAATTATTCGTCAACGAAATTAACACTTCTCCGTTTCCTGTTCTTAGCTGACAGGAGCGGCACCCGGTGTGGTCTTCTGGTGCTGTAGCCCATCTGCATCTGGATTTGACGTGTTGCGCGTTCAGAGATGGTATTCTGCATACCTTGGTTGTAACGAGTGGTTATTTGAGTTACTATTGCCTTTCTATCATCTCTAACCAGTCTGCCCATTCTCCTTTGACCTCCGACATCAACAAGCCATTTTCGTCCACACAACTGCCGCTCACCGGATATTTTCTCTTTTTTGACCCATTCTCTGTAAACCCTAGAGATGGTTGTGCGTGAAAATCCCAGTAGATCAGCGGCTTTTGAAATACTCAGACCAGCCCATCTGGCACCAGCAACCATTCCATGTTCAAAGTCACTTAAATCCCCTTTCTTTCCCATTCTGATACTTCAGAAAGTCGTCTTCACCACGTCTAGATGCCTAAATGCAATGAGTTGCTGCCATGTGATTGGCAGATTAGCAATTTGTGTTACCAAGCAATTGAATAGGTTTACCTAATAAAGTGGCCGGTGATGGCAGAACTAAAAGAAATGAGCCTTAAATTAGGTGTGGCACTGTATGCTGTAAATGATCGAGCCAAGTGGAAACAAATCATTGATGCCTTATGTCTCACTAGGGATGAAGAGGAGTAAGTATTGAATCGCCACCAAAGTCAAACAATGTTGAAAAAATAAACTGATTTTGCATATCACTTAGAGTTAAATGTGGTGTGCCCAATAATAATGATAACTGTATTAAATAAATAAAAAATAAAATATCTAATTCCTGTGGCTGAAATATGAATCACTGGTACAGAATGCTTAAGTGAATGGTATTTTTAAAACATTTGTATTGGTTTTATGCGTTTTACAGGAAAAATAAATCTTCATTAACTACATTTAAGAAGGCAACTGTGAAATTATAGAACAAAAATATGAGATCATTATTTACAAAAACTCAAAAGAAATGCAAATATTTAGTTTCTAAACACTTTAATTAATGAGAACTTGTAAAAAAAATTAAGCATGTTAAGAAAATGAATTAATTTTAATATAAATTCACTAAAATCACTAAATTTAAAATTTTCATATGCATTTATGTGTACAAAACATTCTTAATGTTAGAATAATTACAATATATATTATTAATTTTGGATTTTAAAATTGGCCTGTCGAAAATTCTTATACATCACTGATCCTGATAACAATGTAGTATTATTAGGAGGAATCATTTTCCAGATGATACGCACAGGCTGGATAACATTGAGAAGCGAGTAAGAGAGGGTAGAATTATTTCCTGAGTGCTTCTCTGCCTCATCCCCCTGCCCTTGTTTAAGGTTACTGCTGCTAATTTGCACCTGCGCAGGAGTTATAAACCAATTACATGGCTGAGTGCTGTGGGAAGCCAGAAAGTGCTAACCTTTGAGCAAGGGTCAATACTGTGTCTATTTACTTGCTATAGGGTATATTAGACTTAGAGATATTAGGCTAGCTTTGGAAGAGTATACAATTACTCCTTGATAAAGTTTTATTCTCCGTTCAGACAAAGCAAAGAATGACCAAAAGGGTTACAAATGTAAATGATCTTTATTGTGCTATTTTTTTTGTTCCAACAATTTCAGCTCTTACACAGCACATAAGTCATTTATTTCCACTGAGACCTTCTCCTAGCTGAATATTTATTATTAGCAGGAACTATTTCCTGTAGATATAAGGCATGTGCCTACAATGAGTTACACCACCCTGATTTTCTCATAATCCTATTTTCAGTTATCAAAAACAGATCCTGCTATTTATTGCAATTACTATATCACCCCCCCCCCCCCATAAAATAAATAAATAATAATAATAAAAAATAAAAACAACTGTTTGTCTTGGGTGTATACTGATATAATTTCTATGAATACACTATGAAAAATCTGCAATTTAATTGATTTGTCAAATTCTAAAATGTATAAAAATCGCTTTATCAGAATTGTATATTTCCATAATTTATTTTAAAGAAATTAATATTTTTATTCTGCAAGAACACATAACATTGATCAAAGGTGGCAGCAAAGACATTTATAATGTTACAAATAGTTTCAGTTTTATTAAATTCTTTTTTTTCTATCTCTAAATAAATAAATAAATGATTTCTTGTATTAATAAATATTTCTTTAGTACCAAATTGGCATAATAAAATGACTTCTGAAAGATCATGTGACACTTAAGACTAGAGTAATGATGCTAAAAAATAGCTTTTTCATCACAGAAATAAATTACATTTTACTATACATTAAAATACAAAGCAGTTATTTTGAATTGCAAAAAAATTTCTCAGTATTACTGTATTTTTAATCAAATAAATGCATCACTGGTGAGCTAAACATACTTCTTTTAAAAACATTTAAAAATCTTACCAGCCCCAAACCTCCAGAAGCATTTTAACACTTAAGCCACACTTACACTAATGTATACATTTCATTGCATTATGCAACAGAATAACAAATTAATGCTAGACTTTTTCTCCTAACTAACTTTACTTTTCTTTTTCCGTTTAGTAGACATAAATGTAAAATTAATAAACTATTTTTGACTTACCTTTTGTCTTAATTTTAAACACTGTATCTCCTGTGATGTTTTATATGGAGTAAAATATCAGGTAAGTGTAAGAATGTCCTGCCAGCGGCCATTAAAAGGAGAAAAGCGTATTACTTTTTACCGTCATTTTGTACACATCAACCCTTAAATTATCCCCAGACAGCATTTAATGTCAGATATCCAAGTCAAACTCATAAAACCATGTTCTAACATGTTTTAAAAGTTAAAGGCCCATGTAACAGCTTTCCACAAGGAGTTGTCAAGCCTGAGTAGAGAGCTTTAACCCCTTTTATTTGCCAAAGAGCAACACACCAGAAAGAGCAAAAGATCGCGGAAGAGTGATAAACAGTTAGTGCAAACGCAGCACAAGTAACATGCCATATTTGGCAGAGCTAGGGTTTGATGCGAGGCCTACAAGGGCAATGACTGAAAGAAAAGCTGAGCAAGAGAGCAGCCAAGGATGAGAGGCCTGTATTCGGAGGAGCTAGGGTTTGATGCGAGGCCTACAAGGGCAATGACTGTTATAAAATACGATAATCTCCAACTGTGATGGAGTGAATTAAATTTAGATTAGACCTCATGCTTGACCTAGTCACTTTCAAGCCATAAAAAGAGATTTTGGTGACCCAATAAGGGAGAGAGAGAGAGAAGGAGAGAGTGAGAGAGAGAGCTGATGTGGACAGCAGAGAAAGACAGAAAAAGAGACAGATACCTTCTTCCAACACAATCGCCCCAAAAACAGGCCTCTTGCCAGGGATTTACATCAAGCCAGGATGTAAGACACACGCTGTAATCGTGGCCAAGAAGCTAAGGCCTTACAGAGTGAATTCCATTTTGTGTGCCTAAACTGTGTATCACCAACTGAGTCTTTCCGTTTCTTTTCTCAGTAATCATGTGACACAAATGACTGCAGCACTAAAGACCCCGCTGTCAAGCTCTTGAAGTTTGCGAATGACACTACAGTCATCGGCCTCATCCAGGATGGTGACGAGTCTGCTTATAAACAAGAAGTTGAACAGCTGGCTGTCTGGTGCAGTCTTAACAACCTGGAGCTCAACGCACTCAAAACAGTGGAGATGGACTTCAGGAGAAACCCCCCTGTGCTCCCCCCACTCACCGTCATGAACAGCATAATTATATTTTGTATTTATTGTTTATTCTCTTTATTATTAGGGTTTTATTTCACTTTATTACCTTAAATTATACGTATGTCTATACGTATGTCTGCACATGTCCATACTTTCTATACTGGAAGCTCCTGACAAATTCACCTAGACAAATTCCTTGTGTGTACAAACATACTGTATACTTGGCAATAAAGGTCAATATTAAGAATTCATCGGGCCACAATAATGCATGTTACACTTTACTAATGGTGTTGATAACTGCACAAATAACTCATCTGGAGTAGAGAAAAACCTGATGGCAAGTTTCATATATTGCCTTAGGCTGGGCTTCCTGATAATGTTTCAGATCACTCTTTAAAATAACAGCTTAATTGCATTGCACATTATTTTACATCACAGGAATGCTGATTGCTTGTTATTATGTAGGACTTAAATGCACAGTTACAGGAGGTGTAAGGCCCACACACACACACACATATATATATTTTTTTTCTTTCAGTTTTTGCTAAAGTTTATATGTATTGCAAAGCCAGTGTACTTTATATCTAAGAATATATATATATATATATATATATATATATTACATACACTATATATATATATATATATATATATATATATACTGTAAATATATATATATACAGTACAGACCAAAAGTTTGGAAATATTACTATTTTTAATGTTTTTGGAAGAAGTTTCTTCTGCTCATCAAGCCTGCATTCATTTGATCAAAAATACAGAAAAAAAAATGTAATATTGTGATATATTATTACATTTTAAAATAATTGTTTTTAAATTTATTATACTTTAAATTATCATTTATTTCTGTGATGCAAAGCTGAATTTTTAGGATCATTATCACACGATCCTTTAGAAATCATTCTAATATGATGATTCATTATCAAAGTTGGAAACAGTTCTGCTGCTTAATATTTTTTCAGAACATGTGATACTTTTTTAGGATACTTTGATGAATAAAAGTATAAAAAAAAAAAAAAAGAAGCTATGTTTTTAAAATATAAATATTTTGTAATAACAATATACACTACTGGTCAGTAATTTGGGGTCAGTAAATTTTTTTTTTCTTTCTTTTTTTTTAAATCAATACTTTTATTCAGCAAGGATGTGTTAAATTGATAAAAAGGGATAGTAAAGAAAATATATTATTAGAATATATATTATTAGAATTTTTTTTTTATTTTGAATAAATGCAGTTCTTTTTAACCTTTTATTCATCAAATATATTAGACAGCAGAACTGTTTTTCCAAAACACTCATAATAAATCAGAATATTAGAATGATTTCTAAATGATCATGTGATAGACTGGATGTTACATGTGACACTGAAGGCTGGCGTAATGATGCTGAAAATTCAGCTTTGCATCACAGGAATAATATATTTTTTTTTTTAAGTATATTCACATAGAAAACTATTATTTTAAGTTGTAATAATATTTCACAATATTACTGTTTTTTTTCTGTATTTTTGATCAAATAAATGCAGGCTTGATGAGCAGAAGAGACTTCTTTCAAAAACATTAAAAATAGTAATGTTTCCAAAATTTTTGGTCTGTACTGTATATATATATATATATTTTTTTTTTTATATATTTATTTATGTATTGATATATTTACCACACACACACACACACACACACACACACACACACACACACACACACACACACACACACACACACACACACAAATGTTAATTTTATTAAATTACAATGTCTTGGAAAAGTTCATTTATTTCAGTAATTCAACTCAAATTGTGAAACTCGTGTATTAAATAAATTCAACGCACACAGACTGAAGTAGTTTGAGTCTTTGGTTCTTTAACTGTGATGATTTTGGCTCACATTTAACAAAAACCCACCATTTCACTACCTCAACAAATTAGAATACTTAAGACCAATAAAAAAAAAAAATAATAAATAAATAAATAAATAATAAAAAATAAAAAAATAAATAAAAACATTTTTAGTGAATTGTTGGCCTTCTGGAAAGTATGTTCATTTACTGTACATGTACTCAATACTTGGTAGGGGCTCCTTTTGCTTTAATTACTGCCTCAATTCGGCGTGGCATGGAGGTGATCAGTTTGTGGCACTGCTGAGGTGGTATGGAGGCCCAGGTTTCTTTGACAGTGGCCTTCAGCTCATCTGCATTCTTTGGTCTCTTGTTTCTCATTTTCCTCTTGACAATACACCATAGATTCTCTCTGGGGTTCAGGTCTGGTGGGTTTGCTGGCCAGTCAAGCACACAAACACCATGGTCCATTTAACCAACTTTTGGTGCTTTTGGCAGTGTGGGCAGGTGCCAAATCCTGCTGGAAAATGAAATCAGCATCTTCAAAAAGCTGTTCAGCAGAAGAAAGCATGAAGTGCTCCAAAATGTCTTGGTAAACGGGTGCAGTGACTTTGGTCAAAAAAAACACAATGGACCAACACCAGCAGATGACACTGCACCCCAAATCATCACAGACTGTGGAAACTTAACAATGGACTCAAGCAACTTCTATGAGTTTCTCCACCCTTCCTCCAGACTCTAGGACCTTGGTTTCCAAGTGAAATACAAAACTTGCTCTCATCTGAAAAGAGGACTTTGGACCACTGGGCAACAGTCCAGTTCTTCTTCTCCTTAGTGCAGGTAAGACGCCTCTGATGTTGTCTGTGGTTCAGGATGGGCTTAACAAGAGGAATATGACAACTGTAGCCAAATTCCTTGACACGTATGTGTGTGGTGGCTCTTGATGCCTTGACCCCAGCCTCAGAGCATTTCTTGTGAAGTTCACTCAAATTCTTTAATTGATTTTGCTTGACAATCCTCATAAGGCTCATAAGTTCTCTCGGTTGGTTTTGCATCTTTTTCTTCCACATTTTTTCCTTCCACTCAACTTTCTATTAACATGCTTGGATACAGCACTCTGTGAACAGCCAGCTTCTTTGGCAATGAATATTTGTGGCTTACCCTCCTTGTGAAGGTGTCAATGATTGTCTTCTGGACAACTGTCAGATCAGCAGTTTTCCCCATGATTGTGTAGCATAGTGAACCAAACTGAGAGACTATTTTGAAGGCTCAGGAATCCTTTGCAGGTGTTTTAAGTTGATTAGCTGATTGGCATGTCACCATATTCTAATTTGATGAGATAGTGAATTGGTGGGTTTTTGTTAAATGTGAGCCAAAATCATCACAATAAAAAGAAGTCTGTGTGCACTGAATTTATTTAATACACGAGTTTCACAATTTGAGTTGAGTTACTGAAATAAATGAACTTTTCCACAACATTCTAACTTATTGAGATGCACCTGTATATATATATATATATATATATATATATATATATATATATATATATATATATATATATATATATATATCATATATATATATATACATACACACCATATATATTCTTAGATATAAAGTACACTGGCTTTGCAATAATCATTTTTATAATGTCAACATTTTTTTGTATTTTCCCCTCTGCATGAAGAGGCATATCGTGCATTACATTACATTACTTAATTTTGCCTATAGTCATCTTTGCACACCAAATGTGCCACAGACACTGCATCTGAAGCGCAATAAAACCACAAAAATATGCAAGTAATTTACACTTACACAATTTACACTATAGTCTTGAATAATGTTTTAATATCAAAGACTTCAGACTTGACTTGGACCTCAGAGGCTTAATGTTAATGTTTTGAGAAATGAAGTAAAACTTACATGCTACTAAAGAACTTTGAGAAGCCCAGCAATTGAAATTTGATCTTAACAACTGACAAGGAAAAGGTAATTTTTTTTCTCTAAAGGTTCTCAGTACCAGAGAGCTAAATGGTTTTTATTTATTTATTTATTATTATTATGAAAATTTATGCACCAGGCAGCTTGAAATAGACCTTGTGTTTGACGTGCTACCCTTAATTTAAGGACATATTCAGATGTAATACAACAGGCGATGTGACCCTCAACCCAACCTGCACAGCATTTAAAAGGCAGCATATCAGAAGAGGAGGTGATGCATAATGTGCGTAAATAGCCAGTGGGTTAGATAAGCAGTCGTCTTTTCAGAGAGGAAAATGGTTACAAACAAATTGAAATAAAAAATAAAAAGCACGACACAATGCCAAAAGAGGTTTGTATCTGACCTCTTTTGCAAGCTCTTAGAGCACAACAAATAGCATTGTCACATATTTAGGTGTGAAACCCTGAATGCTAAAGTAGGCAACGCACAGGTGTTAGGTTAAGATAAGCCCTGTCCTTTCCCTGCATTTTAAGGTATCCTTCTCAAAATATGAAAGGAGACACATTTCCCCACGCAGAGACTGCCAATCATCCCGGTTCCCCCGTGCGGACAGAAAGTTTGCGTGGGGCTGACGTTTCAAAGCTACTATTGCTCAAGACTTAAATAAAGAATAAAGATACCTGACAGCCGGCAGATTCGAGTCAGAGGTCACTTGTGATTCCTCAAGGACCTGCCATTTTCACTCCTGCATGTTTAAAGGATGTGATTTTTACGCGGCTCGCTGGAATACTCAATTCTGGTCAATCGCCACATTCAGTGGACAGATATTGCACAGTCACCCATGGCAACATGCATCCAAGTAACCAGCACCACATTCACACAGCTGCCGTTCATGGTAAACTTATGGCATGCAATTTTTCTAGTAGTGTCACCTAGCCAAACTACAAAAATAAAGCTAGTTTTCAAACAACCTTTGCAAGTGGCCCTTTTGTTGTCACAACTCCCTCAACTCCAACAGCACAAACAGCTCTCACAGGTCTATAAAAGTGAAGGCATGTCTCAAGTAGGCTACCTTCAATAAAAGGACCAACACATTAGGAATACTTTTAATTTTATGGTTTAGAATAACTGTCAAGAAACTCCGCAAAAGATGGGAGGGGGTTCAGAGTTTAGTGGTGCCTGGGGCAAGGTCAGGAGGGAGTAATACAATTTCCAATACAATTTTCATTATAACCAGTAAAACCATTGCAAATTATGTGATGCTTTCTATTTTCTCTTTTTCAACAAAGGATTGAAATAAATGTATTATTGTATGAATTAAATACTTGAAATCTACATAAAAAGAGCAGAATGCAAAATGTATATGACAATGATAAACATAAACCTAGAATCTAGAAACCTGAAACAACATAATTATTTAATTTGAGTATTCAAATGTCTTTGTGTGAGTGTGTGTGTTGTTAATCAGACTAATCACCTTATAGACTACTTCATTTACTTTATTTTCTAACTCAATAGCTCTCAAATGTAACCCGTTGTAGAAATGCTGCTGTTTCATTATGAATGAATGGAATATTCATCTCAGACAATGCAGAGTAATAAATAGCAGTGAATGCTCGGACCTGGGATTTAACTATAGTGCTATTAGGCTACATGCTGTACATAGTGAGAGAGGCAGGCAAAAGTAACCTGATGTAACTGTTTGCTTTTTTCCTTTTAGCTTCTCCCAACCACCTTTATCTTCATGTCTTTTGCTTGCCATCACAAGTCCACACTCATTTGCGTTAGTTTTGGGCTCTTTTCAGGGTTGCCAGGTTTTTTACAAAAATAACCCGTCCAATGGGTACTCAAAACTAGCCCAATCGCTTTCGAGGGGGTCCCCCATTAAAAATAGCTTCCGGGGACAAAATACACGTGTTTTGGCGGGGTTACCCCGGTAAAATTAGCATTTTCAGGGGCTAAATATCACGTTATTGAGGTCAACCCACGGACATGAAAAACAACCCCCGGCAACAGTGTTAAAGTAACCCAATTCTTGGCAACACTGTTTCTTATAAGCAAAAATAGATTGCATCAGCGCCCCCTTTTGTCGGCCGTCAACGTCACTTATTCTGGCTTTTTTTCTTTGCTGGTGAACCATCCAGGTAAATGGCCATCTGAATTTCTCCAGAACATCCAGATGGCCAGTCCACCCCTGCAGGTAGCACGCAGGGTAGACATTTGAGACTGAACACAGGACTCAGGAAAACACAGAGCTTAAATACAGGAACTAAATGGGAAAGACCTGGAACTTAACGAGGGAATTAACAAGACACAGCTGAATCAAATAGAACTCAATGGGAACAGGAAGAGGAAGAACCAAATAAGGGAATAATCAAACATGATTAACACAAGGGAGAAACTGGGTCATGGAGAACGTGGGGGAGGAAGACAAACACAAAACAGTCCATGGGTGTGACATTACTCCCCCCTCCTGGAAGGCACATCCTGTGGGGGCGGGCACACTGGAGGCCTCTAGGGACAGGCTTAAATGGGATGGATGGCCTCCAGAGAGCTACCCGTTTCGGGACCCATGGCAGACCCGGCTGTTCAGGGAGCCATGGCGGAGCAGGCAGTTCAGGAGACCATGGCCGAGCAGACAGTTCAGGGGGCCATGGCAGAGCAGGCAGCTCAGGAAGCCATGGCGGAGCAGGAAGACTAGGGAGCCATGGCAGAGCAGGCAGCTCGGGGAGCCATGGCAGAGCAGGGAGACTAGGGAGCCATGATGGAGCAGGGAACTTGGGGGGCCATGACAGATCAGGCAGTTCGGGGAGCCATGGCAGGACAGACATTTCAGGGGGCCTCCAGGACTCAGGGAAACACAGGGCTTAAATACATGAACTAAATGGCGAACACCTGGAACAAAATGATAGGAATTAACAAGACACAGCTGAATCAAATAGAACTCAGTGGGAACAGGAAGAGGAAGAACCAAATAAGGGCATAATCAAACATGATTATGGGGAGAAACTGGGTCATGGAGCACATGGGGGAGGAAAACAAACACAAAACAGTCCATGGGTGTGACAGTTTCAACAGTAATAATTTCAACTCAAATAATTACACGGCTCTATGGAATACTTGATTCTGATTGGTCAGTCGCGACGTCCTGAAGTATGTTATCCCTGAATAACAATCGGTAAAAGCTAATGACACAGGCTCATCCGGGTAACAGCAGTCAGCGCTATACTCTTGCTTGAACAATTTTTTTCTTGGTGGAAACTTTGCGCTTGTTAGGCTAATAAAACATTAAAACTTGATTAAAAATGGTGTACAATTATTTATGGCATCCTGGTATCACAGACTCACTCTCGTTTCATACAAACGCAACTGCTGCCATTTTGGTACGATTGTTTTATACGCGGTAATGGATTATATGAGAACTAACAAACTGGTAAGGTTTTAAAAATGTTCGTCTTAATTTTTTTAATTGCCTTTATTTTTGTGGTGAAATGTTGTGTAATAAATGGTTTGACTGCGCCATTTCCCTTAAATGTCCGTCTTGTTTGAATTTGCCGCTTGATCGCAACTGCTGTCTTCACAGAAGCTTTACGTTCAAATATTTAAACTCAGATCAATATTTTGCGTCTAATTATTTACTTATGTGGCAAGTAGCTGTGTAATAACCGAGTAATAAGCCCTTCAGGCTTATACAATTCCCCTCCACTTCGCATCGGAGTGCTGATCACCCTGTCAGGGTTTCTTCTGAGATAACAACCGGCTGGATGTGCATTATTCCTTACATATGTATATTTATTTGCTGTCATTATTATTATTATTATTATTATTATTATTATTATTATTATTATTATTATTATTTGGTGAGTAGCCATGAAATGCTTTTTTTTGTGCAACAGATATTTTGTAATTCATGGTAAATGATTAGAGGTTTTGGTCAGTCAGTTTAACTCACGCATCAAAAGGCATCAGTCACCAAGACTAGGGAGCACTGACAAACTGGCTGCGGTTTTAGGGGCCATCTACAAATTCCACAGCTGGCATGTGAAAATGGTGCTGAAAATCAATGTCATCCTTAATTATGGGCTGATGCCTATTCTCCGTGCCAGACAATACAATCAGCTGGCTTTTACTGAAACGTACAAGGCACACTAAGAAAATAACAGCTGACAGCTCACGAATCATCAGATGACAGTAAACCGTTGAGTTCAATAAGTTACTTTAAATAAAACATGCAAGCAGGAGCTGAACAATTTAGCATGGGCTGGTTGCCTTCAATATCTACATGACATCCATGTCATGTTAAGTGATCAATTATTGAGCAAGAAAAGAGCTCATGGAGGAATAGAACATTTGGTTAGATATTAAAATTGTTAAGAAAATTAAAACAACTGTTTTAAAAGGACTCTTTTATTCTTGAGCAAGAATATACTCCACTAATAAATATAAAATGATTGAAGATATTTTGTACAACAAACATACAGTAAATAGGCACAGCATGGTTATTATAGTTTACTAAAACTAACTTTAACTAAAATTAAAATGAAAAGAAAAAATAAAACATTCAAAATAGTAATACAAATTATATGGACAAGTCCCTATTTTCTTCCTTAAACCACCAGATCCAGCGCCCACTCTCTGGGTTTCAGAAGCCTGCGTTGCGGTACTTTCCCCTGGAGAGAGGGTGCGGCACTCTGCCTGTTGTTCTCTGAGGAGATTGATGTGAAGGGGGTCGATAAGTTTCCCAGTTCCTGCAGGCCCGTTTCTCCTCAGGGTTGACCCACTCCACCCTGAAGGTCTATGTGGTGGCCATTGCGGCCTACCGCACCCCTCTCGATGGCCAGTCAATGGGCAGACAACCTCTGGTTACATGTTTCCTCTGTGGTGCACTGAGGCTGAGGTCTCCAGCCAGAAGAAGCTTATGCTAAGCGGTGGATCAGGATGCTATCCTAAAGCCTTGAGTCCTCTGATCTCCCCTCTCTTGGGGGTCAAGACTTACTCCTTCGGAAGTTTGGCCATTGGGCGGGATGTCCCCGATTACTTGTCAGGCTCCTGGCTCTTTCTCTCACTTTAGCTGTGTTCTTCCACACTAGGCAGATATTTGAAAGTCTGGCGGCGTGGGCATTCTCGTTCCCAAAGCATCCTCAGACACAGCTAGAGTTCCTGAAGAGGAACATCTCAGGTTACTCATGTAACCATGGTTCATCGAAGGAACTAGATGCTGTGTCGCAGTGCCACACTTCTGGCATCTCTGTCGGCGCTTGCTTAATTCCTAGAGGCTAAATGCCGGCTTTGCTTTTAAGCTTCCTGGTCTCTAACGTCACCCGCCTATGATGTCTCGCCCATCCATTGGACTGTTACACACATGATTCAGGGCCGGTCACGCTGAAGGGTGTTCCCAAAGCATCCTACGACACAGCGTCTCATTCCTTCGAGGAACCATGGTTACATGCGTAACCTGAGACATTTCCATGTTACTAAGTTTTGCCTTTCTCATGTTTTTATCTTTGGACTGTTACCTTGTTTTTGATTGAATGCTGCCTGCCCTGATCATCGACTGTCTTGTTGGATTACTCTTTTGTCTGTGCCTTGGACGTTATTGTTTGCTGGTATCTGACCCTGCCTGTCCTGACTACGCTCTTTTAATAAAGCCTGCTATTGGATCCCCACTTCGTTGTCACAACGTCTCTATCGTTACACAATGCCTTAAAATGCTGTCTATGAATGCAGCTCACTGGGTTTTTGCACTCACCAACAAAAATTCAAATCAAATTTTTTGCCCATTGAGTTACACATGGCATATTTCTCCCAATGTCCTTCAAGACTAGAGTGTGAAAACACATTTCAGAGAGGAGGGTGAGAACAGAAAGACTGGAAAATTGAGTGAGGTGATCCATATTTCCATTAAACAGGCTGATATGAGAAAAGACTGTGGTCTATAATGGTCACCTTCATTTATTTGTGCCAAGACCAGAGCCTTCCTCAATTCTTTGAAATATCAGCCATATTTCTACTGCTATTTCTACTGATATTGTACTGCTATCGCCACAGGAACACCCTTTCACCATTTGTATCTTGCCGCTCCCAGTATTCCTCACAGCGAGTGTCATGGCGAACACCCAAATCCACTAAAATTGAAAAATAATACTGTTTTTGTGTCACGGAATGTAGTTTTAAGAGTGTTTTTTTTTTTTTTTTTTTTTTTTTTTTAGGTGAGAATGTACTTGTTTATACTTCAAATAGATGGTTTCTTAATAATGATAACGTCTATTTGAAAATTTGTAAATTTGGAGACGTGAGCTCTAGGGTGTCAGCGGCCATTGAGCGCTCATGAAATCACTGAGAGCAGCCTCACCTCAGTCAGATCTTCTGGAATTTGCCACTGGCTCTGATGTCTCTATAGGGGTTAAACATGAGACATAATTTGTTTTGGGTAAATCTGACAGGCTGTCTTTGATCTCATTAATCTATTATTTGTTCCAGAGCAAATACTGTAGTTTCGGCTGAAGGCAAAATCTCATCATGTTATATTTTATATAACTTTAATGTTGTATATTAGATAATGGCTTTTATAATGGCTGTTGCTGTTGTTTATTATTCTATAAATACTATTTTATATACATAGTAGTATTTAGTATTGGGAAACAGTGTTTGTGTTCATGATGGTGATTTTTGTGACGACAAGTTGATGACGACAAGTGACTGTTTTACGAGTCAGCATTTAAAACTTTTATATTGAAAGAGACTGAAACAGAAGTTGTTTTTATTTTTAATAACAGCTTGTAAGACGCAGTTAACAAAAGCAGTGAGCAGCGCTGTCATCGGAAATCACCCTTAACAGATGAAAGGAAAGTACGACAAAGATATCGCTTTCCTCAGAGGGCATTCAAACTAATGTTTTATTGTGAATATGAGACTGAGCTGAAGAATGAATGCTGTATCAGATGCAGGTAGTCACACTCTCTCAGTCAATCTCTCTCTCACAATACTCTACTCCACATAATACAGTGAGCTTTTATTAAGTAATCTAAAAAGTTTTTAATGAAGCAACTCAACATTCCTTTGTTACTAGTTCTAAAGTGTCGTTTTCGAATTAGTAACAGAGGCTTGGGCTCAGCTGTTAAACTGTCAAACTGAGATTTGAATATGTGGCAGAAGAAAGAACACTCCTTTGTTGTTTTTCTAATATATTTACACTTGTGCCGTCAAACTGTTGTATAAACATAATTTAACTTGATTACGAGAGCGATACCAGCTTTTTATCAGCAGCTGTAATTGCCTGGGGCCTGGTACCTCTGGCCTTATCGAAGCCATGATGATATAGAGCAGGTATCACTCTCGTACTCAAGTGATATTGCGTCTACTGCATCACACACACACACACACACACACACACACACACACACACACACACACACACACACACACACACACACAACACATATATATATATATATATATATATATATATATATATATATATATATATATATATATATAGTATTATACTATTATATAAATTAGAATTAATATAACATTCTAATATATCATATATCCTAAGGTGTAAATGTAATATAAAACAATTTCGAATTTTGACATCTATATAGGATTTTTTTTTTTTTTTTTTTTTTTTTTTACACTGGATGAACAGATGTAAGTAGTCAAAATGCAAGGCAACTATGCATAATTATGCAAAATGAATTGAAATAATCATATTTTGTCACAAATCTTGCCTTGTTGGAAAAATATGTTGAACTAATGAAATTGTTCTGTTGTGTGACTTGAATTTCATTAAATTAGAATTCTTCACATTTCTCTTCCTGCCATTCCAATCCAAATTATTGTACAACATTCTGTAGGGCATGAATAATTTAATTCAAATACACACTTGCGAACTGCAAAGCAGCCAGTTCATAGATTTTAATATTATGACCAACACTGCACAGACATTCAGCACTGTAATACACTATATATAGCAGTGGCACATCCAGCAGTGTTCCATTTATCTCCGAGTTCATTTTTATTGAATTGCTTAGAAGCAAACAAGTGAAAGACAAATATTAACGAATTACCATAATTACAAAGCAAATACTTCATTTTAATTGTATGTGTTCTGAAGATGTGAACTCAAATATAAGGTGGCCCAATAGCTCAGAAAAAAAAAACAAAAAAAAAAAACAAAACGGGATATAATTATAATTCAGTCTGAAAAAGCTGTCTGGGATAATTATAGGCTGAAGGAGGGTTTCTGGGAAGAAGGATGTGGAGTTTACCAAACAAGAGCACATCAACTACAAAGGAGGGATAAATAAGACAGTGTGGTTGATGCTTTCTTTTCACAATAGAGCGGCAAGAGAAAAGGTCACCTGAAACCAAAGCATTAGGCCAAGTGGGTGACTGGTATTTCCGGCACAAATGCAGGAACTTTGTACACTGAACATAAAAAAATAAATACATAAAATGATTCACTATACCTCCTCATTATTCATTTCTCATCTAAGTCATTTACTGTCAAACATTTTAGGCTTTTTTTCCAGGTTTCCGACTGGTTTAAGGACAAACTTTCATGCTAAACTATGCTACATGTTCGTCTGTGCTCATGAATTGAGTGAAAAGAAGGAACACTACAACTGATAGTGACACATTTACATCTACTTTATATTGTGAAATGGCCAATTACTGCACAGTTTTAATTGTTTAATAGTTTTATATATTTTAATTGAATCTTGATGTTAAATTGTTGAAATATCAGATGGTAAATTTTAGGTCTATAAACACAATATCTGGATTTATTATTAACAAGTAATAAAAACATATCTGAGCAAAAGGTAAAACTAACTTGATACTGGATAGGAATGGATTACGGAAACTGCTCTAAATCAGCTGTTCCATCACTGCCACCTGCTGTCAGAGAGTTACATTTACACTCAGCCTGTGAGCAGTTTGTGCCGCAAAAAAAAAACAAAACAAAACAAAAAAAAAACAAGCTGATGTGGATTCAACACATTTAAACAATTCTTATAAGATATCTAGAATTATTAATGGAGCACATTAAATAAATATGATAATTTATTAATAATTTATCATTTTGACTTAAGCCTTTTCTTTATTTAAAGGCTGAAATGTGAGGTTTACCATTTTATGAAACTTTTTCAAGCTTTATTTTAACATTTCGTACATGTTATTAGATAAACTGTTTTCAGTCATGTTGTCATTTAAAATCCGGACATCATTGATAATGTCATTGTTTTAGTTTATGCAAACGAAAAGTAATTTTATTTATTATTTGTTGATTTTGAATACAAAATTTGGTTAAAACAATTTCTGTGTCAGTACTTTTAGAACATTTCCAGCAAATTTTAAAAATACAGTGATAATACAGATAACCGTGATAATTTAGGTAACTATAACTGTGATAAGAAATTTTTATACCGTTACATCTCTAATACTGGATGTCAAAAACTTTGAAATGTTTACAAGGCCAAATAATACAAGAACATCTGCACAAGCCATCAATTCATAACATTTGGATCCTAATCTTGATCTTATATATGAATATCAATTAGGTAACGTGACTGGAGATGATCAACGTCATGACAGGATAATTCATATTTATGAGTGCAGTCTTTGTATCTGATCTCACAACCTTTGTCCCCACTTTAAAACTCATTCTGATTCCGGTTGTGGTGAACAACCTCCAAAAAGGACCACAATTCAAAAAAGAACCATCAAAATATCAACAGTAGTCCATACAATTCATACAATACAAATGTGCCAGATTCCAAGTCCCCTAAAACCATACAAGAGCTTTGTGTGAAGAAAAACACTTAAAATCTCACTGTTCCGTTTCCAGCTCTGATATCAGTAGGTTTTGAAATATTTTCAAACATCATCCTACAGCTTCATCTTGGAGTCTGACTGATGGCCATCGGCTGTTTCAAGTAGGAAGTCTCTGTATCCTGAGATTTGCTAAGAAAATAGCATCATAATAAAGATACATGGTGTGCTTGTACGACCCGTGCAGCATCAGTCATAAGATCTCCTCATCATGACATACATAATGTGGGCTCCTTCTGTTTTGTTAGGAGTTGAATCTCTTTCAGGGTCTGTTCCTAAGCCAAAATGGCAAACCTGCTTTCTGACAACCCCAACACCCCCAGCACTATTAGCAATCAAGCATGTCATAGCCAGTGATGCAGTCTCTCCTGACACATTCATAAATTTGCTAGTGGAAAGCCAAGACTTCACTGCCATCTCCAGCATTTTACAATCCAGGCAGAAGCGCATCAACAAATATATGCGTGCCATGAATTTGTGTAACAGCAGTGGACCGCCAAGTTGTGTTTTTCTTTTTTTGTGGGCATGCATTAAATGGGTGTTTGTGAAGTATAAGTTCCTGCTGGTAGATGCTGTAACAACACCATCATGCTGCCAAAAAGCATCTTTCTCCATTGATGGCCATTTGATGACAAATGACCATTTTTGACTGTGTGTGTTTTTTTTTTTTTTTGAGGTGACACCAGCCAATCATAACTGGCATTAACATGGCATGGTCTCAGGTGACTGGCTTCAAAAAAGAGTGCCCATAAGCAAAGATGGCTGCTTGCAAATAAAATATTTCTGGAAGGTGGGTTATTCTTAAAATATGGTGACAAAAATGTCTCTTGACTTCAGTCATGAAAAAGATTACAAGCAATTGCTCCATCCAAAGGCATAATTCAGATTAAAATAAATAAATAAAAATCAATCAATCATTCAATCAATAATCAAAAAAGGCAAATGCCGTAAAAAAAAAGAAATATATATACACAGTGTATATATATATATATATATATATATTCATTTAAGTTTTTTTTTTTTTCAGCTTGACTTCAGTCATGAAAAAGATTACAAGCAATTGCTCCATCCAAAAGCATAATTCAGATTAAAATAAATAAATAAAAATCAATCAATCATTCAATCAATAATCAAAAAAGGCAAATGCCGTATATATATACAGTGTGTATATATATATATATATATATATATATATAATATATATATATATATATATATATATATATATATATATATATATATATATATATTTATATTATATTCATTTAGTTAGTTTTTTTTTTTTTCAGGAGTTACGCAGTGCAATTTCTGAACAAAGCAAAAAAGAAAAAGGCAAATAATTAATGTCTTTGCTGTCATTTATTACAACTCTGTAATAAACAAATCTATCATTAAGATTTCAAACCATTGCTTCCAGCCAAAATATCTGTTTGGACTCTCATTCTGATGGCACCCATTCACTGCAGAGGATCCATTATTGAGCAAGCGATGTAATGTTAAATTTCTCAAAATCTGTTCCAATGAAGAAACAAACTCATCTAAATCTTGGATTTAATTTATAGAACAAAATATAATTTATTGATTTTAGTTTGATCAGTGGTATGTGTTTTGAGATTATATTTACACCATCTTAGTAAATTTAACTGCCACTGAGGAGAACCACAACATTGAAACACATGCAGCAATAAAAGACTCCAGAAGAGCAAAGGAGACTGCAGCTAATGCAGACCCTGAACCACTGGTGACTCACTTGTACACTTGCATCACACTGACTCACCCAGTTTGATGCTTGAGGATGAACTGGGTCACACGGAGTGAGAAAGCAAATTAAATAAAGTAGTAATGATGAACGAACTGGATCTGCCAAAAATTACTTTGTTTGACAGCCAGAAAAGGAAAGCAGCGTCTACATTCTGTACAGTCAAAACATTTAGAATTTTTTTAGTCGAATGCTCTCTGTTACATTTATTTAGCTAACAAATTGAGCAGGGCTAAATTGTTTTTTCCTTCCTCTGAACAGGTGAGCTTGGGCATTTAAATTACTATTCATTAAAATATCTCTGTGCTCCTCACTGACATCTATAAGAGGAAAATGACCTCTGTGCTTCAGGCGTTAACAGTGCAGGTAAATTCTATGAACACGGATTAGGTCTGGGCGGATTATTTCAATTGAAGCACTTTTCACTCTTCATATCTATTCAAATTGATTTATTGGGCACAGGGTTGCTAGAAAAAAATAGGAAGAACGCAGCTAAAAGCAGTTTAATGTTTATTTTATGGATGGGGAAAGACGTTCCAAACACTCGTACGGTTGAAAGATTGCTTAAATTTTTCCTCCACGTCTCGTGGCAACTTTTTTTGCTTTCAAAATCCATTACAGACCTGACAAATCCGTTATGAACCCATGGAGAGTTTTTCATCTGCAAAAAAAGTTGAGGGGAGGTACATTATTTTTCCTTCCGACGGTTGAAGGAATATCATGAATAAATCAGATACTCAAGACGACGGTTGTGAAGTTTCACGCCGAAGATTCATGCAAAGAGCTTAACTGTAACGTAACAAACAACCATTTACAGCAGCTCTATTGACACAGTAGACACCATATCATTTGTCCTGCCAGGCCTGTCCCAACTACAACTGGTCTGAACGGAATGTTTCTCCCTGTTTAATCTCCTGAAGGAGAGCGGAGCAGGAAATGTGAGGTGACATGTTGTGAATTGAGTCAGGATGTTTTGGGGGCCTATTGTGGTGATAATGCACAACTCTGAAAATTATCTCTAACTGAGATGGACATACTGAGCAGAATGAGGCAGGACAAATCCCGGACTAAACACACATTAGATAATGATTAGGTAATGATGCTGAATTTTTCATAAATATTTTAAAAGAGTTTATGGTATGAATTTTAACACTCATATTTTATTTGTATTTGTTTTTAATGCTAAAAAAATTAAATTAATAAATAAAATAAATTCAATTAAATATAACTCTGTAATTTGAACCCTAAAAGCTGAATGCAATAATTTAAATATAAATTATTAAATTAAAATAAGTCTGTTATTTAATACATTACATATTATATATTATTAATTCATACAATTTATATGTATATGTGTGTGTATTTGTTGTTAGTTTATGATGCCTTTTATGACCTAATGCAATAGCTTAAAATAGAAATGCTTAAGATTGCACAATGCAGTTTATTAGCATTTAAAGACATTTTGTCTAATGGATGTTTAAATCCCGCATTTACTTACTTTTTAAATTGAATTGAATAATATTTGCATTTACTTTAATAATAATAATTAAAAAACTGCCCTTTTGTGCTTAAAAGAGGAAAGTCTCTCTCTCTCTCTCTCTCTCTCTCTCTCTCTCTCTCTCCCTCCCCATTTTCTTTTATTTTCCTCTATTTCAGTTTCTTATTTGAGGAATTACAAAGGTCACCATGTTCCACCAAGCCCATGTAGATGTCCAGCCTTTTTGTTCCATGTGCTGACCGAGATGAAGCAGGTGCAGAGGAAGTGAGGTATATTTCTGCACGCTTCTATAAACCACAGGTGTCCTGAGCCGTGCTTATCAATGGCCAATGAACAACCGTTCTGAGGACAGATAACAAAGGACGTCCCACCAGGGTTTAAATACCAGGATGGAGCATTGGTTTCCTCTCTCTCTGCCTTTGAAATTCAAAAGATAACGTTTCAAAAGGAAGAGGTGAACAAAAAGGGGGTGATAAGTGTGGTAAAGGAAGGATGATGTGGTCTTTTGAGCACTGTTCAGCAGGTAGAATGCAAGGGCAAGGATGCACTGTAAAGAACTGCTGTAAAAAAATTGCCAAAATCTGACAGTAACATACTGTTTTCCATTAAAACAGTAATGTCCTGTAGAAAACAATGCATTATGGGCAATATTTTGCCATTTAAGGAATTGCTGTTAATTTACAACCACTTTTTAACAGTACTCTACTGTATTTTAGTAATACGGTTTTTAACTGTTTGCAATGCATTGTGGGCTATGTTAAATACAGTACAATGCAGTAATTTTTTTTTTTTTTTTTCAATTGGGTGTAAAGCGTGAGTACAAGTATGGTCAAGGTGCATTGCTGTTTTGTCAGTTTGGTTAATTTGATTTTTTCAAGCATCCAAAATTTTTAGTCAGGTACTTTTTTTCACCTCAGCACTTTTTTCACAAAGAGGACACAAATTCAAAGGACATCTGATCTGCTATGCATCGCCATTCACCATCCGAAGTCCTTCAACTGTATTGATCTGCATCTGCACCTACACGGTAAAAACATTTTCTTATATTCCTCACCAGTGTTTTATTCAGGTAGTATTACCAGAAGAATGTAATGAAATCGATGATCAGCAAGCTGTCGAGCTAGTCACTAGTGAGTGTATGGTTTTAAAATGGCCCTTCAGTGCGGAAATGTGAATAATTCAAACATATACACGCAGTTTAGTCACCAGATTTTATCAGTTTTAAAATGTCTCTTAAATGCTGAAATGTGAGTAACTTTAATTCAAACATTAGCTACATGCATTTCAGTCACCAGGTTTTATCAAGTTTGTTTTAGATCATCTCGTACCTAAACTAAGACTGTTATTTGTTGTTGAAAACTGATGTATTGTATGTCGATTATTTAATGTAAGTTAAAAGTGGCATATGTTTAAAAGGAGAAAAGTTTTAGTGTATAATATCTACAGCAAAAACATATATTTTGATAACTTGATTTGCGGTTAGAAATTTAGTTGCAAAGATTGATAGCCCTGCTGAAAAAAAATCAGCATATGCTGGTTAGGTATGTTTTGATGCTGGGATGCTGGTTTATGCTTTTCCTTTGCTGGTTATTGCTGGTCTTTTGCTGGTTTATGCTGGTCATGTGCTGGCAAAGGACCAGCATAAACCAGCATCCCAGCATTAAACCAGCATATGCTGTTTTTTTTTTTTGTTTTTTTTTTCAGCAGGGAGGGGTTGTAACCAAATCCAGCCATTATACTTGTCTTCTTTCTGACATATTTTAGTCAAATATCAAAGGATGTTTAGTGTAAACACTTATTCAAAATGTTGATTACATGGAATTGACTGCCTCGAGCAATTGCACGGCAATTGCGTATGCTGCTTTATTTTTTATTTTTTTTCTTCAAATTGACAGCAAAAATGTTCTCCTGTCAGGCCTGTGGTCATAATTGTGCCACAGTACTGGCTTATGTAAGGCACATGAGAATTCATAAAAATACACCTAATTTAATTTTTAAGTGTGCTTTGCCAGATTGCAGTAGGTCTTTTCTAAGGTTTCCAGCTTTTAGGTGTCACATTTACAGACATGGCAAATCTGTGGTTAAGCCTAGGGTGTGTCATGAAGTATAATTGACATATCATGTCGATTTCTGCAGGGAAAAGTGGAAGAACTTGAAGTCCTTTTATTCTCATTTGAAAATGCATATCAGAGAGGGGAAAACAGTTACTTGAACAATATAAATAAAATACATGAGCTGCTTGATGCCCTTGTCTGATCTCACTGCATCTTGATTTTTTTTTTTTTTTTTTTTTTTAATTATGCCAGATTATTATTGTAGTTGAGCTTATTTTCAAATCATACTGCATATAAGCTTGAATAGAGGCATAATACATGAACTGTCTCCTGTGCATAGTAATACACTTGTAATATTCAAAGTAAATTACTTCCAAGATATATAAAAATGGGCAGCATAATTTGAAAAAATACCTCATGATGTCAGTACTAGTTATTAACAATGTGCAAAACCCAAACAACCCTTTTAAGTTTACAAGGTGTTCCTTGTAGTTTTTCATTCAGTCTCTGACAATTGTAATTTTAGGTGCTTCACTGGCATCAATCTCAAAAAAGGCACAAAGGCCACCCGGGGAAAGGTTACCTCGAAGAGGACAGGGGCGACTGTCCAGAAAAAAAATCTCCAAAGTGAATACATGTCTTTACACTATTGAAGAACTGACTTTCAGTGGGACTTCATATAGGTCAGTGAGCTCTTCTCTTGTTTTTGTCTGTGTTGTTTTGACAGATTGATGTTGCCACACTAAATCACAAAGTTCATTTAAAAAGTAAAAGTGTGCATAGAACAAAATCAATACAACCTTTAAAATATGTTTCAGAAGTGTAAAGAAATTAAAATCTAAAAAAAAAAAAAAAAAAAAAAAAATGCTATCAAATCAAATTTACCAGTGCTGCTCAAACCTTTCCTGGAGTACCACCAGCCCTGCACATTTTGTATGTCTCGCTAATCTATCATGATTCACACCTAATTCAACTCATGAGCTCATTTATAGAGACTGCAAGACCTGAAATGGGTGTGTCAGATATAGATAGACATACAAAATACGTGAAATATATAAATTTTAATAGCACGTGTCTTGATTAACTGATATTTGTGTGTCAGATATAGATAGACATACAAAATACATTTTGGGCAGGAATTATTGTTAACACAGATATGTTTACAGTCACATCTAAAGTGAATGGACTGGCCAAAAAATCGTATATGTTCAAAAGATTGGATCTGTGCATTAAGATCTGTAAATGCAGCCCAGGACAGGTTTGAGAACCACTGAATTAGACCAAACACTGTTGTTAGCTGAACAAAATTCAATTAACATCTATGCAAAAAAAACATCTTCGGAATAATTTTGACGTGAAATATATAAATTTTAATAGCACTGCCAGCACTGCTGTAATATAAACATGGACCATTCAGTGAATCTGAACCATAGAAATGTTTCGTGAAATATATAATTATTATATTTGTATAGTATATATATATTATAATATATATATTATATATATATATTTTGGAAGTAGCAGTGTTATGGAAAAATTAGTTGACTTGAGACATGCAGGAAGCGTTTTGTTAGTCAACACTATCAGGAAACTCCTTGTTATCTGGGTTATACTCTACATTGACAATACTAGAGTTATATTGATAAAATATTTTGTTTGCTGATGTTTTACAGAGGTACCAGGTGGAATACCTCAGGAGACAACATGCAGCCAGGTCGTCATGATTAAGCGAGTGTAGAATGAAGTCATTCACCTAGGACTAGGACTCTTTTAAAAGGTACACATGCCTCCAAACTGGAATGTTTAAAAAATGGTGGAAAAAACCCTGAACAAATGTTTTTTCATTAAAATGTTTTTCAATAAAATGTTTTTTAACTAAAATGTTTTACTAAATTTGTTGCATGTTCTTAGTTGTGCAGATCAAAAAATGTTCAAAAAATGTTAACTACTTTGTTTGGCCTTCCAAAAGAGGACACGACTAGAAATCAGTGGATAAGTTGTATTTACAAAACTGTTTCAGAACAGTTCAACCCAAATATTCAGATATGTGCAGCGCATTTTACGGAGGACGGGTACTGTTTCCTGAACCAGTAGCCTGCAATGCGTCTGTGGCACAACGGCTGTTTCTATGTGGGGCAATTCAACTTTGCAAGGACAGTCTGGTGCTTCTGACTCATAGCCTGTAAATATGTTTTCATAGTTAACGAATTTGCCAATGATGATCCAAACGCGAGTTTTGAGCAGTGTAGAGTAGTGATTGTTGTTTGTCGTTTCTCCGATCACAAATGCAGACATGGTTTGTTTACACAGAGTGATATGCAATGCGAAAAAAGACAGTATAAGTCATTATAATTGGTAATTAGGTCCCCACTGGATGCTACAAATGCCTCGTTTGTAATGGGTTTTAATGGTTTTGTCTTGTCGTGCTGGGAGACAGTATGGTAAGGGGCATAACATTTCCAATGCTTGAGGCATTCAGCCAATCACAATGCACTGGATATTTGGCCAATCAAAGCACACCTCACTTTTCAGAGTGATGAGCTTTGTAAAAATCAATTCATTTCAGAAAGACGAGGCATAGATGAGAAACAATAATGTACATCAGGTGGAAAATAATGTGTTTTTTTTTTTTTTTTTTACCTTAAACCGCATAAACATTGCATTACACCAAATACACAAAATAATGTTTTTTTTTTTTTTTTTTTTTTTTTTTTTAGCAACGTCCTATGACCCCTTTTAATGTGTTTAATCTCAGGTTGTAATGTTTGTAACTTATTTTATGTTTGTGTCTGTTATTTTTTATTTTTTTTTATTGCCATTGTTTTTATTTTTTAAGTTTTTTTTTTTTTTAAACCATTTTGTAATTTTGAATCCTTGTTAAATGTTGACTGCTTTTTTTATCTTTTAAGTGTTTGCTTGTATTTTTTTTTTTTTTTTTTAGACCTCTCAAAATAATGTATTTTAAGTAGATATTTGTTGCCCAGAGAACAATAATGTTCTACTGTAAATCTAATAACAACATCATTGGTTACTTTAAATTCACTCTTTACAAAGGCATAAAATAACATTAGATTTAAAATAAATCTAAAAAAGATCTGAAATATGTTGCATTTAATTTTTTTCAGAAAAAAACGGTTAAATAATTCACAGTATGAGTACTGTAGAATTACAGTAGATTGCTGGCGACTCTGCTGCCAGTATTTTACTGTAAATTTGAAAAAAAAAAAAGAATTATACTGTATTTAAAATTAACGGCAATAAAGTGTAAAATAATTTCACAATATGAATACTGAAAATTTACAGTAGATTGCTGGCGACTCTGCTGCCAGAACATTACCGTTTTTTTTTTTACAGATTTTTTTTTTTTTTTACAGTGTGGGTCATTGTAGATATAGACACAGATGATTCAGATCAGAAGAGTCATTCTCATGTCTCTTCTTTGGCACACACAATCACACAGGGAATGAGTATACTTGCTAAAACTGATCAGGCGTACACCTTATGACCTCTGACCTTTAGGGCTGGACAGGAAGAGGAGTGTGTTTAATCAAAATAACAAGTGTGGACAAGGTGACCTGACTTTTAAACAGCAAAGACAAGAGAGACACACACACACATTTCCACTACCGTTCACCTCTGAGATTAAGAGGCCTGAATTAATAAACTACCTGGTCTGAATGCAAGTAATGGAGAGAGAGGTAATAAAGAATGGCCTAATGTACAATAGCAAGGATTCACAGTTTGGCTGTTTAGCATAAGCAGCTATATATGATAACCACACCATTATGTTTAGCATTAGCAGCTAGATAGGATAATCACACTATCATGCTGCCAAAAAGCAGCTTTCTCCATTGGTGGCCACTGAAGATTAACCACATATTCTTGAAAGAAAAAAAAAAAAAAAAAAAAAAAAAAAAAAACTAATTATTGGTATGGGTAGAAAGATTACTAGATTACTTTTCTAAATTGAGTGGTTCGGGTCATTCTTCTTTTTGTCATTACATCATGTCGGTATGCATAAAGAAGGAGTCCAAGCCATTAGGCTCTATTGTGTGTGTGCATGCTGCAGGTGGTGGATCATTTGTAGCCTCTTCTTGCAGCAGCTGGAATAATTAAACTTGCCATTTTAGAACGAGTTCCAAGGAACATTAATTTGCTTTTTTGGGTTAAAAGAACAATTCCTTTTGATGCCATTCGAATGGTTTGACGATTAGAGATTAGACTGTACAAAAATGTAAATCTACAGATAGTGATAATACACACTAAATACACAGTCACGCAATGTTTATGTTGTTAACATTAACAATTTGACAATTAAGTATAACAACAATAATAATTTGCATAGTTTGATGTGATCTGAGCTAACTATGCAATCTATCTACAATCTCAATTAGGAGTGTCAATGGTCCACTTGAGAGACAGGTGGCGGTAATGGATTTATAAATCTGCGATCTGCCATAAAGCAAGCAAGAAGATGATGTCTCGGGTGCCTGCTGCTGTGAAGCACGTTCACAAGAGTTCTAACAGTTCGGACATTGCGTAAATCAGAGGTAAAAAAAAAAAAAACAGTATAAATACTGTTCAGTTTCTTGCACAGACCGATCGTTTTGTGTCTTTACACATCAATGTATCGTCACGGGCCACAAGGTTTAATTTGGATTTTTCTGTGCATTTTTTTTTTTTTTTTTTTACTCTCATAAATTCTGTTACCATATGCCATGCATTGTACAACTGAGAGACTGCAACGCCTGAAACTAAAAATCTTAATTTGTGTTCTACTGAAGAAACAAAGTAACCTACATCTTGGATGCCCTGGGGGTAAGCAGATAAACATCAAATATTCGCTATAAGCTCACCAAGGCTGCATTTGTTTGATGAAAAATACAATAATATATTAAGAATGTATAATATTATTACAATTTAAAATAACTATATTTTAATTATTTAATTATTATTATTTAATAACACTTTATAATAGTGTTAATGTATTAACTAACATGAACAAACAATGAACAATATATTTATTACAGTATTTATTAATCTTTGTTAATGTTAGTTAATGAAAATAGAGTTGGTCATTGTTAATTCATGTTAGTTCACAGTGCATTAATTAATGTTAACAAGCACGACTTTTTGATTTTAATAATGCATTAGTAAATGTTGAAATTAACATTAAGATTAATAAATACTGTAGAAATATTGTTCATGGATAGTTCATGTTAACTTTACTAGTTAACTAATTTTAACTAATTAACCATATCGTAAAGTGTTAACATTATTTCTGTGATGGCAAAGTTAAATTTTCAACAGCCATTACTACAGTCTTCAGTGTCACATAATCTGGAAAAAAAAAAAAAAAGTATTTATTTATTTATTTATTTTTTAAATCTACCATAAGTAGTGTACAGTATATATTACAAATGTACTGCCAGTGAAGCAACTGTCACTGATATGAATAGGAATGCTAACAGATATCTCTCTTTTGCATGACTATACATGTTGTAGTAAGCACAAGTACAAATAAAATTAAGTACAGACATACAAATACTGTGCTATTACACTCATACACAAAAGCGCACACACACACACAGGCCCAGAAATATGACTATCTATTGACCTGTATTTACACTGTAAATTATGTGTGTGTGTATTTACAATATAATATGTGGCTACTACTTACTGTCTCAGTAATTTTTATAGTAATAGCTCTACAATTTTTTTGCAATAAAATGATGACTGAATATTACCAGCAGACAGACAGATAGATTACTGTTAAATTGTGCTTTTAAAAAAAAAAAAAAAAAAAAAAAAAAAAAAACCTGTTTAAAACAGTATTGCAACTTTATTAGTCATAGTTTATCTTTCCTGTCCCTTTTAACAACAGCTTTTGTCAAATCCACAAAAGCAGGCGGTAACGTTTTATTTGCTTTTAGCACTAGTATCCACATGTTGTTCTCATAAGTGCACTCAGCAGCCATGAGTACATAAACAACAACCAACCTGAGGTTTGTGTTGACAGAACCCTTATGGAGACATTAAGCAAATAAAAAGATATTTGCTTTTCACATTAAACGCAATATGATAAGCTGAGTCAAATTATGTTTTAAGTTAAACTCTGTGCAAACATGCCAAAACTTTCCGCCCACGATGCTTCTGCAGCAAAAGAGAAACTGAAATACAACTGCTCTCTTGATTCATGTCCTCTACCATCTCACCTAATGAACAACACCTAAGAAAACCCAAGAGAATCCTTCGCCTAAGCCACTGGAAACGGTTCACTGTGTGAGTCTAACAAACAACTCAGGAAGCACCTGCAAAAGTGCTCATTTAAACAGGGCAGTGAGAAAACCAACCTCCACACTCATTACAGAGAAAGAGAGCAGTGGCTATATAAACATTTACCTTGCAGGGCTGAGTTTGAATGGAATCCCTGTGTGTCCACCATCGCAGGTACACTCTGTCCCTCTCTAACTCCCCCTATGAAGTGGCCAACAGGAGAATAGGTTAACTAATAGGTTCCCATGTAGCTCCGTCTTCCTTTCACAAGTGCGGCTCTAAGAAGGATTTCCTCTCATGTTGACAAATTAGCATAAGCTGCCTCCTGGCTCACCTGTACTCATCCAACCTGTTTGGCGCCTCCTCCGCCCCGCTGAGCTGCGTGCACCTGAAACTGGACACACCAGCCTGAAAATGTACTCTGTGACATGTTAGAACAATTACTTAATGTGAAACATAATTTAATTACACCTCCTGAGATACTGCAATGCCCAAGCTCTTTATTGTTCAGATTTTATACTGCCTGTGAAGTAATTGCACCTTTTAAATGGCAATTTTAAGATGAGAAGACAAGAAAAAACTATAAACCTAGAACTTCTTGTCTCCCCTAAGGGGAATAGAAACCCTATTCTGACTTTATCTTTGCCTTGAAAGCAGATACGACAATGAAGCCAATGAGGAGAGGAACTTGCTGAGAATGGCCCTACGGTGTGAATCATCAACGTTCTGCTTTGTTTAGTCCTCAAGTTTACTTTCATAAGGCTGATACAGGACAAATAATGGCAAATGGCTCTGAAAAACAATGACAGTATTAGAAAGGCAATCATTTTGTTTGTCATCATAAAAAATGGATGTGATTTTATGAATGATTAATGGATAATGGCAACAAATGATGTGATATAACTACATGACACTGTGTTAAAAAATTAAACCTAGACCAATTATTTAATGCAATGCACTTTCGTTTGCTGAAAAAGGCATTATTGACTATTATCAATCCTGTAATTTGATGTTTTTTGTTACCTTAAAAAGATACAGACAATGTAGAGACCCAGATCAACTGCACAACATGTCATTTCTCACATTTTGAACACTTGAATTCTGTCATCATTTGCCTAACCACATGTAGTCTCGTATTTTTGTCTGTACAAATGAAGTCAGTGAGGTCCTATGTTGTTTGGACCCAACTGCCTTTTACCATGTAGACAAAAACATTTTTTTCTTTTCTTTTTTATGTTCCACAGGATCAAGAAAGTCATACAGGTTTTATTTTTTTGTTTTTTTTTTCCTATGTTGAAAACACTTTCAGTGGACAAAAAAATTAAAACATACAGTTGTGACATTTTGATTTCTTTATACAGTGCTACTGACCATGTGAGTTGTTTCATTGTTAATTGATTTCTTTATACAGTTATGATTTGTGTAATTATTTATTTATTTGTTTATAGTTTTGTAATGATTGTTTGTTTTTTTTTTATAGTGTTAATGACTTTTAATTACAATTATGCTACAATTGCAAAGTTGGTCTGTGCATGGCATAGCTTTCTGACCCGGACATGGCGTGTCTCATTAGAGAGGGAGAAAGATAAATAGGAGACATTTCACCTCGAGTATCTAAGTCTAAACTGCATTTTGAGAGAAATAAAAAATCCTTTGATCTACAGAATGCAAATATTCTCGCAACCCAAATATACTGGCCTGGCAACAAGGCTTAAACAAGAAGGTCTAAAGAGCGAGCCCTGTGTCTAATGAGTGTGCGATAGCACCCATTCTTCTCCTCAGCCCATCTGATGACTGCTCAGCCTCTGGAACATGCATCAGACCGATAGGTGTCTCTAGCCCATGATTTTATAAAGTGAAGAGGTTTCAGTTTTACCACAACTGCTAGGTTTCAATATCCATCAGATTTCCTAGAAAAATGCCATCACTTACTGCATCTCAAAGATGGTCTTAACATGAATAACATAATTGAATTACCACAGCAACATCCCAACTTACATGCATACCCCTATTATGTTACACATTCACAGAGCGCTGAGTAAAAAAAGACCAGCAGGCCCAACATTCAGGCCAATTGTTGTGGCCCCATTGTTCAAATCCTGATGGGAATCTCAGGGGCCGGCTGAATAGAGATGCTACTGCGGTCTCCTGTTACTTCCCATGGTTTCTAAGTGATGGGGCCTTGGCTCATGTTCACCGGCTTCTTCTTAATTTTTAGATGCACCTGATAATAACATCACCTGGGCCTCTTCCTCGTCCTCAGCCTCATCTTCTAGGTCTTTGTATAACACTAACTCACTGAAAATAAAAAAGAGGAAGCTTAGAGACTGGTACTCTTATTTCTGGCTTTGTCTATAGTCCACTGAAAGAACACAAAAAGTGAAAGCCCAGTAATTATGATTAAGAGCTTACCAAACAAATAGAGGAGAGGAAGAATGTTTTCTGCTGTCTCATCTTTGCAAACGGGGATACAAAGAAGACAGTAGAAAAGGGCATTTGTATATACAATTTTTCATGCCTTTTTATCCACTCTTGTCTTTCGTATTAGAGCATATTGCATCATTCTTCACAAAGCCTCTTAAGTGAATACAACAGAAATGTCCCATAGAATACACTTCAAGTTTGGACTAGAAGTTTGATTCTCATGTCATGTTTAAAAAAAAGAAAAGAAAAAAACTGTTACAAGTGTGCTTTAAGAATAATAATAACAACAACAACAACTATTATTATTATTATTATTATTATTATTAACCGCTTTTTCAAGCACCTTTCCAAATCTCAAGGGCATTTTGCAATCATTTAGATTAATAGAGAAGAAAATTAATGAATGAATGATAGTTCAAACAATTATAATTTACTATCAATAATAGTTCAAATGTAAAAAAAAAAGAGAACATTTTCCATTCTGTTTATTTTAAGAATTGAGAGCTAGCCTCTGCAAACATTTTGTTTCATTTCAGTTCAAACAGTCTCATAAAGCATGATCTATTATCCAGGCATAATGGCATAACTAGCATAACCTGTTAAAGGGATACTCTATCCCAAAATTTTAATTTTGTCATTAATCACTTACCCCCATGTCGTTCCAAACCCATAAAAGCTCTGTTCATCTTCGGAACACAATTTAAGATATTTTGGATGAAAACATGGAGGCTTGAGACTGTCCCATAGACTGCCAAGTAAATAGCAGTGTCAAGGTCCATAAAAAGGTATGAAAGTCGTCTTCAGAATACTCCATCTGCCATCAAACAGACGACATGTGGGTAAGTGATTACTGACAAAATTTTAATTTTGGGATGGAGTATCCCTTTAAACTTTGACTTTTTTTTTTCATCCATCAGAAATTACATGAACAATGTGTAATTAAAAGCCACACAACGATAATATTGTTCATTCCATACAAACCTTTACCATGGTAACCATAGTTTCTACCAGAGTATAAAGTTAACCCTTACATGAACAACATAACACTTTAAGGGTAATAATTACGCTGAGGAAAAAAAAAAAAAAAAAACCCTGCTTAGACTATCCTAAACCACCAGGACACAGTGGTGTTTAGCTGGTTTGCCCAAAACCCCTCTAAAACCAGCTTGCCCAGGCTTGAAAACCAGTTATGACTAACAAACTAGCTTAAGCTAGTTTATTTTTCAGCAGTAAATTCATAAAAGGTCTACATTCTCGCTCACATAGGTGTCACATTAATAGCTCTATAACTGTTATAACTGCACAAGCCCCCTCAATCACGTCAGGTGTTAAGGCAGCCCATGGTTTTCTCTAGTATTTACCTCAAGTTGCTTCCGTTAGCATGTTTGTATAATGCTAATGCTCTCAGCAGGAAGAGCGGATGGGAAACAGCACATCACCACCGCAGTCACTTGTTACTCTGATAATCTGCTGTGATGGAATCGCAGCACCAATCGATGTTTCAAGATGCTTACACTTCTAGACATGGACAAGTAGGCCAGCAAGATTAGCATCTGGCACAGCACACACAGACACAAGAAACCATCAATACAGCAGGCCTGCATGTGATATATTATAAACAAAGCCGAAAAAAATACATTACAGAATTTCACAAAGAGAAAGAATGATTTGTGAACTTTAAACAACGCACTTGGTCAGAACATGTTTGATGTTAACCAGTGCATTATTATGTTATAAAATCTTTATCTTAAATATAAATTAGGATTAATCAATGCTGTAAAGGACTGTTGTTCCTTGTTAGTTTATCCCTTGACTAACAAATACAATCATGTGGTAAAGTGCTGTAAGGTGAGTCATTGTTAATCATGCTATATCTGTCTTCTACACATCAATTTTTTATAGGGAAATGAAAGCTTTTTGTGTTTAGTAGTGTTTTTCTTTTTGTTTTGTGATTTGGTGATCACATCACATCAACGGGCTATATGTTTCATTATATGCTGCTTCAACATCACTGATTACAGACTACAGCACTGCATAAAACATGTTTCATGGCAGACCCACACAAAAACATCTGTGAAATCATCTTTTGTTTCTTTGTTGCAGATTACTCTATATCCACCTTATTTTGCAACAAGGAAGTATTAAAAGCCTTGTGGTACTAATGGCCACAACCATTCTTACGTTTAAAAATAAGGTGGATAGATATGCACTACCCTTCAAAAGTCTGGGATCAGTAAGAATGTAAAGTTTTTGTAAAGTCTCTTCTGCTCATCATGGCTGCATTTATTTGATCAGAAATACAGAGAAAAATCCAGAGAATTATTCCTGTGATGCAAAGCTGAATTTTCATTAACATTATTACTCCAGTCTTCAGTGTCACATGATCCTTCAGAAATCATTCTAAAATGCTGATTTATTTCCAATATTGGAAACAGTTGTGCTGTTTATTTTATTTATTTATTTATTTATTTTTTGGCAACCGTGTTACTGTTTTAAGGATTATTTGATGAATAAAAGATTGAAAAGAACAGCATTTATTCAAAATAGAATGCAATTATATCCCTTATTTTGACTAACAGATATAACATCACACATAACTTGTTTTTCCTTTATAAAACGTGAAACGTCGCACAATCAACACGAGACCCAAGCGCTATGGCCAAACATATCTGTCTAGCACAGGTTTACAAACACACATTTATGTAAGGGGGGGGGGGGGATGGTGGGGGGGTCTCATAGATGTGCGGTACGCCACTGGCTGTCCGGATTAGACTGTTGTTTAACAATTTACCACCTGTTCATCTGACAAAACATCTTTGTAAATAGTAAACATCTTTTATGAAGTAAAAGATCTAAAAGTCATGAGTTGTGAAAATTACACAATATAGGAACTTTATACAGTTTGTGTCATTGAACAGACTGTAAGTCTATCCTTCACAGCTGTGTTAAATTCAATATGGTGTCTTACCTAATTGAGATCTACATGCATGCTATGGAACCATTTCGCCCCCTGCAGCAACTTTCAAATTTTAATTTCAATTGGCAAATTCTAAAGAAATAATATTTAATGAATAACGTTTTGAAGGAAAAATACTGATAGTACTAATCAAATGAGCTCTGATGTTAAAGCTAGCTATTTAAAAAAAAGCTACGATCTCTCGATATGTCATGCCTAAACTTACCGTTTCAAATGGAAATACATTAACCAAGGAATAAAATTTGCATTCATCAAGTGCTTAACCAGCAGGCAAGTGTAGCCTCTCTCTTTCACCCACTATCGATGCCTCCATCCGAGGTTCTGCATTTGCATGACTGGGGTTATTGCACTTGACTCACCCCATTGATGAATATATCTATCACTCTAATCTAATCGTATTTCCATACTGTTTGCAGAGAACGAAACATAATGTGAAATCCAGGGTAACCATAATGCATTGCTCTAAACATGAAGAAACCAACAAAACCAAAAAAAAAAAAAAAAAAAAATTATAAGTGCATACAGTATATAAAGATATATCCTTTATATGATTATCTATGTAGTGAAAAACAGACAAACTGTACAAGACTAACAGATTATTCAAGGCTTGCACAGAAGCATTAATTAATGATTTTCTTTCTCAGTATTTATGTCTTGTTTTCCAGTACAAATATAAATAGTTGATTCTTAAATCAAAATACATTTACTAAAGAAGTACAATGACATATTAAAGGTGCACTAAGCAACACAGTGCTGGACCAATTCCCAAAACACGCTCGCAGCCAATCAGTAGTAAGGGCTGTGTCTAAGTAATGATAGGGAGAAGAGAGTGCTCAGTGAGTGCACAGGATGGATATTAGCAAATCAACTAAAGATAGCGACAGATGACAGATAAAAAGAGGATGATTTTGAAGAAAGAAAATGTTAAAACGAAGGGTTACCATCAGTCAAGACGTAGGACCCGCATAAATATTAGAGCAGCTTTCCAGCGGTGGAGAGAACTCAAGGAGTGTGAAGGCCTAGAATCGGACGGCAAGGTTGTTTCGTTTCTGCTTGATACATGAGTTACATTGATTTTGCTTTTTCACAGCACTAATCTCTGTTGGCTTTTGCCTGAATGCACTTGGCCGGCAGACATAGCAGATTCCGCCATCGTTGCTGCCAGTTGGGGCATGGGCGTGTTTGTTTTGGTGCTTCCAAATATCAATATCATTTGGCATAATTCGCTTAGTGCACCTTTAAGACTTGGTTTCAGTTGTTGTTTACACACTTAGTCTCGTTTTCTGAAAAGCATAACAAAAAGTGAGTTTTGCTTTTTCTTAATTTTTGGGGGCTAAAAAAAAAAAAAAAAAAAACGTTTCTTTGTTGTTGTTTTTTTTTAATGTTTTTTTATTATTATATATATATATATATATATTTTAGAAAACAATATTTTACGTAATTTTGCTCCTAAAGTAAATTTATTCTGATTTAAGAATTTTTGTAAATTTGCGCTGGTTCTTGTTGTTGTTGTTTTTTTTGTGTGTGTAGATAAATGTCTAGAATATGATACAATGAGCACTGGGCTCTCTGTCTTCAAAATCAACTAAACCTGACCTCTCCAGTTGTATTTCGAATGCAAAAAAGATTGTTCTTGTTGTTTCTTTTTGAGTTGTATTTCGTATTTTAGAACTATAAGGTGTCCTGTGTTTGACAGCACATTAAAAAGAGAATTTCTACAACTGAACCTAACAGAACAGTTAAAAGACTCAAAGTAACAAGAATATGAACGCTTGAAAGAAAGAAAGAAAGAAAGAAAGAAAGAAAGAAAGAAAGAAAGAAAGAAAGAAAGAAAGAAAGAAAGAAAGAAATTGGAACCACCAACGTGCACATTTCTCATGACAAATGTGTCTCATCCAAAATTCTAGAGAGGAATAAAGAGCCAGAGCATTCTTTTCTGAGGCAGCCTTGCGTTTCAGAGATGGCTTGAAGATAAGAAGTATGGCTTGAATTCAGAGCAGTATGGATTCACTTTGTAGTTCAGTGGTGACTATAGAGGTAACTTAAAACAACGGCCTGCCCTGTCACCTCAGTCCTTCCCCTTCCATCCTCTGCTCACAGATCTTGCTTTCACGCTCCAGTAGACTTCCTGCCCCCTCAAAACTAATATCAAAACCCTCTGAACTAATCAATTCTCTCAGTCTTGGTTTATAATGAGTCTCTGTGGGAGTTATAAACAGAGTTGCATTAGGGCTCTGAAATGTTCTTGACATCCATTGTGTTCTTCTGCAACAATCGACAGCAACACTCAAATATCCCCAAACTCCTCAGCACTCTCCTAAATGTCAATAACAATGAAAAAAATAAAATGTATTTAGGACACCTGACATTTCTTAACAGCAGGGTAATACATTCTAGGCACAGAGACATTCCTGCGTCCGCGCCCGCAATATAAATCAGGTGTATCACGTTTCAGATAAGTTAATGTTAATGTGAAAAATTTTTTTTTAGCTGTTGACTTTAATAACATTTATTAACGATAAATCATGTTTTAATTATCATACGATGAGCTCATTGACTACTTTGCCTCCAGAAAAAGCAGGAGAGTGCCTTTGTAAATTTAGAAATTTGGAATGCTCCAGCAGATTACGTATCTGTTGATTTTTCAGAGTGTCAATTTACAGGCTGTCTCGATGGCAGAAACGTTTACACTCTCTCCGCCCTCCTATGTGATTGAGATAGACAACACTACAAAAGACTATTGGCAAGCAACAGCTCCAGTGGCGTAGATGGTAAACCCGAGTTTGAATTCACCTTTTGCCAAACTTTTTTTTTAAAAGTTAAATAGTAAAATAAAAATAAAGGAAATAATCGAAAAGTTGAAAATAAAGTATCGGTTAGGGTAGGTGTATGGAGGGCTTTATTGTCCAAATAAGGTGGCATACACTTTTTAATATGAATTAAAATGATAATTTACACTCAATACATTATTATTGGATACTGTTTTATAATTTACTACAATATTAAGGTGCAGATAATTACCACTAATTGCAAAAATTTGTATAAATAGCAGAAAATCCTGCTTTTTATCATAGTGTAAATGGAATCTATAGCTATTTGCACTTAGTTTAAACAGCATCTATCACTACGTAAATATGCTATTTTTACTTAGTACAAATATCCGCTGCCGTTGATTTTTGATTAAACTTATTATTTATTTTGATATTTAATCTTTTAAAATGTTTAATTTAATGTGTATAATTTTAGTTAGGATTTTTTTATTTTTTTTTGCTGTAGAGCTACAATTGTAATTGGTAAATAACACAATTTATTTATTTACTTGTATGTTTTATTAAAGTTCTATCTTGACCCCTTTAGTAGGTGTTTTTTTTTTTTACACTTCCATAATATTTGGGGGAGGGGGAACAACAATACAATTCTGCTTAGGGCACCCATTTGGCAAGCAGCAGCCCTGACTGCACGTGACATTTCCAACGGGATTACGTCATGCGTGAAGTCGTATATAAGCATCACAGAGCTAGTGCAAGATGAGCTCTTGTGGTTAAAAAGTGTATACTTTTTATTTATTTTCAGAAAATGGCTGATCATTTCGTTAGATAAGACCCTTATACCTCGGCTGGGATCATGCAGAGCCCTCTGAAGCTGCACTGAAACTGCAGTTTTGACCTTCAACCTGTTGGCCTCCATTATATGGAAAAAAATCCTGGAATGTTTTTCTTAAAAAACTTAATTTCTTTGCGACTGGGGAAAGAAAGACATTAACATCTTGGACATGGGGGAGAGCAATTTATCAGAATTTTTTTATTCTTCTGGAAGTGAACTAATCCTTTAATTTACTAGGACTAAGTTACAAAGCTACAAGCTATGTGCTGGTTTATTAACAGGTGTTGCTCCATAATAAAACTAAAAAACTCACAACATAAAGTTATAACGAGCGTGATTTGCAACATTATCAAGAAGTTTTAATCTGAAGACAGAACGTTATGAGACTTGACCTTTACTGTTTAGTAAATCCTATTATCAGTTTTATTATGCACAGCATGTCTCAACTTTTTCCATGCACCTGCACCTCCATCAGCTCAGAAAATACATTTTCATGACCCTACTATTAAAAATTATCACACCCTATCATCTACTCCAAGAGAAACAACAAAACAAGCTGATAAAAGATATCTGCAAATGTCTAAATAAGAAAAGAAAAGCTTTATATCATCATTCCATGCTACAGTATATAGATTTCCCTTTAACCTGTTGACGTCAATAACACATATTTTTTCTCCCTTTCAGAGGAAAAAAGGATGTGCAATGCTTCATTAATCCTGGGTGCTATCTTGGAAGAGTGACTTGTAAATGGTAAGCAACAGTATCAATCACAAGATGGAAGCTTGTGATTCATCACAATGTGTTTCCATTAAAAGGCCCCACGAGAACAGTCCTTCTGTCCTGCATCTTTTTCAATCAATACCTGTGCCATGGATAGCGTTCTGTGCAACACTGCAAAGATGCATTAAGGCATGTTTAGATGTAAATGAAAGAGTAAAAAATAACTCACTCAAACAGAGCTTCATTGAAAAATAGCCACAAAATAATAAATAAATAAATAAATAATAATAATAATAAATCAACATGAAACTTTTTTTATGATTCCTCTAACAAATAAACACTGAGTAAAATAAAACAACACCAGTCTGGATTTGAAAAGTCAGTTTAATTTAAATAGTGAGTATTGTTTTTATACTAAAAAAAAACTACTAAACTTTGTTGCTTTGGTAAGGATATTGTCAAGTTTGCTATGGGTTGCATCCTGCTTTGGACTTGGCTGACAGACTGGTATTTTGTCACTGTGAGGTTCATGCTTTCTAACCTTATCTCCACTTTTTTTTCGCTTTATGCTCCAATTATTGTACTTATTTTACATATGAAATGCAAGAAGTTTATATCAGCAGTCCCATATTCATAATTGTCGTATGTGTGTTTGCTAAAATGTTTGGTGCACATTTTTTCTTTGTCTTTTAGTTCCACTGTGAGTAATACCAGTAAGTTAGTATGAGAAAACATTTTGATTTTTAAATAGAAATAGAAAAAGGTCTGTTCTAACTCATAACTGTATTTTAGACACAAGAACCTTATATCCCTACAAAATATTTTCCTCTCTAATAAATATAAAACAAAAGCACCAGTCAAAAATAAAAACAATTCCTAGAAAGCTAATTTCATATTTTCGGAGGAAGCTTAAAAAAACACAGGCATAAACTAATAAGCATTATAAGGGTAGGGAGTTGCTTATTGGATTACTGATATAGCTTAAAGTGTTTGTCTAAAGCAAGCAGAGTTTTTAGAGAGCAGGGTTTGGGGTGACACAATAAAAAGTGCCAGAAGATAATCTCTTTAATCATAGTCTAAACAGCCCCAATAGCTGTACTGCTTCTTTTTCTCCTTTATCTTACACTCATTTTCTCATGAAAAGCGTTTGCTTGTCCTACATAACAGTCATGAGCAGCAAATCCTCTTAGCATCTAATCATTTGGCCTTATTCATAAAGGAAGCTCTTGGTGTATTGATGGAACTGAATGCCCCAATCTCAATTGTGCTACCAGCTGGACTCCTCATTATTATGTCTCCAGCCTACAGAATGATGCTTCAGCAGGACAATACAATTCCTGTCGTTCAAACACCAACAAAGAGAGTTACTGTCCTTGTCAGTTTGATAAGGTTTAGAAGCATAACACACAGAGGACATACACATATTAAACTGTATATTTTTACATAACTGTCTATAAGAAATAGTGCAACTGGGGCTAGATGTATGTTGTTTGTAAACATTATATTAATATAAATATATATGAAATATTATTTTTTAATTGAGAAAATCGGTGTTGAAACACATTTTCCCTCAGAAATGTCATTTTTTTTTTCACTCAGAAATGTAAATTTCACAAACAACTAAAGTAACATGTAACACTGAGTTAAATGTGAAATTTTGAAGTAGAGAAACTGATATACTATTTTCTTGTAAAACATACTACAATAATCTATATTTCAAATGTTTTTTTTCTAACTTTTTTTTCTAACTGTTTTTCTAACCTTTTTTTTTTTTGGTGGCCCACGAAAAACCTAATTAGTTTAATGGCATAAAATATATTGAAAACCTTTATATATATATATATTTTTTTGTATATATATTTTTTTTATATATATATATATATATAAAAAGATATGAAAACTAATTTGGTAATTTTTTTTTTTTTTTTTGCGTTTTTTTTTTTTTATCATTGACAGCTGGCCTTTATTGCGATATTGGGAAAATAAGGTGCTGTCACATTAATTAGCCCTTGTTAATCTATCATCAGCCTGTGCTCATTAATTAAGTGATCAGTCTCTGAACGGGTTGCACTGCAACAGTCCAATGTGGAAGTGAGCCATTATTAACAGCTGAAGCGCACAAATGCACGCCATCTCTGAGGGCTTTCAAGTATGCAACTTGAACTCTCAAGCTTTGAGCCCTGCTTATCAAGCATTTCTGCTCAAAATCTACTATATATATGAGGACAAGCATTTATTTAAATGTGTAACCCCGCATCAACTTTTTGAACAAAACAGCCTTGATATGCTTTTTTTTTTTACTGCTATTTTTAAGGCTACTCCCAGGAAGCATCTAATCACTTGTGTCTCTCAACAGCCTAATATGAGGACCTAAATATGAAAGATTGTAACGTAATGTAGACTGGGGAGTGTTGTAACACTATCAGCTCAACCACATGGAAATTAACATCTCTATTGTTCATTTGGAAAAGATGACAAAAAACAATTAGTAAAACCATTTGATTTGTGCTCCTGTTAATGGATTTCAAGAACAATTAGTTGCAGTTTTCGTATTTGATTGACAGCATTTTAGAATTAACCTTTCACTGATTCTCTCTGTAGGTTTGCATGGTTAATGTCTGGCAAGAGGATGTCATTATGGAAATGTTACTTCTGAATGTTCTCTGAACATGTTGTAACAAGCAGTTACATTTCAAAAAATCTAGATGAACAAACTAAAACATTTCAGGAAAAAAAAAAAGCCATTTTGTGTAACGAGGAGTCAGAGACATTCGGATCCAATTGCAGTATATTTATGGGAGAATGGTCAGACAGGCAGTAATGAGATAACAGCATCGAGAGTGTCAAAGGATATCCAGAAACCGAAACAATACCAGGCAGAGGTCGGGGCAGGCGGCAGAGAATCACAGCCGGTATAAACAATCCAAGATCAGACACGGAAGAAACAAACTCAAGGTAACCACTCAGCAATGTCAGACTGGGCTCCACAAGACTTCGCAATAACTCAGAGTCCAAACACAGTATATATAGGGGAGTGGTAATGGGGAACACCTGGCGGTGATTAGCCCTAGGCACGGGATCATGGGAAATGGAGTTCAGACCCCAAATGCAATAGTCCTGAGTGGAGTGCCCTCTACTGGAGTTCATGGGCACTCCAGCTGACGATCGTGACAGTATGAATGATACATAAATAATATTGTTGTGCTAACATTTTCAGAACATTATTAAAGACAAACATTGAATGAGCATTCTGTTAACGCTACTGGAAGAACATTTGTTCACAAATTTGAGAGAACTTTGCCAGAACGTTAGCCAAATTTCTGAGAGCACTGTCATTTAGTTTGGGCGAATAAGTGACAATCTTGAACCTGTTGCTGGGAAGTCTTTCACCCTCACGCAAAATCCACCTTATTTTGCATCGGGAAAATAAAAACCTTTTTTTCTATGAATAGACGAGATTTCTGATTCATTAGCTGATCTAGGTAACTAGAACAATAACTAAGTGCAGTAAACAGTAAAGCTATATGCACTGCAAACCAATGTTTTTATAATTATGAAAATACATTAAAATAATATAAGAAATGCAAACTTGCAATATCAATCAGCATAATGAGCTATTTTGTACATCTAAGTCAATGACACCCGAAGACTTGCACATTCAAGTTACAAATGGCTGCACTTGCTCTTATAAGTCTTATAAATAAGGTGTATTCATTCAAAAACACAAATCCATTCAGGAACAAAACACAAAACTATATGTTGCTCAGAAACTCTTCACTTGCTCTTATAAGTCTTATAAATAAGGTGTATTCATTCAAAAAACCCTGAGGAAATCATTAATGCTCAGGTAAACATGGCTGAATGTGACAGAAATTTGCAAAATCCATTCAGGAACAAAACACAAAACTATATGTTGCTCAGAAACTCATTACGAATGGAATGAAACTGTTTTTGCTCAAAGACGTGTAGTGGTTTGTTGTTGTTAACATACAAAAATATATCTAAGTTACTCAATAGTAATCTCCTTTTTACTGAACTGTTCCATAAAAACATATTCACAATTATGATGTAAATATCAGTTTGTATTTGATTACCTTCAGCATGCATAAAGCCACTGATTTGGAACAACATTCTTACTCATGTGATAGGCCTTAAAACGAAATCAGAAATTACATTCATAGAGGAGAGATAGCAGGTAGACACGCAGCACAAAAAAAAAATAAAAAATATTGAGGTAAAGATGTAGAACCTTAATATGTTACACTCCACTCACTACCTGTTAAGGCATCCAACTAAGCTATCTAAGCAACGAGGCATTTAAAAAGTCACTTCTGTCACCTATGTCAGAAGCAGCTGTATTATTTGTTGTGCTAGGCTTGATAAGGGGCCGAAGAAGTGGTGTCTGGTGATTCCACCCATAGACTGACGCTCTCTGTTCATCACTTGAAATGTCATGTGAATTATAAAGTAAAGCTAGCATTTGTCACAAAGACTATTGAGAAGATGCCTCCGATTGTCATAAAGGGAAAAAAGGAAGCTTTGTGAGAATATCTCCCCATGGTGCACAACAGTTGCCTGATAGCTGGAGAATAAATTCTCAAACTGTTCATTGTCCATGTCAGTATTTTATGAGACAGGACAATAACATCAGCACACCACATGCCTGGCCAATGACTCAAACTCTATCCAAAATTGATTCTACACTATGATAGCAGGTAATTTAAAACCAAGCAACCATACTAAAGTTCTAAAGTTTAAATGGGCCATATGATGCGATTTAAATTTTCCCTTTCTCTTTTGAAGCGTTACAAGCACTTGGTGCATAAAGAAGATCTGTAAAGTTCCAAAGACTAAAGTCTCAAATCCAAAGAGATATTCTTTATAAAAGTTTGGGGTCAACCACTTCCCCGATGTGGGAAGATTTGCATAATGCTGCCCAAATTTTCAAGCAAAAAAAAAAAAAAACCTTTACTTGTTTTGCCTTCCAAAAGAGGACACAACTAGAAATCAGTGGTTAAGTTGTATTCACAACACTGCTCCGGAATATTCAACCCAAATATTCAGATATGTGCAGCGCATTTTACAGAGGACGAGGACTGTTTCCTGGGGGAAAGTAGCCTACAATGTCGTTGTCTGTTTCTATATAAAGTGGGGAAATTCCGACTTTGCAAGGACAGTTTGGCGCTTCTGACTCACAGCCTGTAAGCACGTTTCTCATATTTGTTCCAAAGACTAAAGTCTCAAATCCAAAGAGATATTCTTTATAAAAGAATTTGGCACTGACGATTCAAATGCGAGTTTTAAGGTGCACAAATGTTTACACAGCGCGATACGCAACGTGTAAAAAGACAGTATAAGTCATTATAATCAGTAATTATGTCCCCAATGGATGCAACAAATGCCTCGTTTGTAATAGGTTTTATTGGTTTTGTTTTGTCGCCCCAGGACACGGCATCACAGTATGGTGAGGGGCGTAAGATTTCCATCACACGCTTGAGGTATTCGGCCAATAACAACGCACTGGATAGTTGGACAATCTGCGTACACTTTGCTTTTCAGAATGATGAGCTTTGTAAAAATCGACACGTTTCAAAAAGGCGGGGCATAGAGGAGCACCAATAATGTACATTATGTGAAAAATAATGATTTTTGTTGTTGTTTTTTTGTATCCTTAAACCGCATAAAGACATTGCATTACACCAAATACACAAAATAATGTTCTTTTTAGCAATGTGATATGACCCCTTTAATTAGAAATATTTTTAAACCAAAGAGCTGTGAATGCCACAAGACTTGGATCACTGGTACTGCCACAACACAATTTTATTTACTACACCCTTGAACATATGAACTTTAATAAGTGTTGTTTCAACATACAGACTGTAAAAACAGGTGTTATGTTAAATTTTACTTAACTTCTAATTAGTTAATGCATTTACTTTGTTGTTGACATAGCACAGCAAACTAGTTTTGCATTTCCTGAAGAAAGAGCCTGAAAGGCAGCACAAGATAAATGAACAGATGTAAAAAAAAAAAAGAATACACCAACAACAACTCCATATGCAAATAGATGTAAAAAAAAAAAAAAAAATTCCAACCACAATTCAGAATGCAAATAATGGCAAACTGTGAATGGCAGAAACTCTATCAATGTCGAAGGGGGAGATGTTTTTAACTTGCACTTTAAAATTTGTTAATAAAATCCAAAAGCAGTGTAATTATAAATGTAGTTACAGAAATTAATTACATGCAGACAATGTAAAAACGTATGTACAAAATAAGTGTTTTGTACCAAATGATTAATTTAAATGTAAGTACATAGTAGTCAAACCCACTAAATATAAAGTGGGACATTTACTTTTCTTTACTTACTTAAGTGACAACGTGATGTGTAGGCCAAGCATGGTAGCCCATACTTGCAATTTGTGTGTATATGGTGTGTGTGTGTGTGTGTGTGTGTGTGTGTGTGTGTGTGTGTGTGTGTGTGTGTACATATATATATATATATATATATATATATATATATAGACACACACTTTATTCATTAAATAATCCAGAATAAAAAATGTATTACAGATTTCAATTTTAATAATTATTTTTAATAATTATTTACTGTATTTTTATCTAGCAAATGCAGCTTTGGTGAGCATAAGAGATTTTGTTCAAAAACATTAAAAAATCTTACTGACCCCAAACTTTGGAACGGTTATATGTGGAAAACAGAAATAGTAGACAAATAGACTGATATAAGTTTATTGCTATATACTGGAAAATAGACTGGTAGTTCTTTGTGACCCTCAGTAACTGAAGTGGTCTTGTTACTTCACAGCGATCAAAAACACAGTGTCAGCAGAGCAAAATTAAAGATTTTTCCCCAACCATCAGCACCCTGAGGAAACCATTAATGCTCAGGTAAACATGGCTGAATGTGACAGAAATTTGCAACGTTGTCAACGCTTTAAAAATAAGGCTGTTTTAGTATATCTGTCAAAATCTCTGCTGTTGTAACAATGAAAGTCCCATTTGGAAGGTTCATTTATGACTCATGAGAGAGTTTATGAGATCTTATTTTAGCAAAACACTGAGTTTTCAGCAAAAAAAGGGCATTTGATTAGTTAAAGGTGAAGCATGTAATTTCAGCAGAAATATACTGACAGAATTCCAATCTGTTTGATTGAGCGGTGGGACTAATAACATTTGCTCAACCAGTGGCACAAGTTTGGTGCGGGACAGGGGGAGTGTCTGTACTTTAACATACAATTACAACCAAAGGGTACTGGAGCTTTCTTTAAGAAAATGGCATAAGAGCACTATAAGAGTATTTCAAGCATTCTGAAGCCATATGACTGTCAACAAAATGTACACTTATCCATTGTACATTTTCTCCTCAAGTGAAAGTGAAAGTGACATGACATTCAGCCAAGTATGGTGACCCATACTCAGAATTCGTGCTCTGCATTTAACCCATCCGAAGTATGTATTGTAAATTTTCTCCACACCACACACACACACCCGTGAACACACACCCAGCAGTGGGCAGCCATTTTATGCTGCGGCGCACGGGGAGCAGTTGGGGGTTCGGTGCCTTGCTCAAGGGCACCTAAGTCATGTTATTGAAGGTGGAGAGAGTGCTGTACATTCACTCCCCCCACCTACAATTCCTGCCGGCCCGAGACTCAAACTCACAACCCTTCGATTGGGAGTCCGACTCTCTAACCATTAGGCCACGACTTCCCAAGTGGGCTATTAACCACTACAACCAGGCATGAATCGAACAATTGGAAAGATCTGACTCAAAGAGTGATTCATTTATGAAATGGACATTGCTAAGTCTCTCATGAACTCTTACGACTGTGCCAAGAACAGTTTTTTCTAAGATTTTCAGCGAATAATAACATGCATTTTGCTCTTTTTGTCACAAAAATAAATAAATTAAAGAAAAATAAAAAACAGCTATTGTATGGCTTCAGAAGATTAATATTGCACATGAGTCATATGTATGATATCAAAGACTATAGAATACCCAAGACATGTCACTCGTATAGTTTTGAATGGGAAAAAAAATGCAACGCTCAATATGGCTGCTCAATCGCAGGAAGCCACGCCTTCTGAATGAAGGAGCCAATCGCTAATCGGTAATGTCAGCGCGTCACTACAGCTGCCATTAGAAGCATCCCGGTTGATATAGAAACAGTCAGCGTTCTGAGACGTGCGCCCAGGACTGCGCATGCGCACTGGATGATCTAGCCTGAATAATAAGCTTTTTATAGCATTATTTGAGCAAAATAAACAACATTTATGACACAGTTTTTATCAGATTTATTTGGTGATTTCAAATATGAAATTTAATCGCAAGCCTAGTGAACCGTTTTGTAGAATTTGATGTTTCTCCATTCAAAGATATAGGAGTTGGACTTGGATGCCCGAGAGGCATTTCAAAGATGGCTGCCGAGTGACATGACTTGTCTTAAAGGGATTTTGATGTTATTTTATGGTGCTTTTGTATCTTTTTTGAAGTTTCATTTTCCATTTATTGTAACTGCATGGATGAAAGAGCAGGGAAAACAGTATTTACATTTTCTTTTTGTATCCTGCAGAAGAAAGGTCATACAGGTTTGGATCAACATAAGGGAGAGTAAATAATCACATAAATTTCATTTTTGGGTGAACCATTCCATTAAAAATCAAAACAATGTAACAAACAAGTTAAGGTATCTGATGCAACCCTGAAAATCCAAGTTTTAAAGCATCCCAAGTATGACCTTTACATAACAGAACAGAATAACTGAAGTTCAAAGTAGCTTAGATTAAGGTTGTTATCACCTCCAGGGTCACAACTGTTAAATATCAAAGAGCTTCAAAATGGTTTGTACATGCATCTTAAAATCTCTCCAAACAAGCTATGAAATGCACCTTACACAAAGGAGCAATCAGACTAATACAATTTTATATGAACCCTCTATGGGTCAAGCAAGTCAAGCTGTTATAAAATGCTCCATGATGGACCCAATTTTGGTTAAAAACCTCTTGTGACAAACTTCCACAAACCCCAGCTTTGAAATGCTATAGTTGTATGATCTATGGAATGGAGCATGCCAAGCTGGCCCTGGGGAGAGCAGATTTGGCATCCATGTTCAAACAATGTCCAGAGGATATGGAATTAGTCTCTAATTCACTCTACCCCATTCAACCTTCTGCTGCAGCTCGGCAGGCGGGGAAAGGTCACAACAGGTGTCCCGTGCCGTCCCCTTTTAAGAGTGCTTGGCTGTGTTCCATGGTTACCCCAGTGAATGCCACGCACCATTTCCACTCTTTGAACAAACACGGCAGGTCTTTTTCTTTGCAGCTTTTGTCCAGTTCCCCTATCCAACCAGGGTCAGAGCTGGGCAGTAAGTGTCCCGAGTGGTTGTTATTTTTCACACTAAGGAAATAGCGCCTGGTGGTCCTGGTTTGGACATATAGGTATGTAATGACATAGTATTATTTGTAAATGCCTGCAAGCTACTGAAATTTAGTTATAGCTTTTACCGATTTAATGTAGAAAATTTACCAATATTATGTTCAGTTTAAAGGTTTAAAGCGTTAAAGGGATCTCTGAACATTTTTAGACTGTGTCTGTATGATGTGTTGGTTTGATGTCATGTGATGTGTTGAACTGACTATTAAGCCCTGACAAGACTAACCTGTCGAATTTATATTAGTTCAAGCCAAGCAATTTTAATGTCTGTCATCTCATTAAGAACAAGTACGAAATATAGTTTCTCTGGAGCCACAGCGCAAAATGTTACAATGACAGCTGGTCATAATATGCCACAGTAAACACTATTTTTTTTTTTTTTTTGTTGTTTTATGGGGGTGATAATGATAATGACGAATAATAAATGAAGGCGAAATGCTTTGCATTCAACAAAAATGGATAGTGTTGTGTTGTCAGTTGGCTGCCAGCACATTGTGGGGTGTAAAATGTTTTGTGCTGATATGTGTGTCATGAATAATTATTTTGGTTGCATTCAAACCCATGCATACCAGTTATGTGCCAGAACGTTTTAAAATGGCGACTGGAGACGCGGTTTGCAAAAAGAGATGAATTCTAACCCACAAAATATGTTTTACTGGAATATTGCAGTTAAAACCGCTGATAAAAACATTAGTAAAACCAGAAAGAATCGTTTCAAGTGTTCGCTTATTTCGTTGTTGTTCAGTTACACAAAAAATAACGCAACGAAAACCTATACAGTGAACTGAAAACCCCTTAAAACACTGATTTCTTATTTAATATGCTGAATATTGTGTTAGAGACATACATCGGGAGCAGACGAACATTAAACATTAACTTATACGTGCACATCTTTAAAATTGTGTCATACTAATATGTCTTTGTGATTAGATTGCCTTGCAGAAGATCTTATCGATTGGTCAACGACAGCTGTGTGAGAATTTAATACGCTTGGATTGACGGAAAAGCTTAGAAATCATACCGCATTTTGGCACAAAGGGAAAATTTCACCACTCACTAAAGCAGTGTGATCCTCTGCAACCAGCAGGTACCGACACGGCCATTCAAGTATTCCGTCATCCAAAGGAAGATTGCAAGGATTTTAGGATATTAGAGTAAAATGGTGCTCTGAACGGCGAGCAACTCTGCTTCAACATTTCCGGAGACGCGCTTCACCGCAGCAAGGGTTAAAACCGTACTACGCTTACACTCCTATCAGCATGCCACGCCATTTTCCTGCTTTATTTCCCCCCGCGTCCATGCTTCCTGCTCCGCCGTCTCCTCCTGAACGCTGATCAGTGAGGTATTTTCAGCCGGAGGAAGAGACACAGAACACATAAAAGCAACACATATAAAAGGTCATTGTCTGAGGGCTTACCGGAGCTGAGGAAGGAAAGGGCCCAAACCAGTCAGTAACTATCGACAACGTGCGAGTGCTGGACCTGGAAGACGGAGAACAACAAAGACAGTTTGTGACAAAGCTGACACGCTGTAGTCTTGGAAGAGTAAAATCAATTGTGACATTTTTCATTTATTTGTAAATGCCTCTTTGGAGGCAGACTCACTCAAACGATAGTCTGGCTCTTACAAAATAGGAGAGGTGAGAGTAAAATAGAAGAATCCTGACAGTTGCCTTAATGAGATTCCGCATTAGGGCCACACTCACACACTTTTCCCTCAGCCAGGAGCACGCCCTTCACTTTCAATCTCACACACAAGTAATTTGGGAAACGTTAACCCTATAAAAAACTAAATCCAGACAGCAATGCTGACACTTTTCTCACCGTCCCAGACAAGAGCCTTAAATATTTTGCACCGATGCTGATGAACAGAAGTAGATGTACAGTATGTGTGAATATCAAATCAAACATTTGCAAAGTATATTTGATTTTAAAGCTTGATGTAAAAGTAAAAGATTTCTGACAGAATTGGGTTTGTTATTCCAGGCATACAGAAACAGAAAAACATTTTAATATTATGTATCATTACCTTCCCATAAATACAAAAGCTGTATACTGAATGTCTTTATATGTAAGAACTTTTTATATCGACTTTATATATAAAAACTTTATACTCATTTAAATAAGCAAATACGGTTTAATACTACTGAAACACATCTACTCAGTGTAATTAACCCATTTTTATTATTTACGTTAATTACTTAAGCAATTATTTGTTAACTGTTATTAGATGCAACAAGCACTACACTTTTTTATATAGAAAAAAAATATAAAGTATAGTTTCAGTATGTTTGATACATTGCGTATTGAGGTCTTAATGAAAAATAGTGATTATTTTATTCTTTAATATGAGTAAATATAAATATTGGCATCCATCTTGTGAACAAACGCCTCCTGCCGCAGATGAGATGAATTACACAGGGAATGAGACAAGTTCATTGAGTTCACTCAGATTGTTCACCCCTGTACTCCACAAAGGAACTTCCTCATACAGTCCTGTAATCTTTAAGCACAACAATTTATATCACACAATAATAGATAATCATAAGTTTGATGACTTGATCTTAAAAGAATAGTCCACTCAAAAATGATTCTGCCAAATAATGCCATTCCAAACTCTGAACAGAAGAGTGTACTAGTTATTTCTTTCCATGGAATTACATGAATTGGAGCTTACAAGCTTCAAAAAATGAGTAAAAGCAGCGTACAAGTATCATGTAAGTAGTTCACATGACTGACACACTACATTTCAGGTCAAATTAAAAAAATTACTATAGGTCCAAATTATTATTAATGTTATTTTTAAATAAAATTCTACTCGTTGAATGTAGTTGGTATCAGAGGGAGGGGCATTGTCTATCTAGAAAGTATCTGACTCTATAAAAATCAGTGTAGTTTACATGAAGAAAACAATGGGAGAAAGCAATGCTAAATTTAACAATAGTTTTAAAGGGGTCATATGATGCTGCTAAAAAGAACATTATTTTGTGTATTTGGTGTAATGCAATGTGTTTATGCGTAAAAAAAAAAAAAAAAAAAAAAAAAATACATTATTTTCCACAAACTGTAAATTTTTGTTTCTCCTCTACACCGCGTTCCAAATTATTATGCAAGTGATATATCAATAGAATTTTGGTACAATAAAGAGTCAGATTTTTGTTTGTGTGGTTTTTCACATCTTTTTAGATAACTGATAATCAATCTCAGACAGGTTTGGTCAATAGTTTGCCAGGTCTTCTTAGGTAAATGGAAACCCTACTTAAAGAGGTTGTTCCACATTATTAAGCAAGTCACTGTACTCAAGAAATGTGGTGAGGAAGAAAGATCTTTCTGAAGATGAAAAGTATGAAAAAATGCAATGTCTTACCCCGCCATCTGGAATGCGTCGATTTTTACAAGGCTCATTGCTCCGAAAAACGAGGTGTGCTGTGATTGGCCAGCTATCCAGTGCGTTGTGATTGGCCGAATGCCTCAAGTGTGTGACGGAAATGTTACGCCTCTTAACATATTGTGATGCCTTGTCCGGCCGGAGTGATGAGACATAAACATAAAACCCATTATAAACATGATATAAACATGATTTCTAGTCGTGGCTTCTTTTGGAAGGCAAAAACAAAGTAGTTTCGCTTTCTCAATGAAACAGCATCACACAGCAGAGGCCGGAGGCATAGAGTGAACCGCGGCCGGCATTAGTGAGCAGAGGCGGCCGGCATGATGCAGATTCTACGAAGGCGCGTACCTTGTGCGTGCGGCAACCACATGTGATGACCCCGGGCTGGACTCCACTTTGTCCATGGTGAAAGCCCATTCTGCGATCCACAGTGCATAGTTGATATATTTACTCAGCGACCAGCATGGATCAGCTCCAGGCATGACGAAGTGGATATCGTCCCCTTTTGGAAGGCCAAACAAAGTAATTTCCCTTTTAAAGTGAAACACACAGCATCTATACGACATGGCAGCGGCAACAACAATACTACAATGAAAATAAAAGGTACGCCTTCTTTCTTTGCATGAACATCTGGGCGGCGTTATGCAAATCTTCCCACATACTGATGTAGATATGTGGGGGCGTGTTAAAATGAGCCATTTCAGGGAGGCGTGGACAAGCCTCTACTTTTATAAAGAATATCTCTTTGGATTTGAGACTTTAGTGACTTTACAGATCTTCTTTATTCACCGAGAGCTTGTAACACTCCAAAGAGAAAGGAAAATTTGAAATGTGCATATACTACAGTGCAAAACTTTTGGGTAAGTAAGAATTTTTTGTATTTTTGCAAAAGCTGTTACAATTTTAAATACTTGGTTTCTATTTTAATATGCTTTAAAATATAGTTTTTTCAAGCTGAATTTTCAGCAGTTCCAATCAATGTCACATGATCCCTAAGAAAACACCCCAATATGCAGATTTTGTGCTCAAGAAATATTTCTTATTACTCTCAATGTTGAAAACAGTTAATATAAAAAATATCAAGTTCACTTTAAATTGACACGTTTGCTGAATAAAAGTATGAAATAAATAAATTAAATCAAATCTTGCTGACCCCATATTTTTTAACGGTTGTGGATCTGTTTTACAGTTAATTTTATTAACTTATGGGAGTTCACTAGCATACAGATATTAGCATATTAGCTTTGACCATATAAGACAAAATCATTTTAATGTAAATCACTTGTGCTTAAAGGTTTAGAACTTTTTTTCATTATTTTTTTTTTACTTTTCACACTTCAGTGGAGCTCTCTCAAAAAAGGATTAAACGGCATACTAGACATTTTGGAAACATCCCCCTTGTTCTCTTAAGTCGCTGTGATCTGCTGGCATAAATACAAACAGATGGTTATTATGAGAAAGTCCTGCAGTGGAGCGCAGCAGCATTGCGCCAAAGACCCCATCAGTACGACACTGTGGTTCAGGCTGTAGTACTGAGGACGCAATGAGGCACAAACTGAGAGAACATAACCGAGTAATCAAGGTATTTATCTAACCTTTTAGAATAAAAACACAATTTGAGTAAAATTTTTGGTTTTGCCTTCTGCATCTTAGATTTGTGTCTGTTAATGTTTTGTTCCAAACTCTAAAGTCTTTGTTTACAGTTGTATATAATAAATGCTGATATTTATAAAAGTCCCTGCAACTGCAAAATAAAGTTTTATGTAAAAACCAACTACATTTGCTTCGGCATTATTAGAACTCAAGGCCCTAACCATGAACATGTATTTCTTTATATGTCCATAAATATAAAGAAATATAACAGTGAAGAAAATTCTAGGTCTAATTCTAGTTAGTAAATAATAATTTTGAATGACTTGCAAATAATATTTTAAAATATGCACACACTCTTCTTTGTATGCTCAATATGTTGAAAATACAAATAATGTTTCAATTTTATTCAGTTAGGAATTAAATTAAAAGTCACCATATTTCAAGTCGTGGCCTAGTGGTTAGAGAGTTTGACTTCTAACCCTAAGGGTGTGGGTTCGAGTCTTGGGCCGGCAATACCAAGACTGAGGTGCCCTTGTAGAACAGTTTGCGTTACTGGATATTACTGTCGGTCATTTAACATTTCAAAGTCAAATATTGAATGTTTCGTTACTTCCATCACTCTCCGTCAATGGTAATGGACCGGAATGGAATTTGCGCTCTGTTCTGTGAACAGTTAACCCCACCTACTTTAAAGGGGACATAGCTACTGATCTATAAAAGAGAATAGGAGACTACAAAATTAACACAGGCCTTAGACAAGAGGTTGAGCAGCTGGCTGTCTGGTGCAGTCTTAACAACCTGGAGCTGAACACTCTCAAAACAGTGGAAACAATAGTGGACTTCAGGAGAAACCCCCCTGCACTTTCCCCAACTCACCATCATAGACAGCACTGTGGCTGCAGTGGAGTCGTTCAGATTCCTGGGAACCACCATCTCTCAGGACCTGAAGTGGGACAATCACATTGGCTCCATTGTTAAAAAGGCCCAACAAAGGTTGTACTTCTTTCGCCAGCTGAGGAAATTTAACCTGCCACAGGAGCTGCTGAAACAGTTCTACTCAGCCATCATTGAGTCTGTCCTGTGTACTTCAACAACTGTCTGGTTTGGTTCAGCTACAAAATCAGACATCAGAAGACTACAGATAACAGTTCGGACTGCTGAAAGGATTATTGGTGCCCCCCTGCCCACCCTTCAAGAACTGTATACATCCAGAGTTAGGAAAAGGGCTCAGAATATCACTCTAGATCCCTCACATCCAAGTTACCCCCTTTTTGAACTTTTGCCATCTGGCTGGCGCTTCAGAGCCGCAAATACCAGGACAGCCAGGCACAAGAACAGTTTATTCCCCCAGGCAATCTACCTCATGAACAGTTAAATGTTTATGCAATAAAAAGGTGCAATATCCTTATATTTATTTGTTACCCCTCCATCCTAATACATCCCTGCATCTCACTCTATTCTATTCCATTATCATCTATAGCACAACTGTGCATACATTTTATTTATTTCCCAATTTGTTTTGCAATATTTGTGTTTTTTTTTTTTTTTTGTCTGTGTGTTGTTGTCTCTATGTACTGGAAACTTATGTCACTAAAACAAATTGCTTGTATGTGCAAGCATACATGGCAATAAAGCTCTTTCTGATTCTGATTCTGAAATCTTCACCAGTTGTCTAGAGCCATCATTGACGATGTGATGGTTCCAGGCTTAATGACGAAATTGTCAGGATAAGTAGCTGACCGGAGCTCCACCAAGACCGCCTCCCTCATTTCCATCATGCACACGATAAATTAAAAATAAATAAATTAATAAATAAATCTGGAATTAATACAAGTGGGAATAAATAAATATACAAAATAAATAAATGCATGAATAAATACAATTAAATTAAATAAATACATTAATCAATTAAAAATTAAAAATAAATGAAAGAATAAGTAAATAAAAGTTAAAAAGAATATAATTAAATGTAAAAATAAATACAGCAAATAATACATAAAGGAAAAAAAAGTCATTTAAAAAAATAAACTTAGGATTAAATTATATTGCGAATGAACTATATTTGTTTAATCAAATCATTTATTAATTTATTTTTATTTGTTTATTTATTTATTTATTTATTACCTATTATCGCATTTATTTATTTATTTATCTATCTGTCTATTTAAATACATTTGGAAATAAATGTATGTGGGAATATATAAATAAAATAAATAAATATAATTAAAAATAAATAAATAAATATTTCTAATATATGAAAAGTTAAAAAGAATAGAAATAAATGTAAAAATAAATACAGAAAATCATACATAAAGGTCCTCTCATCCTATGTGGGATTGGATCGCACCATCCTCTGTTCGGCCATCCATTTCTTTAATATATTAAACTTAATAATCACACTGCAAAGCCCCTTTTTTAAAATCTACAGGTCCTTCTCAAAAAATTAGCATATTGTGAAAAAGTTCATTATTTTCCATAATGTAATGATAAAAATTAAACTTTCATATATTTTAGATTCATTGCACACCAACTGAAATATTTCAGGTCTTTTATTGTTTTAAAACTGATGATTTTGGCATACAGCTCATAAAAAACCCAAAATTCCTATATCAAAAAATTAGAATATCATGAAAAGGTTCTCTAAACGAGCTATTAACCTAATCTTCTGAATCAACTAATTAACTCTAAACACCTGGAAAAGATTCCTGAGGCTTTTAAAAACAACCAGCCTGGTTCATTACTCAAAACCGCAATCATGGGTAAGACTGCCGACCTGACACCCTCAGGCGAGAGGGTAAGACACAGAAAGAAATTTCTGAACGAATAGGCTGTTCCCAGAGTGCTGTATCAAGGCACCTCAGTGGGAAGTCTGTGGGAAGGAAAAAGTGTGGCAAAAAATGCTGCACAATGAGAAGAGGCGACCGGACCCTGAGGAAGATTGTGGAGAAGGACCGATTCCAGACCTTGGGGGGCCTGCGGAAGCAGTGGACTGAGTCTGGAGTAGAAACATCCAGAGCCACCGTGCACAGGCGTGTGCTTTTGAACCAGAAACAGCGGCAGAAGCGCCTGACCTGGGCTACAGAGAAGCAGCACTGGACTGTTGCTCAGTGGTCCAAAGTACTTTTTTCGGGTGAAAGCAAAATTTGCATGTCATTCGGAAATCAAGGTGCCAGAGTCTGGAGGAAGACTGGGGAGAAGGAAATGCCAAAATGCCTGAAGTCCAGTGTCAAGTACCCACAGTCAGTGATGGTCTGGGGTGCCATGTCAGCTGCTGGTGTTGGTCCACTGTGTTTTATCAAGGGCAGGGTCAATGCAGCTAGCTATCAGGAGATTTTGGAGCACTTCATGCTTCCATCTGCTGAAAAGCTTTATGGAGATGAAGATTTCGTTTTTTCAGCACGACCTGGCACCTGCTCACAGTGCCAAAACCACTGGTAAATGGTTTACTGACCATGGTATTACTGTGCTCAATTGGCCTGCCAACTCTCCTGACCTGAACCCCATAGAGAATCTGTGGGATATTGTGAAGAGAAAGTTGAGAGACGCAAGACCCCAACACTCTGGATGAGCTTAAGGCCGCTATCGAAGCAACCTGGGCCTCCATAACACCTCAGCAGTGCCACAGGCTGATTGCCTCCATGCCACGCCGCATTGAAGCAGTCATTTCTGCAAAAGGATTCCCGACCAAGTATTGAGTGCATAACTGAACATAATTATTTGAAGGTTGACTTTTTTTGTATTAAAAACACTTTTCTTTTATTGGTCGGATGAAATATGCTAATTTTTTGAGATAGGAATTTTGGGTTTTCATGAGCTGTATGCCAAAATCATCAGTATTAAACAATAAAAGACCTGAAATATTTCAGTTGTGTGTGCAATGAATCTAAAATACAGTATATGAAAGTTTAATTTTTATCATTACATTATGGAAAATAATGAACTTTTTCACAATATGCTAATTTTTTGAGAAGGACCTGTATATGGAATCGTGAAATAACAGATTTTGACTTATCGGTTGACTGGGAGAGGGTGTGTTCTAATCTAATCTTAACTTTTAAAAAATTGGCTCACTGTCTTATCCATTTCAAAGTCATCCATAGAGCATACTTAACTCCTTACAAGAGGTTTAAAATTAAACTGCAGTCGACCTATAACTGCCATATCTGTAACACTGTATCATCAGGTACTTTTCTCCACATGTTTTGGGAATGTCCAATTGTTGTCAACCTATGGACACATGTGAATTCTGTTTTATCCTTTTTACTACAGATTAATTGCACGTCTAATCCAGGTTTATGTCTTCTCAATGACAATTTCAACTTCTGTTTAAGTTCATTAAAGAAGAGAATGTTGTTTGCTGGTTTTACACCTGCAAAGAAGACAATAATACAAAACTGGTTTACTCTGAAAATGTGTGCAAGAACATTTTGAATTCATAGCCTTCTTGGGATAGTGGCCTGTGAATGTACAATGGCATGAATTAATGGAGCTAAACCTAGGACTATTAATGCATGGCAGTGTTTTTCTTCTGACGTTTTGGAATATGTAAAGGAATGACAAGGATTTTTTTTTTTTTTTTTTTTTTCAAATTGTAAATTATTGATAATGTGTCTGTTGCTTCCCCTTACCTGTTTGTTTGTGGTTTGGATGGATGCTGTTTTGTAAATATAAAAAAAGAAAAAAAGTTGATCACAAAAAAAAAGAAAAGAAAATAATACATAATACATAATACAGGAAAAAAGTCATTAAAAAAATCAGGATTAAATTATTGTTGAATGATGTTTTTTTTTTTTTTTATATTTTTTTTTTTTTTTTATCATTTTTTTTTTTTTATATATGTTTTTATATAGAGTATAAAGTGTTTTGTGTTATTAATTCCTCTGAGATTCTATTATTGACTCACTATTAAATCAACAATGAGACAGATGGAATGATGCTATGTGGGTAAAGCACATTCAAGATAGTCTAGTGTCTCTCGAGACTGCTGCTCTGACCCCTCTCTCACTCTTTTTACCTCACTGTCACAACTGACAGGCTTCTCCTCTCTCCAAGCAGCAAAACAGTGACACTGACTCTGTCCTGTCAATTATTTATGTCTAAGTGCCCAGTCTTGAGGCATATGCCCTCTCCTCTCACTGCACACTGTCTGGGCTTCAGTCTCCGAGAGACCCCTTTATTCCATTCAGCCTTCTGCACTTTGGCTGATAAAATTCTGTCTTTATTTTTGAGATGTTTTTACTTATGCAATAAGTCACAAGAGGCTGTTGTTCATAGTGAATCTACCACAAGTAAAGGCTGTTCTTAGGCATGACCTGAAGCTGAGTTCCTAAAACTTCCTCAATCGATACTCAAGTGGCTTTTTAAACAGGTTTAAAATCATGTAAAGTCAACTGAGATGATGACTGTAAACTATAGTCTTCGGTGGAATCATGGTTGCCTTTGTATGATGCTGCATCCACGTCTCAAATTCAAGTAAATATGTAAGTGAGTAACTTCATTTGAGCAATTGCACTGATCAAAAATAAGTTCACTGCTAAAAACCAAATCTTCATTACATCACATACACCGCCCTACATCATATTTGGTGAATGAAATCCAATACTTGCTGATTCCAAAAATAGTACCTGTTGCATGATGTGCATTTTGTGGGCATTTCTGCTTTTGACAAGCGTTTGTAAGGTGTTTTTTATTCCCTTAATCACCAGAACAACAACAGACATTAAATCGAGTATTTGAAAGCTTAAAAGTACAAATACACTTTTTGTCATTAAAAATAAAACTTTTGACTACTTCTCACGTCTATGAGTGTGATACAACAGTATGACAGCACGTATGTGTAAATGAATAAGAAACAACAATGGATGCAGCGTCCCAATGTGCCTACTTATACTACGTCCTTAAATTATGTAATTTTCTGGTGAGGGAAAAGTACACACTTTTGAGTGTGTCGTAGAAGAGTAGGCAAGCTTTGGGACATACTATCACGTCATACAATTGTGTCTTTAATGGAGTGCTCTGTTGCATAGTTCCAGGCACCCTGTCACTGTAAACTGGCCTGTCAAGCATCTTGTCACAATTTTTATCCTCCATATTTCATTTCCTTTAAATTCCTACTGTATTGGAGAGAAATTAAGTAGCACGTTGATCTGCCAACCTTGAGTCTTGGGTCTTGGGTTTTTATGCAGAGAATTCAGCTCATGTTTTCTGCATAATGATGCATTTAAAAGTTAACGACCAAACAGATGTTTATAAACGTTTAAATTGGTGCTGCAAATGAAATATAACACTGATAATATTAAATAAATACTTTTTTACCAGGCTAAATATTGATTATTAGTAACTCAAACCCCTTTATCTAAACCTCTCTAATTAACCGTAGGTCGCGCAAATCCACCTTGTTTGTAGTTTTGTTTTTTAACGCTTTTTTATTCATGTGTGTAGTTCTCAAACGAATCATTCATCAAAGCGCAATGGTTTTTGGGTAATATTAGCCATTAGAGTGTGCACAGATCCATACTTCAAAAATCGACCTGAAACAGTAGACCATCCGGAGACTTTTGGCATACTCTTTTCAACATACTATGCTTTGGGACACACTTATTTAATCTCACATACTATTTAGGATGGATAGTATGAGCACTGGAATGCAGGGGAAGTGTCTTTTAAACCCCTTTTGTGCAGAACTACTTCCTTCTGCCACAGATTCAAATCTCAGTTTAAGATTTTAACAGCTGAGCTCAAACCTCTGTTACTAATTTGAAAAACTTTACTTTAAAACTAGTAACGAAGGAACGTTGAGTTGCTTCATTGAAAGCTTATTGTATCACTGTATTAAAAGCTCATTGTATTATGTGGAGTCTTGTATTATGAGAGAGAAATGGACTGAGTGTGATTACCTGCATCTGATACAGCATTCATTCTTCAGCTCAATCTCATATTCACAATAAAACATTTGAATGTCCGCTGAGGAAATCGTTATCTTTGTTGTAGTGTCCTTTTATAAGTTAAGGGTGATTTCCGATGACAGCGCTGCTCACTGCACTTGTTAACTGCGTCCTACAAGCTGTTCTTAAAGTGCCCCTATTATGGGTTATGAAAGGTTCATATTTTAGTTTTGGGAGTCCCCAACACCAGGTTGACATGCATGCAAGGTCAAAAAACACTTTCATTGTCTTATAATATGCAATTATTTTTTCCTTTTTGCTCAACGACTCCCAAAGGGTTCACTCAACGATCCACTTTCCAAACCCCTCCTTTGCATCACGCTAAACTGCGGTGATTGGTCTGATGACCCAGTCTGTTGTGACTGGTCTGCTGCATTCAATAACGGAATGGCAACACCATTACTTAGCCCACAGCTCGGTGGTAAACAGCCATGGTATATGCGTTAGCCCAATGCAGAAACGTATTGATAAAGTTTGTACACCAACGTATTGCTCTATTCTTTATCAGAACTCCAAGTAATAACAATGACAAACAATTACTATTCATCGACACATTTCTAGACAATTGCATGCGAACAGATATTGCTGTTAGCCGGTTCATGCTGCGCGGAGCAAACACAACACACGCAACCAAGTATTTTGCAACAGTACACAGTACATGACAGCAATAGTTTACTCAACCACAAGTCATCCAAGATGTTCATGTCTCTCTTTCTTCAGTCACAAAGAATTTAAGTTTTTTTCAGGAAAACATTCCAGTATTTTTCTCCATATAGTGGACTTCAGTGGTGCTCAATGGATTGAAGGTTAAAAATTCAGTTTTAATGCATCTTCAAAGGGCTCTAGACGATCCCAGCTGATAAATAAGGGTCTCATCTAGCAAAACGATCTGTCAATTTCTTAAAAAAAATAAAATATTTAAACACTTTTTAACCACAAATGCTTGTCTTGTCTAGCTCTGCCTGTGTACAATGGTTCAAGACAGGGTATGTTTAAAAACTCCCATGATTCCAGGATGATTTTGAAGTTGGAGGAGAGAATGAGTTGGGAGTTTTTTGACATACCCTAACTGTAGCCTAACAGATTTACCCTCACAGTGCAGAGCACAGCGTCTTCTCCACAGGAATCCGCTACAGTGTTTGAGGGAGGGAAGGTTCAAGTTTTCCTGGGTCTGCGTGCACAAAGTGGGCGGGCATAAATATGCTAATGTTTCATATTGACGTCAACTTGAAACAGCTTCAGATTCATTTTAAAAACGATTCGTTTTCATTACTCGGAGTCAACTCTTTCTGTTGAAAGACAATAACTTTATACATGGTGCACTTTTAGATGTAATACTTTGCAGGATATTTTCATTCACTCAGAGCTAAGTTACACTAGAAAAAAAATCAGTTTCACTCTCTTTCAATATAAAAGTCTACCGCTGACTCTCTTGTTTCTTGTCGCCATCTAATGGCAGAACAGTGTCACTAAAATCACCATCACAAACTATTTATCAGGAACAAATAAGAGACTATTGAGACCAAAGGCTGCCTGTTAGATTTACCCAAAACAAATTATATGCCATGTTCAACCACTATAGAGACATCAGACCCAGCGGCAAATTTCAGAAGATCTGGCCGAGGTGAGGCTGCTCTCGGCCAGTTCATGAGACCTCATGTCTGTTGATGCCCTGGAGCTCACATCTCCGAAAACGTCAAAGCAAACTTTCAAATAGATGTTATCTTTATTAACAAAGCGCATATTTGAAGTCTAAACAACTCCATTCTCGACTAAAAAACTCTTAAAACTACATTCCGTGACACAAAAACAGTATTATTTATAAAATTTAAGTGGATTTGGGCATCTGCAATGACACTCGCTGCATCAACACAGTATGCAAATTTATAAATTTACCATGGCAAATATATTTTATAAAAATGTTATGTTGTTTATTACTGTAGTATTAGGTCTATTAAAATTAAACAAAAGCTTGCAAATAAGGAATCTTGTTTTACAGTTTTAAGCGGGTATTTTGTGTGTGTGTGTGTGTGGGGGGGGGGGGGTGTAATTAATTAACAATGTTCTGGATGATACTCAGGCATATGACTCAGCATATACAGCAAGGTGGTATTATATTATGATCTTTTAAGCAAAGTGTAGAAACATTGCACCTGAAAATCATTTTTTTCACTACAGAACTTTACATTTCAGGGGTTTTCTTGTTGTTGTTGTTGTTTTAGCTCAACGGACATGCCACAGAGAAAAGTGCTGACGTTGATTGAGGAAAAGTATTTGTGCCAAATATCTGATCCATTTTGGCACACTGTAAATCTTCCCCTTAAAAGCCATTACTCTGAAATATTTCCATCAGGGTCTTGCACCGGCCCATTACCTCCCGCCCTTTTTTAAACAAAGTACATTCCGTTGAGTATAACAGCTCTCAGGCTCATAAAAACACCATAGGCTTGCATTAGAGATATAAATGTACCCTGCTGTTTACCATCCGTCAATCAAAATGATCCATATATACACAGAACAAAATAGTGTTTATGTTACGCATATCTATAATGACATTACTTATCCACAATATTCAAAACAAATGATCAAGTCATGAGATCACTTGTTTTCGTGTGAGCAATGCATAATATTTCAGTGAAACTTTGTTTTGGATTTACACAAACCTAAATTATAAATTCTGTCATATTCTTAACCCTTTGTGCTGTGCTAAAAATCCTTTACCTAGTTTTGTGTTCCTGTCCAAAATGACCAGCCTTTTAAAAATTGCTCATAAAAATGTATTATGCTTGTATTATTTGTTATGTATTATTGAATTAAATTTAATTCTGTAATCATTTACTCAACCTCCTGTCTACTGTGGAACACAAGAGAAGAAATTTTAAACATTGTTGGTAAACAGTTTCAGGTGCAATTGACATCCATAGTTTTTTTTTTTTTTTTTTTTTTTTTTTTTTTTTTTTAATGTATGTATTTATTTATTTATTTATTTTTGTTTATGGCAGTCAATGGGACAAGAAACATTCTTCAAAATATGACAGAAAGTCATACAGGTTTGTCATGACATGAGGGTGAGTAGGCCTAAATGACAACAGAATTTTAATTGTTTGGTGAACTATCCCTTTAATCTTAAATCTAAAGTATCATGTTGTGCATTTCAAGCCTAAATCAGCAATCAATGGACTCTATGCACAGCACGTATAGGCTAAAAGGTTTTTGGTCTGAATTCAGCCATAGCGTAAGCATTACCAGCCACATTCTTTTGTCAATGAATGATGAATAAAAAATAAGATTTTATACATTTTATTGCTATAGTATAACACATTATGTATACCACAGTAATATAATACAAAACATATTTAATGATGAGTTCCATAAAGTTGAAACATCCATGAGGGTGGTTTGTCCTGCTATTGCAGTGTCCTGTTTTGCGAGACTTCCCAAAGGTTTTACCTTCTCCCCTGGAAGAAGAAACTTGCACTAAGTTGATTTACAGTATTAGATGTAAGGGTTTTAACATATAAAGTTGGTTTTTATAATGTCTTTATTATCCTCTTCAAGAATGAAGACAACATACGGTTAGTTCTACACTAGGTAAGATCTAAACCCTTATACATTATATTACCAAGCACAATGTAGGCCTATTGTGAATTTTTTGAACCTGCATCCCACAACATAGTTCGTGTGACCAGAGCAAGGGCAGCTACAACCAGGAGTGAAGTTGGAATAACAAGCAATTCAATGGTAAATATAGATATTGTATTCTCTGGGACAGAGTAAGAAAAGGTATGTATAGGTATTGTTTTCTCTGGGAGGTATTTATATATATATTTTTTTCTCTGTTAATGCACACGTTACATGCATTATATGTATCATAATTATTTCACATTTATTTTGACAAATTAAGTTCCTCTTCACTGTCCACCTTTCAGTCGGTCTTCCAGAGAGATCTGGCCTTACACAAAACACTTGGGTGGATTAATTTGGTTTTATTTCTAAAGACTGTAATATAAAATGTAAAACTAAATAAAATGTAAATGTTAAAATACTGTTTCTTGCATGTAAACATAAAATAATTTGATACCATGTAATGTAAACATAAATATTACTAACTTCGATACAGTGTATTGGTTATGTAAAATACAAATACTAATAACGGTGATATTGTAATGATATGTCTTTTTTTAACACTTCTGTCACTTGAAGGACTGATAGGTCAGGCAGCTTGCTGGTGACACCACTATAAAGTGTTCTCCTGAATTTAAAAACAAAGGTATAGGGTAAACTGACCACTAAAAATAAATAAATAAATAATATATTTTATATTGTAATTTCATTTTGATTTGATTATGTTATGTGATATATCCAATAGGATTGTGTTTTTGTCTTTTCTTCTGCTAGGGCTAATCATAGGCATGCTATACATTATGACAGAAAGAAATGAAAAGATGATGTAACAGCATTAGACAGTCTACTCCTACATTAACCACTCAGTGAGTTTCCTCTCTTTTCGTCTTGCAAACAGGACCAACATCCCACTGACAGGACCTGGCTTGACTCTCTAGGCATACCAATGGGGCATGTTAATATTGTTAATCAAAGTTTTATGTCATTCATTAATGTATTTGAATTCTCTTACTTACCACTTACCATTGCTCTAGGTTTGTGCCAGCTCTGCTCCATTTTAGTGCAGCTCTGTTCAGGAGGACCTGCATTGATTCCCAGTTCTGAATAATGTGCTGTCTGATACAGTGCTGCAACAATATGTATGCACACTGCTGTCCCTGCAACACAAGAACAACAGGCTGGGAATCCTTTAAAACAAACTGTGAAGATTGTTAAACTGGGTTACATATTGAATTCAGATGCATTTTGAATTGCACTTTAAATTGTAACATTTTAAATGAAAATAAAATTATGATGAATTAACAGTTTACATAATGTTACAAACATGCCAATACACTGTAAAAAGTGCAGAGTAATATTTCAAAGGATGTCCATATCCCTAAAAATCATCTTCTCCTCTGTAATTTTGAAAGTTCCACATAAGGAACAATGGCTTCCAGCTTCCATCCATCACCGGATGGGGGGTGAAAAGGGGGAAAAAATGCATCACCCTGAGGAAAAACATGGAAGTAACCATGCATACAGTCTATTAGTCCTCATTATTAAAAAAAAAAAAAAAAAAAAAAAAAAAAAAGAACATTCCTCAGCTGTGATTTTTATGTGAAGTGCACGCAACCATCTCACTTTCATCCAAGCCAAACATTCAATAGTTATTTGAAATGCTCTCATAAAAGCACTCATTTCATCTCTAGACAGGATTCACAATATGTCACACTTGATGATTTGTCAAAGGTTAGAGAACATTGGAAGTTTGAGGGGTGGCCGCACCTGAAGATGCAGCCTTTTCTCGCATTCAGCTCGACCTTAACAAGGTGAGCAGAAAGCCTCCACACGGGTGCTTTACAGCCTCCGTGTCATTTCATCTGTCAGGCCACACAAGATCACAACACAATAAACTTGTCAACTTTCAAGAAATTACTGCAAGCAAACTCATTCCCTCTCACTCAGTGAAAGAGCGGGTGACATTGGGTCTTTTATAAGACCACGTGGAGGTCAGAGAATCTACTGCTTCTACGTGTGGAATTAAGGTTCTGGTGGTTCCTGATTTATGGCTGGAGAGGCGAAGGTTCTAGTTAAACTGCTTGAGAAACACTGATTGAAACGTGTTATGATTATGCTTGCTACGCAATGTGTCATAATTCCTATCCTCAAAAGTTACACTGACACATCCTAGAACAATTATATACTGATTGCAATTAAGAGCAAGGTAATGTGCTCTAAAACGATTTTAGCATTTAGTGAAAGAAAGTTCAGCACATATTTGGTAAATTGAGATGCAGGTAGTTTGGATTTATTGTGGGTTTGAAAATATGCTCATGAATTTAGTTGTTCACATCTTGTTGTTCACATTGTCCAAGACAAACGAGGAGATAAACTGCAAACAAAATCATACAATTCATGTAAAACAAAAAAAAAAATCTGAGTTATTTATTTTTTTATAATTCTCTTCTTGGCTAAAATCGAAAACCTCTATCCTTGTTTAGTACTTCTAATTCGCGAACTGTGTTTTGATTTTGCTCTCTCCTCTGCGCTTCCATGTTCGTCACTTCTCACCAATGCTTACGCTACGCCTACATCCTACATCATCTGCTGGAACGTCACTCTCTCGTTAATGGGTGTATAACTAGCGGAAGCTAGAGATTACAGTTTACAAGTTTACAGCTTCCAGTTTTCATGATCTATTTCTATTTTAAAATAGTAAAGAGAAATTAATAAATTCTGTGTCTTTATAAACACATTTCTTTAAATATATTTCTGTTTGAATGAAAGGATATCCGAAGCCTTCACACAAAATGAAACAGGAATTGCTGTTCTCCATCAGCCTTTATGTTCTACAATAAAGCTAATGCTTTAAAATGTTTACCATTCATTAAAGCTCGGCACTGTGCAAGTACGTACAAATACATGTGCATTTCCAGATTTTCTTACTGCACCAAAAAGCTTTTATTCACTCATGTTCCCTTTGCCATCCATCTGTCTCTATTAATATAAATATTTCCTATAATAAATCAGGCTTGTCAAGAGTTGAGAACAAAACATTGGCCTTCACGCAGAGGAAATTGCAGATGTATCAGCATGCAGGCTTACGTTCAAGCATCAGGGCGAGATGCATCACACTGTTTTGTTCACAGCTTAGCCTCAAATAGCCATTTCCCATCAGCCCAGGTGAATGCATTCTAATCCCTGATCATCTCAATGATATTACGATAATTTCCCATCAGCCCAGGTGAATGCATTCTACTATCTATCTATCTATCTATCTATCTATCTATCTATCTATCTATCTATCTATCTATCTATCTATCTATCTATCTATCTATCTATCTATCAAGGTGCAAAAGCTTGTCACTGGGGCAGTAACCCTTTCAAAAGATACTAATATGTACCATTTGGGTACTAATATAGCTTAACGGGTAGCAATATGTACTCTTTCAAGGTAAATAAGTTACAAATGTGTACTTTTAGAAAAAGTACTCCCCCCAGCTTTTGTATCTTTTTTCTTTTTCTTGTTTCTTTTTTTCTTTTTTTTTTCTAAAAGTATACTGTATACTTACTGTAATGGGTAACCATAAAGATAGTTACTTAAGTAACTTTTCAACTACATGTCAACTACCATTCATAGTATAAGTAGACTGTCTGCTTAATATTTGCTAACATTCAAGTTCAATTCATGCAAGTAATTTTGCAAATATTTTGCAAGCACTGTAATTTGTTGTCAGACCAGTGAAGGTGTGGATTTCAATTCCCCTCTTCTTCTATTATATAATGAATACGTAATCATAGTTATATTTTATAGAAAAAGTGATGTGGTTCTCATAATAGCATTTGACCAGTGCAGACCAGTGCACCACATGTATCCACTAAATTTGACCAGTGCATTATATTTAATGTTATGTTTACACTAACTATAGTTAATGCTTATGATTTTTGGTACTAGTGTTTCTGTATTCTTACACTGTTTTCTACGGCCTTTGCATGTGTGGAGAACTCTGTCTTCAGTAAACTCTCTGTCAACCGATTAACAGATTTAATGCATGGTCTTCATTGAGCATATTGGTCTCTCTATGGGATTTAAGTGTAATTCCCCTACACTGCATGTAAAAGCATAACTGAATCCTGTCCAGCCTCTTGCAATCAATATCCCACATACATTAAATAAATGTGTACTGTTGAAATTAAATTATGAAAATATACAGAAAAAATGCAGGCCTGTGCATTTTCAATCTTAATCATCAAAACCACAGTCAGGAAATGTTTACATCATTGATTCTTTTATCCTCCTGTTTTTTTTTTTTTTTTTTTTTTTTACTGTGAAGCTGTAAAAGGTGAAGTCTGTGGCCTCTGCATGTAAATCAGTTCATTCAGTACAAGGTAATCCAAAGTAAACTCTGCATTTTAGGCTTATTTGCTAATGTTTCACCACAGAGAAATCCCCCTTTTATACAGGTTAAACTGAAACCACCATTGCTTCTGTTCTCCATTACACTGTTCACTTTTCTGTACCCTTTTGTCAAAGAAATTTGCTGGTACAATATGCTAGTAATAAATATTGCCTTCCTCTAAAAGCACAGACTCACCTCAATAAATATATTGCCCCAGTCAAGTGTAAATCATCTCTTATCTCCTCACTGATACCTGATCTTTCAGCCTTCTGTCTTGAAATGTCTTTCAAAAAGACTGCAGATAGTACGTCCTCAGCATTCCTGGTCCAAGGAAGAGGAAGATGGCATCTGAGATTAAATTTATAGTGAAAGATAGAGCTTGTCTTGTTACCCTGTTTAATGGAAAACAATGAGTCTTCTAGTGGAGTCTCTAGGCTGACACATTGACCTGGATATACCCATTACGTTTTTTATTATCCCGAGAGTAGCTTCTTCTTCTTCTTTTGGTGTCCTATGAATGAATGCCACAATCCAAGACAGACAAGAAAAACACAAAATACCTGAAACACCTTCCTATAACTAATGGGCTACAGACTCAAGAAACCTGATAATATTAGATTACAATACAAAATATTTTGTTTCAGTTTATCATATTGCTTGATACTGGATATTTAATTACTGTGAGACAAAATGTTAGAATTGTGAAATAAAGTTGCAATTACCATTTTTATTCTGTGGTTGAAAAAAACTTCCATATGATGCTTAAATTAACATATACCATTTAAAACAATTAATTTTAGTTTAAAAGTGTTATTTTAATTTATTTAGATAATTATTTATTAATAACTTATTTGTGCATCACAATGGAAAAATATATCTGAGATGGAAAGAGATTCCTGAGCAACAAAGAGAATGGAAAAATGCATGGAAAAGGGAGAAAATTGAGACATTACCATTTGGAAACACATCCTGACGGAAGCAGTCCATCATGCAGTGCAGCGCAGAACAGAACAGAACAGAGGTAATAATGTGCTGCAGGGCAGGAGAAGGGTGATGGTGGATTTTACCTGAAAACACAGACCCCTGCAGGCCCCGAACTCCAGCTGACAAGATGACATCCTTTATCTGTATATCTGATGGGCTGTCCAATCACCTACTCCTCTCAAATTACAGCACTGAAGACAGGAAGCGCTAGAGGTAGACACATCCAGCTGATTAGTTATGGTTCCATCCATTCAATACAGTTCCTGTATAAAGTGGGTAAATTATTAAATTAATAATTATAATATGCTGCTGCCATATTATTAGGCAGTGTGACACATTTTAGAGTAGTATTAAGACTTGACAAGTGGATCTTTGCCTAGTATGAAACAGGAACACAGTGTTGAGAAACACTGTACATTTGAGCAAATGTTAAGTCAGTGCAGCTGATCTGTCTTTAAAAGGATGGTCCAGCCAAAAATGACACTATTTGCACCCTCATGTCATTCCAAACCCATGTGTTGCAATATTTCTGTATGCTGTATTTGATCTATTTTCCTTATTTGTAAGTCGCTTTGGATAAAAGTGTCTGCTAAATCACTAAATGTAAATGTAATTTACAAATTTACAAAATACCATGTTTTATTTGTTTTTAATTGACTGCTATTGCTAATGTTGGACGACGCATCCATCTTGGTTTTCTGGCTTCATTTGGTTAAATGCTGCATTCGATTTACCTTAGAAGTCAGATGTCGAAGCGGGGAATGATGTCACACCCAAGTGGACCGTGTTCCCGCAGAGAACTCAAAAAAAAAAAAAAAATTGAGTACACTCATGTTAGCATTAGCGGTGTTAGCAAAAACAGAGCATTACATGACGTTTTGTAACTGCAGAGACTCACATACACCACAGCAACATGTTCACAGATAGAGGGCAGTAATGAGTGTATGGCTCAATAATGAAATGGGAATACAACAGAAGCTTTATAAATATTATAGTAATTATAGTCTTTACGTTTGCTCACGTAGTGGGCAGCCATCTTTAATTCTCAATTTGGGGTTGATCGAGGCAGACCGAGGTCCCGAGAAGGAACTCAGACTTGCGTGAGCATTCCATTTAATAATTGACCCCGGTCTGTTGAATTATTAGAAAATAATGCTTTGCGTCGTGGCCGCATCTTTGACCTGTTGTCAGCTATTCATTACAATAGATGACAAAATGTTAATGTTTTGTTATTATCAAACAACCTGAAAAAACATTATTGTGAATAAATAAACAAACAAGCCTTTGGTTTAAAAAAAAAAAAAAAAAAAAAAAACTTTTACAAATAAGTAATAAACAGATATTTAACAACTTCTAGCCTATGTATATTTTTGATATAATCTGAAGCTGTTTTCATATGTTAGGCTATACTACATGCTGTTGAAATTGTGCTTTCACACTATCAAATTCAACCTTTAATCACTGTATTATGAACTTACTGTAATAATTTAAAGACCAGATTCAAACATACATGACACTTTGGCAATTGTGATGTTTCTTTCATCTTTCACCAACAGTATTTGGATTTCTGGCAAAGGAAGTAATATTGAAGACGTTACAACTGTCAGTGCTCATGTTATCATGCACTTAAAGAGCTCTCTTTGATCACTGAGCGCTGTCATGCTTGTGTTCTTAAGCAACTGTAGATGAAAAGAAATACCTGTACTTCACCAGGAAAAAAAAAAAAAATATATATATATATATATTGAATTTGCTCGTAGCTTTAATTTCCTTACCTTGGGATCCAAAGCAATTCTGCTGCAGATTACAGTGAGCATGTAAATTCTAATTAAATTGAACAAACTACAGACGAATAGAGGCTCTTATGAATGATTCAGAAGCGCTTGGTTGGCATTCTCTACTCAAAGCCAAAGATACTATTGTGTGCATTCATCACTGTACTCTATAATTTACCTCTCATACTAATTATTATGGGTGACATGCATGTCCTTTTTAAGTTTAGTTATTTAGAGTTATTTATTGTTTGCTCACAATGAACATGAAAGTCAGTTTTTTATTTACAAACTTACGATACTTGGATGTAAGAGGCTTTTTTTTTTTTTTTTTTTTTTTTTTTTTACTAATCTAACAAAATCAAAGGCCATTTGGGTGAAATTGGGGAGTCCATGGTAATAATAATAACTATTATATATGTATGTATTGAATGTATCTATGTATAAGGGAGAGTGGTGTGATTTGAGCCTGTGGGAAAGTTGAGCCACCCCTTGTTTCCAGGCAACATTAAACAAAATTTGTGTGACCACAAATATATTAAGAGTTATCCATTTTACTCACCCTGTGATGAAGAGAAGCCCATGAAATAGTAACCATTTAAGTAAAAAAAAAAAAAAAAAAAAAAAAAAAATGGTTTATCGCTGTCCAAAATTGTTTTTGTTAGTTTGTTTGTTTGTTTTACAGTATGTTCAATGTCTCATGCTTCTTGTGTCTGAACAATTACAGACAAATCTGACAATATAAAATATCACACGTGTTTGTGTTTTAGGTAGTTATAATATGAGGCTATAATATTAGCATGATTTTAGCTCTAAACTGAAGGGTTATACATATTTGTTAAAATAGTAAGATTGGGGTAATTTGAGCTGAAAGTCCTGGAGTAAGGTGAACCACCTTCCCTTTAATGATGATAAAGTACTATTTTACTGTAATTCTACATTATACTTCATTAATTTTAGAACAAAAAAAATTGATTTTGTTCTTTGTTTTAAACTTGATTTTGTTCTGAAAATTCATATCATAAACGTTTATGAAAATTTTTATTGAAGTTTTTATGAAACTGTATTTCCCTGTGACATTTATAAGTGGGATGTTGAATATTAGCCCAGTTCTGTAAGGTCAATTGCAGTTTTATATTATTATTATTATTATTATTATTATTATTATTATTATTATTATTATTCAATTTGAAATTTATTTTGCTCTAATTTTTTTTTCTTTTTCTTTTTTTTTTTTTTTTTTATAAAAAATGCCTTAAAAATTTCGTATTGTATCTTTAAAAAAAAGTTTTGATTAGTCATCCGTCCATCCATTCCATTATCCAAAGCTCTTGGTCCTTATTAGTGTAGCAGGGAGCTGGACCCTAAACCAGCGTCTTGAGCTACAGGCAGGGAAACACACTGGATGGATGGCCAGTCCATCACAAGGCTCACACAAGACATTTTTATTGAATTTGAATATAGCATGAGGTGAAATTGTTCACTTTTACTTCAGCATAATCAATGGCACAGTTTAACTCCATGTGGCTCAATTTACCCCTCACTGGGGACACGTTGAGCCAAGAGACCACTTTTTTTTTTTTTTTTTTTTTTTGGAAATCCATATTTTGAAAGCGGGTTGTTTTAGATCCAAAGTGATTATTCCCAAGAATTCACCACATCCTGACCCATTAATGTCACAACTCCCCCCGCTCCCCCTATATATACAGTACAGGTCAAAAGTTTGGAAACATTACTATTTTTAATGTTTTTGAAAGAAGTCTCTTCTGCTCATCAAGCCTTCATTTATTTGATCAAAAATACAGAAAAAACAGTAATATTGTGAAATATTATTACAACTTAAAATAATAGTTTTCTATTTGAATATACTTTTTAAAAAAAAAAAAATTATTCCTGTGATGCAAAGCTGAATTTTCAGCATCATTACTCCAGCCTTCAGTGTCACATGTAACATCCAGTCTATCACATGATAAATTAGAAATCATTCTAATATTCTGATTTATTATGAGTGTTGGAAACAGTTCTGCTGTCTAATATATTTGATGAAGAAAAGGTTAAAAAGGACTGCATTTATTAAAAAAAAAAAAAAAAAAAAAAAAAAAAAGAAAATCTAATAATATATATTCTAATAATATATTTTCTTTACTATCACTTTTTAATCAATTTAACACATCCTTGCTGAATAAAAGTATTGATTTTATTAAAAAAAAAAAAAGAAAAAAAAAATAAAATTACTGACCCCAAATTACTGACCAGTAGTGTATATTGTTATTACAAAATATTTATATTTTAAAAACATAGCTTCTTTTTTTTTTTTTTTTTTTTTTTTTTTTTTTACTTTTTATTCATCAAAGTATCCTAAAAAAGTATCACATGTTCTGAAAAAATATTAAGCAGCAGAACTGTTTCCAACTTTGATAATGAATCATCATATTAGAATGATTTCTAAAGGATCATGTGATAATGATCCTAAAAATTCAGCTTTGCATCACAGAGATAAATGATAATTTAAAGTATAATAAATTTAAAAACAATTATTTTAAATTGTAATAATATATCACAATATTACATTTTTTTCTGTATTTTTGATCAAATAAATGCAGGCTTGATGAGCAGAAGAAACTTCTTTCAAAAACATTAAAAATAGTAATGTTTCCAAACTTTTGACCTGTACTGTGTATATATATATATATATATATATATATATATATATATATATATATATATATATATATATATATATATATATATATATATATATAATTACAACACACCATTGAACTGTCCTGTAAGTCACTCTGAAACATAATGACCACATTTTCCTGCAGGTCACTCAAAGTAAATACTAGACAGACACAGAAGAGGAAGAATTTAAAAATATGATAATATTTATTAATTGAATGATAAATGCTCTTGATGGTCCAAATACACAAAAACAGCTGGCAAGGGCCTTACAGTTATAAATTAATAGTATTTGCGGGGTCAGTCTTATTAGAAAAAAAAAAAAAAAAAAAAAAAAAAAAATTGGTTAAGCTTTTAGGTTATTAATTTAGAAGAAGTACTTCTGACTATCAATTGAAGATGTGTTGGATTGGAAAACTTGGCATCCTCCACTGAACATCTGTAGTTATAGCCTCGCAAATCGTGAGGGTGTGTTAATCAGAAGAGAGTCCAGACAACCTTGGTTATATACATTGTGATTATCAAAGGTCATAAAGTCTTGAAGAACGAGAAAATTAGAGAAACAGCTGATCAAACAGATCGAGGAAATGAAAGCAGTTATTAGAGGCAAACGGTTTGATGTTTAAAAGTAAATCATAATGGAAAATGGCAAATTGCTGTTGAACAAGGGTTGAAATTACACTAAAAGGTTCTGTGAGTGCCCTTCCAGTTAAAGTCGTTTGTGGCTTGATGAACTCATTTCTATCTTAATCGTACTTCAAATTTCCAGATCTGTCAGTAATTTTCAAAGCTATCGTCAGTTAATAATTTGAATTTAATATCTGCCAACCGGAGAGAATTTCACAAATGTAAAAATGCCTCTGGAAGAGTCTCTAATCAGTGTAGTTGAAACTGTCAGATCAGTTGATGGGTGCACTGATGCAACATTGCAAAAACTAATCATAAAAATGAAAGGCAAACCAATTCAACTTCTTATTCAGAATGTTCCTAAAGCCCCAACTCCCAAATTTCTCTTTAAACTCCAATTATCAAATTCATTAAGATGCTTAACATTACTGTCCAGGTTGATCTCATGGGACTCTTAAAAGTAAGGTTTGCATAAAAAAACTTTTCACATAAATATATTTCTAATGAATATATATATATTCATTAGAAATATACATTCAGGATTTATTTTGCTTTAAATCCTGAAAGAGTGTACTTTTTAAATTCTGAATTGGCTATTTATTTTTTCTTTTCTTTTTTTTTAAGTTAAAAAAATACCACAAGAAAGGCTTATATTCAGCCATTAAAATAATATATTTTCTTAAAAAAAAAAAAAATCTTTAAAATATTTAAAAGTCCATATATTCTCACTCATTAGAACATGAACATTTTCCAGTTTAGATGTCCTGATTGTGCCTTTAATGTTCAGCATGGAACAACTGCATTTCAAGATCACAGAATTGCTAATGAGAAAAAGACACCCTATCGTTACACCAGCGATCTGGACATGAAATAAGGAAATGAAGCAGCTTGATTTGCTGTCCAGAATTCCTAAACCAAGATACAGTCAAACAGAATAAAAGACATAAATTAAAAATTTCTAAAGTAAAAGGATTTGCTTATACGGTGCAACTGGATAGTTTTGATTGTTGTTTACATTTTAGGCTACATTAACTAGACAGGGCCTTTGCACCAATGATAGCTAATCCACATTTAACATGGTATTTTCAACAACCTGTGTTTTATTCGCTAATAACAGCAGAGGATGCTGTGCTGGTATAGTGCTGCGGCATATATACTGTAAACTGTCACTGTCATTCTATTGCACATAAACACTCCTCTTTTTTAGGCAAATTAGGCTCATTATTGATTCTGCCTTGTTCATAAAACTCAACGTTATTGGTACAATCAACTTTAGGGGAAGTCGTGCCCTAACGGTCAGAGTGGTGGACTTGCAACCCAAGGGTTACGAGTTCGAGTCTCAGGCCGGCAGAAATTGTAGGTGGGGGGAGTGAATGTACAGCGCTCTCTCCACCTTCAATACCACGACTGAGGTGCCCTTGAGCAAGGCACCGAACCCCCAACTGCTCCCCGGGCGCCGCAGCATAAATGGCTGCCCAGTGCTCCGGGTGTGTGTTCACAGTGTGTGTGTGTTCACTGCTGTGTGTGTGCACTTTGGATGGGTTAAAAGCAGAGCACGAATTCCGAGTATGGGTCACCATACTTGGCTGAATGTCACGTCACTTTCACTTTTTCACTTTCACTTTTTAGATAAAGTTTGTCAGATTGCGGAAGTCTGTGACATCCCAGCCCGATCTCATGGCAATTCGTACATATTTTACGAGGTGGCTAATTCATATGAATTCGTACTACCACACTCGTACAAATTCATACGATTTTTGCCAAATCGTATGTATTTAATGAGTTGCACAATTCATATGAATTTGTACAAATGACCTACACCTAACCCCGGCCCAAAACCCAACTGACACTGGGGTTTAGAAAAATCGTATAAAATCGAGTGACATCGTGGAAATTCGTACGAATTAGCCACCGTGCAAAATGTGTACGAATTGGTCATGAGATAGCGTTGGACATCCTCCAAAACCTAATTAGAAACCCACAAGATGGTGAACTGATCAGTTTAAACTGCTTTCACCACAATTTATTTGGTATGTAAGTGAGGTTTACATTAAAACAAGCATTGAAGCATTAAAACAAAGTAGACAGTGTGTGCAAATAAATGGCGCTGTATGCTATGCAAGCATTTGAACACATGTTTAGCTACACAATGTGTGTTAGCATAAAGGATTTCTCCTTCAAGTCAACTAATGGCATGGCGGATCAACTGTTTGATGAGAATATTTAGGGTGACCAAATGTGCCATTTTCCCAGGACACGTCCTGGCCAGGATTTCTTTATTGCCTAAAATATCCAGGTTTTGGCTTTGGTTTCCTGTTTTCATACTTGATGAAGGTAATGATCGTTTGACCAATAACATGCAGATATTGTATGTAATCAACCAATCGTGGTGCGTGAGAAGGTGGGATCTACAGAGAACGGTCAAAGCGATGAAAATACGTGTACATATTAGTGTTCAACTTGAAGCAGCACTGAGCATACCAACCCGTGTATGACATCAAAGTACCGTGAGAGTGATTCAATAGCACAAGAAGCCGTCTGCTCTCTAGAGCTCTCACGGTACTTTGTCATACAACAAGTGGTCTGCGCATCGCAAACAAAGCCAAAACATGGATATTTTAGGCAATATAGAAGTCCTGGCCAGGACGTGTCCTGGGAAAATGGCACATTTGGTCACCCTAGAATATTACTAAGCAAGTTAGTTTGTTTACAGCAATTTACCTGAATAATAACACACATAACAGATATAAGAATCACATTTTAGTGAATTAACCCGAGACGTCAGACTTGAGTGTTGACATGTTGAGTGGCAAAATTCTGTATATCATAAAACCCTTTTGGCAAACCAGTGATAAAGAATGACCGATGTGAGTTGAGCTTGATAAAATCGTTTATTGTGCTCCAGAAGATTAAATCCTATTTAACCAGAAAGAAAGACAAAATGACAAATAATCTACATCACAACACCCCTCTGTAGTTCTCAGCAGCCATTTTGATCTTCTTTCAAGGTCAGCCAGTAGAAAATAAACACATAATGAAACTTGTTTGCTGTTTGTAAGAAAATGGCCCTCAGTCTTGCATTACATTCAGTTACAAGGCTTGTCCTGGCATGTGTGTATGCGAGTATGTGCATATGGGTGAAGAAACATACTGAGCTGTGGAGATCTTCCCAATTACAGACAAATCCCATCTCTCTCCTTGGTACATGTGCATGCACAAGATGAATCCTCTGAGCGCCCCACCAGTGTACGGTTCATTAAATTTTAATATCGTTCAAAGAAGCTTCCTTTGCAGGGGACACATAAGCAGGCTGACTTTGCATATGCATACCTGCAGATGGGGACTGGCATACAGAGCAGCGATGCTCTCTCTGGCCCGTTTATACTGTGTAGAGTTGTCTCAGGTGAAGGCAGAACAGATAGGAAAAGCCCAGAAGAGATTGTGTTCTGAATGGGAACATGTTGTTGGGGACAATGTGTGTCACGAGTTTGCTGATCAGGAGGAGAGCAGCATGATTCTTTCAATCTTGTTCCCTTCCTTGGCTTCCCTAGTCCCTCATTAGTTCTTTGCCGCTAGCTATTCACAAGGGCTCAAGTATTCACTCCCAAAAGCCTATGTTTGACCTCAATGTTTTCCACAACAACTATTAATTAATTACTGTGATATGAGAAAGGCTGTACTGCTAATAAAATGGCTTCTAATGTCTTTCAGTTTGGTCGTTACTCCATATCCTAACCAAGTAATTATGTTATCTGAAAGCAATCACAGCTAATCAAAACATATTTGATCTTTAATGTTCAGCTGTGGAGCAGTATTTTGGAAACGAATGTCAATATGTCCTGTCTTGGTCAAGGCTAGCTACGACATAAGTGCAGAGCTACAGTAAAAAAAAAAAAAAAAAAAAAAAAATGCAAATAAAAAAAAGATTTGTTTTTAGTTTTTTTTTGGTTATTGTTTTTGGAATAGGGTTATTGTAGGGTTATTGGCAAAAAGAGTGAAAGAAGAGGAAATGTGGGGGAACTATGTTAGAAACACATTAGCAATCTATAGCTGTTTTTCTATAATTGTTCGCTACATGCTGAGCAAAAAAAAAAAAAAAAAAACAAGTAGATCTTTATGTAGAAGTTTACCTTTCAGTGATGTTTGTGTTCAATCAAATTTCCAAAAGTAAAAAAGGATTCAATTGTCACCCTGAAGTGACTAGTACAGCAAGGGATCGTTTCTCGTTTATCGGTTTTAATCCTCTAGCTAGCTTCAATGGCCTCGTCAGATCAGAAGGCCTAGTAATGAACTGTCTCATCAGGGGTCCTCTTGTCTTTAGCCTGGGATTCACTGGTCTCAATCATTAGCATGTAGGATGTTACTTAACAAGGCTTTGAGAAAAGTAAAACAATCAAGGATTGATAAAACCAGCAATTACTGAGAGATTTGCAGGTGAAACTGGCTTTTAGCAGTGAGGCTACTGACTTTGAGCACTTATCTCTGAGTAAGAAATGACAAAAGTTTCTCTTTCACTTTGCCCAGTTGTCTTTCTTTTTCTTTCTATAGCTAGCTTTAAGTGTTATGATCAAGTTCTTCATAACATCAGAAGCCCCCTAATACACTCTTTCATCAGGGGCCCTCCTGTCTCCAGTGTGGGATTCATTTGTGATGATCATTCAAGAGAATCACAGAAAGTTCTTGATGAGAGGATACCAACACAAGTCTCCAAGTCGTACAGAATATGCGTTGGTCACTGGTTGTTCTAAGCTGCAAGGGGGACTGCCTCATGAAGCACCGAAAATAAAGAAATGAGAATCAAACATTACAAGTAAGAAATTTTCTAAGGTAGGGTGGTTTGACAATTAGCAAAAATTAACTTAAAAAAAAAAAAAAAAAAAAAAAAAAAAAAAAAACGTTTTATAACTGAGATCAATGAGGAAATCAAAAAGTACATTAACGTCCCACACATGGGAGCTCAAACAACAAGTGATTCACCAATATTAAAAAGTTTTACCAACACACATGTACAAAACGAGTCCTTATAATCAGGTTCACTCAAGCTATTTGTGAACGCAATCTAGTTAGCATATCCCCACCCCTTCCCATAAACATCTTAAGAACCCATCGTGTCCGCCCTCATCAGCATATTCCAATTCCTCCCGTGAGCCAATCAGAGCAGTATTTCCTTAAACAAATCCAAATGGGGAAGAAAATGATTTTTTTTTGTTTTGTTTTGTTTTGTTTTAAATAATGACTTAATCAGCAGAACAGCCACCAAGCAGATAAATTGTCATGCGCGTCGTGCTAAAAATATCCAGCCTCCCTTTGAGTCCACCAGTTTCAGTATAGACAGCACTTGTGTGATGGAGCTGTATCTGCCAGGAAGCCAATAAATTCCCCGCTACGCTCTTGAGGCAGATTCCTCAGTATCAATGCCCCCAGCCAGGGCTTAAAGAGCATGGGTGCTTTGTGTACATACTGTATCTAGATATGTAAATATGTCCTATACAATAAAATTGTTCCCCCAAAAATAAATTGTCAAAAAATATTCAAAGACATTCAGTGAATGTCTCTATTGTGCATATTCTTGAGGATTTCTCATTCTCTTCTGTTTCCTGTAGTATTCCACATTCTCCACCAGAAGGAGAACACATGCCTTAATTAGGTAAACAGCATCTCCTGTCTGCTCTGAAGAGAGTAATCTACAATCCAGTGCCCCGGGAAAACAATATGTTTCCTTTTGTTTACAAAAGGCCTCCCACACATCATCTTGTCTGTGCTTCCGTTGTTTCCACTCCGGGTAACCGAATCAACCCATTCCTCAAAGAATCCTAGACTGATGGTTGTTCCCAGGAAATGGTCCTGGTTTTGTCACAATATAAGGGTAAAAAAAAATCATCTCTGTTTGTTTTTCATTACATCAGAAATAGTTTTTTTTTTTTTTTTTTGTCTATTTGTCTTTCGCCTTTAATATAAAATGATGGTTTTGCTCTTGAGGAACAAAAATCAGCATTGTTATTTCCTGTTCCTCGGAGCACCGGGAGTAAAGATATTCCTCAACCCAGTGCCATCTCCTCCGTTCGTTGACACACTCGTACTCCACACCAGTGGGAGTGTATATGTGTGTGTGTGTTTGTGTTTGTGTGTGAGAATGTGTGTGTGGCTATACTCTAGTGGTGGAGTGTGAATGAGGGTGTGGATGGGGCAGGGTGTTATTCTGTCCACTGGAGTAACTGTTAAAGGGGTGTAAGGAGGTGAGGCCTGGCATGCTGTTGGGTATCATGGTGATTGTGTTCGGGGACATGAGAGGGATGTCGTCTGGTGAACGGCGCATGGCGAGCGTGTAATCGGGCGGGCAGGCAGTTCTCAGGACCACCTCGTGCGGGTGAATGGCTTCCCGGCACTCGCGCTCCAAGTCGCTGTGTTTCATTTGTAGTGACATGATCTCCTCTTCTTGGGTATGGGGCAGCTCATTGGCTGTGGTCCTCTGCGGGCTGCAACGCCGGTGGACCTCGTGCCTTCGCTTATCCTTCTTGTAGTAGAGTGCGGCAAATGCCAATATGTTGAGGAAGAGCAACGAGGCACCAACGGCGATGGTGACGCTTAGTTCGGTGGAGTAGTCCCGCTGATTCTCTAGGAAGGGTTGGTTCTGGTTCTGGTTCAGTGTTTCAGTGGGAAACGGTGTAGGGTAGGGCCTCTTGGTGTTGACTGGGATCTTCTTTGGTGTACGGGGAGTGACCTCGGGTGGAGGCAACTTAGTAGTGGTGGAAATGATCTGGGTGACCTCGTTGAGGCTGTGAAGATGAGGCACCAGCTCCAGCCATAAGTTGACCTTATTGGCACGGTAATGTTCCTTGACACGGGGCTTCAAGCCGATGTGCAAGTATAGCTGGTCCTTTTGGTTATAACGCGTCCAGGCCACTTCCTCAAAGCGGTTAGGCTTTGTGTGGATGAACTTGGTGTCCTGTGGAACTGGCTGGTTGGGGTCACTGAAAGGTAAAATGAAAATTTCAGTACTTTTTACACAAAAGATAATTTCTAAAATTCTTCTCTCAGAATTACACATGGGCACTCCAAAATCAAGAACTCCATAGGACTAATATCACACAAACCATTACAGACAAGCCTTACGGGAGTGCCTAGAGACCCTTATTAATCTCTCAGTGCTCATTAGGGTCTCGTGACAACTGCACCTGCTTTTAAAATTAACGAGAATTAGTCTGAGAGAAGAAATTACACATTTGTACACAAATTGATTTATTCACCTCCCGTGAGATAATTACATGTCTAGGCAGCAATGTCATATAAACACTAAACTCACTCTAAGTGATCTTCAGCATTACTTTATTCACTGTATTACACCTAAATTGAAGCAAACTAAATTGTCGTTGCATAAAAAGCAGTTGTGCAAATTTAATGTAGCATAACCATGGGAATTTTAACAAGTATTTGGGAGTGAGAATGCATTAACAGACAATTAAGCAATGATTAAACCTCAGAAACCCTGTATCAGTGTTTTTCTGGCAACAACTGGGTATTATACAGTAATAAATAGCTTAACCCCTTGGTGGTCTTACAACAAAAACAAAGTCATATTCAAAATCACTTCTGAATCCTAATTTATGGCTGTATTTTTTGCCACAAGTCTAATTGATTAGAAATGATGCCCTGTTGCCTAGAGACTTACCCAGTCTTGGCAAAGTTGGTCCAGTAGGTCATTACCACTGCACTAAGCATCACATCATTTTTGGAGAAGTTGCAGGGGAAAAGCTCAGTTGGACCAATCATGGGCAGCCCAAACACATATGGGATCTCATCGCCATGTGCTGCATCAGCCCAGGGTGGCACCTGCTCCATCTGGCAGTGATGGTAGAAGGCGTAGAAATAAGTAGGCGAGCCAAAGCTGGAGTGAAGGTCCGCTGTTGCCACTGCTGGTGCCACCCACTGATGATCTGTGAAGAGTGCCAGCAGGGTCTTTCTTCTGGTCTCCGGGTTGTGGCGGTCAGCCCAGTCAGTGTACATAAACTTAATGGTCTCCCGCAGGATGTCCTTCCCCTCGGGGTAACCATATAAATCATCCACAAAACTTGACACAGCATAGTCAAAATCGTTGGCTTGAACGCCGTTCTCATTGTCTACGATGAGTTCCACAAACTTTAGCCCCTCGCCTTGGTTGACGCCCAGCATGATGTCGTAGTTGAGGAATTCCCCTTGTTCCATAAGGATTTGAGGGTCGTCGGGGATCACATCACCATCGATGACGGGTCCAAAGGCTATGTGGTAGCGAGCAGGCTGGATGTCCTGCTCCACTAGTTCTTTGTAGTGTTTTTTCTGTAGGCACTCTACCAACTCCACTGTATCTTTGAGGTTGCACCCCACCTTTTTGGCCAACATGCGGGCATACTTGGCCGGCTGAAAGCTGACAGCCCAGCTGGATAAGGCTGTGCCACTTTGGGCTATGGCCCTTTGGAAAAGACCTGTATAGGAAAAACAAGACAGAATCACAAACAACGAACCACTATAGCATGCTACAGTATGGTCCACACGTCTGAGAACACTAGAGGCCATTTGCTTCTATTTATTAAAGTGCCCATATTATGCCATTTTTACGGTTCCTAATATTGTTTTGGGAGTCTCTTACAATAGGATTACAATTAAGATTACAAAAAAAATGATTGCGTTTTCTCAAAATATGCATTTAATCCATTTAATTGCTAATTTTCCAGCGATTCTCAAATGATTTGTTTGAAGCAGTTCAAAGATTCAGTCTCTCTAAATCCCTACTTTCCATAAGCCTGCTCTGATTGGTCAGATGGCCTAGTCTGTTGTGATTGGTCTACGGCGTACAGTGGTGTCGGAAACGATATGCCTATTTCAATTGTTCTGTATTTTGAATGCTCTATAGAAAATATAAACTTCTATTATTTAGCGTACTTACAGGTTGTCATTCAGTGGAGCAGCTGGTCCAAATAAACAGGATACTGATCCATCTTTCAGCAAGCAAGCATTTTGTGAATCCCGCGGTTTTTTTTACAAAGTATGTAATGGGCACGACATTTTTGTGAAAAAAAATTCTATAATTTTTACATGGCCATAAATATAGTGCACATTTTTAAATAATATTAAACAGAATATTAAATAAAATGTTTAAAAAACATCATGCTTCATTTAAAAAAAATATAAATACTAAACTTTTGTTCAAAATTCACATTTAAATGAGAAAAAAAATATCAGATTTTCAATGTGCGCTCAGACCTTTGGACCCCACCGTAGGCTATTTACACAGTGCTCCTCAGTATGCAAGCTGGAGCAAATTAACACATCTCGGTTCAGCTGCTTTTATGCAAATCTTAAATGGTTTGGGAAAAGAGGCCATGCAAGTCAGCATACGAATGCTGATGAACTTGAATTATACACAGAGCCGATCAATATTTTGGTTTTCGGAAATGTGACTTTAAATCTATTTCTTGAATTTCATTACAGAGCATTAATCGTAATTAGCTGTTTGCACTCTGTAAACCTCTTTCACATATGGACGTCAAGAAAATTGACCCACACCATTGAAGAGAAGCAGATATCATGCACAATCATCAAGACAAAAAAGCAAGTCAGTGAGCAGGAGACAAAGTGTGTGTACGTGTGTGTGTGTGTGTGTGAAAGGGAGAGAGACAGACAGAAAGCGCAAGAGAGAGGAAAATTTAGTTACTCTGTTACCATGACAACCCCTGGGATCTCAGTCTTAGCAGTGCAGTTATAAGTAAAAACATGTTCTTACTAAAGGAGAAAGAAACTATAAAAACACACATGGAAATGAAATGGAGATAAGGGGATGTTTCAGTTCGCAATTCAACAAAATGGTGACAAACAGATGAATATATATGTGAATGAATAATATACTGCTAAAATAAAAAAAGGAATATATATGTATATATATATATATATATATATATATATATATATATGTATATATATATATATATATATATATATATATATATATATATATATATATATATATATTTTTTATTATATATATATATAAATTCAAAATTAAGCAGTGCACAGTTTGCTTCAGGGCAAAGCAATCATGTCACACTAAAGTCTCTTCCAAAGGTGTCTCTGGGTTCATTGGAATGATAGTGACAACTTTAAAGCAGGTCTGTGCCAGAAGACCTCTTCACAAAGCAGTCTCCCAAGCAGAGAGACTAAAAATGGAATTAATGTATTTACCCTTTTTGTGCCAATGGAAGGTGAATGCTGTATTTGCCTGACTGGTTATTTATATGGACTCAACTAAATAAAGATGGGAACATGAAACTACCTAGGGAGATTTAATTTCCATAAACAAGTGATATCAGTTCAAACTGAGTGAGTTAGCAGCTTAAAGCATGATGAAAAATGAGCTTGGCAAATGCTGAGCCAGTGAACGAACTGTTGTGCAACTTCTCTGCAAACGCTGTTGGTTTTAGGATTTTTGCATTACACACTTGAGCTCTGTGAAACTAAGCATTCTTTCGAACTAATTTATAGGGTATAAGGCAGTGTTTTTGAATCACGGGTCCTCAGACCCCCAGTAATTGTAAAAGTGTAATCATTAGGTCATTATATCTATCTATCTATCTATCTATCTATCTATCTATCTATCTATCTATCTGTCTGTCTGTCTGTCTGTCTGTCTGTCTTTCTGTCTGTCTTTCTGTCTGTCTTACAGATTCAAACTGTAAATAATAATAATAATAATAATAATAATAATAATAATAATAATAATAATAATAACAGTAATAATCATTAAATACAGTTGCACTAATGCACCAAAACCAATATTCAGTACCTGCATATATTTAATTATAACTGCAATATTTACCTCTTTGTAAAATCTTAGAACCTTTAAGGCCAAAAATTTTTATTTAATATAAATATTTATTTATTTATATTGGCAGCAAAATATCTACAAAAATATATTGTGAACATTTGGTATATAGCCCAGGCCTAGTGATCAGTGCAGTTTTTTTTTTTTCAACCTGTTACTGTAATATTCTGAATAAATGTCACAAAAGTTGCAATCTGATTTTCAAATGCAAATGCAGGTAGTGCAAAACAACACAAAAAAGCCCAAAACACAAACAGCTATAGCATGCAGAAAAAAATTGTCAAAAGTTAAAACCTCTGCATTGTACCTTTGGTTGAATTGCTCCAACGGTTACCTTCAGAATAATGGGAAAGAGTCAGCAGGTTGACACATGAGGCTCCAGCCCCAGACCCAAAAACAGTAATGCGTAAAGGGTCACCCCCAAAGAATGCAATGTTTTCACTCGTCCAGCGCAGGGCCTGGATTTGATCAAGAAGTCCATAGTTTCCCTTGGCTGCCTGGTCTCCTGTGCTCAAAAAACCTGCAGAAAGAAAAAAGAATCGAATTAGTGTTTGTGTGCATTGCAGCACAATTTTAAAACCTTAAAAAAAGATTGAAAGATATTGAAATAATCAGTAGCAAACTGTAGATGAAAGTACATCAGAGAAAGTTACAAATTTCTGAAATGAGGGGAAACAATCTTGTCCCTCCCTCAAAACACTTTTTTTTTTTTTACATCCATGAAATGTTATTATCACACTTGTTCACCTGAATAGAGCTTATGTAAACAGTTTTTAATAGTATTTCTTGGATCTCACGGATGGCCTCTCCTTCCCTGGCAGAAAACACAGAGTCTGTATTTTTTTGGTTAAATGCAACATCATTTTTTTTTTTTTTATTTTTTTTTATTTTTTTTAATATTTAAAATAATAATATTATTATATTAATAAATAAATAAATAAATGAAATAAATCATAAATAAATAAATTAATTAGTTATTTATTAATGTTTGTTAAAATAGATAGCACGCTATATAGGCACTATAGGCACTATAGGCATAACTTTATTTAGTAAAATTCTAAGACTGGATCACTATGCTTCGCAATGTAGGCAATCCCAAAATGCACTGCGACAAGAAAAAAAAAAAGAAAGAAAAAAAATCCATCTAATATGGAGGATGAAGTGAGATAAACTCACTGAAAACAAGATTATAAAAATAGTTCAATCTAGCTGATTTGAAATGCAGTACCCAGTGTTTCTGTTTGCTATAGCTTAGCAACATGTTAACAACAAAGTACTGAAATCAGTGGTGAGAAGTCTCCAATGTGCTTCATGAACACTATTTGTATGACATACAAAGTAGATTGCTTTTAAAACCTTCCAAATCAAATCAGTAATCTTGGTGTTAGCTTAGCAACATGCGAACAGCAAACTCTACAGAAATCAGTGGTGAGTAAAGACTCCTGTGTGCATCATATGAGGAATGTTATTTGTTATTACATTGCTACATGTAAACATTCCAAATCAAGTCAGATATTGCTGTGTTAGCTTAGCAATAATGCTAACAATAAAATACTGAAATCGGTGGTGAGTAAAGACTCTTGTGTGCCTCATTAGGAATCAAGTAAGTTACAAAATTGACTACGTTTTGAAAAAGAGCCTTTATTAGTGTATGTAAACAGTGGTTCTTAACTCTAAACTACATGAATCATTACATTTCTGTGGTTTCACATTAACATTAAAAAAAAAGTTTGCTTTGGTTTGACTTCCACTTAAGTGCAATCAAATTAACAACAAAGTTTGTGGCTATACAAGTGTCAGTGAAAAATTTGTGGTTACACAGAAGTAACCCAGTGGTGTGTTTTAACTGAAAACTAGACAGTAACTACTTCACTACAGTAGCTTATCCTGGGAATATACATCCTGGGGGTGCTTGTGGAATAATGATTGTGTGCATGTGCAGTGAATAGACAACCATTTGGGTCTTGTAATTGCCCTGGTTGTCCCAGAACACATGAAAAATAATAAAGCAACACAACAAGTGCTTTAAAGTAAGCTCATTTACAGACGCAGACAACAAGAAATAAACCACTCCAAAATAACTTCGGTTTGTTTACACAAAGTGCACACACAAATCCATCTGACCCTTCCTCCGCTACCTTCCTTTTGTTAACTGAGTTCTTTATTGGATTTAATTAATCTCGTTGTGTTGCTACATCAAGAAGTTGATCTCCTGGAAGTGGCTGTCGAATACAAGCACGCATTTAATTGATTCCATTTAGCCAAGGCAGTGTGCAGAGCAAATCAAAAAGACCAGGCACAGGCTCGAAAATGATTAGCAATCAAATGGCAGGCTGTCAGGTGCTCATGCCTGCGGTGCAGAGCCGTGAGCACATTTGGCTGTTAACACAGGCAGGCAGCGGCCCGCTTTCCATCCTCATGCATGCAGGGAGGTGCAATCCAATCACACACTGCTCGGACAGTGAATAGCCCGGGCTTGTGAATGCAAATGTATTTGGTACAATGTGGAGAAAACAGATTCACGACAATGAGCTTTAATAAGACAGGCAATAATTGTGGATTTTTATCACAGTAGTCAAGGAGAGGATTTGCTATCTAAGTGGTATTGGCTTATTTCTATGAGACTGAGGGTCAGCGGGAGACTGTCCACAGCATGATGACAACAATATTACTAGGGATGCACAAAAATATGTGTTATTAGAGATACTGTATACATAGAAAATGTAGTATATTTAACTCTGTGTGCAAATTTCCTAATCAAAAAAACTAATAACACTGTAAATAATGGGGAAGTCATGGCCTAATGGTTAGAGATTCAGACTCGTAATAGAAAGGTTGCGAGTTCAAGTCTCGATCCGGCAGGGATTGTAGGTGGGGGGAGGGAATGTACAGGGCTCTCTCCACCCTCAATACCACTGAACCCCCAACTGCTCCCCGGGCGCCGCAGCATAAATGGCTGCCCAATGCTCTGGGTGTGTGTTTACGGTGTGTGTGTGTGTGTGTGTGCACTTAGGATGGGTTAAATGCAGAGCAAGAATTCCGAGTATGGGTCACCATACTTGGCTGTATGTCACATCACTTTTTTTTTTTTTTTTTTTACTTTTTAAATTAAGGCTTTAGCCAATCTCAAAATGAATTACGTTTTTTCATACTGTATATTATAATGTTTTGATGCCTACATTCACTTGTACCATTTAAAATTACTGATTTCAGTTTTTAGTGTTCTATTTTACATTTTGAAAATAATTGAATTTTTATATCATCCATCATCTCAAACTACAAGATTTCTGATGTATGACTCCAGACCTTCAGAGTCCCTTCCTCAGATGATTATTACATTTAAACCGCAAAAAGTGAAGCACAACTCATAAATAAAAACATTTAATTGCAATGTGTGTATTACGGTAACCTGAAGCCCTACAGTGAAAGTCATATTGGGAATGGTCCAAACAGAAAAATAAAAATGGATCAGATTGCAATCGTATGGCCTCCAAAAGTGAAATTCACAACTAGATGAAAAAGCCACAAAGAGGCTTAGTTCCAAGTGCCATGTGAATCAATTCCTGCTGGAACCCAAGCAGACGATTTATGATATTAAATTAATCTCAGTTTTGACTGGAGAGGACCTGAAAAGACACAAAAGAACAGGACCAACAAAATAAAAGAAGGAAAAAATGGATCTCCCAAAGCAAAGCGAGAAGTGACAGAAAGAGAAAAAGGCATTATTGTCCAATTCTTTCAGGCTTACAGATGAAGAGAGGTGGCAGCAGCAGGTTCAGTCACAGAGATGTTACATTAGATCATTTGCCAGGTCACTCTTCCTCCAAAAAAGAAATTTTGCAGCCAGACCGTTGGCGCTTTATTTGTCTGTTCTGTCTCTACTCACCCGGCAGTGAGACAAATTGGCCCTCCGGTTGTATTTGTGTCCCTAAAAATATTTACAGTGTGACAACACCTTCGTACTTTCAGTCCCCATCACAGAATTATTATCCATTTCAGGGACTTCAAGACTAAAAGCAGATGCCATCTGTTCACATACCACAGGCTGGCACCTGAGAATGCAAGTTTCAAAACTTCAAGAGGCGACGAAATGAACTGCCAAAAGTTGGTTTGAAAAGGTTACAGTCACTAAAATGATGGCAAGACAGAGTCACTGCCTCAAGTGGTAATTAGCTGTACTGCATGCTGATAATTAAGGAATAGTGTACAGTGACCACAGATGGTATGAATTACTTGAGTATTGTCTCCGTCAAAGGAGATTAATACACTAGGGGTTGGCAGAGGCTAACGACAGGATCCACTACAGGATCCCAATTGAGTTTGACTTGACAGACCTATTCCTGTCTTCCCTGCTATGCAGAATCCAAAAAAAAAAAAAAAAAACTAAAAACTGTTGCTCAAGGCAAAATACACAGAATTTTATTCAAACATTTTTTTTTCTTAGGGATATTACATTAAAGTAACCTACTTCCTTCTAGAAAAAAAAAAAAAAAATCCATCTTTTATTTTCCTCCTCTCCAAGGAGGATGGATCAGTGACATGCTGAATGCCTTTCATGTGGATATTTTATGAAAAATAAACACTAATAAAAAATAAATTGCTGTAGAGTTTGCAACATTACTAATGGAAAAAAAGGCAGACCAAACAAATGCTACAACAGGGTAATCTTCCCAGTGTAAATACAGGTAGTGAAAGTTAAACGTACATTTCTATAATGAAACAGATTACAGTATTACACCTACAGACTGGATGTTGCATTATTTATCATATATTACAGCTGTCAGATTCTTATCGGGTTAACATCCTTGTCATATCCCATTTCAGTGGACTGAGTAAATGAAATTACCTCTGGTAAGGCCTACAGTTTGCTATCTTGGATAAACATACTGCAACACATAATTCAATAGCTGTTCAATACACATTTTAGTCACATAATGTAGTGTAACATAACTTAATATACTGTAAAGAAAAACATAGCATAACACAACAAACCATAACAAAGGCAAAACATACAACAAACATAACATATTATGTTGGAGTCCCCTTCAACAGGTTTAAATGCATCTAAGGTCAGAAAACATTGTAATTTCCTCAGAATATACATTTTATATTGGAGTCGTTTGCCAATGATTTCGAAACGATTCGTTCCAAACAAGTTCGGAGCAAACCCCTCCCTTCCATAAGCCTACTCTGCTCTGATTGGTCAGCTGGACAAGCTTGTTGTGATTGGCACAGAGAGGAGTCCTTGAGCCAGTTAGCCAGTGCTACTATTGACAAAGCACCTTTACATAAAACAGTAATGTAGTGCTACAATCCGTTCTTATAATAATGACATAAAATACAAAAACAAGCGAATCATGCTCACAGCTTAAGTATAACGGCTAAACTGTGAACACTTGGTGGATAAGTTAGCCGAGTGCTAATGTGACTAACTGATGATGAAACAATACAGTTTGTAAACCAAAATATGTCTACTGTAATGTTTGAAGAATGACAGACAAAAGACACTCTGCCTTAACTTTCAATCAGAACGCAGAACAATTGTATCACAGGAGCACCAGCCTTTATAACACTCGTTATGACTCGTTAAGGTGATTCAGAACTGACTCTCTCTTTTGAGAGACAATATCTTTATTTATCATGCCCTTTTTTTTGATTAACAACTTTGCAGATTGTTTTCATTTAAGGATAGCTACATTATAAACTGCAAAAGAGATATTTTTCAAAAACCCATATGACCTGCTCTTTAAGTAAATTACCATAATCCAGATGTAGTACATCAAATAAAATAACGTAATGTAACATAACCCATAAAATATCCACGATACATAATCTATAATAAAGTAACATAACATTACCCAGACATAACATAATACAGAAGTAGCACACAACAAAACACAACATAGGCAAGTAGAGTTTATGGTCTGATGTGGAAGTGTCGTTTAAGGGTACAGTAATGTGTTAATTATTTTAGGTGCTTGCTGAGTAGCATGAGGAGCTTAATGAAGGCTAATGTAAATACTTGCTCTTCACTTATTCCACCTCGCTATCTTCGCATCTTCTGACAGGGCCAAACAACTGCTGTGAATCTCCAGCACACACCACAAACAGCACCAACCTGCAGTCAGCTTGGTTCGAGCTGTTTGTGACAGATTTATTTCATGTATATGTAAGTCAATCTATGGATATGCATTTAATGGTTAAAATAAAGGTTTGAATATATAACTTCATAAATTATACATTTTCAAAATAAAAAGAGTTGAAGAAAAAAAAGTTCAGACAGAGAGGATGAAAACACAAATTCTGGGGCTTTTCACTAGGTTTTTAAAGTATCTACTATCATGAGCCAGTCTTGCCAAGTGCTTAAGCCTTGTTGAACCCCTTCCTATTGTGGACCTCTCTTCAGTTGCGTGTTAGAGTGTTAGAGCTTGTTTGAATTAAATTATAGAAGAAAAACAAGGAGAGTTTAATGGCAGTATCGAAAAACACACAATACTTTTTTACATCTGTTACATTATCCGCCAAGCCATTGTTTACCCTTTTCAGTAATTGGAAGGCTTTGATGAGATTTTATTTGACATGCTATTGCCCATCTCTCACTAGTCTCCTCAGCAAGCAGTCTTTTATAACTGCACTGAAGATGATGCTAATGATAACTGTTGAAAATGTTGTATAATTAAATCAAGCCATGGAATATGTTATTTCCTGGAATAAGATATGTTTTTATTATTATTATAAATGAATTATTTAACCAAAAAAAAAAAAAAAAAAATTGTAATTGGATTGTGGACATGTATGCTGTTATTTCCATGTTTTGGTTTTTGTATAAAAAAAAAAAACTCTTCTGAGATTCTTCTGTTTCACTCAACAATAAATAAATTCAATAACAGCATGTGAGACTGAGTAAATAATAACAGTTTTAATTTCCTTTAAAGGGTTAGTTCACCCAAAAATGAAAATTAGCCTGTGTTTTACTCACCCCTCTAAGCATCCTAGGTGTATGTGACTTTCTTCTTTCAGACAAATCCAATTGGAGTTATATTAAAAATTGTCCTGGCCCCTCCTAGCCTTTCAATGGGGGTAAGTGGGTGTTGGTTATCAACAGTTCAGAACAGGTGAAATAAAGTGCGGGGGTTGAATAAAGGCCTCCTGTAGTGAATCCATGCATCTTTGTAAGATAAATATCAATATTTCAAAAGTAATATTTTTTTTTCTCACTTCCACTGACTGTGGTATGTGGAAGACGTTCAGGTCGATGACGTAGGATGTATGCGTCATGTGCGCACCTCTGAGAAATGTAGGAGCAAAGGAAACAAAGTTTCCTTACTTTAGCAAAGGAAAACCAGTCTCCTCTTGGTTTATACCAAATCCTCTTAATTTTTATTGTTGGGTTAACTAACCCTTTAATACAGTCCATCTTTATACTGTAGTAGATATTTTAAATCTGAAATTCACTTAAATGCCAGAAAGGTGGCAGGACAAAATAGCTTAATAGCTCAGGTTCAAACATCAACAGGATGCAATAATTGTTCTTAAAATACTGCCATGCAACATACATGAAAGCACCAAACTGCAGCACAGCTTTCTTTGAAATGTGCTTCATGGTAGTTGCACTGCTTCAAAACCTGATCTGAATTGTTAACCAGCTCCCTTTCCATAGAAAAGAACAACATTTGCATACAGATAACAGCCTTTTGCGATTTAACACACACACACACAGACACACACACACACACCCCGAGTAGGATGGGGAAAGAGAGTGAGAGCGAGAGGGAGAATAAAACCTTTTCATAAGAAGTGAGAATCTAAAGATAGCCCTCCATCTTTTTTCCCCTCTTGCTCCACTCCAGTGAACATCCTGGAAATATTCCTCTCCTCTGACATGTGGGAGTGCAAGAGAGTGCAGTTGAGTGCTGTCTTCCAGGTTCTGATGGCCCTATCGCTAGAAAAAACACTGAGCCAGAAAGTACTCTTATCTAACAGAGTACATTCAGATATTACAGACTGTACGCTGATAAAGATACAAGGCTTTTCCGGGGAGTCCTAGGGGAACACAGGCCTCCCCATTTGACAAGACTTACAAGTCTCTCTTAAATTATGGCCATTTTTGAACTTGTAAACACCAATAAAACAATCTTTTAAAACTCACTTATCAGACCTCTATGTATTAAAGGGTTATATATATATATATATATATATATATATATATATATATATATATATATATATATACATATATACACTGAACAAATTATAAACACAACACTTTTGTTTTTGCCCCATTTTTCATGAGCTGGACTCAAAGATCTATGACTTTTTTCTATGTACACAAAAGGCCTATTTCTCTCAAATATTGTTCACAAATCTGTCTAAATCTGTGTTAGTGAGTAATTCTCCTTTGCCGAGATAATCCATCCATCTCACAGGTGTGGCATATCAAGATGCTGATTAGACAGCATGATTATTGCACAGATGTGCCTTAGGCTGGACACAATAAAAGGCCACTCTAAAATGTGCAGTTTTACTGTACTGGGGGTCCAGGGGGTCCGAAAACCAGTCAGTATCTGGTGTGACCACCATTTCCCTCACACAGTGCAACACATCTCCTTCACATAGAGCTGATCAGGTTGTTGATTGTGGCCTGTGGAATGTTGGTCCACTCCTCTTCAATGGCTGTGCGAAGTTGCTGGATATTGGCAGGAACTGGAAAACGCTATCATATACGCCGATCTAGAGCATCCCAAACATGCTCAATGGGTGACATGTCTGGTAAGTATGCAGGCCATGCAAGAACTGGGATGTTTTCAGCTTCCATGAATTGTGTACAGATCCTTGCAACATGGGACCGTGCATTATCATGCTGCAACATGAAGTGATGGCCGTGGATGAATGGCATAACAATGGGCCTCAGGATCTCATCACGGTATCTCTGTGCATTCAAAATGTCATCAATAAAATGCACCTGTGTTCGTTATCCATAACATACGCCTGCCCTTACCATAACCCCACCGTCACCATGGGCCACTCGATCCATAACGTTGACATCAGCAAACCGCTCACCCACTCGACACCATACATGTTGTCTGCCATCTGCCCTGTACAGTGAAAACCAGGATTCATCCGTGAAGAGAACACCTCTCCAAAGTGCCAGACGCCATCGAATGAGAGCATTTGCCCACTCAAGTCGGTTACAACTACGAACTGCAGTCAGGTCAAGATTCCAATGAGGACGACGAGCATGCAGATGAGCTTCCCTGAGACGGTTTCTGACAGTTTGTGCAGAAATTATTTGGTTATGCAAACCGATTGTTGAATCAACTGTCCGCGTGGCTGGTCTCAGACGATCTTGGAGGTGAAGATGCTGGATATGAATGTCCCGGACTGGTGTGGTTACACGTGGTCTGCGGTTGTGAGGCCAGTTCGATGTACTGCAAAATTCTCTGAAACGCTTTGGAGACGGCTTATGGTACAGAAATAAACATCCAATTCATGGGCAACAGCTCTGGTGGACATTCCTGCAGTCAGCATGCCAATTGCACGTTTCCTCAATACTTGCGACATCTTTGGCATTGTGCTGTGTGATAAAACTGCACATTTTAGAGTGGCTTTTTATAAGTGGCCAGCTTTAGGCACACCTGTGCAATAATCATGCGGTCTAATCAGCATCTTGATATGCCACACCTGTGAGGTAGATGGATTATCTCGGCAAAGGAGAAGTGCTCACTAACACAGATTTAGACAGATTTGTGAACAATATTTGAGAGAAATAGGCCTTTTGTGTACATAGAAAAAGTCTTAGATCTTTGAGTTCAGCTCATGAAAAATGGGGGCAAAAACAAAAACATACAACTTTATTAGTGGTAAACCACATTATTTCATATTTTTTATGATGGATATTTCAAGATTGAAGAGTCTGCGGCAACAAGGGTAAAAGAACATTTATAAATAAAATACAAAGTGGCAAAAAATAAAATGAAGAAGTTTTCAAAGTTTTCAAAGAAGAATGAACAGTTTTCTCATGATCTCCACTTATCAAAACATAAGTTGAAAATGGTAGTTTTAATAAACATCTACCCTAGGGACATACAGTAAAAGTGGCCAAAGCTGAAGAAACACCCATTAATGACCTCAGAAAATTGCATGGAACCTGGAGGCAAGGTCTCACTAATGAGGCCAGTGGAAGGAGGGAATGATGTGGAGACGAGCCCCATTGCCCACTCCCTCCAGTAACAAACACACAGCTTTGAAAATGTCATCTCACTTTTGCAGTGGTGACAGTGCCGTCTGCAGTCAAGCGGCCCACCGCTGAGCTAGACACCATGTGTTTAAAAAACTGGATTTGTGAAGATCGTTGTCTGTCAACACAACAAATCAGCTTGCTTCAGGAAAAAAAATAAACCATACAGCAGTGACTCAGAGGTTAGAGAAATGTGCTCCAATGCATTGTGTAGAGGCACTCATTAAGGAGTTTGAGCCTGACTTGCATTTAGGGTGCAAAATTAACATACAAACATAAGCATAAACTGGATTTTCTGACATTTTGGACTCTATATAAAAATAAAGGGAAGAAAATTGCGAGGACTACTCATAGTTTTGCAGTTTCAGGTGTACTGTTTCAGTTTTTTTTTTTTTTTTTTTTTTTGCCAATTTCTGTTGGAAGGTGTGACAAAAACATAAATAGAAATGTACCATGCTTGCAAAATAATAATTAAATAAAGTGGGTTAATGTGGACGACCTTGTGACCATGGGTCATTAATTCAAGGGACAATTCACCCATGAAAACTGAAATGAAAATTCTGTCATTTACTCATCCTCAAGTTGTTCTAAACCTCTATGAGTTTCTTTCTTCTGCTGAACATAAAATAAGATATTTTAAAGAATATGGGTAACCAAATAGTTCCTGGTACCCATTAAGTTCAAAAGATTCCACCCCCCAATGTTCTTAAAAAAGAAAATTAAAAAAGAAATTCATACATGTTTGAAACAACTTGAGGTTGAGAAAATAACAGCATTTTTAATATGGGGTGAACTCTCTCTTTATACATGGCTTGTATATTGAGCAAATCTTCCTAAGTATCACTTATAATGAACAATAATCAAGAAATGTTTAGTTCTGAGTCAAACAAACCAAAGCTTTTAACCTCAGATTTGGTCCAGGGGGAGGTGTATTAGAACCCAAATCTCCTCTTCTCACTTTTAGCAGTAAACCTCAAGTTATTTTTCTTATTATGTTGACTTGATCATCTTACCAGATTGCAGTGAAACCAAACACAATGAGCTTTCATCTCAGACTACACTGCCATTATCCTTAATCATAACGGAGCAATCAGCTGCTAAACTGGCCAGAGAGTCTGTCTGCATCCTGAAGTTTACAGTCTCTGCAGAACCAGAACTGCAGGAAAGAAAGAAAAATAATAATAGTAATAATAATAATACACTGCAGCAAGAAACAAAGCAACGGTTGTCAAGGCTTCCCTATGGTGGTGCCGAAGGGCACAACACAACAATACTAGCAAAGCAAACAGAACGTGACATCACATTAACCCACCTCACTTTAACCAGCAAAATTTTAAGTTGTTTTTACAGAAGGGCTCCAGACCACCAAGGGGAGTCCAACCTAGAAGCAGCTGTGTTTCCATTTGAATTAAATTATCTAAGGACCCCTAATTATGCATATTTGTCTACAGTAAAACTAGACACTTGACAAAAGTGTTCAGAAAGTAAAGCTGTGGTCACATTAGCAATTTTTTGTGTGTTAGTAAAGGCCCACTGTCAATTGCCAACAGCATAGAGATGAACTTGAACATGAGTGAAATCTGCATGGGGAACTTTTACACTCTCAAATATCGTGAAACTCCCATTCACTTTGATTATTATTAAAATGACTGGATTTCACCCACAAAATTTCACAGAGCAATGGTAAATGTAAATGAACCCCGGTAAGGTACTTTAGTCATTACTACAAAATAAACAGCAACAGTTCGATCAGGTCTGGCTGTACTATTATAATTTGTATTATTTGGACACTTACAAAATAAATATTAAATGGACAGGAAATATTAATTTGAGTTGAAATAATATTATGTCAGGCCAAAGTGATTAGATATTGAGAGGAAGAACATTAAATACAACATAGGCTCATTCAAAATCCACGCGTCTAAATTAATTTCTGCAAAACTGAAAAAAAAAAAAAAAAAAAACGTACCTATACATACGAATCACTGCAGTTCCCTTATCAAAAGCTACTCTCAATGCTGCGCTCAATAGTGCTATTGAGAACATTCTTTGTTCAACCGGTTGTGAAGCACGTGTGTCTAACACGCCAAGAATTGGCTTAAGTAACCTCGGTAGGTGACGTAACAGATTACACGCACCTGGAGGTTATAAATAGACGGGACGCAGAAACATCCTCAGGTTTCTTTGTCTTCAAGGACCGCTTGTGTGTGTGTGTGTGTGTGAAGAAGCAAATAAAATAAATGGAAAAAGGAAAAAAAAAATAACCCTGCATTGCATTAAAAGAAAAATAAAATGGCAGAATCAGATAAGAGATGCATGCCTCTGTGTCAGAGGCTCATCTTGGAGGAAGATCCACATAGATTCTGCTTTGAGTGTTTGGGAGAAGAGCACGCTGCCCTCGGGCTTGAGGGAGAATGTGAGCACTGTGATTTATTATCCATAAAAGTGCTTCGCGCATGGCTCGCTTTTTACAAAAAATACAAGCCAGCTGCCTCTCCTTCGTTAAGGTCCTGGGGTCGTGTGTCGATCTGGCCGAGGCGCGTGGGACGACTCCGCCCCTTCCTCTCGTGCTCTCCCTGAATCAAGCCCTCGTGTCCGTTTCTCAAGCGCGCCCCCGCACTTCTTCTGAACGGCCCGAGGAGACTTCATCTCTTGCTTCTGGGGAGATGGAAAGTGCCACCTCAGACCGCTTCTCCCGTGATGATAGAGCATATGAGGAGCTACTCGAGGTGGTAACTTGTGCAGTCGACCATCTAAAGCTAGACTGGCCATAGGAGCAAGAGACCCCCAAATGCTCAAAATTAGACAACAGATTTCTGTCGGGTGGCCAGGGGTAGGGACCTCAGTCACGGTCTTTCCCCTTCTTCGGCGATCTCCACGAAAAGTTGGTGCGGTCGTGGAGTAAGCCATATTTGTTCGGTGTCTTCGTGCCATCGACGTCGATTTATTTGACTATCGTGGATGCAAAGGCACGGGGCTAAATGATGATGCCCCAGGTGGAAGAGACGCTTGCGGGCTATCTCTCCCCTGGGACTTCATCGTCCCTGAAAAAGCCTACGCTCCCCATCAAGCTGTGCAGAATGACATCTTTGCTGGTGGGAAAAGCTTTTCATGGCGGTTCTGCAGGTGTACCAGGATGACCTGCTAAAAGACTTGAGCACAGGCGGGTCCATCGCCGAAGAGGCATTTTTAGAACTTCGCCGTACCACAGATCTGTCTCTCCATGCGACTAAGCAGACGGCCCGCGCCATCGGCCGTTCTATAGCTGCTATGGTCTCCACTGAGAGACATCTGAGGCTGAACCTCACGGGCATCAAGGAGAGGGATCGAGCTTTCCTTCTTGATGCCCCCATCTCGCCTTCCGGCCTATTTGGCGATGCCGTCAACACTGTCACCACTAGATTTTGGGAGGCGAAGCGCTACGAGGAAGCGTGTGTGAGGTTCCTCCCCCACCGTGCTCAAGCGTCGGGACCGTCAGCCACCCAGTCCCGACCAGGTTCAGTTTCTCTGAGGCGAGAAGCCCAGAAGGAGAGTGTGGCAAGTCGTGCACCCCCTCGAAGAGAATGGGGAGCACATCTCCGCCAAAAAGAAGTCCTGATGCTGGTGCGCCCAGGACTGCGGGGGTGTGACCGCTACCTCAGAATTTACAAGTTCAAGATGCTGACAATCAAGATGATTGTGTCTCAGATACAGTCAGGCGATTGGTTCGTGACTATTGATCTCAAGGACGCGTATTTTCACATCAAGATCTTGCCACAACACAGGAAATTCCTGAGGTTCGCTTTCGGGGGCGAAGCTTACCAGTATCAGGTTCTTCCATACGGCCTAGCCTTGTCACCCCGCACGTACACGAAATGAATGGATGCAGCTCTGGTTCCTCTACGACTCCAGGGCATCTGCATTTTGAACTACATAGACTACTTGCTGATTCTGGCACAGTCTCAGCAGCTAGCGCTTTGCCATCGGGATGTTGTTCTAGCTCATCTCAAATCTCTGGGGTTGAGAATCAACGCCAAGAAAAGCATTCTCTCTCCTGCTCATAGCACAACGTATTTGGGGGTTGTATGGGATTCGATTACAATGCGGGCACAGCTTTTTCCTGCACGCATCAAATCCATTCTAAACACCCTAAAGAACATCAAGCTAGGCCAGGAAGTCATTTTTCATCACTTTCAGAGATCTAGGTCTCATGGCAGCTGCATCCACGGTGATAACTTTGGGCCTCATGCACATGAGGTCGTTTCAGTTGTGGCTCAGAGCCAGAGGCAAATAAGGGTTATTCGGGGCTTAGTACCCTGTCTATGTGGTTCAGACCCCAGTTGCTGACTTTGGGTCCCACTCTAGGTCCATGTTGTCATCGCAAGATGCTAACGACAGATGCTTCCCTCACGGGCTGGGGAGCGGTCTTAGATGGCCATCCAGCCCAAGGGATCTGGAGAGGTCATATTCTCGAATGGCACATCAATGAAGGCTGTATTTCTGGCTCTGAAATACTTCCTCCAGCAGTTGAGAGGCTACCATGTCCTAGTGCGGGTGGACAACACATCGGTAGTCTCTTACATAAATCGCCTGGGCAGACTGCGGTCACGCCATTTGAACGAGTTAGCGCAGCAGGTTCTGCTTTGGGCACAGGACAAGTTCCTGTCCCTCAGGGTGATTTATATTTCTGGGCATATGAATGTGGGAGCAGACTTGCTGTCCAGACAAGCTGTGACACACGGGGAATTGAAACTCCACCCCGAAGTAGTCAATTAAATCTGGGAAATATTTTACAAAGCAGAGGTGGACCTCTTTGGTTCACAGGAGACGGCACAATGTCGCCTCTACTCCTCTCTGACTCATCCAGCTCCCCTGGGTCTGGATGCAATGGCCCATGCATGGCCCAGACTGTGTCTTTACGCCTTTCCTCCAATTGCTCTGCTCCTGGGAGTCCTGGCCAAGGTCTGTCAACCGGGGTCTCGCCTCTTACTGATAGCGCCCCGTTGGCCGACCAGAGTATGGTTCTCAAATTTAATATCCCTCCTTGATGGCTCGCCGTGGGCGATTCCGGTCAGGAGAGATCTCCTATCTCAGGCACAGGGGACAGTATTTCATCCCTGGCCCGAGCTATGGAACCTTCATGTCTGGCCCCTGGGGGGGACCAGCTAAGGGATCCTGGCCTTCCAGCCGAAGTTGTAGAGACTATTCTTAGTGCTAGGGCTCCCTCCACTAGAAAAGCTTATGCCCTCAGATGGTGTGTTTTCGAGGGCTAGTGCACGACACACCATATAAACCCAGCTCACTGCCAAGTTGTTTCAGTGCTGGAGTTCCTGCAAGAGAAACTGTCCTCAGGCACATGCCCTAGTACTCTCAGAACCTACGTGGCCACTATTTTGGCTTGCCATGTTTTATTGACAGGGTTTCTGTGGGAAAGCACCCTCTAGTCGCCCACTTCATTCGTGGGGCTAAGCGATTGAGGCCACCCACTAGAGCTACGGTCCCTTCATGGGATTTAGCCGTAGAGCTTGAAGGGCTGGCTGGCACCCCTTTCGAACCATTAGAATCAGCGCCTGCCAGGCTTCTGACTCTAAAGATGGTTTTTGTTATGGCCATTACCTCTCTAAAGAGAATTGGGGATTTACAGGCTTTGTCAGTCCTGCCATCCTGTTTAGATTTTGCCCCTGGGCAAAAAAGTTATTTTGCATCCTCACCCTAATTATCTTCCGAAATTTTCTTTCTCGACCATACATCCGGTTGTTCTCGAAGCCTTCTGTCCTCCGCCATTCACGACACCGGAGCAGGAAAGACTTCACTTACTGTGTCCAGTACGTGCTCTTCAGATTTACATCCACTGCACTAGCCAGTGGCGTAAGTCGGAGCAGCTTTTTATATGCCATGGGGGCCACAACCGGGGGGCGGCTGCCACTAGGCAAACAATTTCACATTGGGTGAAGGATGCTATTGCCCTAGCCCTAGCCATGAGGTGCGTGGTCAAACTTCGCCTCTAGGAGTTATGGCCCATTCAACCAGGGGGGTTGCATCTTCAATGGCTTTAGCAAGAGGTGCGCCCTTGCAGCAAGTGTGTGATGTGGCAGGTTGGTCCTCTCCGCACACATTTGTCAAATTCTATAGTTTGGATGTCCATGCTACTCCGAGCTTGCATATCCTTGAGTCAACATCTCTTAGGCATGTCTGAGACCTCTTCGATGTTTGTGCGCACACACTACATAACCCTGGGGGTCCAGACACTTCCAGTGCGGCGGCGTTGGTATTCTCGTTCGCAATAGTGCTATTGAGTGCAGCATCAAGAGTAGCTTTTGATAAGGGAACGTCTCGGGTTACTTGACTGTAACCCTGTTCCCTGAAAAACGAGATGAACGAGATGCTGCGCCTCAATGCCGCACTGTAGGCGTGTCCGGACATCCTTTCAGACAAATATTTAACCTGAGGATGTTTCTGCGTCACTTCTATTTAGAACCTCCAGGTGCATGTAATCCGTTACGTCACTTACCAAGATTATTTAAGCCAATTCTTGGCGTGTTTGACACACGTGCTTCACAACCGGTCGAACAAAGAATGTTCTCAATGGCGCTATTGAGCGCAGCATCTCGTTCCCGCTTTTTCAGAGAACAGGATTACAGTCAAGTAACCCGAGACGTTTCCAGTTAAAAACAACACTAGAGGCAGTAAAACTCCAACTTTTATTACTTTTCACACAAAGTACGATTTACAGGTCCACAGTTTCGATTAATAAAGCCTAATTTTCCCACAATCACTTGAGGAATATTATGTTATATATTCAAAACAATTTTAACATGCTGCAAAATTTCGGTAGCTCACGCAGTATGGAGTCGCACTTGAGTGGTGAAGAGCTCCGGTACGAATCCTGCGAAACTATGCTTCGACAAAATAGTTAAAACCTGCATATAAGAAAGTTCATATGGCACAGTTGCATCAACAAATGCATTATTATATCAGTTTTGCATATGTTAACACTATCATGTAGGTTTAAGATTCGGTTTGGTGTAGGGGATATTTCAAACACGATAGATCATTAACTTTTAGCGGATATATCATTAACTCCCCGGATATTTAAATTGTGAACCACTGCATTACGTACCTGAAGCAACGTAATACAAACACAGCAATACGTGCCAATATCAACATTAAAAAAAAGTGCCCGGGTCATGTATTGAACCCATGTTTTTAGCACCACTCACATTTCACTTTGAAACTGCTGCGAAACGTGCAGTAAGGTACGTTATAATGGTGTTGAAGAAATGTATTTAGAGTCACATATTTCAAATGAGTCTGGGCTGATTAAATATCTGGGAAACTGATTGCCTGGGACAACAGCACATTATACAGCTTAGCCTTCTGATACAAATATATGTAACTGCAGAAAACCACAATCAACTAATAAGAAACAAGTATTCCAGAAAGCCAAATAATATAGTTCAACAGTTCTGCAACAGGGCTCTGGAAGTAAAAATCCCATTCATTTTTTTTTTTTTTTTTTTTTTCAATAGGGAAATTGATTTGTTAAATTGATTACTTAAAAATAGCTAATAAATCTTGAAAAAAAGACCTACTGTGAGCTACAAGGTTGAACATTTATATACTTTGGTTGAAGCAATAAGCCCACATTACTTTAAACTTATTTTTTAAATTATAGTGCTTAACAGTGGAATTTCTGGTGAAAAACTAAATTGCTCATGATTCTGTAAAGAAATCTCCACCAATCAGAGAAGCGAAATTGCGTCAAAAGAGCTCTGTCAACTCCCATGAAGCACTGCGAAGGAGAATGGGTCTCACTACACTGTCAAATTACTTTTAAAATTACACATTTTAAAAATCTTTGGCAGGTAAAGCTATTTTCGGAACCAAGGCAACAAAAAAGGTGGAGAGGATCTGTTGCGCTCTGTAAGTCCTTGCTTTATCCTTTTGTAATTACTTACTAAAGTTATTAAAACAGACATAGACTAATAAATTAGTGAATTGCATCAGCATGAAAAACTAAGCAGACCAGATCTGTCTGGAGACCAGAGTAATGATCCTTTATTATTTGTACACAACCACGCAAGCCGTGCCAGAAGTCCAAACTTTCACCCCCACTATTTGGCAAAGTGAAGTTTGCAGAGAGGCTCCTGTCTGTCAGTTCTGTCAGATACTTTCGGTGAAAGAGCAGAAAAACATGAGATGAGGTGTCAGAGAGGGCATGCAAGATGTTAAAGGAACAGTATTGAATGCTATCTCAGGGGCCACGGTGGTTAACCATGTTTGACAGCTGCAGTCACTCCAGCCAATCAGAGCTCTTCTGGCTCTGTCTGAACCTGCGGCCAGTGGAGCACCAAAAAAGAGTGTAAGTGCATCCTGACACCCTCCAAGATTAAATGTCACAGATAGTCACTGGGTCCTAATGCTCCACAGTCCTTCACTCATGGGCTGGATATGACTATTGACCCATCACTTCTGTGCAACAGATACCTCATGATTGTCTCTGTCATTTTGCCCTCCTGTCTCAGGATGCGCTGCAGCTTAAGAAAACACATGCAAAAAAAAAAAAAAAAAAAAAAAAAAAAAAAAGCACCAGCAAATTAAGAAAACCGCATCAGTTTGACAACACATGTACTGCAAATACTCACAGCACAACCAAATACAGAAACACGTTGCAAATACTCACAAAACAACTAAATACAGAAACATGCTGCAAATACTCACAAAACAACCAAATACAGAAAAAACGCTGCAAATACTCACAAAACAACCAAATACAGAAAAAACGCTGCAAATACTCACAAAACAACCAAATATAGAAAAAAACGCTGCAAATACTCACAAAACAACCATATAAAAATGCACTGCAAATATTCAAAACACAACCAAATACAGAAACATGCTACAAATACTCACAACACAATCAAATAAAGAAACACACTGAATATACTCACAAAACAACCAATCAGTTTGATGAGATGATGTTATTCAAATAATCAAGAAATTACAGAAACAAGTTGAGAATAATGATGAAAATACGAAATACAGAAACACGCTGCAAATACTCACAAAACAACCAAATACAGAAACATGCTCCAAATACTCACAAAACAACCAAATAAATAAACACGCTGCAAATACTCACAAAACAACCAAATACAGAAACACGCTGCACATACTCACAAAACAACCAAATACAGAAAAACGCTGCAAATACTCACAACACAACCAAATACAGAAACATGCTGCAAATACTCACAAAACAACCAAATACAGAAACATGCTGCAAATACTCACAAAACAACCAAATACAGAAAAACGCTGCAAATACTCACAAAACAACCAAATACAGAAACACGCTGCAAATACTCACAAAACAACCAAATACAGAAAAACGCTGCAAATAGTCACAACAACAACCAAATACAGAAAAAAAACGCTGCAAATACTCACAAAACAACTAAATACAGAAACATGCTGCAAATACTCACAAAACAACCAAATACAGAAACACGCTGCAAATACTTGCAACACAATCAAATAAACGAAAAAATTTCAAGCTAAAGGTTGTTTCAAAAAATATCATAAATTATAAATTCATGAAAATCATTTAGTACCCTGAACTAACCTTGCTTTATCATAAAGTAACAGTTTCTGATATTTGAAGAGACTTACTAACCTTGACACACACACATTGTTCTCTTTATGACATCATTTTCTGTTTTCTGTTCATCTTGACATTTCTGATTTTATGCTCCCCAAAAATATAAAAATAGTAAATTAAAAACATGTTTATTAAATAAGTGTATTCAATTTATTGTATGTAAAATTGCATATTTTTAACATAATTAATAGATTAAGACTAAATTAATAGATTAATAGATAAGAAAAATGTGATCAAAAACACAGTAAAACAGTATTACTGTGAAATATTACAATTTGAAATATTATTACACTATTATTAATTTTAATATGATTCAGTGCTCAAAATGTATTATTATTTTCAGTTAAAGACTGAAAAGCATCTATCTGAAATATAAACCTTGATAAATTTCCTTGCTGTATGAAAGTATTGACTAAAACTTGCTCCCACACTTGAATGGTAGTGTAGCTCTATATTCTTACAGTATTTCTACAACTGCCACATTCGTGTCCTTAAGTATATTTCCTAAGGAACTGCAGGAGAAACACCTGAGGCCCAAATGAGGAAACTGATACTTCAGTGAAACAACTGAAACCTCCATTAGATCTGATAGTCTGAAAGAAGAACCTCTGTGCAGTTTTCCTCTAGGTAATATGCACTTTATACACAGCAGGCCACTGTCAATGTATTAACCATAATAACAATGGAAACTGTGGTTCAACAGCATCTAAGACATCTCTACAAAATAACTCGATTTGTAATGAAAATAAAAATCAATAAATGTGTAACAGACACGAAAATATGACAGGTAAATGAGAAATATCTTCTGTATTGCACTTCTAGAGTAATTACCGTAATGGATGCTGAATTACAACACCCATAACTGACTAAACCTCTTCACAAATGATTTCTGTGGCTCTAACTCACTCTCTATTATTTCTGTCACTGCACATAAGGAACAGAGACAGTTTGTCCATAGATCTGAAACTGATAAGGGCAAAATAAAAGCATATCACTGCCAAAACAACTCTCTATCAGAAAACAATGTCAACGGAAGACTTATTCATGCCAAGCAAGTATCAGTTGGTATCGGCAGTGAATACCTAAGCAATCAAAGTCACAAGTTGCCATCTGGCTGATAAAGACTTTGACAAGTTAACTACTTTGGTCTGTCAATCAAATATCTCTACAAAGAAAAAAAAAATTATTTCAATAAACGTTTATATTGTGATCTCACCGGCTGAGCAAACTCATCTTAAATGTCTACAAATCTTCTTTCAAGCAATCCAGAACAAACACAAACCTGAAAACAGTTGATACTAATGTATAAAGATATAAACAACACATTGGCACACTACAAAATGAACCACCTAAAAAAAAAAAAAAAAAATCACTGTCTGAAAGAACAATCACATAGTAAGAAACAACATTTATCAATTAAGCATGCTTTTTCCTGCCACTCTTTAAAGATGCAACGCAAATTCACATTTGTGTTGCGCTTGCATCATAAATGAATCATAAGGCAGCCATTCCCGTTTGATTGTATTAGTATTGCAGAAATCCTGATGGATTCTGTTGCTTCAAAGGCGCCCATCTAAAAGACTTCAGGCGGGCTTGGAAATGCACAAATCTAGCAGGTTCTTAAAAATTTAATCAGAGACAGAGACCTTCTTCTGGGATCGCTTGTCAAACCTGTCCTAATATGTAAGATACACAAACAACTCACATTGCAGCATATACTAAAGGCTCGTCTCTCAGACCCCAACAAAAGCAGGTCTCGGCTTTATTACCTCAGACAAACATAAACTCTCATATACATCATATAGACATATACATACGTTAACATATGCACACAGACACACATGCAGAGTGTTAAATCAACAAGGCAAAACTTGAGTGAAATACTATTCGAAAGCTTGGGAATTTAGGAAAAAATATGGATCACTTGACATTTAGTGTGTTTTAGTGTTTCATTTTCTGGAAAGATACAAATTTGAATTGGCTCCCTTTCAGTTCAAGAGTTGGAATTTAATTTGAAATGACAAGAAAAGGAATTTACAGAATTGCAATTCAAAGAAATTCAACAGTTTTTTTGGTTCAACAAAATAGGCATAAACATCAATAAAAGTTCATGAATTATTCTAATAATTATCATCCATAAAGTATTTATATAAATTGATTTTTAAATGGCATAATGACATAAAATAAAATATTGTTTTAACGTTTTTTTATTTAATATAATTAAATAATAAATATAATATTTATTTAATATAAATAAAATCAAAGGAAAAAAATATATTTCAATACAGTTTCAAAAATCTTGATTAGTCAAAATACTACATTACTTACAAGACATACACAATGCATCTAAATGGACCAAACAGATGAATATATTAATTATAAAATAATAATAATAAAGTATGACTAATACTACATTAATAATAAGTTCTAATACTTCTGTAAACAACCCTTGTTGTATTTTATTTTAATTATATTTTATTTTATTATTTTATTATTTTATTTTATTTTAATAAATTAATTGCATTCAATAAATTTTCCAACTTTCAAGAATTCCAATAGTTAATCAAAACATTTCTGTATATTAAAAGACATGCTCTTTGCATCCAAATTAGGCGAATGTATTATCTGCTTTCATCTTTATCCGCACAAGCTCATTTAAAGATAACACAAACATAAAATCCTAAACCAAAGAGACATCATTTTACAAAAGCAGATGCCTCATTAGTTGACCGGTATTTTTACTGGTGCTGTAAAACAGCAGGCTGACCGGGTGAATGTGTGCTGGGGTGGGTCATGAGGGGACCATTAACATTGACTGTTAGATTCAGCTCATGGTTTTCATTGAGCGTGACCAAATCTTTGTTGGAATGACAATGCTGACAGTCGAACAGCGAGCCAATACAAGACATACAGCTAGGAGACTGGCATCTTTCAATGATGTGGCAGTTTTGAGTGCCCACAGGAGACTCCTCACCAAACAACCACTACGCCACAAGCCTGTAAACAAATCTCACTCTCCTGGAGAACTGCTGAATGCCTTGACGCTGGAAAGATGCAAAACCGACTGTGGGGGAAAGGACAATGTTACCATAAATGTCTTGATGGATGAAAAATGACACACAAAGAAAGGTCAGTAATCTTCAAGGTTTCAGGGGTGAATTTTTGAGGATTTGAGATGCAGATGAAAGGTCTGAGGACAGGCTTTATTCCTGGGGCACATTTTCAGATTCACAAAACCACACGGACTAAGTAAACAACATGGATCTGGAGCCGAAAATGGGCAAACCAGTCCACTGAGCATCCAGAAGATCTAATCAAACCTCTTATTAGGGATTCACTGGCAACCTACTGACCATTAATTTCCACTGTTATGAAAAAAAAAAAAAAAAAATCAGCCTCAAACAAGGCCTTGAATTACCTGCAAGCAAGGCCTTGAATTACCATCAATTATCATTCCCCGCTAAAAGATTCAGAAACCTTTTAGTTTTCCTCCAGAAGAAGGGGAAAGGGCAGATAGCAAACAGCTCTGTGTAAACTCACTTCTCTCCAGGCATTACGTGAAAAGATTACTGTCTTTATGAGGATATAAAATGCAATCCAAGAGCACTCTGAATCCATACTGGATAAAAGTGGGTTCAAAGAGCTAACATTCCTATTCATGGCAAAATGCCTTGGGATTGGGAGCGTCCCTTCTTTCTCTTCTTTATGCCATATGATGTTATGATTAATATGAGTGCTAGAAACATAGAGAAGTGAAAATTACATATTCCTTATCGAGGGCCATTAGAAGAGAGGCATTCGATCCAGGTATAGTGTGTAGAGGTTGATGATGAAAAGGTTTTTATGCTTGGAGAGAGATTTCTGTCACAGACATTAATGAGTTCATGGCTCTAGCTTTAAAGGGGTCATCATATGCCCATTTTCCACAAGTTTATATGATTCTTTAAGGTCTTATTGAAAGTCTATAATATACTTTGGTTAATATTTCTCAATAGCAGGGTAAAAAAACACCCTTTTTACCATTCCAAAAACAGCTCTGCAGAAATCAACCTGTTTTTTGCATGTTGCTTTAAATGCTAATGAGCTCTGCTGACCCCGCCCCTCTCTTCTGTGGGGTGACGAACCGTGCTCTGAGAGACTGTTTACTTTAGCCATAAAACTTGCTAACTAGCATGTTATTAGGAACAGTGATTGCAAAGATTCATTAAAAATTCTATACTCACTTCTTCTGTAGGTGAAACTGGATGATATGCGCGAACATAAAAGCATTTGAGTAGATCGGGGGTGCATTCCCTTCACAAACAAAAGTAATCCACTGCGTCTTCAGAGGCTCAGATTTCAGGAGTAAATGACGACTGCTATGTTCATAATTACATCCAACAACAAAACCCCTCATTCACTATGGAGCCATTCTTGTCTACATCTGGTCCGGCGGTGAAACAATGGTGGTCGGACTGTTACAGCTCACTCAGGGCGGGTCTTAAGTAAGATGGCAGTGCCAATCAACTATCGTGGGAGTGGCCTTCGTCTGTATGACATCACACAGACAAGAAGCTGAGAACAGCCTGATTTGAAAAAGGGGATATTATTTTGGGGGATTAATTAAAAACCACTGGGTGGATTTTTATTATTATAGGTTAGATGTGTACACACATTGCCAACACACATTTATGTAAAAGTGAAATTAGCATCCGGTGACCTCTTTAAATTCTTCCAGTAAAACATATGATTTATGATGCTTTTAAAGTGCTCTGAATGAATCAGATATTGAAAAATGGAGAAAAATAAAGAAAAAAAAAACCTGAATCACTGGGATGGCTCAAAGTCACCGCCAATAATAAACATAAAATAAAATATAAATGTAACATATACAGTATTTCAGTCCTAATTTAACTTTTCTGAAAGAGTGCATTGATGAAATGGACAGCGGTTGTCGAGTTGTTCATGTTAATGCCCTTAGAAAACCACTCTGACCTCCCTCTCATTCTAGTTCACAAAATGGATACTGACTGATCATGGTGAGCGCGGCTTTGAATGGTGGCCTGGGAGGCTCAGTGCCAGTCAAAGTTTTGTGTAGACTGTAAGGACGCCACAGCATGTTGATTTAGAGGTGTAGAGAACATAGAGAGAGAGAGAGAGAGAGAGAGAGATAAAGAGAACACTAGTGAGATAATTGTCTCCCATATGCGCTTACAAACTGGCACACCAGCAGTGACTTGGCCTCCCCCAACCCATACAATCTCAAATCCTGTTATATGTGCAAATATGGAAATATATAAAGTGCTGATTGTAGCCAATATCACACAGAATGGTCTGATTAGAGGAAAGGTCAGAGGCAGAGACTGCGCTGACTGACTGTCAATCTATAGATGAGTCATTGTTAAGTACACGGACAAGTTAATTATGTTTGGGGTCCAATTAAAAAGGGGGTATGTGTGGGTGAGAGGCTGAGATAATAACCATTAATAAAGGGATGAAAGGAGTGTTTGTAGGTGAGATGTGTAGAGAATGTTTTGCACTTTTTCTTTCTTTTGAATCAGGTAAAAATAGGATGCTGTTGGAAGCTACACTATGTAGCGCAGTTTTGCACTTTTTCTTTCTTTTGAATCAGGTAAAAATAGGATTGGCAATAAAGATCTTTCTGATTCTGAGTTTGAGTTGTCCAATAAAAAAAAAAAAAACATAAATTATAATACGCATATATCTATAGGTAATACAGTGTCAAAATATATACCAGTATTGCTACAAAATATTAGTACCAGTATGCTGTGCAACTCTAGTAACCTTTTAAAATATTTTGGGCCAAAGTCTGATTCTAGGACACAAAACAAACACTCTGTTTCAGATGTATCATATTTACTATTCTATAATAAAACCACTAAACAAGTTGCTAGAAAAGGCTATTAATCCCAGAAACAAACAGCTCAGATGCATCTCAGTCGTTCAAACAAGCCAGGAGAGATGTCCTTCACTTCACCAGCTGACCAACAGCATGTCGCTTTCACAGCAAAACTATTCCAATTTACAAGCCTGCTGTAACATCCAGTGCTCCCATTGGCCATGTTTCTTTTAGTTGTCTACTTTAGTTCATGGTTAAAAACTGAACTTCCTGTGGGGGAACATGGCAACAAGCAAACACAGCGGATGAATACTGAACCACACTCACACGCACAGCAAGGCGGTGGCTTTAAATGCTTCTGCTAAACACCTGCTGCTGTTGAAGGCGACAAATTTGTGGCAGGGCGTCCAAACCATTAAATTTCCATGACAACCTCCGCATGGTAACAAAACACAGCCAGGTGGGAATGCCTTACTGCTGTGGATAAACATTAGTAGCCATTTTGCAAAGTGGAAAATGCTCAGTCTACTGTGGTCAACTTAATTGAAAATTTTGTACCACAGGGACATAAACACTGTTGTGAAAACATCTGACATCTGAATAAAAAAAAAAGAAAAAGAAAAATACAGAGAACAAAATAGTGCAATATGCCTCCACAAAAACAGGCAATAAATAATGGGCCAAAATAAAATGCTCTATTGTGTAATATCTCAAATCCCAGTTGGAGTTCCTCTTCAAGTTGTGTCTCTCCATATAAACCTTTCTCAGAGGTCATACGTTCAAAACACAGCTAAAATATTCTAATTGAGTAATTACGTCCAGCTGTGGCCAAACTATCTCGTCTATTCATTTAATGCTACGAAACAAAAGACATAAAACATGTGATGCGGCGTGCTGAGTTCCCTGCCATCACATCTAAACTTCCAACCATCTAATAGAGCTATTTGAGACGTTTAAGCAATGCTTCGGCCATTAACATGAATAGATCCTAATGGCTAGACAAATTGCGTACACGTGACAACTTTGATGGATGATCTTGACAATGATATTTTGAGTGCAATATTTCCACAGTATTACCCATAATTAAGTGGAAGTGGCTCAATCGGCGGTGCTTGTCGAGAATGTGTAAGCGAGAAGCTCGACACGTGAGCTCTAACAAGGTTCACAAGCTTGCTGGCATAAAATAAGACAATTCATTTCACAACACAGTGCTTGAATTCTACTGATGCACCTCTGGAGGCGTTTCTGGCAGTTGGAACACATTTGTTTGAGTGGAACAACTGTTTAAATATGATACTAATTCAGATGTCAGCTCATACACTACATTCACAGAGACCCAGCTTAAGCATTTCTGTCGCATTACAATGCTACTTTAACTAGATTGATCATTATTTGACAAATAACGTAATTGTTTCTGAACAGAAGTTGATTCAAAGGAATATCACTGGCCTGCAGGGGTACGAGGGGCAAGTGTGGAGGTTTGAAGAGGGGTGAGCTGGTGTTTAAAACAACGTGTTGACACTGTCAAGCATGCAGCTTCGATGGTAAACAATACATAGCAGTAGTGTATCCAGTGTCAATTAAACAAAGAAAAGGTGGAACCGACCAAGAAAAGTGGCTGCAGCAGCTCTGCAGCACGTTAAAAAAATGGTGTATCCATCAGCTAAGGACTGGATGCTTAGTCTTTAGTTGTGTTTGCATTTACAGTTTAGAATATTACTTTACTATCAATTTTTGTCGTGATGTGATGCATGGCACAGAAGGAGATGTTTTCAGTGACCCTCTGACTAAATATTTGCTCCTGTCCTGATACATTACATGCACCCTTTCTGCCCACATAAGTGTATTTGACAAAAAAAAAGCACAATTTCTTTGACGTGACCAAACACAATAGTTCAACGCATACATATTTGACCCAAGCGGAAGAAAAGAGCCAGTGGCAGTCATTATAAATCATCTTGGCAGACAAAAGCAACAGATTAATAGATAATCTTGGTGGGCTTCTCAGAGTTTTCTAGTGTTTCCTGCTCTGAAAGGTTAATTGGGACTGGGAGAGAGGAGTGAGTCACCCACAAGGCAAGATTTCAAGCGGCTGTGACATTCTTGCCTGTTATGAGGGAGCCAACTGTGTGTGGATAAGACATCAGCGCAGTGTGGAGGGAGATGGAGAGAGACGGAGAGAAAGAAAGCAAACAGAAGAGAAATACACACACAATAAATGATTATTTTGCCAGACAACATTCCTCCTGAGAGAGGGAATGAGAAAAAGACAAAGAGGACAAGGGAGGGATTGTGGGGGTGAGAGGGACAGACGGGAGGCTTGAAAGCAGAAGATGTAATAATGTGGAGAACAGAAGGAAAAAGCAGACTGTCAGGGGTTTCTGTGGGATCTGCCCCCGCTTTTTTCTCATACAGAGCTGTATGATTAGGTTGCTGGACCTGGGCTGTCAAAAGACAGCCTTTCCAGAGAAGGACGGTTGGCTGGAAGGAAACAGCTCATAGGTGAGGAGGACAGGCTTTAGGCTTTGAGCATGACCTGTGAGGCCGGCGTGTGCTTCATCACATAACACAGGATTAGTCAACTATGACAGAACAACTTAGTTTAGCCAAGCTGACCTTTAAACTTCACTGTGTATGCATATGCATGTTTGAAATATGATTAAAAACCACTCTGTGCATTGAAAATAACAACGGGGCAAAAGTGCGTTTTAAGTTTAGAAACATTTAGAGTCTTCCCCTCCCTTGCCTGCCTCACAATGCTTTGGTCCAAATGCCTACTTTCCTCTTTTACATCACCTACACACATACACACACACACATTTAGAAACATTTAGAGTCTTCCCCTCCCTTGCATACATACACACACACACACACAAGACTGGTGAGAGAGAACAAAGCCAATAGTTGTGGAACTCCAGTAAGTAAGTCTGTCACGGCTATTTTATTCACTTAAACGTCAGATGAAGTGATTATTTTCTCTTTAATACAGATGATGTCAATGTTTTTTTCAGACAAGTTCGCTATGTTAGCAATAATAACGTTACCAATAATAACGTTATCAACCCAATTTCTATTCAAAACTAGCCAAAACTGCATTTTGAGGGGGTAAAATACATGTTATTGAGGTGGCTTCTACCAGTGGACATGAAAAACAATATGCGGCAACAGTGATAAAGTAGCCCAATTCCACAGGAAATCTGCGGACACTGTGACGGATAGTAATTTCTATAACGGACACAAGCGCTGTCACAGCGTGACCACAACAGCTTGAAGTTGTCTTATTTAGCACGGTCTCCCTGCTGCACTAATAGTAGTAATCCATTCCTCTGTGTATACATTATATATCCTTACAAGTACAATTTTAGCTGTATTATTGTGTCCCCCTCAAAAATTGCTCTTGAGAAATGTTATGTTTATTGTCCCCACCCCCTACTGTTAGATTAAATTTATGCCCCTGAGTTATAGAAAAGCATTTAGCATGAAGGACTAATCTTGTTTTTGTTTTTTTTATTTATTTTTTATTTATTTTTTAGGGATGCTCAGTATATCTGTACCATATGTGTCGACATTAGAATTTTTTCTCTCCATTGGAATTGTGTTTTTTGTTGTGTACAATATGTACCAGTGTGAAATACTGATATTCAAGTATAACATTTAATAATCACATTGCAGATTTAATATTACATTTTTAATATTACAGATTTTTTTTTTATAAGTATCAGTCGATAATAAACATATATCAGGCAGTATTAGATATTTAAATCATATCTAAATATTTATAAATTATAATTGATATATAAATCATTTGCAGTGCATGCATTTCCTTTATTTTTTGTATTTAGATAGCCTTTGATGTCATTTAACTTTCGTTTAAAACTAAATTTTAAAAACAAATAATGTCAAACACTGTTAAATGTAATCTTTAATATTCATTTATTATACTATATATTAAAATGTTCTGATGCCTACTTCCCTTCTAGCATATAACATTTTATTGTTTTTTTTTTTTTTTATTAGAAAAAGAAGCATAGAATTTTAATATTGCTACAGATTATTTTTTTGGAATATTACTATTAAATAATATAAAGACGCAACCATGAGTAATTAGAAAATAATTATTGGCTTATATAAAAATTTTTTATTACTATACAGACAATAAAATTACAATTAAAATCAGTACATCCCTATCTGATTGGTCAGATATGACTTAAAAGTTAACAAAAGGTGTTCTATTGTCTATTGGCCTGTTGACTGTAAAAAACTAAATTACTAGTTAGTTTCACAAACAATTACAAACAAATGGCAAGTAAAAAACGTAGAAATATTTAAAATACCATATTAAATGCCTATTTCAGTAAAATTTTCTCACTTTATCCGGTCGCCTTCAGCTCCCCTGCCATGCGCATACACATACACATACACACATGTTCAAACAGAGGCAGCTTTCATTCCAGAAGGTCAAGAGCAGCTCCTCAGTTCTACTTGCATGCAGAGAGTCATAAATTAAGAGCAGGCAGAGAGCGCCACAATCAGCCAATTAACTCAGATTTCAGAAAGGCCAATGCAATTTCATCTCCACACAACTGCTCTGGCACTGGCCGCAGATTCATTAAAGCTGACTGACCGCCTTTCCCGAGCAAACTGCCTCAACTCACACACAGTGCGACACTGCTCCAGCACTGATGAATATAGTAGTGTAGGTTTGAAGATCTACTTGAGACCCTGAATCATTCTCATTCCCATTCACTGACCCAGCCGAAGAAGATACATGCACATCAGCACGTCATGGAGGGCTCTCAAAGCATTCCTCTTGGCTCAGAATTGAAGAACGACCGGTAAGTGAGCAGCTGGAGTGCTCTGGATCATCACGGATCCGTATACAAGAACCTGATGTCAATATGCAGAGAGACCCTTACAAGAAGCTACTACTGTATGTAGAGTAGTGCTGCTTATTTCTAAAGAAATCTTTGAGTGTGTGCTTTACCGTAAAGTGTTCTGAGGTTTTTGAATTACTGAGATGAAAAGGAAGTTATGCACTATTACTACTATTAGTAGTAGTAGTAGTAGTAGTAGTAGTAGTAGTAGTATATTATTTAAAAGATTACAGCATTTGGTTACATTTTATATATTTTATATAAACAAATGCTGTGATAAATTTTAAAATCATATTTTTAATCCAGTCTTAGGACAAACAAATTTCTAAAATGAAAAAAAATGAAAGCTAACAGAAAAGTTAAAGCTAGTCAGATGGCGTGACCAAAAAGAAGAAGAAGAAAAAAAAAATGAACAGCCAAAATGAAAGTAACAAATTTGAATTAAAATAAAACAGGTGAACAAAACAAATAACACCACCAAATTCCCCACAGTTATAAAGAAATCATCCAAAATACACAAACAGGAAAACCCTACAATTGAATTTGGCACAATACTGCACAAATTTAATTGAACAGCCTCTCTTGCTCTGAACAACAACTCATACAAATGAACTGAAACAAATAAGAAGACAGGTCTGGGCTTAGAAAAAAATCAAGTTTTCCAGATCCGATCCTCATTTTATTGCTCATGTTTTATCATCTCCGTATATTAAGTTTAGTGCCTATCCAATCAAAAGGCTTTTAATTACCCTACAGCCGGCATGTGTTTTGGTGTTATTTACTCTCAACACTCTCTGAAGCAAGGCATAAATAATTCTCTAAGAATATTTTCATGTGAAATGCCCACACAATTTCTTTTTCACCTACCTCTAGGTTTTTCTTTTAAATGTTCTCATTCGCTATGTGAGATACTATAAAGAGACTAATTGTAGGAGCGGCACCTCTTTTCAGAGGCCAAGGTCTTTATTTTCCCTAAAAGGAAAAATAAACAATCAACGCTTTCATACTGATTTACAGTCTATTTCTTAATTAATTTTCTCTCTATTCAGCTTTTGCATCCTTGTACTTTCCCATCATGCTTTGCTGCGGTCTACACTTCCAGGCTCATTACAGTTGATAATGACTGACAGATCACTGTTTTTATTATTTTTTTTGCACATAGCAACACCGGTTTCCCCATGAACAGAAACTAGTGAGAAAATGTATGCACAAAAAGCCTTTGGAATATAATAATAAAATACAAAAATCACAACACAAGTAAATATCGCAATCATACATCAAGCTGTGTTATTGTTATCAGTTGTCTTTAAGCAAAACTGCCCAAAATATTATCCAACATTATCCAATACAGCGCTGGATATTAATTCAAGGGTGTTCTTGTTTGAAACTGAGCCATTGCACCGTATGAGACTGTGTTTAATGCTGTGATGGCACATGCTGTGACGGTTCGCCTGGAGGAACTCAAGCATGAAGGAAGAGGATTTGAGCCACATAAAGCCACCCTAACCGACTATAATATCCACCATAAACAGAACAGCTAGCCGAAAGTCACGTCTTCAAGAAGCACTTTCACACGATAAAAACACCATGTTATGGGTGGAGGGAGTGCTGTGTTGAACTTAATTTCTTTGAAGAATAAAAATGAGTTTTTAGCTTCTCTGGGGCTTGCAGAAGTTCGAATGGCAGCCGGTTTGATCAAAACACAATTGCTTTGGAAGAAATGTGTGATTACGAAAAGATGAAAAAGAAATGCCGTCAAAGCAGACCGATGCTCAGTGACTTTATGAAGGAACATTTGGTGCAGATCCATATCAGAGACTCACCCTTAAGCCGAAATGTTTCATTTATGTTATTATCATGGAAACATACTGCCTTAAAGTGGTATTAAATATTACAACCTGCAAGAGAACATTCAGTATGCATCATTTCACCCCTGCAAAGGTTCAATCAAAAGGGGTTCCACTCAGAAACGCAACACTGCTGAACTGTTTCGAGTTTTTTCTAGAGCTCGGGCCCTAGAGAAAGGTGAGCAGGTGGCACATGCTGGCGTAAGACCTGTTCAAAAACCTCATCCTTCCCTGCTCTTCGAGGAGCCGGAGATGGCTCAGAGTGCGAGGGAGGAGCCGGGGGGCAATGCTTAATATTTCAACACAAGCCTCGCTGTGAAGGTCTGACAGGTAGAGGGCCAGGTGTTGGCAGCATTGCCACAGAAGCTGTATGCAAACATCTCTGGAGCTTATATATGCATGCAAAGTGAGCAGACAGTCTGAGCGTGGGAGCTGGAAAGAGGGCTTAAAGGAGGAAAAGAAGATATAAAATGCCTTCCAAGATGGCCCGCGTGTGCTCATTTTTTTCAATAATGATGTGGGATGGAGAATGGGAGGTGATATAAGCTTTTATGGCTGCTATTAATCTTGCATTAGGAAGGCACATCGCTGGGAACAAGTGACATGCATTTCATTTGTGGCATAAATGTCACCTATTCCAGCTCTTGGTATCTGGGGAAAATGAGACTTTCTATAGTAGGAGTATACTGCAAAATATGGGTCTGCTGTAACAACACTGGCAAGATCTGGAAAACAGAAGTACTGGCAAATTCAGAAATTAAACCTGGGGCTCAAAGCCCCCTTGGTGCTGAATATTATTTACATGTTTTAATAAAATTTTAATTTAACATTTTTTATTTATAATGTAAATTATAAAATGTAATAATAAAATAAATATTTCAACATTCAATTATTTTATTTGTGACTATTTATGTATCATTTCAATGGACTGCTGACAGTTTCAAGACAAAAAGTTATAATACAAAATATCAACTAAAATGTACAGCTTTTCAACACTAAATACGTTCAAAATCTGAAAATTCTAAACACATTTTTCAAAATATCTCCTTTTGTGTTCCACAAAATAATGAAAGTCATACAGGTTTGGAATTACATGAAGGTAAGTAAATGAAAGAAAAAAAAGTCTTATAGTTTTATGCATCCACTTTTAATTGTTGCCCCTTTTAATTTTAGATATATGCCTCAAAATTTAATAACATAATTAAAATATGTTAGATATTAGATATTTAATTATTCAATAAATATTTAATAATATATATTTTCACAGAAACACAATAAAGTCATACAGCTTAAGAACGACATGAGACTGAACTACTCATTAAAGAACAAGTGATTCAAGTAAATTAGAAACAGAGTTAGTTGCAAACTATCTAGCAGCTACTAAGTCACTATTGCAAACTAAATTTAACCAAGACTTTATAAACGGCTGGTGCAACCCTACCCAGAACTTTCAAGCCTGGCTGAGAAGTAAATTTTAAGTTTTCTGAACACGGTGCACAGGTGTACAAGACCAGGTTTCAAACCAGAAGCACTCCAATTACCGCCACGGACAAAAAACAACTGTGCACCAATTAGCCAGAGTTAAAAAAAAAAAAATGCAAAGTGAAATCAATTGCAGCCAGCAATATAACAGGTCACAAAGATAAAAAACACCAACACAAGTACTATAAGAAATTATTTTCAGTTAAGAAAGTGAGTTTCATGTGAGATCAAACAAGGGTTATGTTCACAGAGTTGCCGTGGCGACCACTGAATCAGAAGCTGGATGAAACCATGTACCTTTACCTTCCAGCATTAACATCCTTGGTTGACCAGACCTCTATATAACTCGACAAAACCCAACACAATGTTCAGAGGAGCAGAAACTCAAAATCACCATATGCATGACTGCCATTTTATATATGCATATGCAAATGCTCAGCAGCTGAGAGTAAATCGTTTCTCAACAGGGAAAGAAGGCAGAGATTAGGCGATAAATGCATATGGTAAGTTTGCAATTTGCTCACGTAACTGAGGTGAAACCGAGGTACGTGATTAAATTCTGAGATACAGAGAGTGTGGTTACGTAACACCAGCGGCCGCTTGTCCCAGATGCACCCAGACGCCCATAACATTTTCATTTCTAGAGTTTACCACATTGAAGTACTTCCAGGACATGCCTTCCTTCCCCTGAGCCCCAGCTTGCCGGCACATGTGACACAAGTTGGCTCCCTCCGCCTTTATTTTACTACATCGAGTCACAAAGGTAAAGGATCATCTTGCCTGAGGAGGTTCTACAACGTTCGGCAGAAACCAATGTGACAAGTCAAAATTTGCATGCTGATTATGGAAGGACATTAGTGCACGAGTGAGAAGCTGCAACCAGGCAATGCAGCAAACCATTTTTCGTGTTCCTATATATCTTCGCAGGAAAAAGTTGAGAACGTGCAGGCATCTGTCAGCGAGTGAGGTATTTCTTCTCAAACCTGAGTGCTCTTTCTTTATTCCACGAGGAATAAGACCCATAGAGGTTTCATTATGCCAGCCAGACAGTGTCGCATTCAGAGCATTCTTCCTGTGCTGTCCTCATTTCAACCTCTATGCAACAAAAGTCTCTGAGCACAACTTGGCATATGAACAAGAATTATAACCTTAAAGCTTGGGAACATCTCATCAGTGCTTCTGAACGGAACATTATTTAGCCTTGTAGGACACTTTCCTGGATCAAATCAACTTTGTTGGTTCTGGAACAACATTTAGCAAGAACAAACATAATGCAAGCCTTATCACGACGCCTAACCATATGATTTTAAGGTTACAATTAAAGTTTTGCTCAGACTTCTGTTTTGTAGAAGCTGACATGATATATCAATGAGTCAGTGACATGATGCTCTTTTTTCCGGTCTACAAATTTATTACAAAAATACACCACCATCTAAAAGTTTGAATAAGATATTTGAATGTTTTTGAAAGAAGTCTCCTATGCTGTCTAAGGCTTCAAAAAGACAGTAAATCAATAACAGTGAAATAGTATTATTATTAGTGTATAAAGTAACTGTTTTCTCTTTTGATATATTTTAAAATGTAATTTATTCCTGTGATGTCAAAGCTGAATTTTCAGCATTATTACTCCAGTCTTCAGTGTCACATGATCCTTCAGAAATCATCATAATATGCTGATTTGGTTCTCTGGAAACATTTCTTCTTAACATTAATGTTAAAATCTGTTGTGCAGCTCAATATTTTTATAGAAACCTTGATACTTTTTTTGCCAGGATTATTTGATGAATAAAAAGTTTGAAAGAATGGCATATTTGAAATAGAAATTGTTTATAGCAGTGTAAATGTCTTTACTGTGACTTTCGACCAATTTAATTAATTCTTGCTGAATAAAGTATTAATTGTGTATTACTTATTTCTAACTAAACATGTATAGACTCTAAACTCAGAAGTTTTTATTATTGATAATAAAAAAACTATTATTTATTTAAATAAAAAAAAAATATAGAAATTATAAAAAGCATGAAAAGCTTGACCAATCAAAATCAAGCAGTGCAATAAATTAATTAAAAAAAATATTATTACATTTATTATGACACAATATTTATGTATTAATAGTGCTGATATTCATATATATATATATATATATATATATATATATATATATATATATATATATATATACACACACACACACACACACACACATATATATAGATAGATAGACAGATAGACAGATAGATAGATAGATAGATAGATAGATAGATAGATAGATAGATAATATACTAAAGAACATCTATGAAAATAATGATTATGAATGAGTATTCTTAATAGTAATTATACTTCGTGACATTTTCAGTCACTGAGTTGAAACTTTTATATAAAGGTTTACCAAAGTTTCACCTGATGACACAAACACAGTTTGAGAACCCAACACAGGTAAACTTGTGTTTCCATCCGTGTTCACATGGAGGATCTCCAGCAAAGTTTCATCCACTGCATCATGCAGGCTGAGCAGCAACCAGTTTATTTGATGAAGAACATTCACAGTTTAACACTCGTTCTATTTCTCTATGTCTATTTCATCTCAGAGAGTTGGTCACTGTTCTTGTAGAGCGGTACTGGTCAGGAGAGAGAAATGCAAAATGAGGCAGAGAAAGAGAGAGGTATAGAAAGCTTGGCCCGAGCAGCGGTCTTCCTCATCCCTTCCCCTTCCTCCCCCACGTCCTGCCCTGTTGACTCTAATAGACTATTGATTTTCCATCTGCCGTAGGATCAGTCTCCACTTTTACCATTCACTCATGATATTAGCTGTCCATTAGGTGCAGAGCTCTCAGCCCTAACAGCTTGTCAGCACAGAGGCAACACTTCACCTCCAGCACAATACAATCAGCTGATTAGTCTCGAGACTCAAGACTCAGAGCAGTCCTCCAATGCACTACAAGAGGCATCTTAAAGCTGATAACATAAAGGTGAGTAGCTGGGGGTCACAGGTGAACTCTAAAACCCCAATGCACATCAGACAGAGTGGGAAGTTACTAAGTGGATTAAAGCAGGCCAGACACACTCAGGACAGCCTCTGTTCAGAGCTTAGTACCAGATGCATTGTTTTAAAAGTTGGAGAACTGCCACATGAGCCTCCTTGGAAGCTCTGCTGAGATTTCCGAACGTTTAATCACACAAGATGGCATGATGGTGCCTGGAAGGAATTTTATCAAGCTGATTTCTGTTACCTCATATGTTGGGGACTGGTTATAATTGAAAAAAAAAAGAAAAAAAAGAAAAAAAAAGACCCAACAGGATTCACAGGATATTAAACTGAAGCCTGTATTTGGTCTAGTTGATACTATATGTGTCTAAAATGTTGAGCCTTGGTGCTAATGCAGCAACACAACTTTAAGTGGGGCTTGCAACATTTCTTTTTCTGTGATAATTTTGCTGATTTATTTACAATATACTGTGAATAAACACTACTGTTCAAAAGTTTGGGGTCGGTATATTTTATTTATTTAATAATTTATTTATTCAGTAAAGATCTCATAAATGATTTCCAATCATCAAAGAATCTTGACAAAAAAAAAAAAAAAAGAGCACAAAAGCATCAGAAGAAATCTTACTGACCCCATACTTTTTATCGGTAATATATATAAAATTCAGAAAGAATAATGTTCAGAAATCAATTACAAATATAATGTTTAAGTTCTTTGCGGGAAATCTATAATGTTAATAGTGGGGCTGAAATTATAAGCTTGAGTAACTTTCTTTGCATCATGAGGGGTGCTAATTTTCATCCTGTGAAGATAATGAGAGATCGATCTGGAGTATTTGTAAAAAAAAAAAAAAAAACACATTACTAGTCTTTAGTTTTGGAGCTTTGATGCATCGTCTTCTCAAGGTGCAAAAACGAAATAAGCTGCTCTGGTCATGTGACAATTTGCACTAATCGTGTGAAACTGCACATATTTAATTGAGACCCTTTATGTTTTCCATATTTGCAGGAAGTGCACTAAAATATCTGTCAGTTTCACCTGCAGTAACACTCCAAAACATTGAGGGACAATCTTCAATATGTATACCTCAAGCGTGTGACGGAAATGTTATGCCCCTTAACATACTGTGTATCCCGTCATGACCTGACAAAACCAATAAAGCCCATTACAAACGAGGCATTTGTTGCATCCAGTGGGGACATAATTACTGATTATAATGACTTATACTGTGTTTTTAAGCGTTGCGTATCGTAGCGCGTCACGTAAACATAAAACCATTTCTGCAATGTGTTTTTTTTTGAGAAACGACAAACAACAGCGCTACTCTACACTGCTCAAAACTCACGATTGAATCATCTGTGGCAAATTTTGTCTGACATTTGTCGTAACATTTGCCAAGTATGGTAACCCACACTCAGAATTGGTGCTCTGCATTTAACCCATCCAAGTGCACACACACACAGCAGTGAGTAGGGAACACACACACACACACACCATGAACACACACCCGGAGCAGTGGGCAGCTATTTGCTCCAGTGCCCGGGGAGCAATTGGGGGTTCTGTGCCTTGCTCAAGGGCACTTCAGCCATGGGTACTGAGGGAGGAAAAGCACTATTCATTCACTCCCCCCACCTACAACTCCTACCTCCTTATATTTAAAAATTCTTTAAATATAAAACATGTACTTACAAGCTGTGAGTCCAGAAGCGCCAGACTGTCCTTTGTTGGAACTGCCCCACTTTATAGAACAGCCTTTGACCACAGACCCATTGTAGGCTAGTCTGCAGGTTCATGAAACAGTCCTCCATAAAATCACACAGCATCACACACTGCGGACTTGAGTGAGGAACGGCCAGTGGGTTAGAGAATGGCGCGGCCGGCGGATTCGATGAAGGACACACGTGACAACCCTGGGCTGGACTCCGCTTCATACACGGTGAAAGTCGATCTGACGATCCACAGCGTGAAGTTAATGTATTTCCTCAGCGACCAGCTCGGATCAGCTCTAGGCATGACGAAGTGGATATCATCCTCTTTTGGAAGGCCAAACAAAGTAGTTTCGCTTTCACAACGAAACGCAGTGTCTCCACAACATGGCGGCAACAACAATACTACATCGAGAATTAAAGTTACGCCTTCTTTCTTTGTGTGAACATTTGGGTGGTGTTATGCAAATCTTCCCACACAGTGATGTAGACATGTGGGGGCATGTTTAAACGAGGCGTTTTAGGAGGGCATGGATGAGACTTAACTTTTATAAAGAATATGTCTTTGGATTTGAGAGCTTGTAACACTCCAAAGAGAAAGGAAAAATTTAAATCGCATCATATGACCCCTTTAAAGTCAATGTCAGTTTTATGGTGTTTTTATAGTGCTTTTGTGTCCTTTTTGAAGTTTCAATATTCAAGATCATGGAAAACCAGCCATCAAATTTTCTCTTTGAAAGTCAGGAAAGTCAAGCGATTTCTAATTTTGGGTGAACTATCCCTTTAAAATATTGGAGACTGGAGGCCATCTATAAACCTTCTTTACTCAAGGCAGATTTTCTAAGGATAGGGCCTAATATTTAGAGAATATAGAGAGGATGCTATTTTCAAAGTCATCCCCAATCAAGTTCACCCAAAGGAGGCTGTCATATCCATGGTTTGGTCTCAATATGACTTTGATCACATAACCTCTGTCATCCCTTTCTTGTGAACCCCTCTGGCACAGGGCTCAGGAGATGGATTCAGACATAAGCTTTCACCGTGGGATCCTGGACAAGAATCCAGCCAGTTTTAGAAACTTCAAGTAGGTTTACCTACAGCCTGTCAAAGAAGTGTGCTTTTAATAGAAGCTTCTTTTGCTTTCATGGGCGTGAGTCACTGCAAATATGGAAATAAATAATTATGCTGAACAAGAAATTAAAATTATGAGACATACTCCTGAAAATGCTTAACTGCTGGGAAATTAACTGCTGGGAGAGAAATATTAACATATTTTGTGAAAGATTTATTTGAAAAGTCTGTCAGTCCACAGCGAACTGAGCGTGTATATGAATTTTGCAATGAGAGAGTCAAATCCACTTCCATTTCTTTCCCTTGTCCGATAATATCTCTGACCTTGTGTCCAACTGCACCTCTACAGAAATGCAATGCTGTTGCCGATCGATTTTTTTTTTTTCAGGATGGCCTCCCTTGAGTTCTCAGCTCCTCTGTGAATGAGCATAAAGAATGTCCTCAGCTTAACCTTAATCTTTCCAGTGGAAAACAAAAGACTCCTGCAATCCCAAAGACACAAGGTCCTAACAAACACAAATGATACAGACTGATAAAAAATTGGAAAACACACTGTAAAATATTTCTGGCCACCCCAAATTTCTACAGTTGTATTGTCTGTCTTCCAAGTCAGAGGTGGGGCCTTAAAAATTCTTAAATAATAATAATACTACAGTTCACTTGAAGGAATGAATGAAAACGAGTGAGTGAATTTGGACACTGAATGCACAGGAAGGACTGCCGCTTTTGCATAGTTTGTGCTTGCTGTTTAAAACTGGCAGCTCCAATAGTAATATGGGATTTATCTTGAACTCTAATATTGTTTTGGGAATCTCCTACAATAGGATTACATGCATGCAAGGTAAAAAAAAAAAAAAAAAAAAAAAAAAACTCTTTTGTTTGCTCAAAATATGCATTTAATATCACCTCATTTTCCAGCAATTCTCAATCCATTTGTTTGAAGAAGTTCAAATATTCAGTCTCTCTAAACCCCTCCTTTATGTGAGCCTGCTGTGCCCTGATTGGTCAGATGGCCTAGTCTATTGTGATTGGTCTACAGCATTCAGCGGTGTCAGAAATGATACGCCTATTTCAATAGTTCTGTATTTTTACAACTTTGCAGATTGTTTACATTCACATACAGCTACATTACACACTGCATGAAAGGCAATATTGGAAATGGCATAACAGGGGAACTTTAAACAATTTAATAATCAATTTATAATGAATTTATACCAGTGCTGTATTACACTGTATTATGCCGTGGATGAGCGCTTTGTAAAACGAATGGATGGATGGATAATTCAGTTGCGGCAGGCATCTTCTGGCATGATGTGGTAATTTATTCAGTGCACAACTCTCACAATGCATTATGTGTATTCTCTAGCCATTCAGCATGCACCGGTTATACACTCGTTTTTGCTGTGCATTGTGGGATTGAATGAGTGCATTCGTCCAACTATGGTTTCTGACACCACTACAAATGGCTGTCCCCTCAAATTGTTCCCTATTTAAGGGTAGAGGGGGCAATTTCGTATACAGTCAACAAGAATAAATAACTAGAAAACAAAGAGGGTACTGAGGGAGACACAGGTGGAATGACTGAACCAGTAATCAGATAACTAAAAGGGCGGGGTCAAGACAATAAACATGAGAGCACATGGCACACAGAAACAAATAAAAACAAAAGCCATATGCTCACACTAAACAAAAAACACAAGCACATGGCCAGCAAAACAATCACAAGCCATGTGCTTGAACAAAAGAAGAAGAGTGTATAGCGCGAGCGAACTTGAAACTGCATGCTTACACAACCAGACAGAACATGGAGCGTGAGTGTCCGAACCCTGATACAAAACTAAACAAGACATGAGTGCCTGGATCTGAACACCATGCTCCAATATGAAACAAGGAAACAGGGCACACGCACTTAAAGCGGTGCGCTCCCTTGAAAACAAGATATGACAGGAGTGTCAGGGATCTGTCACAAAACCACGAATAAAATAGACTGAAATGACAGAACCCTGACAAGTGTACTTTGAATTGGCTTGGAGTACCATATCAGAGTACCAACTACTACCACAACACTAAAAAAAAAGTCAAATAAAAAATAAAATATTACAATAAAAATATTTTGCATATATTACTTTAAATTGTATTTTAAATGAAAAACCTGGTGAAATTATTAATTATTTTCAGTTAATTTGTAAATCAGATACATATAATAGATAGTATGATTGCCACCTGATACAGCACTGTTAAATTAAATTAAATTAAATTAAATTAAATTAAATTAAATTAAATTAAATTAAATTAAATTAAATTAAATTAAATTAAATTTTGTTTTTTAAATAAAATACATAAGGCAACATGAAAGTATACTCTGAAGTACCCTGGAGTACCATATCAGAATACCGCCTGATTGCACCACTGTAAAATAAAATACATAATAATATAAAACAAAATACAATAAAAATACTTTATTTAAATTTTAATTTAAAACATTTTTCATTATATATATATATATATATATATATATATATATATATATATATATATATATATATATATATATATATATATATATATATATATATATATATATATATGCAGTGCCTTGCAAAAGTATTAGTAAAGTGAAAAGTAAAGTGAAAAAAATGAAGAATGAATACTTTCGCAAGGTACTGTATAATACATTCAAATAAGCCATTGGGTTTTAGGTCTTTTAATCATTCAAAATCAATAAATCAATCAAAAACACTGCCCAAGTATCAGCTGAACATTATTGTAACATCAATAAAGGAACATTTTACAATGTTATTATATACAGCTTTTAGCCAGTTTGTCAACAATCCATGTTATACCAGGGTTTTCTATAAAAGCGCAGCACTGTTAGATTTCAGCAGTACAATTTCAACCTGTTTAGCAAAGCTACTAATTTTTTCGTATGTTAAAAAGAACAACACATGACCAGTACTCTCCCAGACATGCCAAGAACATTGTGACATGAGCTCCAACTACAGGCACAACTAAAGTGGTCTAATCTAATCCCAAGTTTCAATAAAACCTGAAGTCGCCTGTGTCCCATCTCTGGATCAGCAGACCTGTACAACCCAGGACAAAGCAGCATTAAGCTAAAATGGAACTTATCAATCTTCTCTTCCTGGCAGCCAGTGGATAAAAAAAAAAAAGCGAAGAGAAAAAAACAGGGCAGTCTGTCTCACTGACAGAACAACTTCATTTATAACACAGCTGATTAGGCGCTGACAGGTAGGTCTCACGTAGCAGTGATGCCGAAAGAAAAAGAAGAAAAGAGAAGACAGTAATGTTCTGCCTGCATACAGTTTCCACATAAGAGAACATCTGCATCAAGCTCAAGATAACAAAATCCCCCTCGCCGTTTCACGAAGCATCTTCCTCATTAATTATCCCCCTATCTTGGGAAAGAGGAGGCATGTGCTCGTCTAGGCGTTCAGAAGTGATCAACTGATAAATGGCTTGCTTGACAGACCCAGTCCATGCAACTCCCAGAGCATAAAACACTTTGTACAGGCCGTATTGGTGCCCTCGCTTCACATACAGAACCTAAACAACTTTTCGTTTTGCATCATTAGTTGGGAAGGAGTTGATGCCGCCTGAAAAGGAACTAAAGGTAGGCAGCCATGCGCCAATTCACTGAAAGTCTTTCCCAGAGCAGGCTGGTGGTCTAGACTGGCTTTATAAGGACCTTCAAAAGCACTTAGGAATGCAATGATGTGGCTCCACTCCATGCCAAGCCTAATTAGGTACACATCAGAGGGACGGTTTGAGAAGGTGGGCCCTTTCCTACAAATGGACCCCTTAGAAAACCAATGAATGCATGGGCCCTGGAGACAAGCACTCAAACAAAACACAATCTGGGCAATATACACACTGTGTCCAAAAACGGCGCCAAGCCACACAGCAAACCGGGCAGGAAATGGAGTTGTTGTCCCCGGCCAAGTCTATTACTCCCCAGATCACCTAGCTCATAGACGCAGAAGGTGACCGGGAAGTTGAAGGAATTAGCCGTTTAAAGTGAGCAGGGATGACAAACAGTAACTGCCCGTTGAAATGGCACAAAGATGGCAGCTTGCATTTTTAATCATACTAAACTAGATTATGTGTTATTGTTAATTCGATTTTTTTTTTTTAAATACATTAAACAACATGGTAATATGATGGTTTGTATTTTAAGCACCATATCAGAGTACCAAAAAAAAAGGTAAATGAAATAAATTAAATAAATATTTAATAAGTGTTAAATTATTTAAAGTATTATTGTTAATGCATTAAATGCATTCTATTTTTCACTAAATTAAAATTGTATACTGCAATTTTTCAGCAAGGAAAAATTAAGTTGATCAAAAGTGACAGTAAATAAATATACTTTGTTAAAGATTTATATTGTATTTATGTTTTAAATAAATGCTGTCCCTTTAAACTTTTCACAAAAATACTGAGCAGTACAATTGGTTTCAACCATGATAATGATAGAAAATGTTTTATGAGTGGCAAATCAGCATAATGATGCTGAAAATTCAGCTTTTCCACCAGAAATAAATTACATTTTAAAATACATTAAAATAGAAAACAGTATTTTTAAATTACAATAATATTTCAACACCATTACTGTTTTTTTACTGTATTTTTTTTTATTAAATAATTGCAGCCTCAGTACGCATAAGAGACTTCTTTCAAAAACATTCTTACCGACTCCAAACTTTTGATAGGTGTACATTATTGTGTACTTTGAAGTACCTTGGAATACCATATCAAAGTACCATGGTATTACCACCCGATACCGCCCCTGTACTTTTACCATATCAAAAGTGGTGCAAATGTCAAGAAAAGTCTAAGAGGAATCTTCCTCGACAAATCTACAAACAATCATCCTATGCCAAAAAAAAATAAGAAAAAAGAAAGAAACAAAACTCCTTAAAATTCACAAAGTCTCTGTAGCAGTATAAAGTTGCTGAACCATTTGAGACACACCTACTCACTCAACATGCCTCCTAGTAATCCAAACCTAAAGCACTTCTACCTCAGACCTAAGCTTCAGAAACCCCTGGATGAAAACATCCAAGAGTGCAAACACTCACACTCATGCACAACACATATAGTAATTATTCAGAAAAAGCAACATGATGAGAGGCCCATGTGTTAGTTGAGTTTTTCTCGGCAGAAGCGGCAGAAACCCTCTGTCTGTTCCACAGATATCCTAAGCGGCACACACACAAACATGCACACACGGGACACAAATGCAATTTATGGCAGGAATCAGAGAGTTTGCAGCTCAGTGCTCAGGCAGGAGAGATGAGGTTATCACCTCTATCTCCACGCCGGTGGGGGCCGCAATAAAATCATACCTCAGCAACAGGGCCCGGCAATGAGATTTGCAGGACAGTTGTAAATGTTCGAAAGTGCTTTCTCTCTCCCCAGCTCTCTCTCTTTCTTTCTGACACAAGGGCACCATGGTATTTCACCCCACTTCCCACCAACAGCAGAGGCTTTAAGGCACGTATATTTGGAAAGGCTTCACACTCAAATATAACATTTAGAGCTGCAGGAAGGACAAAGCTTAGCTGCTTGTTCGCTTAGCACAAAAACAGCACTGTGCACAAACAAGTACTGTGGGTCTACCAAAGGTATCAAATCAAATTTCAAATAGTACTTAGATGTATAAGGTTCTGAACAAGTGCCATATTTATCAATCAATGTATTTACATGGTACACCAATATACTTAAAGGAAAACCATAATGCTACCATGGTTCAAGGTAAACCATGGATTTTATCAAGGGTGTAGATTCAATAATGTGCTTAAATTTGAAGATTACTGTTTAATGTAGTAATAAATGTAGTACTAATAATGATATATTCAATAAGTATTCAATTTATTAAAGTATTATTTATTAAAATAATTCTAAATCATTATTAACTAAATGTGTTCTATTTTTCACAATATTATGTGCAATAATGAAATCCTAATGTTTGTTATTGTGCACTCTGAAGTACCTTGGAGTACCATAGCAAAGTACCATGGTATTACAATCTGATACCACCACTGTACCGTTACCGTTTCAAACATGATGCAAAAGTCAATGAGGAATCCTCAAAGTACAAACACTTGTCTTGTGCCAAAAACAACAAAAATGTGGAAACTTTATTTGAATTTTGATATTTCCATCTAACACCTGGGAGAACACCTGGATAGTGAGGTCATGTGCTCATGTTTGGCAATGGGGCCTGATAGTTTCTCCTTCTGATGACTATACTATCAGATATTCAGCAGTAGATGGGTAAAAAAATCACCTAAAACTACATTCCCCACACTTGATTGTGAGCATTTAATGCCTTACAGTAATGTGCTAGGGCAGACTGGTATAGTTTATTGTCAAAACTCTAAAATCGATGCATTCAAGCCACTGAATAATTATTCAATAACAAACCAAAGTTATTGTCCTCTCCTTCCTCTCACGCTCTCTTCCTCTGAGCAAGCAGCTTGTAAGTGTGGAGCGTTCCGTCTTTGGTAAATGGCTATATGATACATCCTGGCTTAAGTGGAAGACTAAAAGGAAAGTCTTTAAAATCACAAATCGAACTTCAACAAGTGCACCCAGGCAATAAAGCCATCCATCAGCAGACAGGTACTGCTCGGTAATATCACCTCAAGTGAGGTGGAGACTTCATCTCAATGAAAGGCCTCATTTTGTGAATGCAACGGAAGAGGAATGAATATGGAGATGCATTTGGAAGGAAGGTTTTTTTTTTATTGCCGTGGTAACCCGACGCAAACTGTCACTGACACCCCCCTCACCCCCTCCCCATTCCATCCCGGAATAATGAAAATACATACAAAATGCATCGCTCTGCATCTTAGAAATGTCATTGCATAAATAATGCAGAGACTCCCCTTTTCTCATCCTAAGGGTCTATATAACACACATGGCATAAAATGGATGGCGCTCCAGCATAACAAGGTCTGGTCGTCATAAAAAGCTTTCAGACAAATGGCGTACCGTCCTCTCCAATAAATTACGAGATGCAAGGAGGAATGAAACATGGCTTGGCTAAATAAATGCACCGACATACGAGTGGACAGAATGGCACATAATTTATCTTATTGTTTCTACTTCTAATGCTGTCTCCACCCCCTCATCTGTCCTCCAGTTTATAGAAGTGATTTGAGTTATTGTACTAAACTCTTTGTTATGTATAAACATATGCAGATGTCCCGTGCCACTGAATATCCTGAATAGGAGCATATATGTGTGTTGTTGACAGCTGGTTTACCTAAACCGTCAGATTTTTCAAGCAAACAAGTGTGTGTGTGTGTGTGTGTGTGTGTGTGTGTGTGTGTGTGTGTGTGTGTGTGTGTGTGTGTGTGTGTGTGAAGGAAGGCAGGTGGAGCTCCAGTTGTCTCTCTCTGAGATCTCAAATGTTCTGACATCTGTCTGCCCTCAGGATAGCAGCGGGCTGCTAGAGTCCCACGAGGCTGTTTCATGGCAGGAGGGAACCAAGCAAGTACAATATCTACCTGCAGTTTCTCAGAGATGTCTGAGGGAGATGAACGGATGAGATGTTCATTACTGTAATGTACTGGCTTCATTTTCAAGTCATGTTACAATCCATGTTAACTGACAACAATCAGAATCAAGAACTGGAGCTAACCTATTTATAAAGGCTGCTAGGTTATTTGGATCGACAACACCATTTACTAATTTACTAAGTGTGATGCTTGAATTGTTCTGTTCATAAAAGCGCTTAAAGGAGAAGCTCAGATGTAGTTTGAATAAATAACCAAGCTACAGTCAAGAAAGTGTTGAACAACCAGTGATATTGACAAATTTAACTGACGAAGATGGTGACTTTTATATAATATATATAAAAGGACTGAAAACAATAGTTTTCCTTGCTGTATACTTATATTATGATATATATTCTTCAGAAGCATCAAAGGCCACAGGTGAAGGAGTAAGATATCTTTTAGCACATCCACAGGTGAAGAGGGTTTTGTCTGTACAGCTGGATGAGGGAGGCTGTGGAGCGGATGATCAGAACAGGCAGAGGGCGTTTGACCAGCTCGCTGTGGAAGAGTCTTAATCTTATTTGCCCTGTAATCCACACGCAGACTCCCGCACACAGTCAAGGCCGCCACATTGAGATTAGACCCAGAAATTGAAACTGGCCCTATTACTTTCTAAATATGCATGTGAGTCTTAGTGTGGATGTTTACCCCCCAAAATGAGTAAAAAGTGGGAAGTAAATAAATAGAAATAAAAGTAAACAAATAAATTAGTAAATGTAATTAATAAATGAATAATTAAATGAGTGCATACTCATGACTCAAACAATCAGTTGTAAAGATCACTCACGTTTGTCCTTTTAATTCCATTTCGATCCACCTTAATACATTAAATGCATTAATTTATACATATATATATATATATATATATATATATATATATATATATATATATATATATATATATATATATATATATGCATAAATTTGTTTACCAAAATGTAATTAAGAGAATATATATTTATATTATTCTCAAATTATTATTTTACCTTCACAATATTAATAAATGATTGTTAAATTACACAAATTAATGCATTACAATACCGTTTCCCACAATATGGTTTGGAATTAAAGAAAGTAATTTGCAATTTATTCTTTAATTTATCATTCAATTTAATTATTCTTATTCAGGTCTGGTATGGAACCCCAACTTTTCCAATTATATAATATCAAGTGCTATCTTACATTGTGTTGTTGTTGTGGTTGAACATGTTTTACTTGTAAATGTTACATTATTCAACTACAGTGAGCTGTGAAAGCCTCATCGCCATTGGTTGAGCCAGTATTGCAGTGTAGGGCAGCTTAAACTCTTAATAAAGTCACAGTGTTTATACTTTTTTTTTTCTGGGAAACCAACCTATAAACGTCCTACTTATAGCTGAGCCAACAGCTCTTCGATGCCACAGCCCTGATTGGAGAAAGTATTACACACATCAGTCTTTAACTAAAATAAAACCCATAAGCTGAATCCCAACATTCAGTCTATTAAGGTCACGTTATGTCATGTTTTACGGAAATATAACTGTACAATTCATAAAAGGAGATGTTTCCCAGAATGCCTTGCAGCTTCACATTGAGCCCATGCTGAATCAATTGCAGCAGTAGCAGGAGAAGCCCAGCAGGATTAAACAGCAGTCTGGGCCTTGGCCAATTAATCAAAGCAGAATTGCTGTAGAGGCGAAAAGGCATTTACTGAAGACTCTTTCTGCACACCAACAATAAGCACAGGGCATTTCCTGGAACCTGCAGCATGTTTTGAAAGCAGCGGGTCAGGCCGATAATGCTGCTTTGAGCTGAATGGTGCTCTCTGTGCGCAAACAGCTCTAGGCCGCAGGCCCTACCGGAACACGAAAACTTACAACACAGCACCAGGGCTGAAACCAGAGCAGAATAATCAAACAGAAATTTCATTGTTCAAAACGCAGCTGAAGCTCCATCTTCTAAACCAGGCATGCTATGCTGATTCCAACCGGCTGACCTCGGCTTATAGATTCAGCCACATGTTACATTTGGTCTGGACTCAGACTTGGATTTAAAAGGGCTAGTGATGCCAGTGGTGCACAAATTACACAATTTACTTTTAAATGATTTGCTTTTATTACCATAAATCTAAAGAACTGCTGCTTGGAGCAAACAGCATTGCAGACAGAGCATTGCAGACTAATAAACTAATAATGCTATTGAATAAATCACTGATTTATTAAATATGTCTGTTCTTCTATAAAGAAACTTCTTTATTTGTATTGCTGAGCATGACTGTTTTAGACATCTACAGCAGGGCTTCATTACCTGTCTGTCTGTATAATCACTCATAGGACAGATGCAGGCACCCACTTACACTAATAAACAGGACAAGGCCATGACAGACTCTTCAAGAATCACAGCACTTGTAGCTTCAGTGGACTCAGTATAGCATTGGTCAATGGCGTGATCCATAAACTAAATTATAAAAAGAGTAGGGGGGAGATTGGGGATGATTATAATTTTTATTTATTTGTTTGTCAAATTTTCTTTCACATATTTCACAGACTGCTACAAACTTAAATTTCAGATTTGGTGTAAGAAACATAAATATATAGCTAAAAAAATATCGCCATTAAAATGTTTCAATTTAGAATGACCAAATAACTGAACTGAATACAAGAGTGTTAAACTCTTTGTAAAAAATAAATAAACAACAACAACAACAACAACAACAACAACAATAATAATAATAATAATCAGCTGATGTGTTCAACTAGGAATAATTTTAATGTGAATACATAATAAAATTTTCCAATTAGGACATAACTTAAATAAGTAGAAAAATAATAAGTTAACTAAGTTAACTATTGATTAGCTGATGTGTTCAATTTTATTGTAATAATTTTTATCTAGAAACTTTATAATTTAATCAATTCAGACATCAATTTAATATATTAGCATATCACTACCAGGATTGCGATATACTGTATATGCATGTAAAATAAAATATAAAATGTACATTTTTCAGTACATTCATATGTATCCAGATTGACATCTAGAAAATATTTAGACATCCAGAAACACACAAACCCAACAATGTACTTCCTTGTCAGAGTAAATGTTCCCATTTGAAATGCAGGTAAATTAAGTTCCTTGTGCAAATGTCCAATACACAGATGTCTGACACACAGAGTCAGCAGTAAGTGCACAGTGGTAGAGAATGAACAAGATCAGATATTTAATTCATAATGCAAGTTCCACATCCAGTCCAGTTGCGTCCCATTATTCTCAGATCGAACCTGTTTGTGTGTGCGGAAAGGATATTCACAAAAAGACAGTGATAACAAAAAATGGCAATTCATTATTTCTACAGCTGGATGAAACTGTTTGTCTCTGTGAGTTTTTAATCCACATCTCTGCGATCATGAACCGAGCATTTTGACAATAAAAACCCTCTGTTCTCTGTAAACACCATTATATCCATGACCTTGACTCTGCTTGAGGTTTGAAGGCCAGCCAGACAGCATTAAAAAGTTTCCTGAATAATATTCTACACCAAATAATTTTTCATACTCTTTCAGCCTGGAGTTGGCATTTGTTATTGGTGTTCTCCGCTACATAGCAACGTTTGAAGGTGATTCTACCTGTCAAAGACTTGAAATAATACTATTCGAGCTCCACCACGAGTTTTCGCAGTTACCAAAATAATGCCTGGAGCAGCTGTGTGTCCTTCTACTAATCTGCTTTAAATAGCTGATGACGATCTGGTTTGATTCGGAACACATTCAGCCACCTGAGCAGACAGAAATACAATCATCAAAACAGGCCTAGAAGAAAATATTTCATAATATAACGTGGACAACTGCAAATTCAGAAATGTTATAAATACAGTTGTATATAATGTATCAGCGTTCACACACTTCATGTGGAAGATTGTGGGATCAGCAGTGGAGCTAACTTTATACAAATGAGAGACAAAAATGTCAAGAGGCAGCCAAACACTGTGAGGTGTGATTTCAAAATGAGCCAAAATTGTCTGCATTTGCTGCTTAAATCATCACATGATAGTACAGTAGTCAACATTTGAAGTTGATCAAAAAAGTTTATTAAAGTTGTCCTAAGACAAAAACACATTTTGTTTTAGGTTTTAGGACAACTTTGATGAAAGGTTTTGATCCACTTCAAATGCTGACTAGTGTATATTTAAAACAGATTTTAAAAAATTATGGACTTTTGAACTTCCTATTATCAAAGAAACTTGAAAAAGATACACACTACTGTGCCAAAGTATAAGGCAATTAGTATTTTCACCAATTAAAAAAAAATGGTTTTAAGCCAGTTATTTCTATCTTTTGCTGTAGTTTGTCAGTAGAAAATATCAGTTTACATTTCCTTTTGTCATTAATTGTAATAATTCGGTAAGATTTTTGTATGCAGAAGAAATCTGACAACAGCCAGAGCTCCACACAGGAATTACATGAACAGACTAAATCCAGAAGAATTGTGGCAACGTCTCCAAGATGCTATTTTTATAATAAGTTTTATTATATATATATTTTGTAGCATTTTACATATTTATTAATATATATATAGATATATATATTTTTAGATAAATAATTACTGGAACATATTTAAAAGGCAGCCACATTATTTATTTATCCGTTCCATTTCATTTCTAATGTATATTAGGTATGCACTTTATTTAAAGTCGTTCTTGTTGTTGAGTTAAGTCCACTATGAATACTTATTAGCAATATAGTGGTTACAAATACCAACAAACCTCTTGAACTTTAAAACAATTTCAGCCACCATCCAGCACTCAAACCTCATAGTAAATCAGTACAAGCACCAACTGCAGTACCACAGCAAGGATACTTCACATACACATAAGCACACAAGCTGACATATCACCCTGAATTTCTGACGCACAATATTTGCATTGAAATTGTTTGATATTTATATTGAAATGTGCTGCTCGGCTGAAACTGTTCTGGCTAATATGCCACACGTGGTGTTTTATTTCTCTGTTGGTTTAACGGCGGTTGCTCCATCTCCCAAGCATCCGTGTAAAAGTATCTCCTGGCTAACGCATTAATTACACCTTCATTCATGAAATGAGAGAGTGGTTTGGGTTTCTGTACCAAATCATATTACTCAACTAATTAATAACTTAATTAAAGCTTCTTGCACGTCAGGCGTGGCTGATTACATAATAATTAAAAGTAAATGGGTGACTTATTTAATGGCACCTTGAGAGCTGATAGAGGTGAATCGCTGTGATTAAGCCACCACTGATCAACTGTCTTTTTTTATTCCTTTCATTCCACCATTCATGTGCCTTTTATACACGTACCTTCATTAAGCTAAAAAAAATGAGAAATAAAAACAGAATTAACTTTATTAAAATGGCCACAGGCTGATTTTGACCCTGAAGTCCTCTTACAGCGTCATTTAAAAGGTACAACATACACCGGCCACTTTATTAGGTACACCTGTTCAATTGCTTGGTAACACAAATTGCTAATCAGCCAATTACATGGCAGCAACTCAATGCGTTTAGGCATCTAGATGACTTGCTAAAGTTCAAACCGAGCATCAAAATGGGGAAGAAAGGGGATTTAGTTCACTTTACGCAAATGGCCTCCACAGTCACCAGATCTTAATCCAATAGAGCAGCTTTGGGATGTGGTGGAACGGGAGATTCGCATCATGGATGTGCAGCTGACAAATCTGCAGCAGCTGCGTGATGCTATCATGTCAATATGGACCAAAATCTCTGAGGAATGTTTCCCACACCTTGTTGAATCTATGCCATGAAGAATTAAGGCAGTTCTGAAGGCAAAAGGGGGTCCAACCCGGTACTAGCAAGGTGTACCTAATAAAGCGGCCAATGTATATCATAATGTAAAGTTTATAAAACCAATCCCAACATTATTTTTGACCCTTAGCATTAAACAGGCTGTTGTACCTTTAAGGCTACTGCAAATAATCTGTTATGACTGGCAAACATTCACATACTAACAAAGTTCACCCTGTTGTGCAGTACAAATCTGCTAAAACATAAATGGGATAAAGGTTGTGACATCAAAACCATTAACATTTCAGATTGTCCCAGTTTTGAGGCTAGTTTTCATCAAGAATTTGGGTAAAATGGGAAGAGAAGCTTTGTTATGAACATAAGAGCGTGTCTAAAAAAGAATATCATACTCTCTGTAAATAAAATAAAATAATAGAAATAAATCTGAAAAAAAAAAGAATAGGGCAAAATGTACTGTTTTAAAATTAAGGTATTTTCTGTACTTTATTTATGTAGGTGTTTTACATATATTGTGAATTTTGCACTTTATTGTGTTGTGTTTTAGAGTTAACGGAAATGTCTGTAATATTAATAAATACTGACATGGCCAAAAATGGCTATAAATATTTTAAATAAAATACATTTTTATAATAATAATAATTAATAAGGTTTTTTTTTTTTTTTTTTTTTTTTTGGAAGCACATAAAATTTTCCCTCTTAGCACAGCATTTGCTGCCTGCTATAATGTTATGGGTGATTTATCAGGTTTATCGTTAATTTCTATATACTGTTAAAATTATTGTCTTATATGTGTCTTAATCTCTGGCCTTCCTTATAAACATGTGTTTTTTTTTGTGTGTGTTTTTTTTTTTTTTTTTTTTAATAAAGACTGGTTAATGGTGGAGATAATGAAGCACCCGTGGTGTAGTTTGTTAATAGCCTACATTTGGCTTTTTACTTCTGCCAATTGTATTTATGCTTTAAAATGAATTCGAAGACAGAGTTGGTCACAGAGCCTATCTTCTGCAATAATCCAAATCCAATGGAAAAAATCCTAGGGTGCTGCTAACTTCTGGGTTAGCCTACAAAAACATGTCAGCCTGGAAGGCCATAAGACGAACAAACCAGATTAAGCTGCATTTTTCTGCATGGATGGTCACTTTAAAGTAACATATGTTCTCACCTGAATCCACAGAGCACATTTACAGGATTTATTGTATGTTCTTCAATACCGGTAACAGGATAAGATGACAGTATGCTAATTTCTAGATGACTCTATAACATATTGTCTGCCAAAAGTGGCTCTTTCTACATTCCTTCCAGCATACAGCAGATCATCCTCATCACCTGCTCATTATTTCTGAGCCAGATTAGCAAAGGCCGATTGGCTTGCTCCTTTATCTATCGACGGGGTGATTATGCACTGACAATGTTAATGAAATTAGTCTCCTAATGCTTTTTGGACCTATTAAAAATGTGCAGATCCTCAATCCACCAGAAGTCTTTCAAGACACTCTTTTTTCTTTCTTTTTTTTTTCAGCAGACTAATAGAATTTCCAGTGAATACAAATGAACGCTGGTGATGAAGAGGGAAAGCAGCCATTATAAATCATGAACACATTGCTTTGTTTTTCAATTGAAGTGTGGCAGCCTGGGTCCGCCATAGAGCTGAAATACAGCCAGGGAGAAGATGGCAATATGTGTGATTGTGATTTGGAAGAGAAGCAATTGTACCCGAACACATTCACAGACATTTAAACGGAGCTCAACCATTAAAATTAGCATTTGTGTGGGTGAGAGCCACCTTGACTGCTAATACAAAATTAAGCCTTTACAAATTTATATGGACATCTCGAAACTCAGATACTGTAATGGCTTTCTTTTATGAAAGTTCATTCAATTAAGTCCCTTTGCAGGGAAAATTTGACGTCTGGGTTGGAATAAATATGAACAAATTGCCTTTGTGTTGTAGCGCTTGGGGCTGCAGCAGGAGATGAGGGACGCTTTCGAAACAGGAAACATCTGAGGCAAAAATATGATTAAGATAACAATGTGCTGCTTTTCATATCCAACCACTGAGCTGCTCATAGACTGACAGCCAGCAATGACCTCTGGGAAAAAGCAACAACAAAGCACCATTCACCATTTCCCCTAAAAACCAGAAGCGCCAGGAGGCAATCTGTAGTTCTTTACCTGATCGTCAAAATACTGCTCAGTTAACCTGCAACAAAACACAACAAAGTCCCTGGTCACTACTTAGAAGTGCTAGTCAGTGAGTTTTGTCTCATGTAAAATACAAAACACTCAAAAGACACGTCATCGTGTCAGTCCACACATCAAATGTGCAGCGCATCTAATTAGGAGGGCTTGTCAGAGTCGTTTGTGGCGGATGAAATAGATTTTTTCTGAGCAGCGACGGCAGTCTAACAACAGATAAAAATCAAAGAAGTGTGAGAAAGGAGTGCGCAGTAAAAAATAAATAGCCCTGGGTTAAATGAATCTTAAAGTCTTTTCAATTTCGCTGCCACAACATGGCAAAAGATCAATCTGGTATGAATGAAGCCTCATTTGCGGCACCACAGAACACAGCATTGTTAAAAAATGAAAGAGAAATTGCGTGGGAGGCATCTGCTATCCCCGGTGATGACCATTCAGGCAAGCTCTAATCTCATCAGATGACTTCAATCAGCAATCTTTCTTTTTTTTTTTTTTTGGTTAACTTCACTCCAAAAAAGCAGCACCGACTGCAACAATGACTTTTTATTCTCTTGGTTTTTACAAATGGGTGGCATATCCCTTGATACAATCCCTTTTCATTCGTGGCTGTCAAACGATCATGTTTTACCTCTTCAGTATTTCTTTTGTCTCTAATCTTAAATGGAATCATATATGGGGAAACTCAAAGAGAGGTGTGATGGTTCCTGCTATAGCACAGAGTGCTTATTCTCTTCATCCATGAAAGGCTCATGTATTACGAATGGAATTCTCAATTTTCCAAAGCACAGACAGTTACACAAACAACCATTTAAGCATGAAAAGGGCTCTGAATTACATTTTGATGTGAAATAAAAACCGAGATGGACCAAGTGCCAAAGAAAAAAAAGAAGAAATGGAACAGTTAAAAAGATATGAGGCTGTTTGATCCCTCACTGATTTCTGGGATACCACAGAAACATCTAAACATCGTCATGCCAACATTTTCTCAAAGACTATACTGTAAGTAAAATAATCACTTGAGGTGGAACTATTAATAATTAACCTGTGATTTAAAACACTGACACTGGAGCTGTGGCATAGCAGCTATGGTGCTTATGTGGGAAAAACAAGTTCAAGGCTCTTCTAAATAGACAAACAACCCTACCCGACATTAACTCTTGAAAAAAAAAAAAGTGTACAAAAATCCAAAGTGACTTATCGCACACATATTTATTTATTTATTTCAAATTTCAGTTCTTGTTATCCTTGGGAATTAAACCCGTTGCGAGTGTCGTTCTCTAAAGTTTGAGCTACAAAAAGGCGAAGAATCACACAGCATTGACAAGTAACACATTAAATTAAATGTGAAATGTTGAAGACGAAAGACTGAAATATTATTAATGTTTCTTGTGCAACATACTCCAATAATCTTTGTTTTATTTACTGTACAACCTCAAACCTGAAGGCATTCTGGAACTGTTGCTTAGAGTCATTTGTGCAGTGCCTAGATTCATGGAAGAGATCCAGCTGTTCTATATGTTTCCAGGCCTCCACAAGGAGAATTATTCTTTCCATACCAGCTATCAAACAGCATTTGTGGCAGAGCACTGATTTAACATAACACACTCTGACAGTCACCTGAGGATATAAGCAGAACAAGTCTAGACTACAGGCACAACGGCACAAAGGAAGCTCTGCCCACTCTGACGTCCTCCCACTGCAAAAGCATCCTCTCAGCTAACAATGGATTTCCATTAGCTTTGAGTGAGACTAATTGATCTCCTTCACAAATGTTTTTTTCACCTACAGGTATATCAGAGAAAGGGACACGCTTTGAAAGAGAGATCGGAAAGCACATGCTCGCAAACCGCCCGATCAATGGCCAGATGGCTCACTTGAGTCACATCAGGCAAGAAACTGCCAAGTAAACTTATTTTTCAATAACCAACCTGAAGCACTGAGAGAGTGGAGAGGTCTGCTGTTCCCTTATAATGGTGAAAATATGCCATTTGGGGTGAGGGATAAACCTTTGAAGAAGAGACCACATTTTTTCCTTTTTGCTTCAAAGCGAATTAATAACCTGACACGTGTAGAGTGACACTAGGATCACATTTCAAAAGCACTTACATTTTTGAAAGGCTTCAATCTGGAAGAAAACAAGAAAACCAAAAAAGATGATGTCATTTATTGGACACGTCTTGTCAAAGATCATCCATCCATCCATGACTGTGCAACAGTACACCGGTACAGAGTTCATACCTACATTTCTGAGTTTAAGAAAGTCAAACAAGGCTCGGCAGTATGATGTGGTGTCAGAAACAGGTTAAATGATATAGACTGAATAAATCATTTAATTTGTATTTTGCTTTTTTTTGTTAATATTATTTTTAATATCACACATTTATTATAAACTGTTAAAATTGCATTAAAACTCCATTTTACTCAAATATTTATTTATAATGTTATAAAATAATTATATTACAAATAAATGTTGTTCTTTTGAACTTTCTATCCATCAATAAATAAATAAATAAATAAATTACAGTAGTGTAAATGTATATCTAACAACATCATGATTAATATCAAATTCTGGGTGTATCTTGATCCAACAAATCTGATGGCAAGAAACAAAAATCTTCAATAATCTTATCAAAGTAGGTCTTTCAGCCTCTGGTCACTTTGAGCTCAATTTAAATGAAACCTTAATCAAAAACAGCTCTTGAATGGGGTGCCCATATGTGTTGCTGCCAAGTGTTTACATGTAAACACCAATGTAATCTATTGGGGAACATCCCCTTATAGCAAGTTAAGAGGAAGAAAAAAGTAAACTTGTAACCTTAGAAACAGTTCCCTAGGAAACAAGGAGCAAGAAATGGAACTACAGAGATACACACGGAAAGCACAGTCATGTAATTACGTCAATGATTAAATGTGAGAAACGGCAAAGATGACCAAAAACAAAACATCCAGAACTAGAACACCATAACAAAACGGATAAAACTCACACCGGGTGAATAATTCTCTACTTTAAATGCAGCGCAGATGATCCGGTCTCAGGAAATGAGTGATATTCCGAGTCACAGAGATGTCATTTCGGTGATGAACATGTGGGCCTTACAAGACTATTTTTAGCGTGGCACGTGTTAACGATGCCATCCAACCTCGCATAACCTGGCAAAGGGCCAGACATCTGCCACTGGGCCACATATTTCACAGGGGAGTGATGCCATGTTTAATCACCCAGCCAGGTTGATTATCCCCTGTAGCCTCTACCATTGTACACGTCTGCAACACATTGTCATTTTGCGTGTGAGAGAGTGTGTAAATGGCTGTCAGACAGAGCCCTTCTTAAAACACCACCTCCACGAGAACCAGAAACAACAATAGTAACACCCCCCACACCCCTTATCTATTCTCACATGAGGAAACGGCTCACGCGAACTACCCGATAACAGAAAATCCTAAACACTCCTGCTTTAATTGCCTTTATTTGCTGCAAGAAATTAATTTTGAGAGAGAAGGAAAGCAAATGTACATGAATAAGTTACTAGATAAACCCATTTCACAGTTTAACAGCTGGGAGTTGTTTCTGTAATTTTCTATTTTAAAAAGCGACGAGACCAGTACACATATTTGGGATCGACGTCTTTAAGGAAGATTAATCAAATCACACACTAGGCAAATATGTTCCCCCTTGCCTGAAACAACTAATGTGTCATTGGCAGGGGTTTAGGTATTAACACACATGCATTTATGCTCAAGCAATCTGTGTTTGGCTTCATCTGAGCAATGACTTCTTCCCGTTTAACACAGATGTACTTGATCCACTGTGTCAGGGTGTATCAGCTAACGCAAGGCTGCGCAAGATTCTGATGTGTCACAAGCAGAAATTGAGGCCAATTTCTCACGACATCAACACCTAATGACCGGTATCATACCGTGCTATTCACAGCAACGGTTGCAGGCTATAATGATTGTGTCAAGAGACCAATGACAGGAAGTTATTGCTGAGTCCATTAATGGCAGTTTTGGATGAGAAGTAAAGACGGCTGTGACAAGACCAGAGTTATGCACTACCATAAGTTACTAGAAGGGCTCTACAATAACAGTTCTGATTAATAGCACTCCCTAATAGAACCCTGATGTCACGATACATATGTACACAGTGGCAGGCAATGAATTAAAAATACTATAGAATTTACAAACATGGCAAATACTTGATGTGTGACATTAGACATAACAGTGGGCGCGTTTCCACTTCAGATTTGCTTTTATAAACTTTGGCGATATTTTATAAATGTTGATAAAAACATAGTGCGAAATGACGGCGTTTCCATTAACCAATGTTATGCGACTAAAACAACTTTTTGCCTCTTGCGATAAGTCATTGCAACGGATTTTGGTGGGATTTTGATGGATTTTTGTTTGATATTTATTCAAAGGAGGCATATGCGTGTATCTTAACAGAAGCAGCAGAGAGCCACTTCAGAAAAGTGTGTGGCGCAGCTGGAATAAACACAAGCATTGACTAGAGTAATCGGTTTCATTGGCCGTATCAGAGCCTCACTGCACTGCAGACATGTGCAGTGTAAAAAAGCATTAATGTTAGGGAAAGCCAGAGCGGCCATGTATGAAGTGTTTCTTGGAGGTTATAGTACATTGAAGAATGATCATATGACTTTTTACATATGCCATGTGACCTGTAAATGTGCCAAAGTTTTGCGAATTATTCCTGAAAAACCACCTCATGTGAGTGTAAAAACTTTTTTTTTGCAATATATGGGTGTGTTTGCCATTAGGCGTATTTTCAATTCGCAATTTTAATTTGCGCAATTTGAAGGGTAATGGAAACGTGCCTATTGACAACTTCACTAATCTTTATATATATATATATATATATATATACTGTACTGTACCTTATTGGTTAACCTGACAGGCGGCATTAAACAGCAATACCAAACTTAATTAAAACATATTTAATAAGAAATATTTCTACAAATCAAAATGTTTTTTTATTTATTTCAAAATATAATTTATATCTTTGTTTGTTTTGTTTATTTTTAATATTTTTTTTCTTAAGTATTTATTTTTTTCTTTTGTCTTTTATATATATTTATAATTTTTTTTCTTAAAGCTTAATTTTTTTGTGGTGTTTTTTTTAAAACCTGTGAGATATATATACATACATACATACATACATACATTGTACCAATATTATATGCTGTAATTTACAAGTTCTACTTTGCTCATGAATATCAATCATGTTCGCCCAGTAACTTTATTGGCTGAAAGGAAGACTTTGTTAAGTGTGAACTAATCAGCTGTACATAAATGAATCCTACTATTATGGGAGCAAGATTGTGCACTTTACCTTAAATTTATATTGGGATGTACACACAGGGCAAGTTTTGCACTCAAAAACAACTACATGCTACACAATGGAATCTACACGAAAGTCTCAAAACATGTTAACTCTTTTCACATTTAAAATATGGTGTGAGATGCTGAAAATTTACAAATGAACCAACAATTAAAAACCTCTATAAAGTGTTCCTGTGTTAACGCATCTGCATTTCTATGAAAGCTTGTCTTCAATAACAGCTCATCTCGTCACTCTTTTCAAATGCCATCTGAGGTTTTTTTTTTTTTTTTTTTTTTTTTTTACCAGATGAGACAGCAAAACAGATGTCAGCACTTTCCACAAATATATATTTTTAAAGCATTAGAGGCATAAATCCCATGTTTTTAAGAGAACTTTATATTTACTATTTATATTTACTGATATTAACTATGTTCCCAACACAAATAATAATAATAGAAAATAAAACCACTCATACAATATTTACTGTATTTGAGGTCAACAATCAACCTTTTCCTATTTTTTATTAAAGTATTTTGTACTCTGTTGGTGGAATGTACCAATGTCAAAAAGCATGTAATCATCCCAGTGTCTCAGTCCCTACTATCTCTCTTTTTCATCTACACAGACAGTTATCCTCAAACAACCTGAGTGCCAGATTACCATTAAATCATTGATTAATGTTTTCCTTTTTTCCTCTTTCTGGCTAACGCTGATATTCTGTGACCCAAATCCAGGAGCCTGTGTTCAGTCTGCAGCAGGGGAGAAAGCGAGAGAGAGAGATTTTCTCTCTCACGGGTGAGCTGCCTCTGCCCAATCAGACCGCCATTTCGGCCTGGTGGGCGCTTGGCTCAGTTCAGGATTAAGAATGACACTCAAAGGAAGCTGAGCTTCAGCCAGTGGCCTGACACTCCAGCAGAAAAAACACACTCTGGCACTCTGTCTTATCTGGGAGAGCTGACACTAAAAGCACCTTCCTACATCTATAAGGAGGCTTCTCGTGTACCACTGCTTGCTATCTTGCTTTTTCTCCTTCTGTAAATCAAGCCGAGACTAGAGGTAAAGAAAGCAAATACTGTGCACTATACAGTAATGGTTTGTCAGAGCTCTCCCTCTCTCTCCAAACAGCTGGACCTGGAGCCTGTCAGTCATCCAAAAGCACGGTCACATAAACTCGTACTGGGTCAAACGCAAAACCAACCCCTTAAGGCTCTCATCGCTCAGGCTCTCATCATCCAAACGTGTAAAGCAGTGTGGCCTTCACGTGTCATTTAAAAAGACAAGATGCATCAAATACTGAGTTACAAGCAAGGGTTCATTATTGTCCAAAATCAACTGCTGTTATGGTATAACAGATGAATAAAGTCATATGCAGCTCGTCAGTGCATCTCTATTAACATTTAATTTACAATCAAGCCATTACACCCATACAGAGACCTTTATCCTGAGACCTCCCAAAGCTACTGTATACTCAGCATGACATTTACCCTCAGATTTTCCCAGAGTCCCTAACCATACAATCTTCTTATGACTAGTAACAAACGGCCATTAACACATTGAATTAAGCATAACATTTTGAACTGAAATAGACTGAAACAGTATTTTCTTGTAAAACAAACTCCAATAATCTTTCATTTCAAATGTAATTTATTTTTTACATTTCAAAAACATATTGCAAATTAGCAGTAAAATGTGATATGAATGGTATCCTAAACTTTTGTTTCACAATACCAACCATGTTTCTTTTACGCTGTCATCAAACTAGCAATAAATGTATTAAATAACAAGCAATGACTTTGTTGGTTGCGGAATGGCTCTATTATTTGGAAGGTGGGACTTTCTTTACTAAAACTAGCACATCCTCTACAGTTAAACAGCTACTTGAGAAATCCAAAATAATAATAATACAGAAAAAAAACTCAGAGAAACAGAGTAAAAAAAATACAAGGTCTGATGTCTGTCACCGACTTTTGTCAATACTGCTTTTAAAAGAACTTGAAGAAAGAAAGTAAAAAGTAAAGAAAGAAAAATAAAGACAGAACTAATATCTCCTACCACACTTACTGTTTCTTAGCAACTGCTTCCTGCTCGGGTCTACCATAAGACTGGAAAGAGAGGCTTCAAAATGGACTCTATACTGTCTGCGAGCCCCTTGAGGGCGGATTCATCCTCTTAATTACTACTACAGCAAGATATATTGATTTGAGCGAGTATTGTGCTTCATTCCAATGATAAAACTAAGCGGACATTCATTCCCCTTCAACCATCTCCTTCCCACTAACTTCAACATTAACAACTTCATCCTGCAAAGCCTCAAGTGTTCTTGTCATTCAACACACTGAATGTCCTTCTGAGCTACGGATAACAATGCCAGACATCTTAAAACACTCTTCAGCACAATTATCTGCTATGACTGTCCTCAGAAACCTTGTTTTTGTTACATACAGAGTTTGTGGAAAATACAGTATGCTATATAACTTCATTGAAATGAATACTAGGTTATTCCTACTGTTACAATGCATTTGTTTAAAAATAATCTCATTGCAGTTACTCTTCTCAAAAAGTGTTGAATATAGCAATGACTTAGGTTCCTTTCATTGACGCATAACTTGTTTTTTAAGGCACACTGTTTTGGAGAAATAAAATAGACTCATTAATTGTACTGTTGATCTGGAATAGGCTGATATAGATTTAAGAAATTAATAAATCAGTAACGTAATGCTTAACATGACTACTAAGGAGTAATGCCATTACAATCTAGTAAAAGGTTTGCATTATGCATCTGTAAATTGTCACTTCAGCAACAACCCAAATGTGCTGCTTTCTTTCTCTTGCCCTTTTTGTAATTCTCCATAGTCTGCACTTTTGAAAATCAAAGTTAGAGAGATGTTTTTACCAGAGCGAGTGAGCAATCAGACCTATAGAGCGTGTTCTGTTTTTAGTGTCCTTCTCTCAGGGTAAGAATAGAAAAGGAAAGAAAAAAAAAAAAAAACCTCTTTGAATGACCCTGATTTGACGCAGATTTCTCGACTAGCTGCTTTCATCGCAGGAAAAGCTCAGCACTCCTGCAACAGTCATGACCAGACCTGTTATTCTCTTGGACAAAAGAAACATCTCACTGATTACAGGATGCCCGGATTTTTCTGAACATAAGGACTGTTTTTTTCAGGTCCACTTTTTACAAAAGAAAAAAGAAAGAAAAAAAAAATCTCAAAACATCAGCCTAATTAAATGAAGACAATTTAAATTGAAGACAACAATCAGAGAATGCTGTACTTTGCGTTTGCATGTTCTTTAGTGTTTTGGTGCTTGATAATAAAATCTACCACCACCACACAAAAGAAAACACACACAAACACATAAAACATATGTGATAAAAGTGTCAAATACTTTAAAGTGAAATAAGCCAGTCTGTGTTTAGTCTTTTGGATAGATTTGGATAGAGAGAGAAAAAGAAAGGGTAATACATCAAATACATAAACCATTCTTTTCCCCAGCACACAAATCCACATATTTGATCAAATCCAGATTAGTTCCACCTCATTGGTCCCAGAGAATTATGCTATATCATAAGAGATTATATTAGCAAGCTTAAACTACAGATAATTAAGCCAGTGTGATATTGTGTAGCTGAAAAAGAGAAGATACGTGAAGTAGCTTGAGAGCCGCTCTATGAGAGAAAACCACTTGAAACATGGGTAGAATCCTAAAGAGGAAACTATTCTCCAGCTGGAGAGATCTCTTCCGGGAATTTGCACAGAGGTAATTTCACATGAATTAAAGGAGACAGTGTGTGTACGTGAATGAGTACAAGGAATAGAATGGACTTCTGTCTGTGTGAAAACCTACTTCTGTAATGTGACAAGCTGTAGAGAGAAACAGAATTTTCAACAAGGGAAAACTAGCCTCAGCTTAACGTAAAAAATAAGCCTTTTATTTTAAATAATTAAGAAAAAAAACCTAAAGTAGGATGAATCACACACAATAAGAATGTGTATATATAAAGTAAACAGGATCAACATGGATTTCATGCTGAATATTGAAGGAACAATCCAAATGTATCGGTGAAGAAAACACGTAAATAGGCACCATATACTGTTCTTAAAATACTCTAGTCTGTGGAAGCTCTTTGTGTAGGTCTCGCTCTCTCTTCCTCTGTTTCATCCTATCAGTGCACGAGTCTCTTGCATGCCTGAGAGCAGCCATTTACATAAATAATGACACAAGGTCCCATGGACGTATGCATGGAGGGCTTTTTAGATAAAAGCAAAAATGGAGGAATGCAACTCTGCTCTTGTCATTTTTTCCTTCCATCCATTCCAGTCTCAGGAATCAGTTAAACAGAGCTAGTGAGAGCTGTGAATGCTAAAGATAGGAGCATTAGAGAAGAGAGTGAGTCCTTACATACGGCTTGAGACGACTGTAGGGGGAGTGAAAAACCTGTCATAAATTAAAGATGGTTTCTCTTCTCTCGCTTTCACCTCTGGACACACTGCCACACACAGATATCACAAACAGCTGTCATGAGTAATTCATAATGCTACAATAAACTTGCCAGTTATAAAGTTTAGGGCTGTCAACTAAACAATCACTTAGTGTGATTAGTTGCAATTAAATAATGTGATAAAAAATGACCCTAATTAATCATGTCCCCTGACCTGTACAAAAAGTGCATCCACAGATACAGGCAATGAGCACTATTGTACAATTCTGGTCAAGACAATGAACTGACACTTATTTTATTGTTGATAAGCAGCAGATATTAAAATTCTAATCTTTTTTGCATAGTTAGATTAAAAATAAAAATAAATGTCAGGTATTAAAATTCTGTAGTTTGTCTAAATAAATTATGAATAAAACACTATGAACTAAAATAAATCATTTTTAAATGCTATTAGTAAATGTTTAAGTGTCACAACATATTGTACTGTATGAAAAATATATATTTATTTAGAGATTTGCTAATGATTACATTTAACAGTGTTATTTAATTAGTAGTGTTTTTAAAAATAATTTTAATTGAGTGTTAGACGATGGCAAAGGTAATGTGCTGTAAATTAATCAGAAAAAAATATGCATCATTAAATATCCATAAATAGATACATTGAAAATAAATATAATATATTAATTGACAGCTCATGTACTAATTTGTTAAAAAAAAAAAAAATCAATTGACAGCCATAAAAATGTAAGAAAATTTGCTTTTCTTACAATTTTTAAACTACCCTTTATACAAACTTAAATCAGTTTCCGCCATATGGTTGTTGCACAAGGTCAAAAAGGTGAGTGAATGAGAATGCCTATTAGCTTAATTGCGTATACATATGCTAGCCATTCTGAAAACACAACACTCACAACAATCAGAGAAGCGGAGCTGAACTGTGATCCTTCTTTCTGATGCTGCAGACGGCACCCGCTCTCCGGGGATGTACAGTGCCCTCTGTTCTGCTCTCAGATCAGTGTTTGAGTGGGCACAGAGACCACAAGGCTCAGCTGAGTCCAACTCCCTCTGCTGGTTATTTAGGTAAATATCACACTACTGGCATTTATCATCAACGTGAGCCGAGACTCGAGCAAACAAGCATGCTTGTGCACTCTCAGCCACACACAAACTAGCTGCCCCGGTGTATGACCAAAATGGGGCCAATTATATGCAATTAAAGCTGTAATAAGCACATGAATCAATATCTCTCAATACCTCTTATTTCCCAAAGTGGTAAATAAGCCCGTCATCTGCTCCCAAGCCTGGGGTTTTATAAGGGCATGAGTGAAGCACTCAGCATCGGGACCTGTTCCACTGATACTAAGCTAAAACCAAATCACCATTCCAGCTGATAGCCTTAATGGACGAACCTCTTTTTTGTGTTAAATGCTTTGACATTTAGGTCTATGAATACCCACTGGGTGGGAGGGGATGAGGGTGGCTGCGTCTGAAGGCAGCGGCTAATTTGCTTTTAAAATGGGCTGGCTGAATGACAGTGGAGCGAGGGTCCTGCTAATGGAGACCCCGCAGATGCTCGTCCGTATGCTCCTGGCTCTCCAGAGTATCCCGAGCACCCAAACAGTGGCTTATTCACTCTGCACAGTATGACGGCTCCAGCTGCCACACTCCATACACATACATACAAGCTCAGAAACAGAAATATTGTGGCAATTATGCATTAACAATGATGTCCTTCATAGACATTTTTTTTTTTTTTTTGAAAGTGACTCATAAGCAAGTGTACTTTTCATGAAAGTGGCAATTATGAGAGCAAGTGACTGCAAATAAGGAGAACACCTAGAGCTCTATAGAAATCAAAGCAAAATAATTGTCAAATACCAGCATGACTATATGTACAGTTCACGCTAGTTTCCAGTTGAAATGAACACTGGAGGCTGTAAAATGACAACTTTTATTACTTTTATTCCTTTTCCGACAAATGATGATGAATTTAAAGGCAGATTATTGATTAAGACTTAGACTTTTTATCAAAGATGCATTCAAAACACTTACCACAGTGCATGAACAACGTTGCAACACAAGTCTTCTATTGCCTGGGTTAAAAAATTATGAGCCTTGGTTAATAAATAATTAAATATTTATTTATTTATTTATTTATTATGGATTTATGCATCAGTCAAAACAAAACACTACAAAGGCAAATAAAAAAATACATAAAACTATTTATATTTATTTTTTTTGCATCACATCGTTGTCATGCCCATAGGTGTTCAGTCAAAGTGCAGTGAGTGGGTCTGAAGGAGTAGTTGTTTACAATAAGATTGTGATGCCAGGCAGACAATGTGCCATTCCTGGCTGTGGAAAAATAACATGTTTGTATACGCTGCCGAAGGATCCGGACGTAAGTAACGTATTTCATGTAAAAACTATTTTTAAAACGTTAATGGCGGTAATGATGATAATGGATGTTAGCCAATCATAAAAGTGGGCAGTTACACTGACCTCTTAAAGGGAAAACATACCAAAACAGACTGTTTCAGTCAGAAAATGAGAAACAGGGTGGAAAAAGGTCACTCAGTTTTGATTGTTTTTTGTCCAAAAAAAAAACTTTAGTAATATTATAACTACCCCTCACGTACACCTTTACAAAATAATTCCATCTTAATGACAACAAAAACACATAAACCTCTTCCCTGAAAATAATAAATAAATAATTTACAGTGTCTGTTTTCAAATGTAACATATAGTCTATGACATATAATTTAAGGTTAATACTTCATAGCTGCTATTTTATTATTTACTTTTTAGGTGATGTATTTATTAAATGCAAGATGACTATTCACAGAGGCAAAAAATGAGGAAAGAAAGATGTAAAGAAAGAGAACAGGGGAGAAAAAAGGAGTGAAAACCAAAGACTGAAAATAAATGAGGCTAGCTATCATCTTGGTCTGCAGATCATGTGTCAGGGGTTAGAATAAGAGACAGGCTCAGAGTTGAGACTGGTTACTGCATTAGCAGACGTAGCTCAAAGCTACTGCATGACAATTACGGCAAAAGTGGAATCTCCCATCGAGAAGCCTCACTGCATTCATCATCTCTGACACTTTACCAGGACACACAGAGAAGAAAAAAAATCACCTCCGCACTGCCCTCCATTTTACAGGTCGGAGTCTGAGGAATGAACTGTGTTTGGACATAGCTGCCCATAAGCAACCAGTTGATGTGTGTTCTCTGGAAAATGAAAGTCAACTTGAAAAGTCAATTGAATGGGCAAATACATCCAGGCGGGCAAAGAATTTCTTTAACTACAGACATATGAGCTGAGACAAGCTATTCATATATGCATAAAAAGCAGATGACCTCTTTTTTTCTGGGCCAGCAGACCGGACATTCCCTTTCAACATTTCTTTAAGCTAGATTGCCAAGACTAAGCCAAGAGGGATTGAAGAAAGACACATATGCAATGAGAGAGAAGAAAGAGAAGCTTGTTATTAGAATGATTTTACCATTTGAAAAATAATACAGCATTTATTTTTTTACTACTACTTTGGGGCTTTTTCCACTAAGATTGAATCGCTAACAGTGTAGAGCATAAAAATAGCACACTCAAATGCTGATTTTTATTTACTTTTATTTTTTGATACTACTCAGGATTGGTCGATTGCAAGATTTTTACAAAAAAGTATCTTGTGCTTACCAAGACTGAAGTTATTTGAGAATACAGTAAAAGCTATAATATTGTGAAATATTGTTACAATTTTAAATTTGTGTTTTTATTTAAATGTAATTTATTCCTGTGTTGGCCAAGCTGAATTTTCAGCAGCCATTATTCCAGTCTTCAGTGACACATGACCTTCCAGAGAAATGTATCAATGCTGAAAACAGTTATTCTGCTTAATACTGTTGTGGAAATCTTCATACAATCTTTTTTTTTTTTTCTTTTCTCTCTCCACGTTTCTGATTAGAAATGTATATTCTATACAAAAGTATACATACCTCTTTTTTACACCTGTGGTTACTCCTCTTGTGCAAACTAAAAGGCCACTGGAAAAATAGCTTGAAAAGAAAAAGATCTAACATTATTTGTTAGATGCTGCTTAGCTGGATGTTTTGTGTCAAAGGCAATGGAATTCACATGCACTTTAAAGCTGTTCTTTATCTCTGTGTCACACTAGCCAATCTTCTAAAGTGTGGCAAGTCTTCAACAATGGACTAATTTGCCTAGAAATAATCGACCTCCCTTAACAGGCATGAAATCCAGAGGTTTATTTGTCCGAAATTACCAGACACCAGTTCACAGGAGACTGAACCAACGATGACCCGCTGAATAGTTTAATAACATTGAAGTCTCTGACTGAGAGAAGGGCTAGAAAATGTCAAGTGAGGGCAGTATTCAAATAAAACCCCATTTAGTCTCACTTCTCGTGCCTGTGTGAAACAAATTCCACCGACAGAGACAGAGGAGCCTTTATTTTGCATCCATCCATTTGAAATTGACCTTTCAACACAGGAAAAACCTAAAATTGGCTGAGGCAGGTTTTAAATTCTTCCTTTTAAAAATTCTTCCTTTCACAGGAGCAAAAATAAGCCCTGATGGGAGGAGCAGACATCACGCTAGCCATTATGTCATATCATCCTTTATGGCATCTCAAGGCCCAAACGTCTCAGATTCAACACTGATGATGCAACTGGGGCCCCTTTTATATTTCAGCTTCAAACAGAAATTAGATCTGTATTACTGTCATAATAAAAATGCTTATTCCCATAATGCAGGATGTCACAGTCAGACTGTGCGGAATAATTATGATGGTCACCCCTGGAGCAAAGCGCTGTCAATACCTATCTAGCCTATATAGCCACGGATGTATTAGATCTCCCTCATTATAATATACCTGGGGCGGTGACTGATGTGTTTTGCTGAAGAAAGCCGCTGTCAGAATAAGTCAGTCAAGGCGCTAACGATAATTTATTATCGTCACTATATTCTTCATGGAGATGAATGTACCTCTCCTGTGATATTAAGGCTTCACTCTCCTCTGCATTCAACCTATATAAAAACAAATGAGATAGAGACAAAAAGACAAAGATAGAAATATGGAGGTGACACTGGAGAGAACATATGCCTTTTCTGTGGAAATCAAACTGGATGTGTTTGAATCCTTGCCAGCAGGTCTGTTGTCTGCACTGCGACACACATGCAACTTTAGATTTTCATTCTCTTTCTGTCGGAGGCATTTTTACTTGACTGCTGTACTTAGCAAAAGCTGTTTAACTTCATTGCTTCACCAATTATTCACCACATTTACGCTTAAAATCACCTTCTGCTTTGATAAAGTTAATTACAGTGCTTTTAAAAAGATTGTGTTCAGAAAATGATTAACTTGCATGGAAGACATTTTTCAAATCACAAAAGAAACCGCACAGAACATTAACTTAGATTTCCAACTCAAGGCCACCTACAGTATTGATTTTTATGTAAGAGTAACCTACAGTGAGGCATTTTAACCTACAGTGAGGCATTTTACCTCTTATTTATTTAATTTTTTTAGCACTGTTCCAAATCCTATTCAATTTCTTCAATGCCTACATATGCAGCTGCCTTCCAAGGCTGCAACCTAACTAAAATATAATGTACCAGTTGGGTTCCAAAAGCGAAAAATCCTATTTATTTTCTCCATAGTATAATTGATTTACCAATAGCTTATGAACAGTTAAAGACAGACCCACTGTGAGTTTAAAGTTGCTAATCAATGCTTTTGTTGAAGCCATCAGCTCACATTATTTCAACTTATTATTTTTTAAATAATCATGTTTAACAGCACAATTCCTAGTTGAAAAATTACATTACCAGTGATTCATTACCCCCCGTAGATGCCCCTGCTTCTATTTCAGAACCAAGGCCGCTGAAACAGTGGGCGGACATTGTTACACTCTATGAAACTTCATAAATGAGTGGTTTGGAACAAACTACATACAGTAGGCAGTAAATCTAATACCAATTGACTCTTCTTGCATTTTATTTTAATAGGGTTTCAAGTTAGCATGTTGCTAAGCTAACAGCCTGACAAAGAAATGCATACCCTGATAGAACACGTACATCACGGAGACGTCTATTTGATGTCTGCATTTACATTTGAAAGACACATTTTTCTGAGTTTGCTCATCTGCAATACATCTATAGGATGTTTTCTGTTAGATGTCAAATAGACGTTTAGAAAATGTCAGATGTTTGTACACAGCAGATGCTTTCCAGATGAAGCGATCTTTAACAGACATCTTGCAGACGTATGTGTGCTATCTGGGACAACACACACACAATTACTTGGTAAAATAATACCCCTTTTTAATAACATTAACCAATTTTAGTTATTTTTAGGGTAGTAAGCCTGAATGAAAACTTTGAGATTGTTGTAAAAGTTAGTATGATCAAGTCCCCCAGGAAACAATGTCATGTTTGCAAAGTACCACACTGAAACCAAATGCAATTTCAAAGAACTAACCACTGAATTTGTTGGAAGTTCACCAGGAAGGAAGGATGGATCGATTAGACTTTTAATCTGGCTAAATAAAACTAAATTAGTTAATAAAAACAGACTTTTTAAAAGAACAGTTCATCGACAGTGACTTAGCAATACATACCTTTCTCAGAAACACAATCTTTGTAATTTCCAGTTCACAAACTGACATTTATGGTTTGGACCAACAAACATTGGATTACCATTCCTGATCTTTAACCAGTAATTTACCAGTGTGATAGCTCTGAAAGACATACACACAATCCATTATGGCGAATAAAGTCAATATGTCTATAAAGTAGCTGAACAGTAATTAAATCGAACCTCTTGTCTTTCAAAAGAAGTTTGCATTCTGTCGTTTCTCTGTCATATCCCCTGCTGATCAGCCGTAGCCTTCAAAAGTGCTCCTTAATGAAAATGAAAGCTGATCTCGGCCGCACATATTGATTCCACACACCTTTAAATACAAAGATGTCACAAACAAATCTGTGTAACTTATTTTGTGCTACACAAACTTATTACACTAATGAACCTTGCTTTGAGCACTCACCAGAGTTCCTTTCAAAGATAAACACCTGCAGGACTCAAGGCACCTCAAAGGCTTTTCAAGACACCGCACTGAGACCCTGAGCAGCCAAGGCATTATGATTTCATCCTTTCTGCATAATAACATCAGATTAAAACTTCATCCCCAACCTTAATGGACACATCGGCAGATAATTACAGATAACCCAAAGCTATTTGTGTTGTGTGAAATTGAAGAGGCTGTATGTCAACCCTCATCTCTTATTCATCTAATTTCAGCAACCTGCTTTATGGTAAAGTGCAGGCATTCTCTGTTGTATGGCTTTTAATTAACTGAGGTGAAAAGGAGCTTACAAATTACAGGCCTGGTGTCGCATAGAGACTCCGATTTCATTCTGGCTGTGTGGAGCCTCTTGTTACTCTCACAATGCTTGGAAACAGCTTGTCTGCTAGCATTTAGCATGCTGATTCTGCACGCTGATAACGAGAAACCTTTTCCTGTGACCTGCAAACAAGCTTCCTAGACTTCATTTCCATTGAATATGATTAGGCCCACTGTCACTCAAGCTAAACAGAAAGATGCAGCACCGATGACAATTTATGTATATCAAGTCCTGTGACTTTGAAAGAAGCCTGTGTACTAAACAGTCTGAAAATTAATTCTACAGTTTGGACGTTTCCTTTCAGGGTTCCCTTTTTCTTTCAATCTGACAGACTAGAGTGAAATATCTGGCTGCCCTCCAACTGCCATTTAATTGGCCGAGACGGTATAAAAACGTTATTTCTCTTTAGCTCTATGTTTTATGAAAGGGTGAGAACTAACCAAAGGTCATCCTCAGCAGAGATAAAGGGGACAGAGGACTAAAAAAAGGACAACATTAACATCTATTTTAGAATGTGGAACAAACTAATAGTGCAGGTTATTGTCATAGACCCTGAAGATTGATTTCAAAACTATTTAAAGCAGAAAATCTCCATTAAGTATTATAAATGTACATAAATAAAACAAAATAAAACGTGTAGAATGGGACGATTTGTTAAAAAAAACACACACAAAAAAAAAACACAACAATATTAACAATTGCAACGGAAAAACTGATTCTAGTTGTTTTATGAATTATGATATCGCAACCGAGAACTGTTGGCTATACGGTTGGCCCATGAGGAGTGGAGACACCGGTTGGAGAGAGTTAATTATCCATTCGAAGTCATCACTGATCATCAAAATCTAGAATGTCTCCATGAAACTCGTTGCCTCAATCCAAGGCAAACAAGCTGGAACAATTTCAAAGTCACCTACAGACCCTGTGAGAAGAACCTCAAAGCCGATGCCCTATCCTAATTGCATTCTCCAGAAGTCAATCCAACCACTCCAGAACCCATACTCCCTCCAGCCTTAATTATCAGTTCCATTCAGTGGTCCCTGGACAACCAAATAATTGAGGCCCGTCTAACCAAACGTGCTTTGCCGGGAGGTCCTGAGGGAAGATCCTACATACATCCACCTTGTGAATAACCCTCATGGACTCATGGCATTCCTCTCCAGGTTCTATACACCCAGGCAGACAACAGACCCTCTCGCTCCTCCGTCAGCGGTATTGGTGGCCTGGAATGACCAAGGATGCTGTTCAGTTTGTGAGAGGCTGAGATACCCCATCATTTGACTGCAGGAAAAGTGGTTCTACTCCCATTTCCCAGGCGACCATGGTCATACATCAAATTGATTTTATAACAGATCTGCCCCCATCTGATAATCACACCTGCATTCTCATCACTGTGGACAGATTCACCAAGGCCTGCCATCTAATCCTCCTCAAAAGTCTTCCTTCTGCCACTGAAATGGCAAAGGCCTTGTTCCAGCACTTGTTCCGCAACTTTGGTATCCCAGAGGATATCGTATCAGTTCAGGGACCACGATTCATCTCTTGGGTTTGGAAATCCTTGGAAGGGTTTGGAAGTCTTGGTCAGGCTCTCATCAGGATACCATCCACACACCAACGGTCAAACTGAATGTAAGGTCCAGGAGATCGGCCATTACCTGATATCATACTGTCACAGCCATCAACACAGCTGAAACCAATTTCTTCCTTGGGGCCGAGTACACACAGCATTTTTTTTATGCCAGTCCACCACAGATCTAACACCAGAATCTGTCAACTCCTCTGCACCAGATCCCTTCACCACACCTACCTGATCTCATTGGATTACTGATCAACTGCACCTATTTCGTCCATTAGAACTAGCCCTTATAAACCTGCACTTCAGTCATTCTCTGTGAGGTCTCGTCAAATGATTACAAGCATTGTCTACCTGACTGCTTACCTTTCTCCCACATTGGACTTCATTTGTGGACTGCTACCCACATCTTCCTGCAAGAAACAAGCACACAAACTGTTTCTAAGCTAAGCTACCCATCATACTTGTGACCTGTCTTTAATAAATCCCTTGAATGTTTCAGTGAGTCTCCTCTTCTGTGTGTGCTGACATGCTTAAGTATAAATAAAAAAAAAAATAGATATATCTAGAATAGGTTGACGTGAAAACAATATTACCAATTGCAACAGCAAAACTGTAGGTTGACTAAAGTAGCTGTTTAAAGTATTAAATACATATATTATAATAAAAAAATAAAAATGTGCATTTTCAAATTTGAATTAATAAAATGTACTTTTTCTAGAATGGGCTGACACATAAAAATATTAAAATAATGGCAACAGAAAAAGCATCTGTTAAGCATCACCAGAATAAAAGTGCTACTTTCTGACAACTACAACCACACATTGTTTTATAGCAGGTTACACTGTCCAAATACAGGAAGAGAAGTACTTGAGCTCTAATGTGAAACATGCTGTACTATCCAAACCACTCCAGAAGCCCAATCCATCATGCTCTACTGCTGCCTTATAAACCATCTGCTAATTGAAGGAGGTCTGAATGGCTTTTTCTCCTCCTGTTTCTATTGTCTGGCTTTTATTTTCTCTGACTGTTTGTATTTTTATTTTATTTTTTTTCCCCCTGTATTTCTCAATCCTCTTTCCATGTCCAGATCTGAGCAGCCCAAAAAGCTCCATAAAGCGGCTTCTCCCAGGATGCCCATGCAAAACTGCTTAATGTCAGGCCAGCATAAACCCAGATTACACCCACAGCTTGGAACTGTAGCTGTAGAATCTAACCCAATTAAAAACATCCAATTACACCCCACAGTGAGAGAGACAATGAGAAAGAATGAGAGAAAGAGAGATCAGCCTATTAAACAGAGGAAACAAACATATGTAATGAAGCTTTCTGGCTAATGAACAAAAAATACTCTAGCATACAGAAGACACCCTAGACTGGCTATAGTATTATATATATATATATATATATATATATTAATATATATATATATATATATATATATATATATATATATATATATATATATATATATTAGGGCTGTCATCGTTTATATATATATATATATTAGGGCTGTTACAATCCTTAATGCGTTAAAATAATTTAAACAATTAACGCAACATTACTGAAGCACAATTTCTATTCTAACCCTTTAACCCAATTTTGATTCTCTGCTTGCGATCAGATCATTTTAAGCTGCTAAACTCCAGGAAAATTTTCAGTCCAATGATCCAGGAAGCAAATGCGTTCAAACAATCCATCCAAAACAGCACTACTATAAAGGAAACCAGGCTGATTACATCAGAGATTGCAGAGCTCTGTCATAGTGATTGTCTCTGAAGAGTGCGAGCCCTCACACGTTGCGCTGTGTGAAGTACAGACTGAACAGATTGTCAACACGTCCCACCGCTGTATGGCCAGATGAGACACAAACTACGTTTTCTCGACTGGATAAGCAGTCTCGCTAAAAAAGTTTTGATGGATTCATGTTGTTTCCACACACATTCACGATAATGAATGGGTCTGTCTACAGCAGTCGATATATGCAGTCAGCAGGCGGATGGTTTAGTTTTATTTTTATTTTTTTTTACTCCATGTGGTCCTGTTCGGTATCGCAACTTGACTTCTCTAAAATGTAAAAAAGCTCTATGTTTTTGAACTGTACACATACTATAAAATTCTTATTTTATTTTTTTATTTCATATGTGCTTATATGGGCTCCTTTGGTGTGCTTTTTTGGAAAGACATCTAAATTTATATTTTAAAAAAAGCTTGCAGAAAACACAGATTTTTGAGAATCACCCTTTAATCTTTTTGTTTACTTTGCTGACAAAATATGATGACAAAATAAACATATGAAACGAGATAAATGGTCTATGCTTAATTTCATGAAGTGTGTGATTAATCATGATTAATCACAGAAAAAGGGTGTCATTAATTAGATTAAACATTTTAATAGATTGACAATATATATTAGGACAATAATATTAGGATCTAATATTATATTAGATCTATTTAATCTATGTTAATCTATTAAATATTATTTTCATAAAATATATGCAAAATGTTTTTAAGTACAATTTTTTTTTTAAATAATTCATTAGATAAAAATAAAATAAAATAAAATAAAATAAAATAAAATAAAATAAAATAAAATAAAATAAAATAAAATAAAATAAAATAAAAAAAGCATAAATTAGCATAATCAAAGACTATCAAATTTTGATCCATAGTTAAAAACTGACAAAATCTCTTTAGCAGCCAAAAACCAGAAATGTGACCCTGGTGTGAACTGCAAGCACAAAAGTTGTGTCGCTTCTCTAATTAAATAACGCTTAAAAAAGATGACCTACTTTCCATATTATAGTTCACAGTACACTTGCTTTAGAGAAAAAGTCTAACACTGTCACACATGTAATGAAGTGTAAAGTAATGTAAACGTATTGGACATTATAAACTGTTTAATGCTGGATTCATTTGGTTAGATAAATGTGTAAAAGGTTTATTTTATGAGGCTTTTCGCTGATTTGACCAGATTTACACCAGTAGAGCAGGAGCATCACATTCTTTGTTTCCCCCGGGCGAGCCCTTATAAAATCCCTCCTTACGAAGCATTATGCACACAGAGATGAATAATGCTCTTTGAGGCTGTTTCGACACCCCTCCGGATTACAGACCTGCAGAGGAGGGAAACAGTCTGTTTTGGGCTCTGTTGAGTAAGCCACTTATGTTGTACTTGAGGTCAAAGAGGCCTGCGATTGCGCCGCACGCCTCACTGCTGGAGGGTGGAGGATGAAGAGGAGGAGGAGAAGGTGTGTACGTATGCAGCTTACACAGAGATCAGCCACTTCTAACAGACCACGCACAGGTCATCCACAACCTTTGGGTTACAAGTCCGACTCTCTAACCATTAAGCCCAAAAAACAAACCAAAAATCAAGGTAAATATTACTTATGAAAAGAATATCAATACTTAATTAAATTATATATTATTTTGTACAACGTTATTTTTGTAAAAATTTGTAAAATGGTCAACTGTTAAATTTTGCAGATGGACTGAACATATTTAATTGTGTGTATTCATGATACATAAAATGCAAATGTAACTTGTGTTTGTTATTATTTTTTTACTTATACAAAGCTTATATAAATGTTTCCCTGTTTCACAATATTTTGTGTTTGTTATTATTTTTTTATATATATATATATATATATTTGTTTTCACAAAGCTTTTTTTCCCTGGTAAAATTTTCACTTGAGTCGTAAATTTTTAATTAGGTTGGGTAAAGTATGTTTTCTTTGTCCGGAAGGGTAATTTGCTGCGTGTTCCTTCAAGATTTTCCTATGGGGTTTTATAATAGGGTTTTTCAATTTATGAGTAGTGAATTTGAAAAGTCATCTGAAGGCAGTTTAATTGCTTCACCAGACCAAAAGCGACCATGGTTGAAGAAAAACCCACCTACATTACGTTAACCGGGAGCGAGGCTGGAATGATGGAGAGGCCGGGAAAGTGAAAAGACAGCAGGCTGCTTTCTGAGAAATCTGGTCGAGCGCTGCCACTCCTGCTGCCTGTCTGCAATAGAAATTCAGTAAATCCTGCAAATGAGCTGAGCTCATCTCGCAGGGCCTGTCAGCAGGGGTAACAGGGGGGCTCTTCTACACCACGGATCTGCAGGAATCCTGGCTGCTCTGCGGCCCTTCCATCATTAGACACAGAGCCCGCGAGCATGTACGCGGCAGCCAGCCAGCATGTCACAAAGAGAAAGTGTTGCTCGGCGGCAGCGCTCTCGCGAACGTCATTTAAATTCATCAGCGGCCGACAGGCAAACACACACGCCCAGACAGACAAACAAATCACACACAGAAGCAAACAAACAGCTCCAGACTCATTTCGATAAGCGGAATTAGGAGGAAGGCATGGGTGTTTTCTGCAACTATCACAACACAAAAGGGAGAAAGGACACACAGGAGATTCTGACCGTTGATTTCCGTCAGTGCCGTGAAGCTTGATTATTATGAGAAATGTCAGTTCGCCTTTCTCCTCACAGGAAGTCTCTCTTCAAACCAGAGTCACTCTCTACAAGTCACCAGTACACTGCCCGGGGATCACATGATTCCGAGTTGCCCTGGCAACAGGACAATGATAAATTAGCCTGTCGGAGCATAGCATTCTGCTCACACAGTCGTCCTGCGAGGTGGCTGCTCCAAGCTTTTCCAGCCTCGCGTATTTGGATCTAGTTTCTGCGACGATCTCCCAGGTACTTGGCAGCTTGAAGCAGCACATTATACCTGCTATAAGCACAGTTTAACTGCTTTACGCTGTTTAATTAGGGCCTGTGTGCTTGTCTCGAGACAGACCTGGTTATTTATTTCCGGTTACTTATCACACTGTGGCATGCAGCGTGAACAACAGGTGAGGACTCTGCCGGGAAGACACCTGTTCAGAGATCGGCGTTCAATGATTTGTGAAACATGACAAAGGTGCAAAGCTGCGTAGGTAGAACTGTGCCTTTGGCTTGGCTGACTTCCCTGACCTCCATTTCAGTCTAACAACATTAAGTGACAAGAGGTATTTGAGAGTTCCAGCCTTGTAATAAAACATGCCTATTTAGAGCTGTATTTTTGCGATACAAACACAACATCTCTGTGGCTCTATATAGCCATGTAATAGCCATGCACAGATGGTGGACATTCAGTTTAACTGTCCACTGGACTGTGACATAAACATTGGTGGGATAGGCAGCACAGGGTTGTTTAAAACTCACTTATGACCAGGTTCACATGTGATCAGAAGTCTGCAGAAACCAATAAATTAATTAACTTACAAACAAACACACACAAATCTTTATAAATAGATGTACAGTGTTTTGTTTCAATTAAAAATTTCACTCAAAAAAATGTGTGTGGGTGTGTATTACAATAAATATTATTAATAATATATTGACAAATTATACTATTATTTTAAAATAAATATAATCAAATTATTAAAAAAAATACACATACACTTATTTACGATACATATATAATACCATGCCATACTATCTATCTACGTATATATATATATATATATATATATATATATATATATATATATATATATATATATACACATATACATAATACAAATATAATATATATACACATACAAAAACAAACGAAAACAAAAAAACGAAGCAATAAAAAAGTCAAAAGAAACAAAAAAACCTCATATGAACCCCCCTCTGACCCACTGTAAAGTATGGACTAAATCTCCAAACAATAACTAACCAGACAAGACAGAAACAATGCAAACAGACAGCAAATATCACCTCTCCTGACCCTGGTGTTGATTGCAAGACGTTTAGGAGCTGGATTGGCAAGTAATCAAAAGTGCTGGTTTTTAATAAAGAATGTGTCCTAGTGGAGATAGCTGGGAGTTATGAATTCCTGGAGTATTCAGTATGGTGGGGCCAAGGCTCAAAATCCCTGCAGTGCATCAGCACTGTCGAGTCTTAAACCGACCAATCCGTCTTCTGTCCTCCCGGCTGTCACAGCATGGACCTGAAGCTCAGAGCTGCTGCCTGCACACTTTCATTACATACATCACTCTATGGGGCAGCCATCAAACGGGCCCAGACTATGTGCGATGGTATTTTATCTCACGTCTTCATAATTAATGACTATTTATCTAATAAAGAATGCAAACAAGTTATTTTCAACAGCCTGGAGACATGACATAGTGGTTATACTGAGCTCTGATGCTCACATTGGAAATGCAGGTTTGAGTATGGCTTGCAACTATCCTAATCCTGTTCCTTCCTTATTTCCCTAACACTTTGGTCCTCCTGCAACAACAACTTACCAGACAAAACACAGACCATACAAAAAGACAGCAAATATAACCTCTCCCAACCCTGGTGTTGATTACAAGATGTTTATGACCTGAGTAAACTAGTAATCTGGTGGGAGCGTGTGAAAAAATATAAATAATAAAAAAAAAATAATAATAAGCAGCGGGTGATGATATTTTATTTCACGTCTTCACTATTTAGTATAGAACGCAAAAAAAGCTATTTTAAAAGGTTGGAGATATGGCATAGTGGTTATCATTGAGCTCTAGTGCTCACGTTGGAAATGCAAGTTCAAGTCTGGCCTTCAACTATCCTGATCCTGTTCCTTCTTTCTTTCCCCATCACTTTTTGCCCTCCTGCTCTCTGTCCTATCAATAAAAGTGATAAAAAAAAAAAATCTAATCAAATTTAAGCCTAGACCTGACCGATGTGTGAAATACCTGTTTCAGATTGCAGGCCCTACACCTCATACTTCTCTCGTATGACAGTAACACTCTGTAAATGTCACACCGAGTGGTGAGGTCATGCGTGTAACCCCGGGCTCAGCACGTCTGACGTGTATAACCCAGGGCGGCTTTGTCTGTCACTTTAAAGCCACTGTCTAAGCCAGGGGCATGAGTCTGCCCACTCTGATTCACATTCAGCAGGACAAAACCGCTACTGCTATTGGTTGCAGGCCTACAAAGCTCTCTTTCTCAACACTGACACACTCTGAACACCCAGCCGATATACACACTGACCTGGGATGAGTGAAATACAGACTGCAATTACAAACCGGATCGGCTCTGTAAGGTATAACACACAACATCACTGTTTCAGCACAGTCACAGATTCTACAAAGCAGAGAGAAACGTTATTCATCTACTTTCTGGAGACGTTTTTTTTCTCTCTCTGGAGATGGCTGATGAGCCTCGGGTCTGGTTGTGTCTAGTTCTCCCCTGTTGTGCAGTTCGGCTAATTCTTCACTAATCACAGTGACACAAGTGTCCACATTGGTAATCTTCAACCCTCCGACACTGCACCATCGCCTCGGCAACAACCCATTTGACAGCAGGAATTACACAATAAGATATGTGAAGTGCTGAGTTCAGAGCCACACGAGCAAACTTTCTGGGTGTCAAAGCTTCGGGCAAACAGAGGAATCCTTATTAGAGCCGTAACCAATGGTTACACACCACTGTGGGCTGGTCAAATATGCATTAAGAGGATGGAAATGTAGGAGAGAGATAGAAAAAGCACAAATAAATAATGCCATTATGATTTTGCCACTCCTCGGACAACTCTTTTACTTAAATTTCACTCTTTGACGATTTTCTCTCTTCTCAGATACTGCAGGCACCAGTAGGACTAAGACCACAGATTTGTATCTCTGCTTAATCAATAAAGACAGAGCGTCCTATCAATGCGTTCAGCCTGTGAGTGCCTGAGCACAGAGAGACAGACACCTTTAAAGGAATAGTTCATCTGAAGATTAACATTTTGTCATCATTTACTCATGCTCATGGCATTCTAAACCAAACCAAGAAGTTTTTTTTTTTCTTCTTCTTTGTCTGATTATGAAAGAAAAAAAAAAAGAAAAGAAAAAAAAATTACAGTGTATTAATTCCTAATCATGACATACATTAATACACTTTAAACAGCTTCTAACTTTGATATAATACCTTGCAAAATACTGATATTCAGTACTATTTTTGATACCACAGGGAAAAATAGCTACAACATTCAGGGCACAAAATTTGAATAATATCTAATTCAATTCACTTTTGAACATAGTCAAGGTTTTTTCTTATCAAATGAGTTTTCTTCAGGCTTGATAGCTCTGATTGGGATAATACTACTACTACTACTACTACTACTACTACTACTACTACTACTAATAATAATAATAATAATAATAATAATAATAATCATTTATTATTATTATTATATCATTATTATTTCTTCTAAGACAGAAACATATTGCTATTGTAATATAACTGCACTATGAAAAAGATTGTTTCATAATAAGTGTATTATTAACTTTCCTTTAAGTAGTAAAATGACAATACTTATTACTTAATTAAAGTTAAAGCGATAGTTCACCCAAAAATTAAAATTCTGTCATCATTTACTCACCCTCATGTTGTTCCAAACCTGTATGAGTTGCTTTCTTATGTTTAACATAAAATTTATATTTTGAAGATTGCTGATAAGCAACAGTTGGTGGTTGCTATTGACTTCCATAGTATTTATTTTCCTTAAGCTTTTTTTGTTGTTGTTGTTTTTGGTGGTGGAAAACTTTAAGTTTAACTGCCTGTGACAACAGGTTTACAAACACATTTCACATCTCATTACAAATCTAGTGAAATGCTGTGATCATCCATCTACAAAAATGTTGGAAATTATGCAAATGTGAAATTAAAAAGTAACTGAAGAAAACACTGTATCATGAGCTGCTCACATATGACACTCTATCACAATAAGCTACCAAAGCAAAAAGAAATAAATAAAAATAAATAAATAAAAAGGTCAAATTAAGCAAATTTACCAAGCTAACAGCTTATCTTACAAGGTTAACTAGGTTCTAACAATAAAAGCTTTTTTTATTATTATTATCAGCAAGAACAAGATATCTCAATAATATACTAGATTCAGGCATTCAGAACTGGCTTACCCATGCTAAAAACCACTGTAATGCAGTGACTGTATTGCAGTAATGCCATATTACAGCTTTTTTTGAGGAACAGGTGGAAATTTTAGTTGTTACTCACAGAAAAAAATCACCCTTAATAGGGTAAAATGAGGTTGATGGCTCCATAGACAGTTAAATTTTAAAGTAAAAAAAAAATAATAATAAAAAAAAAAAAATATATATATATATATAATATATATATATATTAAACATTAGAGTGATAGACCTGTGGAAAGAAAACTTTAAGTTTCCAATGAAGTGTTCTTAATACTGTATATTTCAATATTCTTTACTACAGATGAAGAATATGATTGACTGCCATCTCAATTTCCCTCAATATTACGGTACTTATTATAATACAATAATGTTAATTCTAAAAAAAAAACAACAACTCCAAGACGTTTTGGCCAAAAGCAGATCATAAACTATAAATCTATGCCTCTCGTTTTGTTGTTCCGCTTGTTATCCTGTTTTATATCTACCGCACTGAAATGCAGGAAGCATGAATTGCTCCGGGCCATGAATTATCATATTGGAGGGCACCCAGGCATTTGTGTTTAAAAACTGGTGATGTATCTCTAGAACAATCAGTAGCAGTCCATGGAGTGGCTTTCTTTACTATATCTCTGTTTTTAACTTAGTTAGCAGGGGTTATTATGCACAGTGAATCACATTCTAATCATATCTTTTTTTTCTTCATAGTTATCACTGAACAAAAATGCCTTGTATAACTGATAAAATATTATTTTTCATTATGATTCTAACATTTATTCAAATATCCTCTAACTGTCGGAGCCGATAGCCTCATATAGACAGTGCTTTGAGATGCAGTGTGGTTGTGCTGTGGGAGACCCGAGTTCGAATCGCAGCTCGGGGACCTTTCTTGATCAAAAAGTTCTAATTAAAACAGTAATAATAAATATTAATAAAAGTAAAATAAGAGGAATATATATAACTCTGTCTACATAGTAATGTCATGACAACCACAACCTCAAGTTAGAGGAGGCTGATTCTATATTATATCTGCATAAATACCATATCCGAGAGAGAGTGAGACAGAGAAATATGTAGTTATCATACAGTGTTTAAAGTTCAAATTGTTTAAATATTTGCATATCTGATTTTTAGTGAGGAGGTGTTTTGTTTTGTTATAGTAACGCAGATGCATGCATTCTCTCTACATTACAGAAAAAGCTCTGATGAGCTGAAAACATGGACAAACATGTAAGCTGGAGTTTAGCATTCTCTATTGAGATATTCTGCTCAAATAAATGTGTAACAGAGCAAGTATGTTTTATAGCACACAATCGTTTGGGGCAGTTTGCTGAAAATAAACCATGACTTTTTTTTGATTTGTACATATGTTAAAGTGCAATAACTCTGTTATTGTAGAACAAAAAAATTAAAATGACAAGAAATGTGATTATATTTTTTGTGCAAAATAATCATAATTCAATGCTTAGCCATTATCATGCAGCACTAGCTAGATAGCCTCTGCCGGTAGATGCTGTTGCAATGATTATAATTGTAAAATAATTATACTTTTAAATCAGCCAGATGACATTTATGGCACAGGTGATTGGCTCAAAACACCTGTGACCAAAAAGAACAGAATATTTCAAACTACGTATTTGCAGTGGGTCCAGTACCTGCTCAGAAACTGCGTTACCGTTTGAATGTTCTGAAATAATTCTGTCGTTGCGTACCCCAGAGTTCTCCACTGCATGGAGACAGGCTATAAGTGAGGATTACATAAGGTTCGTCTTGTCTGTTCTTGATGGAAATCATTCATATATCACCAGTCAAGTGCCCTGGCTCTTCAGAGAGATCAGCAATCTAGTCCCACTGAAATAGGCACAGGTCTTCAATTCAATTCATTAGCACCGGGGACATCAGTGATGCATGTTGAGACCCTAGTGCTGCTTTTAGTTTAATAGTCCAGGTGTAATTGCATGGTGCTATCTGCAATCTGCAACTCACCAAAGACTCTAATATTTTCTGCTGAGTCAAATTCACTGCATTTCCCTTGAGAACACACATCATATTCACTGATCAAATTCGTGTTTGCATGAAATAACCATATTCTGAGCTTCTGAACATGGGTTATTGTGCTCTTTTACTGCAAGGATATGATATTTTCTTTTTGAACCTATTGTTATTGTCAATATTGGTAAGAATATTACTAGACTTCTTCTTGTCGTCAGAGAATAATAACATCTTGTAAATTACATTCTAATTACGTTCTGTGTATATTTCCAATAACAGATAGATAGATAGATAGATAGATAGATGGATGGATGGATGGATGGATGGATGGATGGATGGATGGATGGATGGATGGGATGGATGGGTGGGTGGGTGGGTGGGTGGGTGGGTGGGTGGGTGGTTAGGTAGGTAGGTAGGTAGGTCGGTAGGAGTAGATTAGATAGATAGATAGATAGATAGATAGATAGATTCGATGATAGATAGATAGATAGATAGTAGATAGATAGATAGATAGATAGATAGATAGATAGATAGATATATTTCTGAAAGTTACTGTATGTTTTCATAGTACAATTAGCTAAAATATAATTCCTCAAAAGATAGATAGACAGACAGACAGACAGACAGACAGACAGATAGACAGATAGATAGACAGATTAGATAGATCGCTAGATAGCTAGATAGATAGATAGATAGATAGATAGATAGATAGATAGATAGATAGACAGACAGATAGACAGATAGATAGATAGATAGATAGATAGATAGATAGATAGATTTCAATGCACAATTGTCTTTGTTCCTGCTTGCCCTGCATCACTAATGTGAATATAATCTGTATGTTATTAAAGGTATGGATAGATTGATATGACAACATAATGTAGAGCTTCAACATAAAGAGGCCAATTAAATCAATATAAAAATAGCAGCATGAGAAATATTTCCATGAAGACATTGTTAGCAACAGGAGAACATTGATTTCCACTACTGCTAAATAGTATATCCCTCCACTCCACAATTGGGGCACACTAAGAAGCATAATGCATCTTTAATGAAGTGTGTGTAGACGTGTGAGTCTGCACACATATGAATGCATCCAGCACAGCATGGCTCATTTTATCACCTTTGTGGCCCACTTCAGACACATTAAGAAGAAGAAGAAATCAATAATTTCTGTTATATCATTATTTCAGCAAATATCAGATGGGGTATTAGAGGTATTTCTACTACCTCTTCTGTAACCCAATGTCCAACACCTGTGATAAAAGTGTTTACCCCGACGAATAAGAGCCCAAAAATAATAAAACAACCTTGAAAACTATAAATCTAATTATAAAACTCTTCACACACACAAAAAGTGAGTAAAATAAAAAGACCCCATAACACCTTGCTGAAAAGTTTTCAAGTAACCACAACTGCTGGAAACATAAAAATAAATATCTTTTATTTCCTAATTATTACTGATGTGCCACATTATGTTAATGCTTTAGTAAAAGCTAAAAACTACTCTATGTCGTACTCTACAAGCTATTAAACATAACACTACATCAGAAAATGATTTTTTAAAATCATTTATGAGTTAAAATATGAGGTTAGAAACATGGTTTGCGCCATAATAAACTGTAATGAACCTCAGTAGTGCATCAATAATACTACGAGAAGGAAAATCTCCATAGCATCTTGTACAAGCTAATTACATGGCATACATTTACAACAAGCCATTTATAGAGTTAAAGGCTTCAAAAGACACAAAGGCAATTAATAACAGAATTACATGAATTACAATGCCCAAGGATTACATCTTTTATTTATATAAAACATATATACATATATATGCATACACGGGTGAATCGGTCAGAGTAAGATCAATAAAATGCATTTAGAAAATAGATGAACGAATTTCAATTTCATATGTTTCTGCAGAACATAAGAGTTGCTGTTTAATTACTAGGTTTATCAGATTGTAACTACAACAACCATTTATCCTTAGTACAAATACACTTCCCGTGTCCTTCCAAAACCTCCACATGGGATTTCGAGAGGCCCATGGCACTGCACGAGGCCTTACAGTATCACCTCCAGCCTGGTATATTAATGTAAGAGAGTGTGGCTGGAAATCCTCCACGTGGATTTCACCCCAATCCCTAAATTGGGATTTAATCACACAGTTCCCATCATGGGCAAACGTCTCTTCTTCGTAAAACACAGAGGGCACTGCAGCTGCGAGCTCCATACATGATAATACAGTAACCACCCTGAACAATACTTCTCTAAGCTGCCTGGGAAAAATAAGTCCTCCATTCACAGGGATGAAAGGGGGGATTTGTCGCCACGGCTGTGAATTGATACCGTAGCTATTCCCTACGACGCTTTACTTGAGCTCACCTCACATCTATGAATCCTTCCTGCTTGAATGGTGGCAGCAGACACCTTTTGCGACAGAAGCACCCTCACAGCTCTCCGAGAGGGTTTATTTGAGCCCATTACCCTGAAAGGTCCCTTCCTGAGCCAAGTGGAAGACGAATGCAACATGGCAGAATTTTGTCATCTGTCAGAGGGAATTGATGTCAACCTGTCAGTTGTGAGAGGTTACAGAGAGAGCAAACCAAAGGGTGAAAGTATCGATCTAAATGGCACTGAAAAACCAGATAGACTTCAGTCTGCCACAGTGAAATGTAAAGATCAGTGCGCTTGGGTGGTTTAGACAAAAACACAATCTCCTGATGTGCGAACATTATAACAAAGACTTGCACAAGGATTCATTATAATGGGAAAATCATGAATTGTATTTTCAGAGGACTGAACAAATATACACAGCCTGATCTCCTTGACAGGGTTTCTGTTTAGCTTTGTACTTACTGTTAAAAATAATAAATAAATACACTAACAGATCTGAGAAGATTTTCACTTCGCCACATTCAAATTTTTTGCCCAAAAGGTTGCATAATTGTAACCTGGTAAGATAATAAATTAAGGGATTGGGCAGGGTTAATATTAACTAAAATTAAGAAAATCATAAAATAAACCATACAATTGTATATATATATATATATATATATATATATATATATATATATATATATATATATATATATATATATATATATATATATATATATATATATATATTATATATTTTTTTTTTTTTTTTTTACTTGATATGAAATAAACATTAACTGAAAAAGGGGGGGGGGACTTAAACTTATTTAGTTTTTAACTACACTGTTCTAATTTAAAAAAAAATTGTTTAATTCAATGTTCAATGTTTAATTCAGTGTGATGCATGTCATTTCTTTGTAACTGTTTGAAATTTGCTAGCAATTTCCAAGTGAATTAAAAAATAAAAAAAATAAAATAAAAATAAAAATCAGTGGAGTTGCCAAGGCAACATTTTAGTTTAGTTTAAGTTGACATACTAGAATAAATTAATATTATTTTTTATATTAATTGCAAAATATATTATTTAAGAATAAATATTATTTAAGATTAATAAAAATAAATAAATAAATAAACACAGCTGTGACCTGTGGACTAAAACTTCAGGTACTTGAAACATTAAAAACATGATGACAATTGAAATAAAATAAATATTGAAATAAAATTTTATTTATTTATTTATTTATTTATTTATTTATTTATTTATTTATTTATTTATTTCAGCTAGCTGCCAATGCAACACTGCTCATTTTCATTTTAATTCTAAAATTAAACAAACAAACAAAAAAAAACCTACTAAAAATGACAAACACAACAAAATTACCAAAAATGTAACTAAAATTAAAATGAGAATAAATAATAATAAAATCCATAATTCTAAATATGACATATATCTATGCTATATATGGTACTAAAATAATACTGGGATGGGATCAACTGGGCTCTTAGCATGGGCCTGGCACACATTCAGACCCACAGAAACACATACAAAACTGTCACAGAGTTTTCCTAGAATGGAGATTGCATGGGGCAAAACACAGCCATGACTTTGCCCAAAGGGAAAAAGAGGCGAAGGGACAGACAGAAGAAAAGCTGAGGAGATTAATGAGCCTTAACTCTGCTTTTCTTTCTTGTTTAAACAGCAGTGCCTTACATTTGTTAGGATAAACTTAGGTTAAAGGTGTCCCAAAGGCCCAGGTGCTCTGAGGGTAGAGGTTAGTGGTTCGGTTCAGGTGTTAGACTCCAGCAGGAGGGTTCAGAGGCCCGCTAGCAACTCCTGTGGGACAAAGGCAGACTTTTTAAACAAAACTGTCCTCTGCCCTTTCAAACCCTCGACTACAGCCTCCAGAGAACGAAGTCACCTCTAAAGCTCATTGCGAACGTTGGAGTTTCAGGCCAAACCGGGAGGAATGACAGGGGCTTAACTGATGTACAGGGCTGCCTAATGTGAGGCACGAAAAATTAGCCCTCATAATCACCTTGACTTTCACTGTGATGACACCTCACTTTTTTTCCACCTCAGGTGTCGAAGTAAAGACTTCACACCGGAAACATTTAGCAACTTACTGACGTATATATATTAGACACACTGATCTCACAATGAGATGGAAAACAAGCCCAGAGGCCTTGTGAATCCTGTGTTAGCACATTTGAAACAACAACACTGGATGTTAGATTACAATAGACAGCTAAATGTTTGGTACAGGAGTACCTGCCCGTGTACAATGGCAAGGTATTCAGAGCGGTTTGTTAACGCTTTGTTATGTTGCTTACCAGCCCAATTCAATAAAGGCCAACTCTGAATGATAATATGGCTTCAACATTGATAACAATAGCAATAAAATGTTTCTAGAGCAGCAAATCTGCATATTACATGTAGGATCTGTGGGTATTCAAGGGAAGCCAATCATAAGGATATTGTTATGAGACAAAACGCTCTACATAAAGTGACATAAAGGGTCTTGGTCAAGAACTGTTGTCATAGAAACAACCCAGCTCATGACCCCTGTGGATGACACACCGAAGAAGACAATCCAAGCAAACAACACAGAGCTAAAAGAAAATGAGCTACACAGAGCTCTATTTGATCTTGAGGGGCTAAAGAACAGAGGGTCAGAGTTCATATATAAATACACAAACAATAAGATGGTAAAAATTGATGTATTGACCATTTGGATTGCTGTAAAAGGAACTAAATTAGACCAGAAGCCAATAGAATTCGAATAGGGAGGAGAAAGTTCAGCCTAGTGTCAATTAATCTGATTGGAGCCCACTAGGATCCTAAATTCTTGTTTTTATAGATTGTCATAAATACAGCCTTGGCTTGTGAACTTCGATTGACCTTAATGTGGACTGAAGTCAATATCTTCCTCTGCAGTTCTTGTTAAAAGCAGCACGGAGCCTCTAAACGTCTCTGATCCACTCAACATTCATCTGTGAAAGAGTTTCTAGATGTACTTAATGCTATATAGGTTATGAACACGGATCTTTTGTACTTTACTACTGTATCTCTGGCAGATGTATGGTGGGTAGAGTGTCAAAGTGCATGAGGTTGGTTTCTAGTGGTATGGACCCTGAGGACCCAAAGCTTAATCAATGTGAAAGGTCTGTCACACAAACACATGTGTTTGTTCCTGTTTCTTGGTGCGGTAATTTTTGTTGATGGTTGGTGTATGTTGGTTGTTATGGAGGACAGTTCTGGACTATATCACTGCTACAGGCAGTGATATACAATAAGGTTCCATTAGTTAATGTTAGTTAATATATTATTAAAAAAATAAAAATTAAACATTAAAGGGATAGTTCATCCAAAAATTAAAAGTGAAAGAAGAAAAATAACATGAAAAAAAGAAAAGAAAAATCTTTCTAAAGCTACTTTTAAAATATCTATTTTACGCTTTCTTAAATAACACAATAATGGCTTTAAATTATATTTTCTGAGTAATTTCTCAGCAAAATTGGATGTGTGACTGATACACAATAAAATAAATTAATCACCACAGAAGTTTTGATAGAGGGTGAGGGAAATCAGTGGCAGGGCAAGCAAAATTGTTTATTACAGGCCTGACCAGGTCAGCAAAGCAAATCATTTACTGTTGAGCCCCGAGCTTCAATGTATAATCCACAAAATCATGTATATTTATGTGTATTTGTGTGTGTTTACTGGACGAAAACAGTCTAAATCATCATGCAAAACTGAAGTGGGTTGGGTCTTACAGGCTCACTGTGCTCAAAATACCAAATGAACTAAAAGATAAAGGCCAGTATTCAGTCATAACAGGTTTTATATTGAGATTCGTCTGGTTATGAGGTATACGTGTGGGATCTGCATCAGACTGAGCCTTCTGGCAATCCGATGGGAACTAACTGACAGACATGTTCACTCTCCACTCAAAGCACTTTAGTACAAGAGCCATTCTCATCAGTCCGGTAATCTGTCCTGCACGTCCAAAATATCTGGAACTCTCTCTGTGATGTCTGCCTCCCCCTGAAAAAAATATCACACATCTACTTTATTGCCAACAAGTGACAAAAGCCAAAGCACAAGGGAGTGAGTCTGACATCCACATAAACAAAGATCCTTTGAACAAACCACTAGAACTGAAAATAAAAACGGCTCCTGAAACTGAATACTTTTTTTATTCAGCTTTTTGTATGTACATGACAATATGGCCTTTTCACACCGATTCTGAATGGCGTGTAACCACAATGAGTAAAGTCAGTTGCTACAGTTAAACTGAGTAACCTGGCTTGAGGCTCCACTGTCAGAGATAGAAAAAGAAGACATTAATTTTTTGGGGGAAAAAAGCCATATTAGCACAGAACCCATAATCTTTAAGCACTGCTGTCACAATCACAATGAACAGGGAAAAGAACAGCCAACACATAACTATTTTGGGGGGAAAAAACACACTTTTATTTTGATAAGAGCTAACCCACTGTGTAATCATAATGGGAAAATAATTAGCACGCATAATTACGCTAAGTAATTGGAAATGCCAAGCACTCAGCTTGTACTGTGGTGGATGTGAGCGGCACTGGTTAACATTGTTATGAGTGCACTGATTGGTATTTAAAAAAAAAAAGAAAAATAATTAAAGAGGAGTGGTCACATGACAGACAATATAGCACATGGTGCAGTCACATTTACTGTTATTCTGTGAATTTTCACATTAAAAATACAATCTTTTCAATAGGAATCCACATGATTGGAAATTTAGCATGAGTGCGAAAAAGTGTGCTTGGTTTCAAAGTGACTTCTTTGTAAGCTGTGCTTCACACATGGCTAAACTATTGACAATAGACAACAGATAGTATAAGTTTCGCTATTGTTAATTCACATTAAGGCTAATGCGCTGCTAGCTGTCTAGCAGCCATACTACTCAGTCTTACTAATCTAAAAAAAAAAAAAAGCTCTTCAAAGTTTTGACAGTAAAACAAAGGCTGAGTAATACCATTGGGAATAAGCCTATAAAACAAATCTAAGATGTAAAAATCATGCTGAGCAAGTGAAGCTTAAAGTTTTTGTTCAGCTATGACAGCCATCTGTTCGCTCAAACCATTGCGCAAGTACTGTAATTGAAAATAAACATTCATGAAGCTGACAAGGGTATTTTGCTGAAGTTGTCTTCTGAGGAGGATGATCTACTCTTTGTCTCTCTTCAATGAAGTCACTTATGGATGAGACGGGTGGAATCATCCGTCAAGTGGATCACAGCATTGCACTGCAAACCTGAGATTGTTACATTTGTATTAATTTATCCTGAAAATGTCCTCCGATAACAGCAAGAACAATCTCTTCAAGTCAAGAGCACAAATCTAGAGTTTGTCCTGTCCCTCCCCTCGCCTCCAGTCCTCCACGGGGCGGCCGAGTCAGGCAGACTCTAATGTGCTCACTGGCGTTCTCTGTTTAATGGTAGACCAGTAATGATGAAGAGAGGAAGACTAGACAGACATAGACAAATGCATACTAAACGACCTCTTAGAAAGCCATGGTGCGAGAGACAGAAAAGCAGTTCTTAGATAGTCAGTCTAAGCTGCAGTTTAACTGTATATATATATACATATATACACACACACACACACACACACACACATATATATGCAATGGTATACAATGTCTTTCAAATGCATTTTTTTTTTTTTGGAATATAAAATAAGCTATTCTGAAGGGCTTTGTACATACAATGAAAGTCAATGGGGTCCAAAACAATTGTCATACTGATATACAATCACAAAAGTTTTGGCGAAATTGTGCAGCCCTACAAACAAGCATAGCAACCTGAAGCTTAAGAGAGATCATTTTTTACACAAAGTCTGTAAAAGAGGTCCATCTTTCTGTTACCCCTTAACGCTAAAGAGAGCTCTGGTGAACCAGACCAGACTTGGGAGTGACACCACAGGGTCCTGCGTCTGAATATAATGATCCACTCACCACACAGCAGACAGCTAAACCCACTAGGGTGTAAAGTAAATTAAAAGAGAAATGCTGGCTCTACTTGCAGGGGATTATGGGGCGACCGGCACCGCCTCGGTGGCTCATCTCCACTGGACTCCCTAATACAGCGGGCTGTTTACTCAAGCTTTGGAGTTATTCCCCTGGAATTAAGCCCTAGTGCCCACCTGTCAATCACCCAGCACCTGCTTCAGCCCATTTGCAGCCCCAAATGGTCACAGAAAAGCTCTTTTTGGCTGGTAAGGGCACTGGACCCGGCTGGCCTGACGGAGGAGAGGGAAATGTTCCTCGCTCTTCCTGCTTCCCTATGTCTGGAGTCTGCATGCAAACATTACAGAGTATTTGGTAGCAAATATCAAGACTTCATCTGCGGCCATGAGAATGCAAGAAACACTGTGTAATATATGTGTGTTAATATCAGCGTTTGTGTTCTGCTGCTGCTTGTGTTTGATTTGAGACACAATATGACAGCAGGTGTGTGCGCGCATGCATTCGTGCATGACTTATTCAGCAGCAGGTGATTAATGGCCACTTGGGTAGGCTCTCTGTTAATACGGTGGGAGGTATGAAAATCGGATGTACCTGTTAATATTAGTTTTGACTAATGATTCCTCCTGTTAGTCAAGCTCAAAAGGGGTCTAATGAGGGTGACGTCTGGTTATTAATGAAGCAATACAATGTTTATCATGCGCCGTATTGCTAGCAAATGAATGGGTGTGAAATTTGATCTATTCCAGTGTAATTGAGGCACATCTATCTTTGGATTACATTCTTAGAGATGGAATGAAGGGCTTGGGAAAAGAGACGCTGTGCCGTTGATTAGTCTCGCTGGGTTATGACGGGAAGCCCATGCTTCTAATTCACCTTTCATTCATTACAACTCTATCCATCATGCTTAAAGCCATCAGCATTCAAACTCCAACCCGTGAAAAGGAATCACAAACTTGTCACACCTTTTCTGCCCCTAATTTGTCATCAAGCGCAAATGTAGAAATGGACAAGCAGCTTTAAAAAAAAAAAAAAAAAAAAAAAAAAAAGGGATTTGTGTGGAGACTTTTAATGTGTGCATAAATTAATGCATCTATTTATTAATTCCCACATCAGTTTTACTGAATGGGCCTACTCAATTAGATCAATGATTTAGCAAAATGCAAATTGCAATGATTCAAAATTTGTATTACTTAAAATATTTAAATGTTGTACTATTTATTCTAAATAAATTAGAAATGAAATACAAAAAAGAAGAAGAAAAACAGTTGTTTTAAATGCTATTAATGAGTTTAGAGAACTCAACATTAATGCACAATATGAAAAGTGGAAAAATCCATTTTAAGACTGTTAATGATGTTAATTATTAAATAAGCATTAGATCATGGCAAAGGCAATCTAAATGTAAAACTAGGGGGAATGACAATGCACAAAAAAAAAAAAAATGGAGGGAAAAAAACTTCATATAATAGCATTTCCAGGGACTGGAAAAACAAAACTCTAATACTGGCAAATATATTCTATCAAAAAATATATCCTCTTAAAAACAAGCAAACAAATAATTAAGTTAGTAAATAAATAAATAACTGTATTTTCCAAATATTGTGCATCCATTCCTCTTTTGCTAGAATGATGTAAGATTTACAGGTTTTCAGTTTGCCTCATTAGATTCCACACTTTGAAATCTATCACAGATATAGATATTTTCATATTCATATATTCAAGTGGTCTTTTTGGTATGTGTCTTATTTATGTAAAACCACATCGCCCCTCTCTTCCCGAACAGGGCTCTTCATCACCTGTTCCAGGATGCTAATAAAAACTTTAAATCGGTTGATTTGGCACCATGGTACAATTCTGTCTCAGTGACAAGGGTATGAAATTGAAACCCGGTCATCTGTTTAAATATCCCAGTTATTGTCAGATCCTAATGAAAACAATCTTTCACAGTTAAATTTGTGTGGAGAAATTACATTAAAAAACACATAAACCAAGAGGGCCTGACTGATGAAATGCACAAGATAGAGGAGAGGCAAGGAGAATGCTCCACAAAGTTCACTGCATTGCTGCCCACCATTTCCCAGTGTTATTGCTTCCCGGAATCAGACAGAGTTTGATTTCTTCCCACTAGGAAAAAAGCTAGAGCTGTTCTGCTTGCCTTCCCTCTGATGAATTCCGTTAATGACAATGAATTGCAGAAGCATATCTATGCCAAAACAACTCTTGCTTCATTGGTTATACTCCTCAGTTCAGTAAATTTGTTAATCGTACAATTCTTCCAGAAGGTAATGTGCATTAAAAAATGAAAAGGACCCTCGAGCTTGCATAAAAAAACATCTCTAGATGATATACACAAAAAATAATTAATAAATAATTTGGTGATGCGAATGTGCCTACTGAATAGAGTCTATTTAGCTGAAAATTGCATTAAAAAGGGAACAAAAGCTTTATGATTCAATCTTAATGCCTTACATTTACATAACAAAGATTCCCGGGAGCTTCATGCACAGGTAACTGTTTAGATTTAAACCCTCATAATGTTCCCATGTTGAAATGTGATCAGTCTCTGGTTGGCTATGCAATGTTTTCACCACAGAGCTGACGTTTGAAGCCAGTTTTGCACAGAGATAGTCACAACTGTACATGAGTACTTGCATCCAATTCAGAATAGGGCAGAGCAAAGGAAAATAGAACTTTAAAGAATTAAATTACCACTGTTTTAAAAGAGCAGCATTTAGTTGAAATAGAATTCTTCTGTAACATTACAAATGTCGTCAGTGTCACTTATAATAACTTAATGCATTTTTGCAAAATAAAATTAATTTCTAAAAAATCAATCAATCAATAAATAAATACATCCTACTGGCCCCGGACTTTTAAATGGTTATTAAAAGTATATATTTTTTTCAATTATAAATAATACATTTACTTTAAAATCGTATTCAAAATTCATTTTTAGAAAATAACACTATAATAAAATAACTACTATTTCAAAATAACTTTTGTAAAATTATTAATATAAGTTATTTCACTTTTGATAATTTAATGCATTCTTGCAAAATAAAAGTATTTCTTTAAAAAATCATACTGATAAAACTTTTAAATGGTAGTGTATGTCTTTAAGATTTTTATTTTCTTTTTTAAGTGTCCATTTTTTCAATCAATATTAAATGCATATTAATAACCTACCCCAAAAAAAAAAAAAAAAAAAAATTCACTGTGATTTTAACACAAGAAGTCATAATAAATCATGTTGGTAAACTATGAATAAGTGAACATCTTGAAGGGTTTTCAAGTATAAAAATCAATTACCTTGAAGATTTTCAGCAGTGGATATTCCTCGCAAGGTTTAAATACAGGCATGCTGGGAAGATGCACATAAGTGGATTACCAAAAATTAATAAAATGTGCTTTGAGTTGCTTGTAAAGCATGAAACATAGATAATTTCCCACCCCTACATTGGCTCCTCGAGTCAGGACAGCTGCCAGTCATTGGGAATGAATTTGAGCTTGTCGAAAAATGTAGGTTGTGTTTTACTCACATCGGCTGAATTTCAGTTTACGTTCCATCTCGGAAAACCACTATTCGTGTGTCAAAGCAGAATGCACAATCAGAAAAACACTGATGGGTGACAAATTACAAAGTAAGTTCTTTTCAAATGTGTAGCACTGCATAAACAGAATGCAACATGACTGTTTCAAGCACTGGAACATGAAAATAATCAAGGATATGTCAGCGTGAGCCTAAGGGTTGTCACGGCAAATTGTCTCCGCGCACAAAAGACATCACTGATGCCATCTCCGACATCAACATTGTGCATTGGCAAGAAAATAATATGTTTGACAAATAAAATGATGACTGGCAGATAACTAACCGACTCTTGGCTGTAGGCAGTAAGAAATATCCGTTCTGTCTTTTCACGTATTAACCTCAAAAAAGACAGTATGTCCTAACAGCAGCGTTTTACTCATGTTCATCTCAGATTGGTGGATGACTGACAGAATGATTGACATAAAGCAATGCTGGATCAGGAGTACAGCAGGATACTGATGTCAAAATCATTGTGATCCTGCATTGGCACAAAATAACAATCTACATTCTGAAAAATGATGATTGCCAATTTCTGAAAAGACTGCCAGAACAAAGCACGTACAATAAAGAGATGCTTCAGTGCGATAAAAAGAGGCAAGCTGCTGAAACAAGCAGCACGGGGAAAGAACTTGAGCTCTCTGCCATCTATATGCTGAAGAAATGAACACAATGATGCTGGGAAATCTGTGGAGAGCCTCAACATCTGTCCACTGGCCAGGGCTGATGTCCTGCCAGCCAAAAGCTTCTTTTTTACTCTGTGCAAGAGAAGTTTTTGCCACAAACAATCCCACAAGGAGCCTCAGCAGAGTCGAAGCTCTCAGATGCCAGTGTCCTTGAGAAATCCTCCATCCATTCTCCATGTAAGTGACACTGAGAAGACTTAGTAGTCACTACTAGATGTATAAATATGCATTGTTATGTATTGATAATAATTAAAATAGTTCAATCTTCAATGATCCTACAGAAGTCATTCTAATATGCTGATTTGCTGCACAAGAAAAAGATAATATATAGAAGTACAGCATTTATTAGAAACTGTTTTTTTGTACTCACTTTGTACTCACTATTCATTTATTTTAAAGAAAAGGAAAAGAAAAGAAAAAAATCATAGACAAAAATACTGGCACCCCTGCATTTCTGTCAGTTAACGCACTACTTCTCCAAGAAAATTGTTGCAATTACAAATTATTTATTAATTTAATCTTTTTTACAGCCTGTGTTTTCAGCTAAAAATATGTTTGATGTAAAGATAACTATGTGTAAATATAAAATATTAAAATATGTTGTGAAAATGTTGATGGAACAAACTAACGTATGTGCAGAATTGAGAAACTGATAGGCCTATTTATGAAGATCAATTGATGTCTCACAAGGCAAATGTATTTCAGTTCAAAAAAGTCAATGTAATACGAGTAATAATTTTCGAGAAATACATAATTTGTACATTTACATAATTGGTAAGGGAAACAGACATTGTGTAGCTGTGTGTACACACCATGAGCTCAAGTCAACTTTAATTTCATGAACAGTCCAGATTAGTGTACAGTATTCCATTCATTCACTTGACTCAAACATGCGTAAATTTCAAATGCCACTGGCTCAATTAACATTGATAGTATTGTAATAATAGTTGCATTAGTTGCATTTTTATTTATTTTATACAAATTATCCCAAAATAAAAGAATCAGATCAAATCATAACCCAATTACAGATTGTACAATGCATCACAATTGTAATGTAAAAAAAAAAAAAGAAGATTGTAATAAACTAAATCTCTGTCAGAACCAGTATTTCTACCCCTATTCACTACTCAAGGCTCGATAATAAGGCCTGCCTGATGGCCTAGGTCCAGCATGAAAGACGTTCAGGACAGTTGACGGATTTGTAACTGGTCCGATCGGGGCACTGCCGTTGTCAAAAAAGTTTAGCAGTTCCACATGTTTTTAAGCCTTGCCAACTTAAACATTCAAGCGATTTTAAAGCATTCAAGCACAAGACGCGAAAGACAACACCATACAGTATTTGCGCGCTGTGTTCTGTGTGCACTGAATTTTTAGCCATTACTGACATACAGGTGGGCAGCATTGCTTAACATTGGCCAAAATGTAATTTCCAGAGACATTGCAACAAACAGCACCACTAGATAATCCGCCTCCATTAAGCACTTTATAATTTTTTTATAAACTCTGTGTTCCCTGAAGATTAATAGAAAAAAAACAAAGAGTGGGTCGAAGCAAAATACATTGGGGGATAGCTTACGAAGGGTATAAACTAATGTAAACATACACATATGTGCAGCTCAATTCTGTGGTAGAACGCTCTGGACAGCCAGTAGCTACTGCCATATCCAATATCAGCAGTCTTTAAAGGGGACAGTTACTATACATACAAGAATATGACTCTCAAATGAGCCATAAAATACACTTCACATCACTTCTCCTCCTGACCCAGCATGGACACTTATGGGCCTATAAGACCAGTATCTGTAAATCCCCTTCTTGGTAGAAACCTGAAAATCTCATCCTCAGCTTTGCACGCTGTGCTACAGACTTGCACGGCTGCAGAATGAAGATGGATGTTGATGTCCTTGCACCACAGTGACACGTTCCTGTGCGGATACAGGAAAGAGAATGGATAATAATCGTAGAGATTAATATCAATGATCAAGTGTTCCTTTCCTTGATGATTCTTGTAATTAGAACCAGCAGGGCAGAATGTAAAACAGCTGTAGCTTCTAAAACACCTCTGTCACCAGTTTTGATGTTTTGTATTTAGAACTTTAAGCTTACAATTTAGTTATTAGCTCCTTTCTGTGCTTATTTATTCATTTTAACTCACCCCACAGCTCTCCTGTCATAATCCTCCATAGTGCATTTTTTCCCTAGCAGGGCTGACTAATAATCACTGTGCCGCAAGGGGAAAAAAGATTGACCTTCAAAGGGATTTCTGGATTTTCTGAGGTATTAGACAATGCCAGATGCCTTTACTAAAATAACACGTTACTCAAGGACAGCAGTCAAAATATTTGTAATAGAGAGCGAAGCGAGCACAGGGACTCAAGGGCAATAATAACGCTAGGTCATTGGATTCACAGCACAGTGCAGACATTATCTGCATGTCGGGTGAAGGGTGAAAGCTTCAAGGTTTACTGATGACAGGCTTAGTTGATGTAGGAAACCATCCCTGCATGTTTTAAGCCAGCAGTGTAACACAGATCTCAAGGCCCACCCACAAGCAATGACATCATGTACAGTACTGGTGTTTGTATCAGGGAAAAATAGTTCTGTTGATGCAGACAGACAATGATGTTATTGTAGGCAATTTAGCTCTCTCTTCAATATTTTTATTTTTATTCAGGTCAATAGCACAATGCTATTTTTTTGTTTAATGCAATTTTCACTTACAATAAAATAACAATACTATTACTACTACTACTACTACTACTACTACTACTAATAATAATAATAGTCTTGTGAAGTTATCGTTGTTGAAAATAATAAATATTATTTTTATATTATTATTAATGAACAAATAATATAAATAATATATATTTAGGTATATTTTTAATGAAAACAAAAAAACAGCTTATTAATATTTGACAAACTTTTCCCACCAAATCATTTAATACTCCATTTAATAAACAAATAAAAATAAATAAAATAAATAATAATAAGAGGAATTATAATTGTAAATAATAAATATTATCTATTATATTATTTGTTCACATATTATTATATTATTTGTTATTATATATGCCAAATAATTTAATATAAATAAATAAATACATACAAAAATAACCTCTTAAGACCCTGTGGCCTCATATAAGGACATTATATTTTTGTGAATTTCTCTGAGACTGTACATGCAGTTTTAAGTCTGGATTTCCTGTACAGAGCACGTGCAGGGCTTTTCAGAGATACCAATGATTGGATGTTTCAACATGACCACTCTCTCTCCTTGGTCTTCAAAAATGTCTGAAATTAATTTAGTGATACTCTTACGGAAATATGATAATATTTTGTAATTATCATTTAAATCTGTCTAATTTTTAAATGTTGTGTCATAAATCAAGATCTCAGGAAAATGTTATGTGGTTTCAAATCAAAATATGGCTTTCTGTTACGAAACAGGATGTTGATTTCATACATGTCCTCATATGAGGACACCGGGACTAAAAGCATGTTTATTACGCATTTTGGGAGACATAACAAATGAATAGCGAAAGAAATTTCAATATTCTATGAAATATTATATATTATTATGAAAATCTTGTCAATTATTACTCCCATTATTACACATCTTTTTTCATGTTGCCCCAAAAACACATTAATATGCAAATTAGATTTAGTTTATAGATACATTGTATATAATGAGAAAACCGGTTGATGGCCATTTTACACACATTTTGCATAAAGAAAAATGGTATATGAAATCATTCTGTTATGACATAGTTGAGATTCATCTTTATACAAAGTTTGGTTTTTTTTAAAAGTTTGGTAAAAAAAAAAATCTTGAAAACTAAAAATGCATTGGTGATTTTAAAAATCAATTGTTTTTGCCTATGCATGTTCATTCATGTCTTTTTTTTTAAGAAATTGAGTAAAGATGTTGTGTTACAGGTGTATTATATAAATTATGAATGAAATGTCATTTTTTATATTTTTATGGAACATGGAAAAAAATAATAATTTTTGCCTAAAACTTTTTTTCTTGGGTCTTAAGAGGTTTGTAATAATAATAAATCCCTGTAAATTATTCATTATAGATAGACAGACAGACAGACAGACAGACAGACAGATAGACAGATAGACAGATAGATAGATAGATAGATAGATAGATAGATAGATAGATAGATAGATAGATAGATAGATAGATTTTTAAACCAGCTTTTTTTTCAGGCTGTATAACGTAATGTAATACAACTCCCCAAATATTTGTATGAAAGAAATATTAAAATAAATATTTTAAAACATTTTGAAAATAATGATTAGGATGTTTATACTAGCATGTACACTGTACACTTACTTGATGGTTACACTGCATGACATTTTAAAGCAATTAAATCTAAAATCAGAATGTAGCTCTGTTTCTTGCTTTGATGCAGCTTCTATGTGAAGAAAAATTGTTCTAGATAAACTAACCATAATATAATTGGCTCACAACGCCGTGAGGGAGCCTGGAGCACCATGGAGGTGGTGGGGGTGTTATGAACACCAGCGGGTACCACATACAACTTCATAAGACTTCAGAATTGGAGCCTTCAAACACACAAAAAGCAGGTAACTCAGAAACCAGTGGAGTAAATAAGATTTTGTTGAGGCCAAACAGAATAAATGGAATTACAAGAGCCAAGAAGCTTGGGGCTGGTGACTAGAGATATAAATCTTTATCTGTTCGGGCTATAGGCTAACCGCTGATTAACTGCATTTGTGGGTAATTTACAGATGTGGATCTCCTCAGCAACAAAATCATAAATGAATCTCAGATTGAGGCAAGTTACAAGGACCAAGATGAATTACTTCAAGGTTCTGTAGTATGTGGTGATCTTAATCCTGATAATCGAGCATGTTCCAGTCCACGCAAGCTCCATAAACAGACAAGATGGAAAGACCATCAAAACTCAAGGTATTTCAAAATCGCAGAGGGATCATTCAGAGTCCCGTTTAAAATCTGGACTTGAGAAATACCAGCAGCCGTACACTCGGGCCCTAGATCTACGCACAGACCTTCGTCAATATAAAAAGCTCATTTCACTTATCTCTTACTTCCAGAGTACATAGGACACAGAATATCAAAACCCAAAGATAGCCACAACCCCGACTGCTCCCCACAAATGTGCCTTGTCCTGTCTTGCCCTTACTGATAAAAGTGCGTCTGAAAATGCTGACAGAAAATCAGGGGAAAAAAAGTTCTTTTCCAAAAGCGTCCTCTGTTCTGACCTCTAAGATGTGTTAAAAGACTGCTAAATCAATATGCAGGGCCACATCGGCAAGAAATATTGGCTGCAAGACAGCAGGACTTACGGCAACACCCAAAAGTATACCAATGCTGTAGAGGAGTAGTTCACCCAAAAGTGAACATTCAGCCATCATTTACTCATTCTTATGTCATTCCAAACCCAAAAGAAGATGTTTTGTATCCAATGAAAGTCAACAGGGTCTAAAACAACTGGACACTGGAGCCCCCTGACTTCCACTGTCCGTTTCTCAAAAATGTTCCAGAGACGAAAGAAGGCCAACTATTCTGTTGGTTGAACTATTCAACAGTTTTTTTTTTTTTCAATGAAAGTCAATAGGGACCAAAACAATTAGACATTGGAGCCTATTGACTTCCTCTGTCCATTTCTTAAAAAATATAAACTTTTGTGTTCTGCAGAAGAAAGAAGGTGAATTATTCCTTTGGTTGAACTATCCTTTTAACATAAATGTGCCAAAACAGTTAGGTACTGTAGAAGGGGAAAGCATATCTATGGAATCTCCATGGGAATTGTAATTGAATGTAATGCATGGTGGGTAAAACTCCAAGCACCATACCAAAGATTTGTTCCACCCTCAGAGGTTTACACGCAATCCATCCTGGCTCAGAGGGTTCCCTGGCTTTGGTCCTGCAGCATAGTTCATCTCTGAGGTGTTAAACATGTCCATCTGTTTTCCCCAGGCAGAAGCTACAGCACCGTGTGAATCCCGGGGAGCACCTTGATCATCCGCAGTGGCAGTTGGTCCCAGCTGAAAAGCCCACGAGCGGACCCGGCTAATCTCTGGCTCCATGGCAGAGATGGATGGAGGCACATGGACACATCCATCTGCTGGTACCCTCTTGCTTAACAGACCCTGCAGTGTGGCTGGAAATGAGGGTGGTCATCCTGACAACGAGTCCCAGACGCGGGAGAGGACTCCTACATGCTCTGGGCTGTGAATTACTTGAGCTTCACATGCAACTGGGTTTGAGTTCAATTTCTCTCCCTGATACAGTAAATAAAACCTCAAGGGTACAGGCAGTTATTTCATCCTCAAAAATTAGATCACTTCCTTCCCCAAACTACTCTAAGGTTGGCGGTTCGATAGTTTAATCCAGTGGTCAGTTCCTGCCTGCTCCATTTTACAATTCCATTCACTACCATTGAAAAGTTTGCGGTAAGGGAGACCCCCCGCCATTATAAAATACTATTATGTATTCCGCAAGGATACATTAAATTGATCAAAAGTGACAGTAAAGAAAAGTACAAACTTACAAAAGATTTCTGTTACTTTATATTCATTACAGAATTCTGAAAAAAAAAAATGTATCACAAAAATATTAGGCAGCACAACTGTTTTCAACATTGATAATAAGAAATGATTATTGATTATTAAGTATGAATTTTGGATTTTATAATAAATTTTGAAGGATTATGACACTGAATGATAATAAGAAATGATTCTTAGTATATAAAAATAAATTTAGAGCAGCAAGTCTTACATTTATATAATATATATTATATATATATATATATATATATATATATATATATATATATATATATAATCCCAAAGAAAGCTGAATTCAAATGACAGGTATTCAACACAGGTAATGCATTCTGCAAAATTAAGTGGTAAATTAAATTTACTCTGGTCCAAAAAAAAATAAAAAAATAAAAAATTATTAACTTTGAACCTTCAAACTTTAAGGCTTTTAAAAATTATTTTCCAAACTTTTAAACATAGCTTTATAAAGTTAACATTTAAATTCGGTCTTAAAATTTGCGATTATTAATTTTAATTTAGTTCAATTAAACTTCCTTGCATTCAAATATAATTATTTATTTATTTTTATTCTGTTTGCTACCTCAATTTAAATTCAGGAATTGGAATAATTCAAATAATTCAAATTCGGAATTTAAACTAAACTCTGAATGGCACACAACCATTGAAAGAATCTATGATTCTGACATCCCTAGTAAAACGTGTGATTTTCTGGTGCTCATCTATGTTCAAAAACAAACAGAAATCTGCCGTCAAAAAGACTCTCATCAGCACAAAAAGTTCTAGTGTGAATACAGCCTTTTCTCTTCCCAAGATCCCTAGGGATTATGATACTCCACAGAGAGAAAAGTGTCATTGCAATCTCATTAACTCCTGCTTTAAGTCCAGGAATGCATGAAATCATGATGTCAAACTTCCACTGTGGATTTAACAGCACACCAAATTTGACTACTTATTAATATCTACATTGAGTCTAGCCTGGGGCAATCCACATGTCAGTGGAACCAGGCTAAAACCAGTAACCGAGAAAGCAAAAGGAAGTGAGAGAGACTTTGGAGAAGAGGAGGAGCCATGAGTGAGTGGGCCCAGATGGACATCTGCTGCACTCTTGCAGGCTGAACTAATCCCTTCGGTTAGCGGTGCTCACATGGTAAAGCCTCTCTGATGGCAGATGTCCTCTGCCGCTTGCCTTTTTGCCCTCTACCAATGCATCCACCAGTCATCACCAATGAGGCCCATTACTAAGGCACATGCACATACACATACGTACACTACTAAATCAACAGGGTAGTTCTATTAAATCTGGTGGGTAGCATGAAAGCTAGGTCAAGACCAGATGTTGCAGTAGAATGTTACAGAAAACACACATCATGCTGCCTACTGTTTAAGTCTAAGCTTTACATAAAGGAAAAAATCCAAACATTTATTTATACACACACAATTTAAAAGTATCTCGCTCACCAAGCAGCAGATATAAAATGCATTAAAAACAGTAATTTTGTGAAGTATTAAAATAACTGTTTGATAAAAGCGTCTGCTAAATGATTAAATTGTTAAGTGTGTGTGTGTGTATGTGTGTGTGTGTGTGTGTGTGTGTGTGTAATAATACTTGAAATGCCAAAAATAAAATTGAAATAAACAGGAAACAGGGTAGCATTTTGCATGTTTAACATTTCACATTCAATGTTACTTAATTAATATTGAAATATATATTTAAATAAATTTTATTTTAATTTATATTTCATTTCATTAATTTAATTTAATTTTTATCATTTTATATTTATTATTATTATTATTATTATTATTATTATTATTATTATTATTATTAATAATAATAATTATTATTATTATTATTATTATTATTATTATTATTATTATAAGATGTCCACAATCACTAATAGACACACACATACTTGTTTTATGCCTTTCAAGGGATTCCAGGTGGCTGTGGTTTCCTAGGTCAAAAGTATGAGTAAACTGACCAGCAGACTCAACACAAGACCCAAACAGCTAGTACTAGCTAGCATTTGAGAGGTAAAGTAATGGACGAGGGATGATCACGCACAGTTGTTAAATGCTTGTTAAGATTAATAAACACCCTCCAATAAAGCATCTCCCCAGACACACTGCTTCCTGAATAGGGTCAGACATTATACATGCTTCTTTAAAGACCCTATGGCGCACTCACGCTTAAGCAAGCATATGACTGAGGGGAACAAGAGAGAGAGAAGGTGATAAAGGATGTAGCGCTGAAGGCAAAAACGCTGAGAGAAAGCGAGAGAGGTGGAGGTTGGAGAAAGCAAAAGACTAATGAAACTGAAACATAAGGGGTATTTGTTTCAAGGGAGAAGAAAATTAATAAGCATGAAAAATAATAATCCTCAACACGGGGCCACATGGAATGATTAAAGCAAAACAGCAAACCAATTATTACAGGGTGAGCAATGCAGTGAAGTCTTGACAAAGAAGTAAACAACTGAACTAACTGGCATGCGAACACACACCTTTGGTTTTACACCAGTGCAGCATCTAGCCAACCACTCACACTGACTAACAAGTGCTGATGACTCAAATCACAACCCATTTAGATCTGGTTAACAGTTCTACTGTATCTCAGTGCGTCATTCGCAAGCAGAAAGTGATGCTCTTTAAAAAAGGAAATGGAATGGATTTTAAAAAGCAGTAGACACAATGTGACATTAATATGCTTTGTCTTCATGTTTTTTCTAATAAAAATGTTCAGGGTATTTAGCCTAAGCTAGTTTTCTTGAATCATCAGGCCTTAGCAGGTTATAGAGGTGTTTTGGGCACTGGGAAACCAGCTAGCTGCTCAATAAAACCAGCTAGAAACCAGTTTAACACCAGCCTGGCCAGGACAGGACTATATTAAAGGGGTCCTATTATGCATTTTCACTTTTTCCCTTTTTTTGTTGCTGTTTGAGCATAAAAAAGATCTGCAAAGTTACAAAGCTCAAAGTCCAATTCAAAAGGAGATATTTTGTTTAACAGAAATCACTTTTCAAAACCTACAACGAATGACTCGTTTGGACTACAACAAATATTTTCCATGATTTGTGATATAAAGATCAACAAATGGGACGAGACCTGGTTGAGCTGCACTAGAGAAGGCAACAAGTGTTATCACTATGTCGGAGACACGCTAGCTTTCCCAAGGCAGACAAACTTAGAGTGGTTACAATCATCCGGGGTTAAATCGCGCTCAAATGGATTTGATTTTGACGCAATATTTCCACTGAAGCTCGCAGGCAACTGTGGTAAAGGGCATGACATTTCCCAACCAGGCGCCGAGTGCTGCCAAGCACAACACACACTGGCCCAGCTAACCAATCACAGCACATTTCGTCTTTCAGAAGGTGGGCCTTCATTTGATACAGGAACTATTCGAGCCATTCATGCCAGACTGGTGTTGTTATAAAGTGAAATATGTGAAAAAATAATGTGTTTTTCGAACAACTTAGTATGAGAGCCTGTTCTAGTACACTCCCAAAGCAAAATCAAGGCTTTGTAAAAGAGCATAATAGGACCCCTTTAAATTCACCAAAACCATCTTAAACCAGTTTAGGATTTTAGCAATGTTGTGGAAAACCATTCTTTTATTTGCTAGATCATTTTTATTTATTTATTTTTGCTAGCTAAATTTATTAAAAGTCACATTTTACATTTGCTCTGTGAAATTTTACAGGTGAAGATTTTTTTTTTGTTGTTTGATTTTTTAAAAGTCACATTTTACATTTGCTCTGTGAAATTTTATTAACTGTTTTCACCAACATAAACCTGCTTGGTTTGAAAAGTCACATTTTACATTTGCTCTGTGAAATTTTACAGGTGAATTTCTAAATTGCCTAAAATGTCCCGGTTTTGGCTTGGTTTTCCTATAGACATGCTCTCTACAGTCCTCCTACATTATGTTTATGTGCATTTGCATTGCTTTGACCGTTCTCTGTAGATCCAACCTTCTCACATGCCACAATGTTTTCCAAAGCAATAAAAACAAAGCCAAAACCAGGACATTTGGGACATATGATCACCCTAAGTTTGTGAGCTGGGAGCATAGATTGCCAAACAACTGATAAATGGACAATGGACCTTTTTGTTTCTCGTCAAAACGTCGCTAACGTAACCACACCTTAACTCTAGTTATCTATTACGCATGGGTGTGGTGCTATTTTAGGTTTAACACTTTGTGCTATTGGCTGGATTTAAAGGATATTTGCTAAAGAGAATTGGGATATGATGGTGGCACTCGGTAAAACAGGCCCTTATGCCAGCTGATTAGCTGTCGGAGAGCAGTTTTATTCAGGGGAGCATGACGAGAGCGACTCGCTCCATAAATCTACAACAGTTCTGATAATGACACTCAGACTGTGTGCAGTGCTATAATCCATTAGGCCCTCTCACCATTACAGCACCTTTCCCAGAGGCTGCTCCGCAGCTTAGGCGAACCCCAGACAAGCCTGAGAAAAACATTGCAACAATAAATTAAGGGTTGAGGCATGTGGGCACATGCTTAAACCCCCTAATGGATCTGTGTGCCTTAGCTAGAAAAAAAAAAAAAAAACCTAATCATTAGCAGTGGATTTGTTATAAAAAGCTAAGGGCAACTGAGAGAAGATGACTGGAAGCTGAATCATTAGTGGGAGAAAGATCACATTGGGCCTCATTTACCAACGGAGAGATATACTGTGATGATTCTGGTGCAAATAACTGAGGCTAATTTCAGAATTCATGCATTCATTCTTGAATTTTTATGAAGTGCAGGCTAACGACACACACTAACAGATGCCTCATGCAACCAGTATATTAGCATCTTCCAGCATCCTATTACTGTTCAAAACGGTTACTTTTACTGTACAGATTTGGAGAACAACATTAAACTGACAATAAAAACCCTTTGTAAGACTAGAAGCACCTGCTTATGTTTCTTTAACAAGCCCATTTGAACAAACACCCCACAAATTGGACAGTACATGAGCTATAGTGACCTATAACTCTTATTTAATTGACAAGTCATCTCTATGACAGACATTCATTGCGTAACTCTTTCATGCTATTACTACTGAAGATTAAATTGACCCTGCAAGACAAATCACAGTGACAATTTCCCCAATAATCAGCCAATAACCAACTTAAACACTATGCTGGTATTTAAGATGCTATGAAATTGATCAGACTTAAAATTGAAAATGACCGTTGACAGCATAGTTGGGTTGAGTGATCAGTGTCGCATTTCTAGCTTAGGGTTCTCTGCAATTGTATGAAGACCAGACATTTAGAAGATTGGGTTAAAAAATACAGAAAAGGAAATATAAGAAATACTTTGTCAGATCCCTTATTTTAGCTACTGTACATTCACTCAAGTTATGCATTTCTCCATAAGCTGTTGTAGCAAAGTGTAATAAAAGTTTCCATCAGTTTAATCAGAAATAATAACTGTCTGTCACTGAAGTTGTGTAAAACACTGACTGATTTATCATGAACATGATACATATGCATAAGAACCTCGCAATCAAATAATGATGACACAATCTGAGAAAAGCAGCAATTGCAATAGATACTTGACTATTTATTATACATCAAAACGACTATTTCTGTGCTAACTGCATTTGTACATAACTAAAATAACACTTTACTTTCCTCTGGTAAAAGATGCTTCATATCTAGACAACTGGAATCTGGCAAACATCTCATCTTAGAGAAAATAACCAAATCTTATTAATCCAACACCATTTGATGAGGCAATCTCAATCAAGTTAAAACACCCAGTTTAGTCTATATCCATGCATCGTTTGCACTGAAAAATGATAACTGACAGAGGTAGAGAGATAGCGATGAGGAAAGAGTCAGAGAGACACACACAGGCTAGAGGTTGTTGTTTTGTGATTGAAACTGGAAGGCCATAAAGCCTTGATAGTTCTGGTATTTACTATCGCCTTAAATCATATACAACTACAGCAAACTTTTCTATAATAAGTTTTCATGCTTGCGCGCCGCTGTGGAAAACATTGCCACTTCACCCGTTTTATGCTTATGAGCTTGAGGCTATTCACAGGCAACTAAATCATCTTTCACTGGAGGAAAATTGCACCTCAGTGGAGAGAAACAAAGGTAAAACAAGCCATTCAGAATTTATCGCATAGGGCACTGACCGGGAACCCTGATGCATGATGGGTAAAGTTTAGCAAAAATTCAATTGCTTACCAAGCACACCAAGCCGATAGTTTACGGTTATGACGATGACGTTGCCGTAACTGGCCAAGATGCTTCCGTCAAACATATTTGCTGTTCCTTCCATATATGATCCTCCGTGAATGAAAACCATCACCGGTTTGGGGCTCCCGCTTTCACGAATGTCTGGAAAAAGGAGGATAGAAACGATTAAATGACAAATCACTGTAGACAGCTGGAAATGCATTTAGATCTGAGGGCTCCCATTTTACTCAAATTGGCCACATTGGCTTTATTTTTGAGACAAGATCAGTTTTGGAAATGAGCTCATTAATTTCCTAGGCAATATGAATGTCATGTTCCTGGTGATCGGAAAAAAAAATTCCTGTTACTTTTTTTTTTTACTTTTTATGATTATGTCCTTTTTTCTTAAGGGGCCTGTCAGTAATAAAAAGTTGGAATTAAAATGGGCATTTTAATTTCTGAAGTAACGCTTTGAATTAACTAAGGTTTTGAAACACGACTAAGAAACAAGATGGGCAAACTTAAAGTAAGGGCACTTGAAGTCTTCACCTCATCTTGTCAGATCCCATTTTTCTTTTAGCAATGAAAATGGCACACTTTTTTAAATTTCCATACATTGCTTAGGCAAAGTAATCCACTTTAGGAAAATGGTCTCTGTTCGAGAGGGAGGTATTTTCAAAACACAAATGCAATGCAGATGCAGAACTTCCGTCTTGCTTGAGGGAGAGTTCCATTTCATCATGGCTGCAAAGCCTTCACATAAATCTTGGTTATTTTATTGGGTGTGCAGGGACCTGCTTCTGGGAGGTCTCATAACAAGCGAAAAAACAAATGAAAAAAGCAATCATCCTCTAAAACAATTTTCTCAACAAGACCACCTCTTTCCAAATGTGCACACAATAGTTTATTTTTTTTAATCAGTCAACATAATTTCTCATTTGTTTTCTGTTCTCATCTCAGTTAACTCCTTTTCGAGGTTCCTTCCCGTTCTGTTTCATTTCCTCTTTCAAATTGCTCAATGCAAAACACACAATGGGATTGTCTCTGTCAGGCAACGTAATGTCTCCTCTTGTCTTATGTTGTCTCTTCTAGTCTCATTTTGTCTCACCTTGCCCCGTCCTGTCCTAACTCTTCAGTTCTTCTCTTCCAGAATGCTTAAAGTGAGATTTGCACAATACAGCAGTTCTTCCTCATCAGTGTAAATTTTCGCCTTGTCCCTTTTTGTGTCCTCTCATTTCGTCCTGTCTCATCGCTTTTGTTCTTCTCTTTTTAGATGTTTGAAGTGAGATTCTTGCCTCATCCATTTCTGTCCCGCTCATCTTTTCAGCCTCTTGAAAAAGGCTCAAAGTGGGATTTGAAAAAAAATTATATTCTTCATCAGGCAACGTAACGCCTCATCTTGCTTCGTCCCTTCCTGCCCTGTCTCATCTCTTCTTCCCAAATGCTCAAAGTGAGATCTGCACAGTGTTCTTCTGATTCAGATGACCAAATCTCTTTTCTCATCTCCTCTTTTCTTGTCTCACCTCCTCTTCCCATCTCTTCTCCTCTTTGTCAGACATGCAATGTCTCAACTTCTCTCTTTTGGTCTCAATTCAATCTCTTTTGGTCTTTTCTTCTCTTGCAAAATACTAAGTGTGAGATTTCCTCGAACATTCCATCCCTTTGGTTTTCCTCTTGCAAAATACAAGACTCAATGGTTTGCTCTTTATCAGACCACATCTTCTTCATCTCTTCTCTTTTCTCGTCTCACCACTTCCCTTCCCATCTTTTCTTTTCCCGGCAGTGTTGGGGCTTTGTGTACGTAAAAGTGCTTCATTAAGCTTTGATCATTCAAAAAAGATCTTAAGATTCATATAAAATCCAGTGGCTTTTTTAAATTAAGCATTAATTAGATTTTAATATCTTACAGTCATTTTGATGAATGAACTGAATGACCCATGAGCCCCAGAAGAATGTAAACTAGCCCAGTGAGTCTATCAGTGTCCAGAAGGAGGAAATGACAGGAAGTGATTCCTCAGAGACATGAATACTCCACTGATCACTGTCATTTTCATTCAGACTGACAGAAATACTTTTCATCAGCAGGCCAGAGTTCACGTGTGCATGCACAAACCAGTCTGTTTGTAGTCTTCTAAGTCTTTTATAAATGTCAATGTCAAATGGCAATGAGAAGTCCAGTGTACCGTGGCCTTTCTCCATAACGTCCCTCCTGAATGAAGACATGACTGGAGAATTTCTTTCACTGATCAAATGTGACAATGTTGACTTAAAATGCTAAGCTGTGTTTTGAAAATGGTAAGGTCTGTAGAGACATATAAGTGCACCATGCTCATTCAAAGGGTTAAGTAAGATATTTTTGAAAACATATATTTTTTTGTCCATACATTGAAAGTCAGTGGGGTCCAGTGTTGTTTTGAACCCCACTGACTTCCACTGAAAGGACAAAAACAGCTAAAACATTCTTCATATGATAATTTTATGTGTTCTTCAGAAAAAGGAAAGTCATACAGCTTTGGAGATTTTTACTTTTGTATAACCCAATTCTTCAGATTTTCGACCACATACTTACATTGTCTCTTGGGCCTTTTGCCACAGATTACATGAAAAAGTCAATAAACGTTGTACCCTTCATACTAAAGCGCCAGATTAATGAACGTGTCAAAAGTGGCTATTGATTTTGGTGATAGTTTGCTTTAGTAAATCTCCAGCAAATAGTCATATCTGGAGAATCCCTTGGCATTTGGAGTTGTTATGTATGATTGATGATCCCGGTGTATGGCCCGTATGCAGCTTTTATATCAAAAACAAAAATGTAAACTAATTAGAATAGATATTAATATCTGTGAGTGGGCCACTGATGTGATCAAGCCAATTACTGGATCTATGAAATAAAATCAGAGGAGCTGGTTGGCGAGAACTGTCGCCGATGCCACGGCAGCTGGTATAAGCAGTGTGCAGTAATAAGGTAGCGTTATGTCTACATAATTAATGTGCGCTCTGTGTCTCCTCTCAGCCCTATCAGCTGCAGCTGTCTAAGAACCAAACGGCGGCCCTTTTCCACTTAGCAAAAAAGCATGCGTAGATAGGCCTCAGGAATTTGAATAAACGTGTTTACTTAAATGTTTAGCTCATTTGGCTACATTAATTCACTCATGCATTGGATTAAAAAGTGTTACTGAGGCACTTTCCAGCAAAACTTGATGAAAACTGTGCTAATTTAGGTCAAGCTGTTTCTAGGTATGTCCTGTTTTACCTACTGTCTGATTCGGATTTTCAAAAAGCTAAGAGCTTATGTCAAGCACACTTTGTCAGTTTACATTGACCTTGGAGTATTTTGACACACTGCGTTTACATTTCTTTCAGTATATGTTTGAATTATTTAAAGGGATACTCCACCCCAAAATGAAAATTTTGTCATTAATCACTTAACCCTATCTCGTTCCAAACTGTAAAAGCTCAGTTCGTCTTCGGAACACAATTTAAGGTATTTTGGATGAACTGTGACTGTCCCATAGACTGCCAAGTAAATAACAGTGTCAAGGTCCATAAAAGGTATGAAAGTCGTCATCAGAATACTCCATCTGCCATCAGACGTGCAATCTGGGTTATATGAAACGATAGGAACACTTTTTGTAAGCGAAGAAAACAAAAATAACAACTTTATTTCACATTTCCTTTGTCAACAGTATCCTCTGTGTCTCTCCATATCACCGTATGCTGTGTATGCTCTTCTGTATGACAGGATTTCTATGTGTTATTTTGTTTTCTTATTTTTGTTTTCTTCGCTTACAGAAAGTGTTCCCAGATTGCAGATATGTGTATTCCAGATGGACTTTTGGACCTTAAAAAGTTATTTACTTGGCAGTCTATGGGACAGTCACAGGAGTTTTCATCCAAAATATCTTAAATTGTGTTCCGAAGACGAACTGAGCTTTTACGGGGTTTGGAATGACATGGGGGTAAGTGATTAATGACAAAATTTTCATTTTGGGGTGGAGTATCCCTTTAAGTACACATCAGGAATGTACTTTGGGAGTAAATTATTTAAACTAGTGACGGCACTAACAGTTTACTAACTAGCAAAGCCACGGCTACGTTTCATGTTAACACTAGTAGTCAAAACAGTGTAGGTTTCTGGAAACAAGGTAGCATGATAACGACAAGTATTGTAGTAAACAAGCTAGCACTACTTTTAATTACGCTGTGTTGCACGTGAAGCTTTATAGTGGAGCAAACTGAGGTAACAGAACACATTCTTTTTAAGTCTTCTTTCATATCGTAGCATTCAAAAACAATCCACTGATTTAGGTCTTGTTAATAGCAAAATGTTTCATGACTGTTTTCAACTATCATATTTCATATGTAGTTTTACTTCTATTTCAGGTAAATCTGTTAAATTATCTGTTCAAGTTCAAAGTTGTGACTTATATGTTTATTCATTCATTAAAAATTTTTTAATTTAAAAAATGTTCCGTCTTAATATTTAGAGATATTAATTCGTGAATCGGATTTTAGTAATAGCTTCCCAACACTGATGTACATACACCAAGGAAGGTTGAGGCTGACACAATGGGCCACATTGGGATTTAGAGCAGATCCTTGAAAATAAAAAGTTGTAGCTTTCCATGCATACCATTGTTACAAATCAAAGGAACAGCTGTTCACTGGAGACATCTTAATAGATCTGAGAAACCATGTTATCCAGTCTTAGGAAGCTCCTGGTTTTGGCAAGACTTTGCCATTGTAGCTTTGACATACACTTGGTGGGCAGCTGTGAGTGTCCTGAAGGCCTCTGAAGATGCTGAAGTTTGTGGCTGATGTTGGCTATGAGGGTTTTCCCAGTAATGTATATCGTTGGGCCTGTTTAAGAGGATTACTCCGTCGGTTTTCAAGAGAGATCATGCAAGAGACTCTGCGGGATTCACACTGTATATTTGTGTTGCTGTAATCTTTTGATGTGCAGATCAAAGCGAGCAGGCTCTTTCCTGGTTTTAGCCTCCTCTAATTGGTTCTTATTTCATTTGATTATACAGGAGGCAGTCTTCACTGGGCTTCTGTTCCGTCATGAACACGAAAAGAAATGCTTTTATCACATACAGTCACTCAGGGATTATTATCATTAGATGTTGTACCCCTTTTACGGTCTACAGCTCAGGCATTTAATCGATGTGTTAATTTGTTGTGCATCTCTATAGATTTTTGCACAACCACTAAACATCAGGCAATTAAAAGTCATCTCAATGGTGGGACAGTAATGACTATTGATGCACAGTCTGATGGAAATGCAGACGTGGCATTTTGGATTCCAGGAACATACAATGTTGCATAGGAAATTTTTGTAGAGGGCTTTCAATTGAATTTCAGAAGATTATTTTTTAAACTGGGGGTTACCTCAGAATTCTTTAAATTCTTTTTTTTTAAAGGCATAAGGGTTAAAAAACCATGCAAAAAGTGTTAAGAATTAATATTATGATTATTAGTTTGTTGTCTTGTTTTTGGTTTGTTTAGGTGAGATGCAACATATAAAATTAAAAGGAAATGATATTAAAAAATATTCAAGCAAAAACCTATGAAGGGTTATTTTTCACAATTATGTGTATCTGGAATGACGGGAGACAGGTCACATCAAGCAAAAACGACAAAACACATCCAGCAAAAAACGAGCAAGAAAAAAAAATCTCCACTCTCAAAAAAGGACAAGAAATTTAAGAAAAACAAAGAAGAAGAAAAAAACTGGAGGGTTCCTTGTCATGCATATCAGTTTGGCATCAAAAAAAATACCTTCATCCTCAGCACCGTCATTATCAGCTAAATCATCATTCTGTTTCTTTGAAAGAGGACCTAGGATCAAGAATGGAAAAGATGGAGCAGAGAGAAAATACAAGAGCAAATAAGCCTTCAAAAAGTGCTTCAAAGACACAAAGAACTCGCAATGAAATCCTTGGTTTTAAAAACGACAGTGTATTTAAAAAAAGAAAGAAAATTAGAAGGGAAGATCTAAGCTAAAAATTAAATGAAACAAACATTTTTAGATGTTTACAAAGTTGTAAGGCAGAAAAGAAACTCCTTACTGCCTTACTGATTCATGTAATAGTTCAAAATAAGATATTTATTTAAAGTCAAAAATATTTCTTGCCTGCTTATCAATGGGACCAATGCTGTTTTTAACAGGGTTAACTATTCAATGCTGGGTTTTGACAGTCAAAATAGTTTAAACATGTTTCCCTTTTTGCACAGCAATAATACACAGCATTTTCCAAACACATTCAACAGCCAATGCGCTGCGTTGTTATTTTACACCTGTGGGTCATTTGACAGATCATATCTGGTTTAATTTGACTGATTATTAAAGGAAACATCCATTTAATCCATTTAATTTAGCCACAAATTACTGTGCCTGTACCATATTTGCAAGTATTAACAAGAATCTATGCTCACAGTTTGCTTTTAAATAATGCAGAGAGGGTCTGCTGAAATAATATCTTCAAAATAACAATGCAAGTCAGAGGCTGGTGAAGATTAATACTGTTTTCTTGCTTATTGTTTTCATTAATATAGGTTCAGACTCAATAACGCAGGAAACACTCACACACACAGACATACAACAAACACGGATGAACTCATACATGCTGGAAGCACATTTAAAATAATCCAGCACCAGGCCAAAGGTTTCAGCGCACATGCAGGGGTGTGTATGGTGTGTGTGTGTGTGTGTGTGAGAGAGAGAGAGAGAGAGAGAGAGAGAGAGAGAGAGAGAGAGAGAGAGGAGGGGGGCAGGAGGATTGTGGGATGAAGCAGCTCTCAGCCAGAAGTCAATCTGTCCATTTAATCAGACAGCTGGGGCCAAAACTCATGACCCACACATTCTAATGGACCACACAGGGGAATGTAGAGGGCCGTGCGCTGCATTGCGTCCATTTTATTTTGGTGAAGCACTGTGTTTTCTGGTCTGGGCCAAGACCTTTGTAACTCCAAAAATGGGTTGAAAATGACAGCTGCTGTTTTGAATAAAAAGCATTGTTAATATTTGAAGCTCTTCCACAACATTGTGCATTTGCATATAAAAACAGTGGCTAAACACAACAGATACATATTCAATGCAAGGTCGATCAGCATCCTGCGTTACACTTATAAAAAATGAATGAAAATGGGGAGAAAATTTGATTAGATTAAAAAAGCACATTCATTGTCATCACATAAAGGTAAAATGTAAGTAAAAATATTAATCAAGTAGTCTGATAATTATTTTGCAGTTAAATATAGAACCAAATTCTGTGAAAACAGAAGATATATGTCAGGTTGGGGCAAACTGTTCCATGGATGATAATATATATATATATATATATATATATATATATATATATATATATATATATATATATTTATATATATATATATATATATATATATATATACACACACACACGTTTGCTGTTTCATTAATTTGTTTAACAGTTGTTTAATGGCAAGTTCCATTATGCCAATTTACCCCATGTATCCTTATTTCAATATGCAGTAAATTTTCCTTAACAAAGTAATTTTAATAATAATAATACTTTCACTGAAGTTGACTTTATTTATGAATGAATGAATGAATGAATGAATGAATGAATGAATATTTATGAATTTATTAGAATTAAATAAAAAATAAATCAGAATTTATAAAATGTATCGCTGACTATGAAATAATTTTACGTGTTTTAATCACCATAAGCAGCCCTGCAAAGAAAAAAATAATTTAATAAATAGCAAGTACAGACCATGAATTGACAAAATCCTTGTCCGACAACAACTACCACAAATAAGCTTGCACAATGACATCAACTATAATGAAAATGACCTCAATATCCCTGTCATGCAGCCTCATAGTTCTGTAGCTTATTACACAGAACGATTTTTATCAGTAGATAATTGCTTTGAGAGCAGTCTTCATTATGTAGGGTGGAGAATTCAAGCGTCGCCCAGACTCTAGCTGACATGAGGGACAGGGGTTGAATGGAGCAAGCAGGCAGGCAAAGGCAGAGATCAGGCCTGACCGAGGGCTGGCTTAGAGTTAATCTCGCCATCAATACAAAACACATTTTGTATCTGACCAGTTTTGTCTCTGATTGGCTGTTCAGCTTAGCGAACCAGTGCATGAGACAAAAAACGCAAGTAAGCAAACGATGAAATCAAGAGGGCACATAGAATGCTCTTCTAACACCATGTCTACACTGGACGCAAGAGGCACGGCATGACAAAACACTATAGATCTCATTATAATCAGTGATGCTGTCTACAATGAATGCAGTACGGTGTGACAAGACATGACACGACACGACACGACAAAGCCCCGACAGAAAACTGCCGCTGTGTTCTATTTATGAAGTATTGATACTAGGGATGGGCGATATATCGCATGTGATTGTCACAGGCATTTCATCAGTAAAGCCGGTTCCCTGATTACCGCTAAATCGACATCACCTGCTTTCAAATGGAGCGGCATTTAATATACAGAGCCGTAGTCCACTGACAAGCTACGCGATATCGCGTTCAATTTTGGCAGATGAATCGCCTTCGATAATGAATGCGAAATTGCGTAGCTTGTCAGTGAACTACGGCTCTGTCTATTAAATGCCGCTCCATTTGAAAACAGGTGATGGCGATTTAGCAGTAATCAGGGAACCGGCTTTACTGAAGAAATGTGCGTGACAATCACATGCGATATATCGCCCATCCCTAATTGATACAAATTTCAAATGATTTTCAATGGTAAAAATTTAACACTTTTTATGTGTTTTGGTTGTTCATTTACATTTTAAAGGGCAAGAAAATGCAAACTTTTGAAAACGGGTTTCAAATAAAGTTTTAAAAACGTTACCGCTATTGCCTCTATGTAAACTACAAAAACGTGAATTTGTGAAAAATTGGAATGGAATGGAATACTTGTTCAGTCTATGTATGTGTGCAGGCACATAGAGTTTCTTTACAAAGTGACAATGTCATCTATTGGCTTGGCATACATAATGCAGCATTTTAAGTCATTTCCGCATACCCTAACTTCATAATTATTCTTAATCTTACCTGAGCATTTCAATACGCAAAAATATTAATAAGTACACATATTTTCATAACATAATGGCTGTCTGAAATGACGAAAATGAAGACCAACTGATCAATATGAGTCATATTCAAAATGGTAAACAAGCGCTGCTTTATTTAAGCAGGTTTTATATCTACAGTCCTAGTTTTGGTTGCCCTTTTTGAACAACGAATATAGACTACCGCCACCTGCTGGTATAGACAGTTATTTCCTATCAAGCAGGCACAGAATGTACATTCTAGCTGACTGTTGGCTGTGTACAAAACTTTTTGGCCCAGGCTACAAGAAGTCGGCTTTTATCACCACTAGTTATTTTACATTGGTTTGGTGTGTCACAGGTTTTAAGGGAGAAAAAGAACCCTTAAAGGGTTAGTTCACCCAAAAACGAAAATTAGCTTGTGTTTTACTCACCCTCGAGGCATCCTAGGTGTATTTGACTTTCTTCTTTCAGTTTAGAGGTTTAGAGCAAACTTCTAAGCAGAATGATTGAGGAATACCAATACAGCGTGCACTCATGTTCCCTGAACGAGGGTTTAAAAGCAAAGGTTACTGCAAAATGTATTCGCATTTTTGAAACGTAATCAACTCGCCATGTAAAAGCCCTTCTCATTCTGTAATAACAGGATGCCTGTGTTTATATCACATCAAATCAATCCATTATGAGCCAAGCTTTTATTCAACCCACACCTGTATCTGTTCTCTTGAAGCCTGGAAATGTTTTGAGGTGGCAAAGGGCATTTATTCCCGTCACCAGCCTGTCATTTTATCCCTGAGAGGGGTTACGGCCCCTGCTTGAACCTTCGGTGTGACCTCCACAGATGGGTTCACCTCATTCTCTCTCTCTTTCTTTCTCTCTCCACTAGGTTCCAGTCTGCTGATCAAAGGCAGCAGGGTTTGCCACAAATCCACTGCGTGACCACAGCTACTTCATGCCAATCCTGTGTCCAGTAGGAAGCGACACGCACACAAACAGACTCCACAATCATGCGCTCTTTCACTGTCATAACACGCAAGATTGATTTATCATCGTTCAACTGCTTCCGACTTGCCGGGTCTGCCTACAAAAGCATTTCCATATCCATTCTTATGCCCTCATCGATTGCTATTCACCTTTGTCTGATAAACTGCTACTTCATGCCTGGCCACTGTTTAATGCAGTGCTCCGGTAGGATACACCCGACTGCCGAGACTATGGGATGCTGACTGAGTAATCGATGCTCAGAGGTGGACTGAGCTGAGATTGAGCCCATTGACATTTGTCAAGAAGCCTCTCTCAGACTCTCCTTTGAGCTTCAATGCTCATTAAGGAGCCATAAGGAGTATCAGCAGTATCACCAGTATCTGACGAGATGGTCTCCATGTCGATTCCAGTGTAAATGTTATAGGAAAGGATGGCTAAAAAGCATATTAGTATCATGAGCTTTGACTGTGCCCTGCATGGCAGAATGCAATAAGTGCGGATGAGTATAATCACATACTCGGCTGAGATCTTAGGAAGATGTATGTGTGCTCTGCTGGGAACACATTTGACTCCATGAACATGGGTAATTTACCCACTGAAAGGCCTAGGAGAGATATGTTTTGTTGTTGTTGTTTTTCCCAGATAAATAACTTGGAAACACCTGAAAGAGAGTCACTATTAACTAAAATGCACTAAATTGGACAGAATAACAGTCCAATTTTTAATGTTTAAGTGGGGGTGGATTTCCCAAAAAACATGTTCTATGTAAAATTTAACCCCAAAATAAAAATAAAAAAAAAGATGAAAAGATGAAAAAAGACAATGATGACATATTTGCATTTTAACACAAAACACAGCCTGATTTAGGATGCTTAAATCTTTAAGAAATGTTTATCTTTGTAACATTATTTTCATGATTATTATTATTATTACCTCTTTGCAAATTTTATTTAAAACCTTTCTGTCATCCTCATTTTTTTCCACTGGTGAATTTCATGAGATTCTCAATGCAATTATAAATTTTTAATCAGTTTAAAGTAAATACTAAATTATATATTATTTGTATACTTACATTACAATAATTATACAATTATAATTACAATAACACAATATTTTAAATTTTTATTTTATTTACATAAATGAAAACAGGGAAGGTGTGCTTAACTGTCATGCAAAAAAAAAAAAAAAAAACCTTAGACTTATTTTTGTTTTAAGCCATACTTGACTACATACTTTCCTATTGCATGTTACTAATCTTATTGTTCATAAATAATGAATGCATGTTATTTTTAAGAAAAAAAAACGTTTTGTGCGATTCATTCAGTGATGTGTGTAATGAAAGTCTCTCCACTTAAAAACACTTTCCACTGACAAAAACCAGAGTAAACAAACACACATGCTAGTATATCTCGTTGTTCTTGCCTAGTTTGTAGTTTCAATGCTTTTGGTGGTGCTTGCTATTGATATCATGAACACGTGAGCTTGGGTCTAGATTCTTTTTGTTTCTCATCTGTTTTTCTGTAGCACAGACAGAAGAGCAGACTGAGGACTCTCTCAAAGGAAAACATCTTCTAGCCACACTTGGGGATGTACACCAGGGCACAGAGTGATATGAGTGCTTTCCCCGGTCCCTGACTAGTACAAGGATTCTCACAAATCCTAGCTAAACAAGCCCCAGGCTAGAAAACATGCATCATGTAGCTAAAAGCTTTACCAGCCCTCCCATAAACTTGAGCGAGAAAGAGAAACATCAGATGGTCAGAAGGAATTACACACTTTCCACGATTAGGTTACTTGTCACTTTATACCACAAACCACAACTTAAAAAATAATAATCAACTATTAGATTTGTTACATAAAGTGTAATCTTTCAGTTAACCTTAGACTATACCACCTGTCACTCTAAATTCTTAAGTATCACTGATATACTATTTTTTTTTTTTTTTTCAGCCTCAAAACTCTAATCAACACATAAAAAATATACATATACTTGGGTATAGCAGTGCATTTCTAATTAGATGGAATTACATTCTATCAATGTGTTTCAGTTGTCAGAGTACATTTACAATCTACATTTCCTTAGTAATAAACATTTGATCTTATCAGCAAATTAAACTGCCAGAGATTTTGGCCAAAACAAGATCTCCATTATGCTGTCTAGTGTTTGGAACAGCCTTGTCCTTGAGAATACACTTATGAAACAGAGCAAATATTAATCACCACATGGACTGTTACTCTGCCATAGAATTGCACCATGTAATGGTATACCGGGTCAGTTTGGAGCAACCTGGTGTTAAACGCCATAATCAAGGGCACAATAATGATGGATTTGAACCTGCAAACTTACCAGCCTGTATCTTTAACCACCATGTTATACCACCCTTCATAGAGTGCTGTAGTGATGACATATTTTTGTAGGCGAACCTGGAAGTTAGTATCAACCTGGTTCCTCCAACAAAAACCCAAAAGAGTTAGCTTTTGGATTATTGCAGAAATTAAGCTCTGTGACCAACAAAATTTGATTCTTACACATTTAGTTCATAAAGGTAATTCATACAAACGAAAACAACTGTAATGAATGTCGAAGCCCAGAAGTAAAAAGCTAAACGTAGGCTATAAACAAACCACAGTCACATAACTTCAGTATCACTATTACCAAGCTTCCGACTACTCTTTCAATCTTTATTTGAAAACAATTTCCCAGAAAGTTTAAGTTAGAATAGTTGACAAGAGCGTGATTATTAACACCACAAGGCGAAGTAAAAGCTTAAAACAAAGATGTATATACATATACATATCTTGAGCTTGTGTTAACCTGGCTCAGACCTTTAACCAAAAACTCATTAAAAACAATTTATCATCTTTGCAGCACTCTGTTGGTGCAATTGGTTTTCTTGAGCATCTCAACGGAAGCATTTATTGGCATAAGTTAAATTAGTCATATATATATATTTGCATGTGTATTATTAAGGATTATATTTAATAAAAACAATACTCATCTGACAAATAGCCAGCTAAATCCAAGTGTGCATTACATTTCCTCAAAGGGACATGGTGTCTAAATTCTGATTCCTCCTGTGTCCTGTAGACTCCTCTTTACTGCCTGATGGGTATCTGGCTTATTACGAGCTTTGGCATCTCTCCATGTCGACTGTTATGAATTTGACGGCTTCTAATGAAATCTTTCCTCACAAATGTTACCTGCCTTTAAGTCCTGTCACTCTGCCTCTCTCTAATGAGCAGCACCTCACAATTTGAGGTCGTGGTGACATTTTTGTCCTTGCGATTTTCCCCTCTGCTCACAGCAGGGGCTTTCGGAGAAAATCATCCCACGCTTTGGCCTGGATATTGATATTTCCGTCAGTAGTTTCAGCTCCTTGCTCATTGCGACCAAGTGGCCACTGTTTTATTTTTTTTTTATATTTTTTTTTTAGAGAACGGCATCCATGTCGAAGGGAACAAATGTTCACGAAGGTTTCTTGTGAACAGGAATGTCATACACCCACTATGATTTCAGTGTCTTGGAGGGCGAGGCAGCATTCATGATGCAGTGTTATTGAAGGTTGGAATGATTTTTTGATAACAGATTGATCTTTTATGCCGCTTTTCCTTGTCTTTTGGCTGAATTTGAAAACAGTATGAAAGAAACAGGGAAAAATGGGGGGGAAGTGTGAAGACTGTCAACATGCTGCTGTCATGTAGAACATCGCTTCTGTGCGACTGGGGTGGAAGCTCGTTTGACACGGCCGCCACATGGGAAGTTGTCGCCTGCAAGCCTGACAGTGCCTGCTAGAAACATGACACAATTCCTCACAGAGAAACCCCGCTTTGCATCTGCTACCTCTACATTGTATGCCGTTTGTGTAGATGGATGGGTGAATAAACAGTGCAGAAACACAACATTGCTTTTAGGAGATTTGTTTTGTTTATTCACTTTTGTCATTATTAGCAATTTCCAAGAGTAGACTGCAAAATAAGAGTTCAAACTAATTCTAGGTTTTCTAATTCTTTTTTTTTCTCTCTTTTTTTTAACAAATAGTCAGTGAAATGGGGCTCTTTAACATCACAAAATGATAATCCTCAACCTCAGGAAGTCAAACATATATTACATATAACATGAGGTTTGAGCAGCTAAAACTTGTTACTAAAATCCGGGTCATTAAAATCCTAATTTGTGTTTTTTATTTTTGTAATTTTCTGGCAATATACGTTAAATAACAATATATGTATATTTTTACATTTATTTATTAAATGCATTTTTAATAAAACAAAATAGTATGAGGTATAGGCTTGCAAACTTTTATGTTAGGGTTATTTTTGATAACTAAAACCATAAAAAAAAAAAACATTACTTGAAACTAAATTAACATGAACTGAAATAAAAACTGAACTAAATAAATAAATAAACATTTATGTCAGCTAGATGCTGAGGCAACATTTCTCATTTTAATTTAGTTTATGTTGAAGTGGCATCTCAGAAATTTTTATTTAACATAGCAAACAAGTAATGGGTTTCACAAGCTTTTGCATAAAGGTGACTTGTATCACAATTTCTTTGCTCTGTTGTGGGACACTTAAGCTTTAATTTTGTGCTTAATTTTTTTTCACAATTTCTTACCTCGGCAGCAGAAGTTGTGATGGCCACTGAGGATCATGCATACTTACATTGAAAGTAACAGCAATAATTTCAAACACTGGACTGTGTCTTTCAGACAAGAGAGGTTACTTTGTGAGAACTAGCCTCCGGGTGGCCGACGAATATAAATTTTGAGAAAAGGGGGGATAAGTAATAAAATATAATCATACTGAATTAATTCATATCATCACAGTTCCAGTGAGTCAGAAAAAGTGACCTAGAGTCAACAGGGAGAGCGGAGAGGGGGAAAAAGGTGGCACAATTTGATTAAGGGTATTCAGATGTACCCTTGACACTCGCCCCAGAGGATTGTGGGTGAATAAAGAAAGCTTGAAGGCCTCTTCTACTGAAGAGCTGAATGGCATTAAAGTTATTATTCATTCTGTGAGCTCGCACAGAGAGAACACTAACACTGTCATATTCAAATTTTATATGAAGCTCTTGTCACTGAGACAGTTTGATGCAAGTTTTCCACTGAAAAACAAATTATATGTTCCTACAATAAAATGTCAGTGTAACCAAACCACCCCTACATCAATAAAAATACCACAGAATCATGACTACATGGTCAAGATCTCAACTGTGCTATATTAATAAATCAGATTTTAGTTGTCCTACAGCATGCAGACTTTCATCGTACAGATGGCATAGACCTCTTTGGCAGCTAGTATGGAATACAGCGGAATGAACTGCTTTCTTTAAATGTCTGGATGTTAACAGCGGGATTCCACTGATGCATCATAGATGGCCATCTTCAGGTTTCACTCTCCTGCTTTCTTTCTTTTTTCTTTCCCTCACACCCCTTCCAGTCTAGCCACTTTAGATATCTTGCACTTTCTTTCTGGCAGGGGGCAAATGATTCCTGATTTGAAATAGTCTATGCTGCCTTTCAGGCGGGACAGATTATCATGTTCAGAGAGAGAGAGAGAGAGAGAGTACGAGTAGGAGAGAAAAGGGAAGGGGCAATACAGTTTGTTTTCATTCTGTTGGTCATTGCAGTTCCACCTTTAAGGGTCATTTTAAAACACTAAATGTGGGCTTTATGTACTAAAACAATTACAGAGGAAAACCTAATTTCTCTTAAACACTACTTTGAGAATATATATATTCTGTATATACTGTATATATATATATATATATATATATATATATATATATATAATTTATATATATATATATATATATATAAAGCACTTCCTTTACTATTAAAGCCCATTATAGCTTAACATGCCAGAATTGTTCTCAAACTTAAAAGCCACAAATTAAACAATGATATTATAACAAGGAAAACAGTTTAATTAATTAATTATAAAGAAGAACCTTAATATATAGTTATTTTGTGTCATTTACATAATTGTTCTTTTGTAATCATGTATATTACAAGTAAAGTTTGAGTTTGTTTCTTAACCCTATAAAGCCTACTTTATCATATTCTATTAGTCTTTTAAGCCTATATTATCTTTTTTTTCTTTTTCTTATGCTTTTTATGCCTTCTTTGACATTTTTTACTTTTTTTGGTTTTTTTGTGGACAAAATGGATTAATTTTGATATAATATATATAATATATATATAATTAATAATAAACTATATTTATATGTGTATGTATTTTTTGTTTTTATTTGTTGTTGTTAATATTTGGTTTTAAGTCTAGTTAAATATTTTTCTGTTTCCATTTTTGTTTCTACAGTAACAACCAGCCATATTTGTCAGCAAGCTAAGAAGCATGAGAACTAGCTAGCCTAGCCTAGATAGCAAAAAAATATATAGTTTGTTGTTGCATTAAAATAAATTTACTATTGGATTTAGGGTCAGAATGAATTGGAGGAAAAAAGATAGATTTTCCAGATATACCCATACTTCTTTCAAATTATCATGCAATTATGTCTGATACGGATATCTACAACCAGTAAATGCAAGTACCAGCAGCAAAGTTTAAACTGTCAGTAGTTTCAGGCAAACTGGCCTCTGATCTCATTACTGCAGTAGACATGGCAGTTGACATCTTTTTAGTGAACAGTGATGTGGTCTATGTGTTAATAGGGTCAGAGAGCAAACGGAACATGAACGAGATGGACAGTGTGGCTAAAAGAGCCTGGCACTGATGATTAATGCTAAGCTTGCACTATAGTGGGTCCTGCCTGTATCCACATTGGGGGGGGGTGGACAGTGTGGCTGGGATGTTGTTTTAGAAGGTGTTGAATATATTGTATTTGTGAGGCTTGTTCAAAGAGGTTCCAGTGTGAGCGGGACAGCAAACGGTCTAATTTGCCCGTGTATTATATTTCCCCATCATTTCAATTTCAAAGTGCTGCATTAGCGAGCAGCAGGGATGAAAGGACTGAAGAGCATTCTTCGTGCCGAGACCGGCATCAACATCCTTTAAGCCCGGCTCCTCATCAACCGCAGCGTGTCAGCAGAATTACAGAGTGTCTCTATACGCAAATGAACACAAACGCTGCCTGCTACCGTCCAGAGATGCCTTTAATACCAACCAGCAAATTACAAATATTGTTTTTAATCAATTATTCATTTTCTAGCTCTTTTTGTGTGCACGGCTAACACATGAAGGGCCAGCGGATAAACTCGCCAGGAAAACACGTTATGTTTTCAAATCCTTTTAAGTAGAGTTTTCACGAATATGCAGCAATGAAAACATCTTCTCTCTTAAAACAGTCAAAATAAGAGCAACAAGTAGTTCCGCCAGTAAACTACAATAGTCAGGATGAAAAAAATAAAGTAACTGATCTAAATGTTTAGGTTTTTGGGACCAGACTATTTCAAAAAATAAAAAGCCAAAAAAGCCAAGTATATATTTTCTAGTTTATGGGACCTTTTGAGTCACAAATACTAAGAAATTTGAATTACTTGAAGGGACATAAAAACCCATGTTAGACCAACAGAACTCCCTCAAACTGACTTTCTGAGCAAAGAATTTCAAATTGAACAACAAATTGAGCTCCCAGCAATTTGCAGCAAGAATAAATTATGGGGTTACTATTACAGGATTATTGTTTCGCTGTTTGCTGACTTTTTAAAAAAAATAAAAAAAAATGGTTTATGTTTTGTCATTATTAAAAGTTATTTGTTGTGTTGTAATGTGATTGTCACTGTCCTTGAGGTTTGTGTGTCAAGTGTAGTATTCATTTTCCTATAAAAAGTATAAAACAATATGCTATAAAATATAACGTATAAACAATACAATTATTATTTAGGGCAATTTGGAAGACAATAGTTGAGAGAACCTAAAATCTGAATATCAAGTTGCGTTGATTATTTAAAGTTTTCTAAATACAGTGCAATTATTACAGTGCAAGGCTGAGCAGGGAAACCAGCTCCTTTTTTAACAGAGGTTTTTATACAGAATTTGAATAATGTATAGTAAATCAGTTACCTCAGACAATCATTGTACATACTTATTTTTATTGTGGCTGACAGAAAACAAAAATAGATTTATATAATTCACAGACAAACACTGATGGCTCCACAGGGAACAATCAAGAGTTTGTCACATTTGGAAATGGCAGCAATGTAAATAATTTATGTTGTTTTCACAGTAAATCACTGTATTCTCAACAGTTCCCTACTGCACAATTTGCATACATTATGGTTTTGTTTTCACAGTATTATTACTGTATTCTCAGCAGTTTCCTACTCTATACGCTGTATACAGTATGCTACTGTAGATTTTTAACGAATTATGGGAAAAATTATGAGAAAAACAACCACACACCTCTTGGACCAAAGGCTCTGTGAAAGACTCTATACGCTGTATACAGTATGCTACTGTAGATTTTTAACGCTTTCTATCACTTTGGACCAATTTTCTAGGACTCTGTGAAAGAAGCCGTGTGAAGTTATATAGGTAGGTCAAACACATGCATTTGCCTTATTTGAGAATAGGCTAATAAATGTCTGTAAGGATCAGCTGTAAGAACATCGGAGTGGGTGCTCACTTAGTTAACTAGCATTTCCCTCTCAGGACCATTATGAGACAGGTGGGGAGAGTGGGAAGAGTCGGCCCAATAAAAAATACCTTTTTTAAACATTTTGAGACAATATGTATTCCCTGATTATTGTTGTATACTGTCACCAATTAAGTACATTAACACTATAAACTTTATTTTTATATTTCCATCATTCATTTTCCACCTGTGATTTTACTAGCTATAACTGTATTTTGTTCATTGATGAAATATGGTTAATATGCTGGTAATTCTATGTATTTTATTGAATTTCAGCTATGAAATGTAAAATATGTAGTCTGAATAAAGCTGTTGATGTGAAGCAATAGCTTGTGTTATTGAATATATAACAAAATAAAAAATATATATAAATAACAGTATAATGCTCTACTTTGTCTTTACAGTATGCCTAAAACTACTGTGCATTTACAGTTATTTTACTGTGGTTTGAAATATAGCAGCTTCTGGATACTTGTTAAGTACTTGTACTTGATACTTGTAAATTACTGTTAATCTGACAATCAATATTTTACAGTGAGGGCTTTGTTAAAACCCTCTGCCTCTCCGGACTCAATCTTGTTCTATCAAAGTGACGTTTACAATCTTCATCGGCTTAAAAGACAGGCATTTACCCAGCCAACTAGGAAGAATATCTAGGAACCGAAGGTTATTAGTAAGCTTTATTTTTTTTTGCCTGGCAGTGAATTAGTAAAACAAAATTCACTGAGGTGGTTTTAATCTCAGCTGGTTGAATAAATAAAAAAACTCACTAGACTGCAAATTCATTCTTTCTACAAGTTGCAACAAAATGACAAACTGAAATCCCCCAAGAAGGAGCAGAAGACTATGTAAAAACAAGTCTAAGAAAAGCAAAGAAAAATCAAAGAGTGAATCGATAGCACCTGTAGCGAAGTATCCATGGTTTTGCAAGACTTGTGCAGCTCAACACCTGATCAATGAGAACATCTAGAGATTGGTTTCTGTGCTGAAATAGGCACCACAGTGTCTATGAATGATCTTTTTTTTTTTTTATCTTTCTCTGCTTTGGGTCAATGTAAAGCTCTTTGGGTTTATGTAAGCCAGACATGACTATTCACTTGCTAATTTGCCAACTTCAAAACATCATAAGCTTTCTATAGCCAGGCCGAGTCTGACACAGATTTGCTATGCACAGAGAAAAATAAATAAAATGAATAAATAAATAATTTTTGACCGTAAGTATAAAAAGTATTTGTTGCAATTTTAGTGAGTGGTTACAGAAAAATAAAAGTTTCACTCACTTTTTTTTTTACAGTGCAATAATAATAATAATAATAATGCAGATCTAAAACTAAGATAATTAGATTATGTTTTACAAAAAATACAAATAAATAAATAATAATGAATAATAAATAATAATAACAAATGTTCTGTAAACAGTAACGGACAGGTAAAAGCTTTGATGACTAAGTGGTGCTGCATTGTGGGCTAGGAGTTTTTTCTTTCTAGCTATTCCAGCATTTATTTGGGGATAAACAGCAGCTGACGGGAATGAGCTCTTATGTACATAGACTTGTTGCAGAGTGAATCAGACAGATTTAATAGAAAAAGACATGAAGTCTTATCCCATCCTTTCTGGGCTTTCATAAATCTCTCTCTCTCACACACAGACACACAAGCAGAAATGACAATATAAAATGAACAGATTGAGATTAAGTCAACTGGCATTTGTATTAAAACTATAAAAAATATATATTTCAGCAAACTGTATGACTTTCATTACTTTCAATAGAAACAGTCCACCTAAAACAAATTCTGTCAATTTACTCACTCTCATCTTGTTTCAAACCTGTATGAGTTTCTATCTTCTGTGGAACACAAAAGAAGATATTTTGAAGAATGTTACTAATAATCAAACAGTACCATTTCGTATTGTCTTCCACTTCCATTTTTTTGTCCATACAATGGAAATCAAGTGGAACTGAAACTGTTTAATCACCAACATTCTTCAAAATATCTTCTTTTGTGTTCCACAGAAGAGAAAAACTCATACAGGTTTGAAACGACTCTACAGTAAATGGTGACGGAATTTTCATTTTTGGATGGACGATCCCTTTAAGAGAGTTTGTAAAAGGCATGGAAGCCAGCAAATGTGATAATAAGAAAAAAAAGAAAAAAACTATATTAGAACAAATAAATGGCTCCTCCCATAAAGATAATGTGGTCTTGACTCTCATTGGCAATTTACGCAGGAAACCGCCCACATGGTGCTACACCAGTGAAGGCTAATGAACTAGTAAATTAGGCCCAGAAAGCTTTAATTAGTATCAAAGTATGCCAAACTGATGGTTGGTCATTTATCTGCTTACCTCTAACCTCATCTTTTTGATGACTTGAAAAGAGCAGGCCAATAAAAGACAAAAGGAAAATGAATATAGATTTTCTCACTCAAGTGACCGAAGCCAATGATTAAGTAGTTCATCACAAGAAAATATAGAATTCTTCCCACGGAGGAATCGACCTGTCCTATAGATACATTAAAAATCTGGCAGGAAATCGTTAGGCATACGTGGAGCTATAGATTGTGTGGAGGATGCCCAACAATTGATCATAATTTCTAAGGGCTTGTACGGATGAGGGGGTGGAACTACAGCGGTACAGTGAGGAGCCCGAAGCTATGAGGGGAAAACACCACCACCAAAAAAAAAAAAAAAAAAACCCATCTCAATGCATTTCAGTGTGGCATGCTGAAGGTAATGTGCTAGAATCTAAATAGCATTGGTTCACATCAACCATGTATGATTTCACATCTGCACTGATTACACACAATTGAGCAAATTTAAGCTGTAGCTAACACCTCTCTTGTTAATGTGCCCTCGATCACAGTAAGTAATCTGTCAACACAACCGCCCAGCACTACTCTAGGAGAATAACGAGACACGGTTGTAGTGGCACTACTCCAAAACTACCAAAGAACAATTGCTGCATCAATAGCAACCTTGTATTCAAACCAAAAAAACTAACAAGCCAATAAATTATTATTTGTTATAAATGGTAATATGTATGTATGTATATATGTGTGTGTGTGTGTGTGTGTGTGTGTTTGTGTGTGTGTGTGTGTGTATTAGCATAACTTTTAATTTGTGTCATCAAGCTCCCAAATAAATAAATATGTGTGTGTGTGTGTGTGTGTGTGTGTGTGTGTGTGTGTGTGTGTGTGTGTTTGTGTGTGTGTGTGTGTATAAATATTACTATTATAATATATTATTATCATTATTATTTAAAAAGCATTAAAGACAGTTGAATGTAAATTATTATATTATATTATATTATATTATATTATATTATATTATATTATATTATATTATATTATATTATATTATATTATTATAAAAAGACTACTATATATGTATTATTATTAATGGATTATATTATATTATATAATGTTATATTTTATAAGGTTTTCTATGAAACATTAAAAACCTTAAAGTTTAATAACCACCGTTCCTTAATGTTCCCTGTCTTTTTGAATTATTAGAATAGGTCACTATATTTGTACAATGTGGCCTATTCAGTCACAAGGCACCAAATTACAGCAGTGTACTCAAAAAATGACCCACACTGAGGATGGACAGAGTGCTTGTATGTTTTCCTGTACAAGTCTCCCTGAGAGATGCGCTACAATCGTTTCATACGCCTCCCACATAGAAGGACAGGTAAGCTCACGGTTGCCATGGCAGCACACTTCACCTGCCCACTCAATAACCCCTCTTTATTTTCCTTTTCGGTTAATGTACCGGGTCAGAAAAGAGCAGGTGGATGGACACCAAAACTAGTTATCCAAGCACTAAAACCCATCTGCTGCTTGAGTCTGTTTTTGTGTGTTTATCGTAACACTATTACACGACATCTGGCTCTTTTAGGGTAATCAGAAAACAAACAGACAGGAAAATGTCAGAGGGTAGAATGAACAAAAAAGCAGAAGAAAGAGAGTAATAAACCTGTTAAGAAAGAAAAACTGCTGTACGAAACAACTATATTTTGATTTTGCTAACAATGTCCACTCCTACAAGAGAAAGAGAGGGAAAGAAGACAAACAGAGAGGCCAAATGAAAGACACAAAGCAAATGAGTGAGCCGAGGGAGCTTGTGTGTCTCTGTCTCCCCTCAGGCTGAGCTTTAGTTCAGACTGACCATGTGAGACAGTGATTGCTGGGAGAAATCAGGGTTTGATTGCAGGGTTCGTGCCTCAGCACAGCTTTCCATTTGTCTGAGAGAGTAGCTGCGCTAGCAAAGCCCTCTGACCACCTCCCTGCTGCTAACACACAAACACACACGCAGCACTGATGTCTATTACACAATTACACACCAATTACCACACTACCACCTTCGGACGACTGTAACCACAACACTGCTGACACTAACCGCATGCTTTGAAGAGAAGAAAACATAGTTGGGTGAATCTCATGAAAACAAGTCCAGGTCATATATCGCCCGAAAATTTAATGGGAAAAGTAAGACATTGTATTTGGCATGAATTAAATAAAATCCATATTAAGATTATTTAGACAAGTTAGATTAGGCAATTAAGCATATTTTCTTATACATATACATGTATATACACACACACACACATTAACAAAAATACATTAATTTAAAGTAAAAACAGTAAAATTGTGAAATATTAATATAATTGAATTTGTTTTCTATTATAGGCATAATAATTGTTAAATGTAATTTATTCCTGTGATGCTGAACTTTCATCATCTGTTACTTCAGTCTTCAGTGTCACATGTTCCTTCAGAAATCATTCTAATATGCTGATATGGAGCTTGAAAAATATTGCTTATTATTAAGATCAATGTGGAAAATAGTTGTGCTGCTTAATTTATTTGTAAAACTGTGGTACAACTCTTCAGGACTGTTTGATGAATAAAAAGTTCAAAATAACAGAATTTATTTGAAATAGAATTCTTTTCATTCAATTATTTTGCATTCTTGCAAAATAAATAAATAATAAAAAATGATATAGTAATAAAATAAATTATATACGTAAGTACACACACACACACACACACACACACACACACACACACACATACAATATATATACCATATATATATATATATATATATACAGTATATATATATATATAGATATTTATATATTTATATATTAAGTATATATATATTATATATATATGATATATATCCATCACACTAGAATGAGATTTTGAATTTTAAATTAAGTCACAATGTGAAAATCTTGCTAAAACAGACTTTATATTACACAAAATCTTATTATTAATATATTTGTTTTGATTGTATTGTTTGTTTTGATTTTTATTTTTATTCACAGATTTCTTGAGATTAATAAACTTGTTTTAACTATTTAAAGTGTTTTAATTGTTTAGATGATTTATTTTGGTATGCAGGCTAACAAGTCTTCCTCTCTAAACCACAAGAGGATTGTTTTCACTGAAATTCCCAATTAGCTGCTATGGACGGCTCTCTCAGGAGACCGGAGTTTCTACTGCTCCGTGACCTCTCGCCAAATTGAACTGCTTAGAAATCTTAAGCAATTTAATGTAGATTGGCTCCCATTGGACCTGAAGGGCAATGTCAGACTTATTCAATCTCTATGTTCATGTGCTGCTGCTGAAGTACACTTCTTCCCACCATTTCTGTGGTAACATAAAGCATAAAGTACAACAGGAATTCCCACTCATCTAAATGGTGAACTGAAGTCTGAGTCAGTCATTGGCTGACATCGGCTGAATCTCAACTGTACTTGTTATTGTTTTGAAACTGTAAAAAAAAAAATTATGAAGAAAGTAATCTGAGTGACATTTGTCACGTTCATTCTTTATTACAAATGCTACTCCCCTGAAAGAACAGCCATCTAAACACATAAAAGACCCATAAACCTTTAACACAACACTCAGGTATTGCCCTTGTAATTATAAGAAGGTGTATGTTTCTACAGTACATCCAAATATTGTGTGTTCAGACAGCCATTATGCCTTTCCTCAATTCCTGATTTATCCAATCCCATCATGAGCAAGACCAAAGACAAGAGATATCAACTCAAAATGAGCCTGAAATTGCCATTAAATGCTAATCTCTTCCTAGCCGCTCTGCCCTCAGCCCCCTCACAGAGTCTGGAAGACAAAGAGATCTCAAACCAGAATAAATTGCAGCACATACCCAGAGCAATTCAAAGTTTAATAAGAAGTATATTAAGGCCAATATTAAACATTATAAGTGAGTGCCCAATGCCATTGCCATGCAAATTATGCCTACTCAAATTGGAAGTGCCTGATAAAGCAAATTATGAAAATTGTAATTCGGTTAATATAATTTCAAAACAATCCACACACAGTGGCAGAACCAACAGCCTAAACAGGAGTGCAAAGAGCTGATTTTGGGTGGAGAATGGTCTGATTAATTGTTGGTGAAGCCAAGTGTGATGGAAAAATACAAAGACGCAGATTCACGAATCTAACAGTAATATTCACTAACAAAATATTTTTTGTATATATTTTAAGTTAGCTATTGCTGCTTATTCTGGCCAAAATGTTAAATAAATAAAAAGTAAATATACTAAATAAATAAAACCTAGTGTGTCCATTTCCATTTCTTGTTATGCCAGACATATTATAATATGCAAGTTAAAAATAATACTTTTCAGTCTTTTGTGGTATGTCTGCTATGTAAAATAAACAGATAAAATACAGATATAATAAAATAAATAAATAAATAAATATCAAAGTTTTATCCAGAAGAGATTCCTGGATTCTTTTCTCTCCATCATGTGATGTCTATTCCTCAAAAAGACGACATGAGAATTTGTTAAAACTAAGATAAGTCTACTTCTAACTCTGTTGGCATGGCAACAAGGCACTGGCCAAACGGCTATGATGGTGAAGTCGGGTTTGCAGGATATGCACTGGTCTTAAAACTGAAGTCCTAGTTAGATCTTGCAGCTATACGTCTCTTGGTGAACTACAAATGAGCAGTTTAGAAAATGATCTTATACAGATGACAATGTCATATCATATTTATGTCAAATGTCAAATACCTATGACGTAAGAGGAAACCCGCGTTGAATCAAACATCAAATTAAGCAAAATGGCAGGGAACTAAAAAAATAAAAAATTAATTAGTCATCAGGTGCCATGTTCAATACAGCACCATCTTAGAGATGTCTGATCGGTTAAATAGCAGAAGTTATTCCTCCACCACATGCGTGTGACGTCATTAACAATGGCCCTATGTTGCTGAACTAATGTGCTTAGCAATTTACGAATCAGCGAGTTATGTCGTTGTACGGGAAATGCACCCCAGGTTAGGAAAAACATGCTGAGTAAATGATGACATCGAAAGTTCTTAGATTATGGCAGATTTCATATTTTACAAGATTCAAAAGTTGGTTCTGGAGTAATGTTCTCCATTCTTAAAATAGCAGTGGTGAAGTGAGATATTTTAAAATATAGGCTACTTTACGACTGATAGTACATTATCAAGATAATAGCAGTCCTTAAAAAAATAGTAGTCACCTAGTGGTGTAATGATGTAACCTACAGGGAAAAAAATGTAAATGTGAACTTATCTTCTAGTCTTTTTGGTAAACTTAAAGAATTTCAATTTAAAGAATCATGCAAATTGCATGAATTAAAATATACTACACTAGCCTAGTTTATAAGGCCCTTGTTGTGGAGGTGTAGTAGTTTAAACTAAAAGAAAGAAAAAAAAAAAAACAAAAAAAGTAAAAAAAAACAACAAGAAAAAAAAACAAAAACAAAAAAAAAAAAAAAGAAAAAAAAAAAAAAAAAAAAAAAAAAAAAAAAAAAAAAAAAAAAAAAAAAAAAAAAAAAAAAAAAAAAAGAAAAAAAAAAAAAAAAAAAAAAAAAAAAAAAAAAAAAAAAAAAAAAAAAGAAAAAAGAAAAGAAAACAGTCAAGAAAAGAACAGAAAAAGGAAAAGAAAAAAAAAAAAAAAAAAAAAGAAAAAAAAAAAAAAAAAGACAAAGAAAAAGAAAAAGAAAAAAAAGAAAAGAAAAGAAAAGAAAAGAAAAGGGTTGGACACAGATGTGCCAGGGCTCGCTAGGACCTTTAGTCGTCCTTTAGTCCACTCAAAGTCTAACAATTCCTTTTTGGGATCGAATCCCAGCCTTATGTAACATCACATTACTTGCAATGCCAACACACGTACTGCCAAATGAAAGAAACTGAGTTTCACCTATCCAGCACCATCAGTCCACAGACACGCTTTCTGGGAGCTGTTTAAGGTGCCAGTGGGATAGTGTGATATCACACACACAGAAGAAGAAACATACCTGCGGTTTTTGGCTCAAAAATCAGGTTGTTAAACTAAGCTGGTTGTGTATCAGCCAGTTCACACTGCTGAAACAAACTTTTATGAGTGAAAAAAAAGAAACAAACTGAAAAGATGTGGCCTGAAAACCACAAAAGGTGAGACTGCAAACATACAGCGTCAAATAAATAACTAAATAAATAAATGAAAGAACCTGACATATTCAGACCACTCTCAGACAGCTGTATTTCCCACAATTTAACACTAACTATTTTTGTAAGTTTACAACTGCTTCTTCTAAGCACTGCACATACTCAGTAGAAAAATGTTTCTCACTACATGACTACCAATCTACATTAAAGGGGAGGTCTAATGCTATTTCATGCATTCTGAGTTATTTACACTGTTAAACAGTTGTATTCTCATGCTAAACATGACCAAAATTTAAAAAAATGATTTGGATGTAAGACAGAGTATGTATATACGGAGCCAAATGCACTCCTTCGGGTTCGAATAAGTTTCAGAAGGTTTTTCTTTTTCGAGGACGGCCCTGTATGACATCATGTAGGTTGGAATCCCATGCTGGATTTCAATGCTGTATTTGCACATCGTTTGATACTGAAAGATGGACCGGTCCCAGCAATAAAAGATCGTAACCGTAGATGGTAAGAAAAAATTTATAAAATTTCTGTCTTTTGCTGTTAAGTGGTTGTGACTCTTTAAAAAAAATTTGGACCAGGTTAAATTTTCTGCTTTTTTGCATCTGTAGCAAGCATTTTGAAAGGTGTTTTGACAACCCAGAGCCACCGTACAAGCGAACACCAGAATTCAGAATGGTGTCTGAGAAGTTGATCCGGTATCCACCTGAACAAGTTGGCTGCGACCCGCCATTAAAACCAAAGCGAGAGAGAGACAAGCTGATTCACTTCGTATCGCAGCACAAAGCCCTGAAGTAAACTTTGAATCGCTCTGGATAATCCTGCAGTATAATACCCACTCTCCTTCCTCTCTACGCAATCTCAGGATCAGACCCAATATTTCCTCTTCCTTTTTCTCTTTTTAAGAAAGGGGTGACAACAAAATCATCCTGACTGCTTGAAGACTACATTTTGTATCGTTTTGTGAATTGTTTCGCAACGGATTAATTAATACGTATCAGAATTAGTGTGCAAGGTTTCTGTGTGTGACAAATTTTTAGAATGACGAATACAAAAACACATACAAAAATTTCGGACTCAGTGTGCAAGGACCATTAGAATAAATAAATGAATGAATGTGTCTATATCTAGTAACATTAAACTGGAAAGACTGATTTGCACTCTCACCTATACAGAAAAGTGCATACCATAAATCATATGCACAAATGAATACAGTAACATTTGTTGAACATAATGGATTAGGTTCATTTCCATCCACCTACAGTCTCAGTGTCATCAACATATGTTCTACACTTTCAGCCCACTCTACGATAAAATTAGGATTTTAAGTTCTTGCGGATGAAAAATTACTTTCTTAAACACACTGCAGCTCAGTCAGGTGTTATGGAAATATTGCCTACTCATCATTCATTACTTCTTATTGCATTTGGTCGGGTAATTATTTCAAAGAATCCCACACTGATGTTCTTCGCTATGGAAGACAAATCCAGGCATTAAGCTGTCTTTGTGTGTGACGAGGGATCTTAGAAATGTTGATTTTACCCTTCTCTGCTCCGCTAGCATAAAAAAGCTTTATCATCAGTCCTATTTTAGCTTTACAGCACACTAGCAAGTGTATCAGCCAAATCCTCTAATACCGTCCAGTCACGAAAGGTTCCTGTAAGCCAGTGGGTCAGACTGAAGGAGATCTGGGCTGTGATTGGTCACAAAGACAATAATTTGTTTGAGCTGTTTTGGCATGTTAGCCTTCAGGGTTTGTTGTTAAGGTCGCCTTTTCAAGCTTCTTATTACATAATCTTTCAGAGATACTCATTGCTTGTGACTTTTCCACCAAGGCCTCCTGCACAGCATTGAGGAAGCTTTGTTAAAAATGGAGCTTGCTGATCTACACATAATTTAAGGTAGTCAAAAAGACGTTGATACACTGCATTTGTTAGATACAAATGCTAACAAAATGGAGCTAAAAACAGTAAAGTAAAAACAAAAGATCCCAGATTCTGATTGGTCAATATAATGTTTCTGTTATGCAAAAATGTATTATAAAGTAACAGTAATGACAAAGCACCTGTAGTTGCATAGCAATATACTGTTATGTCTTATAGCTGAAGGGTTCAATGTGATGTCAGTTTTTTTAGAAAATGTCGCTTGTTATGAAAAAGCTACTGGAAAATGTATTAAATCATTAGCAAAGCTCCTTTTAGTTAGTTCAAGTACTGTTCTGTACTCCAGCTCTCAAGCAATGCTGATGCCAGTCATAAGTCCATACTTGACGTGGGTGAAGAGGCCGCTTCGGTCTTCATGGTTTAGTTATGTTGGCACTGCAGTCATGACTTTCAGATCCATACAATTTATTCATTCTCCTACTGCCTGAATCTAAGAAAAAAAAAAAAAAAAAAACTAAGATTCATCCTATCATGAGACTCACCACGGATTGAGACCACAGCATGCATCTCGGCACAGAATAATGTAGACCGATGGTAAATACAAAAAAATACGGTGCATTTCTATGTATCCCTTGGGTTTCAATGTGAGCATTAACTTTGTCACATTGTATCTCGCACTTAAACCTTGGCACCAGCATCCATGAAATATCTCATTTTATGTACTGAAAAGACTATAGTTGAGGGGAATGACAAGTACTACAGATTTTGACCATCTATTACTGTGTCCTGTTCTCAAAGTCCCCCTAAAGGAATAGTTCACTCAAAATCAAAAGCTTGCTGAAAATGTCCCTCAGGCCATCCATGTAGATGAGTTTGTTTCTTTATCAGAACAGATTTGGAGAAATGTAGCATTATATCACTTGCTCACCAGTGGATCCTCTGCAGTGAATGGGTGCCGTTAAAGGGGGAGTCCAGACAGCTGATAAAAAACAACACAATAAATTAACAAGTATTCCACACAACTCCAGTCCATTAATTAACATCTTGTAATGTCTTGTGTGGATTACTTGTGGATTTTTGTGATGTTTTTATAAACTGTTTGGACTCTCCCTCTGACGGCACCCATTCACTGCAGAGGATCCATTGGTGAGCAAGTAATGTAATGCTAATGGAGATGTGATGAAGAAACAAACACATCTACACCTTGGATGGCCTGAAGGTAAGTAAATTTGCAACAAATTTAAATTTTTGGGTTGAACTATTCCTTTAAGAACACCCCTTACACAAAAACAGTATAAACAGTTAGAAATAGACTCACTACCAACAACAAAAAAATCTCTATCAGGCTAATAAACTGATGAATATGTACAGGATATGTGTCTGCACATCTGTCTTGAACTATTGTGCTCCTCAACTGACAAAATCTATTATTTATCATACAATTTGCCTTTACTGTAAACCATTCCTGAGAGCAACCAGTCCTCCCCCCTGTCAAATTCAATTAAAGTCCCACTTATTCAGGTTTGTTAGGATCAATTAATTAGCATGAGGGAAAAAAAACAAAAAAAAAACAACAACAAATAATTTTCACACAAACTACTCAACAATTATAAACAATGATCTAATTGCTTCATTAAAAGACAGAATCTGTTGCTTTTTTCAAGCCGAAACCTCCAGGCAAAGGAGTCCATCAATAGACAAATTAATTATGGCAATAAAAGAACTGACAAGTGAGAAACGATGACACAGGCAGATGATCTTGACAGGGGAGTTTCAAGGTATGTGATCAATTTTGACAAATTAATTATGGCAATGGAAGAAGAAGGTTTTTGCTTGAATTTTGACTGGAAGAGAAATTACGAGCTGTTCACAGATTCCCTATTTAATGTTTAATGAAATTGCTTAATTATTTTTTTTTATTTGTGTTGTTTTGTTGTATTTTATTTTGTGTGTAATTATGTGCAATGTCCAGGAATACCACCCTTGCAGTTTAACTAATGAATGGTCTTGGATTGTGTGTATTTGCTGAATAGGTTTTATATATAGTTAACTGGAATAAGCTTTCAATTCAGAAAAAAATATATTTTTTATTTACTAGGCCAAATTAAACCACCTTGAATTACTGCAGTGGTGATGAATACATATATATATATATATATATATATATATATATATATATATATATAATATATATATATATATATATATATATATATATATAAATGTATTTACTTTTACTAAAACTTTTATTAAAAGAAACAATTGTACTGTTACTGTGAAAAAAGCTTGTATAAAAGGTTTCTACAAAATATTAAGCAGCACAACTCTACACGGATAATAATAAGAAATGTTTCTTGAGCATCAAATCAGCATAGAATGATTTCTGAAGGATCATGTGATCCTAAATACTGTGTTGAAATGGAACAAAGTTATTTTAAATTGTAATATTTCACAAATTCACTGTTATGTGAAGTTCCACTTCATAAGTTTTCAATAAAAAAAAATATATATATAAATTAAATTATTAATAATTAATAAAAAAAAAACAAGAAAAATCCCGATTAATAAATAAATAAAAAACAGAATAAAACCCACACACTATCTATACTTGAAAATGTATACAAAATATATTAATTCACTCAGAAAGTTTATTTGATATGAATTTTATTTGAAAACATCAAAAGAAACCAGCAATAAAGAAATAAACTAAATATATTAAATTAAATAAATAGATATATACTATATTACTATATATTGCCACCCTGCTCATTAGATATCAGTATCAACCATTAATTAAACCCACACCGGAGGATCACTAATTTAATGTGTCATTTATGAACACCCGCAGGCTTGATGTGAAGCGTCATGAAGATATAAGACACCACGGCCTGTGTATGAACACTGCTGAAAGTTAAAAAGAAGTTTGCATAATATTCATGTGACCTCTGATGTAACATTCATTTAACCAAGCTCAAAATGTGGAGAATGTGAGAAAGATCCAACCCAAGCTCTCATACAGTCAACAGCACTCTGATTCAGAATTATGCATGTGCATAACTGATGCTGCGCTGCCCTGCAGGTAGAAGCGATAAGCAATCCCACTGCATCTAATGACCTATAAGCATATATGGGTCTGTGCAATAAATTATTCAGCTGACACAATGCGTGAGGTTCATTTCTGGTTCAGCACGACCCCATTTTCACGCTAAGTCCAGAAACAACTTTTGGACAGTGCCCAAATGTGAATGTAGGGAGACCTGTGGGGGTGTAAATGTGGTGGAGATTTGTCAAGGAGAAAGAATGACTTCACAATGAATAATTCAACGAATAAACACTAGCTCAACAGAACAGCCGGACTTTAAATTTATGATTCCAGCTGATGCTGAGAGCACATTATAGTATTTTCAGTATTTTCTGAGTTAGACGGTACTATCATTCGTAATGATATAATGATAAAGAGCTTATGGCTTTCTCGTGGTTCTCCGTCGGCGGTAAGAATAGAAGATGTACCTAATACTGTGGGAAAGTGCCTCCTGTAGCCCATTCTGCTAATATCAATCCAATGATCTGAGGAAATCGGCCATCTACAAAGAACTGTGGTTTTCACCATTGGAGATGAAGAGAAGCCTGAATCAGTGCTTTGAGGAACAAAAGACGGACTGCTGCTAATTGCTTTTAAAATGACATTGGGTAAAATAAAATAAAAAAGGATTAAAAAAAAAAAAATGTGAGAACTCACAAAAAGAAAGGCCAGGCTAGAATTTGAGCAATAAAACCTAATTATACCCCACAAAAGCAGTCTGTTCCATTTAGAATAAAAAAGAAACCCAGAGCAATAACGGCCATGCCATTAACAATTAGTCTCCACTGCACCTAATTAGACAGCGGAGATAAAAAACAGGTTCTAAATTTAAACCATTTGCCTCATATATTCTGAGGCTCGATACACTGTGCAAATAACATCTAAAGACCCGCAGCACCTAGGGATGGTTCATGACTGGCCATTGAGGAGTAACACAAGGCTATATTTGCTGCTTAATGGTAATGAACTTCTTTAGCTAAACTCCAGAGAGGTTACAAATGGCCACAGGACCCCTGAGGGTAAAAATCCCTAAATGGTTATTCATTCAATCCTACAGAAAGTGGAGAGACACTACATTGGGGAATATATCTCCAATTACAATTTTGCTAATGCCCGGATTCTATGTACTTCACTGAGCCGTCATATAGCCGGTGAGCTCTCTGTTAGCATTACAAATATTTCATAAAGCATTAAACATGACATGAAACTGTGCTAGCAAGCCACTTTACACTCATATTGTGGTGTACTGAAGTGAATCAGGATATTTAGGAGAGAAAAAAACAATGATTTTATGCATATGGAATTGACTGGTGAAAAGTGGTGTCTACATGACAGGTGGTTGAAGGGGAAGGGCTGAAAACTAAGAGGACTTATTAAGAAATAAGACATTTCTGACCAATCCTGCAGTGGCAACTGTTATTGTCCAACATTTTCTCAGGCAGGATTTTAGTCTCTAGTTTATTATTTTTATTTTTATTTTAATTGACAAGGATAATTTTATAAAAATAAATAAATAAAAGAAAAAGTAAATATTATATTATTATATTATATATAATTAATTAATTTATAATTAATTTGGAATGTTTATTCCAAAATGAACATATCTATTGCAGTTAGCAACAATAACCAAGAAGGCAGAGCTTAGAAAATCAAAATTGATGAAAGATTACAAAGAAACATTGTTGTTCTCTTTGGAGCAACATGTATCACTAAATCGTTCACAAAATGACTAGGAATGTGTATTAAGAAAGTAAATAGTCAATTTTGCCGACTTCAGTTAATTCCCCTTTGGAACTAGCAAGCCATTTTCCTCCTAAAATGTATCCATAAAAACTAGAGCTGGAAAATAAAGAGTAAATATACTGCACTGCTTGTAATGACAGTAAATAACAAGTAAGTGGTCTCCTTTGAAGGAAGCACTCATAATCTTAACTTCTCCTGGATTTGTGATGGGCTTGATGAAATATAAGACACTGGTCAAAAGCCAAAGTATTACCAAAACTATAATGAAAAAGCACATGGACTGGCCAATGGGCCGCTCCATCCTGTCTGTCAATACAGCATAGATACCAATAAACCCTCTTACCAACCACCCTCCCAGCTTAGCAAATAGTTATAAGACAACCCTGCAGTCCATTTAAATGCCAACAAATTAAACAGAGAGCCTTTACGCCCTTTCCTCATTAAATTCAAAAACCTTGTAAATGTTAAAGAGAGTGTTGCTTGGTATAGCGCACATGCTCCCATTGTAGAACTGATTGGTTAGAACACTGAGAAAAAAAAAAAAAAAAGCCATAAAGCTATCCCATCGCACACCTTGAGTGGCCTTTTCCATTTGGCAACGGACTTTGCCAGATTGCCTGCCTAACTTGCATTTAGCATCTCGCCAACCTTCGTATTGCTTTGACCTGATATGACAGTAGTTTTTGCATTAACGCTTGGCAAGAAAACTCCTGACATGGCTGTGAAACGTATGGCCATATGGAATTATTGGCCTTGTTCCAAAACGTGCTGTTGGTACACTTCCCCCATGGCAGTCTTCCATTTTCTCCTTCCCTGGGCATAAGACACAGCTTGGCATTTTTCGACAAGACCGGCCACTCTCAGAGGTGTGAACGCAAAGACCGGATCACTCTGCCTCACCCTTGTCTTACAACGGTGTGATGAATAAGCCACCTGCTCTAATCTTCCCAGCTTCCACCCTCGATTTGTCCATGTACCTTTCGTAATAAGGCCCCATTTTCAGAACCACTTAGTCGTGGACAAAAATAAATGTGGCACACTTTAACAAGGCAAAATCTGTTTCTACTCGTGGCTAAGATGAAGAACCCAAAAATCAGAAATGATTCACATTTCCCCCACAAATGCCAAACAGTATTTATGAGTAAACCACAAGCTAGAAGTTTATCTTCCCTGTCACTGTTTCTAAACTCAATAAGCTGTAAAGATTTAATGACTATGCTGCCCATCTGCCTTCACTTGGAGTGTTGCAGAGCTGTTAAGATGTTAATAACAGTTGCATATAATTCAGTTCGAATCTATCTTTTTTATATCTTTGGTAACAATTTACAGGCTAATATAAAGGGCGGAATAGCGCTATGTGACGATCTCTCGATGGAGGACATCTGGATGCATCCAAGGTACACACAAAGGTCAATGAACTGCAAAATTTCACATTAAAGATGCACCAGAAATAGCAGGGTTAAACCCGTTCAGATAAGAGCCCGGAGAAGAATACCCTGAATACAAAAAGTTAGCGTGCAAACACGATGTGTTCACTTTAATTTGACTCTGTAATAGCACTCATGGTGATGTACTTTAGTTTCTCAGTAGCCTTCTTCACATTAAAAAAAAAACCTTAACTAACTGACTCATGACTGGGATGATCACTGGAGATTAGCTAATTACCTTTTAATGCATGAATACTGAAAAGTCATTAAAAGTGGCTCAACCTAGCAACTAGCACCACAAGACAGATGTGGTGGTGTTAGAGTGTCAAGGCCTTCTTAATTAAACACACTCAAACTCTCTGCCAACTATTTCTTTGCCTCTGAAAGCGGAAACAGAACCACGAGCCATGATTCTGCCGATCTTAAAAGATAAGAAAGGGTTCTGAGTATATTAAAGGGGTCATGCTACAATCTTTTCACAATGCCAATCGTTTGACAGGGACAGCTGAAAATCATGCAGTGTGTATAAGGCTTAAGCCTGAGTAGTGTTTACATACTCTAAGTAAATAATAGCACATAATTTAAGTTAGTTAAGACATTAGTGTTTGCAATGGCAAGTATTGCTATTATGACCGCTCACACTTAGGATAGGGATCTCAACAAAACAGCTAACCTTAAAAGCTAAGACCCTAACTAAAACGGTAACTATATACACTTTTAGTGCCGATGTCACACGTATGTTATGGGTTTAGCTGGAAGAAAAACAAAGAGAAAACTGGAGGTGGCCAATCCAAAACAACACAACACAACACAACACAACACAACACAACACAACACAACACAACACAACACAACACAACACAACACAAGGAGGCTACATAAGGAGCTTGAAATGTCATCTTGTTGTGTTGTTGAGTTTCAGAATCGATGGTGTACAGGCTGCAATTAGAAATTTTATTGCATACCTGTTGCCACTGCCAGACGAAAAAGAAAACGACGACAGCTGTGGTTAAACACAATAAAACACGCAGGAACTGGACAGAAATTATCATCAAAAATGCTTGCATTTGCAGTGATTGTGTGTGGTGTTCAATTTGTGTAAATCTGTGGTGCTGAGAAAAGTATGGTGTGTATGAAATAATATATGCGTGCATTTGTGTGTCTGTGTGTAAAAAAGTGACCTGACAATTTATATGCTTTTCACTTTGCTGACTTCAAGAATTATTATTATTATTATTTATTTTATTTTTTTTAATCTATTGAGATTAATTGTGAATCATTTGTGGTTGTATGTGCATTGTTGTGACTGATTGTGACTAGAATGTTTAAAAACCTGGTAAGAAAGAACAATCAAATACAGAAAGTTCAAAAATTGATTTGCAGTGTCTGGAAGTTTTATTTCTAGAAAATATTCACATCTTACTTTAAAACTGTACTGTAATGTCACTGTTAATTTACATCATTTACAGGAGGCATATACTTTAAAATAACTCTTTGGCTATTACATACATACATCTTCAAATAAAACCTTAGCCATCATATTGAATATTTAACAATCGCAGCCCCGGAAAGTAAGTGACCTTATATATAAATTAATTTAAATTAAATATTTGTAATTATTATTATTTTTTTGTGCATTGTTAAAAAACAAGCTAACAAAACTTGGTAGCTACAGTTAGTGAAGTCGTCAGGGCAATCATTCTGCCTCCACCTATGCTCCGCCCACAAAAAAAAAAAAAATACATCATAATGTTTACTAACTGAAAAAGGGGTCTATAACAATAACTATATTAGGCAGTTATACTTCAACAGTGCAAGATAAATTTGGCAAAACAAATAAACTCAGAAAGTCTTTTAATTATGACATTTTCTTAGTCTAAGAAGATGTACAATACATCCACAAAGACAAACGCAGAGGTCTGTTTGGTGTAAAAATGACCCCCCCACCACTCTGAAGCCATCCAAAGTGAGTCTGACCTCGGCTACCCATCAGGCGGGAATATAATAGATAATTTGGCCAGTAAATGGCAGGTATTATTGCAGTGGTCTCCTCTCGGAGGCATATGATTTAGAAAGACACTGAGGTAATAGCTTTGCAAATTTTCTCTGCCATCATTCCACGCTTCTGCACATCTGAGATGTTGGGAGAAAGGTGAGAAGTCAATGACTATCCATCCAAACATCATTCTCCATTTATTCTCCTCTCAGCTCTTAAATACTAAACACGGTGTGTGCCAGGCCCTTGGGACCCCCACAGACTGTACTCCAGCAGGTCAGTCAGAAAGGCCTGTGATGTCTGTAAGTTAGTAGTAGACACCACTTTTATTTATTTATTTTAATTTTTATACAATATCCACAGATCTAATGGTGTACAGTACTTGTACTAGTAAAGATCAGAGTGATGAGCATGAGTAATAATTCTAAATAAAGGTAATATGCAACCATGGGCTCATGCATATTAATAAAGGCAACATTCACCCAGTAGTCCAACTGATTGGCTGAAAAACATACAGTAAGTAGGTGCTAGTTATATTATTATTAGCAATTAAACATTCTTTTGGTTTGTTGACTACTAATGAAATATGAGATTTCCATTTGGTCTTAAAGCCAATAATAATAATAATAGTATAATAATAGTATACCTGATTTTAGTGGTTGGAAGAGGCTTCCGTTTGGGGAAGTTGTGGCCTAATGGTTAGAGAGTTTAACTCTTAACCCTAAGGTTGTGGGTTCGAGTCTCGGGCCGGCAATACCACGACTGAGGGGTCCCTTAAGCAAGGCACCAAACCCCCAACTGCTCCCCCCAGGGTTAAATGGCAGCATAAATAGTGTGTGTGTGTGTGCGTGTGTGTGCATGCGGGTGTGTGTGTGTGTGTGTGTGTGTGTGTGTGTGTGTGCGTGTGTGTGTGTGTGTGTTCACTGCTGTGTGTGTGCACTTTGGATGGGTTAAATGCAGAGCACGAATTCTGAGTATGGGTCACCATACTTGGCTGTATGTCACGTCACTCGTTTGCACCATTTTGTGCGAAATGGTTTACATCACAATACTGCCACTTAAAACAAAGTCCTTTAAATTTTTCAAGTTCTTCTTTTTCATCCTCATATCAAACTCCTAACGGGACATATCAATTGAAACGACTGGACTTCGCCTTCAAATGAAATTATATTTGGACAGAATGTATCTTATGTACTCTGCACATAGTGCATACTTGCACATTAACACACTCTCTCAATGACATTTTAAATCTTTCCTTACAACAATTGCCACAACTGAGTCATGCATCAGTGTGCAAATTTAGTCTTCAGCTTTACAAACACTCCTCCATGCAGTTGGCGTCTCTGCGCTCTGACTGCTGTCCATGAAAAGCAAACAAACAGGAGGATGTGTTAAAGCCTCCAGCTCATCTGTGGCTGGCAATTTTGGGAATTATCACATAGCGGTAAATGTAAAAATGCTATAATCTGCGTTTTTTTCCCCCGTTCCCCAACCTATCACGTTCTATCAGCCTGTTTCTCTGAGACTGCATCCTGCGAATACATATTTGAAATATAAGCTGTTAGCATTGGGGAAGATTTGAGCATTTTAGATGTTGCTTTTATCAGGAAAAATACCAATTAACCCGTCTTTTCACGTAAAAAGGGCTCTTCCGGAATCAGAAACAAAGAGAGCCCGGCACAATTAAGCGTATGCCGCTGTGGTCAGGGACTGATAAGCCACACAATCCGAGAGACAGCAAAAAAGAGGAACTCTCACAACACACTGACAGCACTCGCAGGATCAGGCCAAACCACAATGACACAAATTACGGCTCCACAAAATGCTTTTGGCTGGCAACTTGGGGCATATTTCTAATTCACAGACAGGGACAGAAGAGGCTGGAGAGGCTGTTATGGAATGTGACCATTTTCTCTCTTTTTTTACTGCTTTTTAGGAAGGAGGAGGAGCGGAATTAGCCAGGCTTGTCACAAGGGTTTCCTAAATGCCAGCGTGTTGGTTAAATGAAAAGCAGCAGTTCAGATCACTGACAGATTTAGTGTGGAAAGCCTGTGAACCGCTTTATTGTAGCATACGGTCTTACATCAGAGGTTTTTTGATGCCAAAGTCCACCCAAATATAATATCAAGGCAGCTATAGTTTTGTGTAAACACATCCATTCATTCGGTTCGAGGAAACACAAGGGTATTATAATGGTGCAATAAAAAAAGTGCAAAGTTGTTTCAAAATTAAATTGACCTACATGCTGTTTTTAGACTAAATCTAAGGCAAATGACTAAAATATCTGAAAATATTTACTTGTGTTTTAACCTCATAACTGGCAAAAATTGCCAGCTGCCCCTAGATTGTTGTTGTTTACATTTATTACACACTAGTATTATTAACCCAAAAAATGAAAATAGATAAATACATTAATAGCATTTCCGTTTTATTTATTTTTTTGTTTGTTTTTTGTACCTTAAAACAATAGGAACAATGGCAAGGACATACAAAACATTCGCCAGATAGATTTTTTTTTTCCTCTCTTAAGATGTTCCCAGACCCCAGTTTGAAAAGCCCTGCCTTAGACTGAAACATTTCCTACATAAAAAAATAAAATAAAATAAAATAATATAACCCCAGTAAGATCACTATATAAAAAGATCTATCAATCATGTGAATTGATAGAGGCATTCATTTTTATGTAACACCTTCATTCTTGTATTTTTTTATTTTTCACACAGCTACAAAATTCAGCAAGATTGTCTGTCTTGATACTGTGAAAATGTACCGGGACTGACCCTCGTGGGTGTTGTGCTCTCTCGCTGCACAGGTGGGCAGATGGATCCTGTGTCTGTTCCAGCTCTGCTGATCAGGGATCAGGTGGCCTTTCTCACAATGACGAGACACAACATGATGCCCAAATTACAAAAATAAACAGCTTTCTGGAAACTTCCCAGGCCATGCATACTCTGCGATCCAATTCACCTGAGTTCTTGTGATCATGCATCATGTATTGTTAAAAGCAGTGCCCATCATTTCTGAAAGAGCATGTCTGGGACACTAAGATTCATTTTTATTTGTTTGTTTGTTTTTGTACCTATGTGGGTGTATTGACTGTTTATGTATCTGAGTGATTTAATTTTTGTATATATTATTATTATTATTGTGGCATTTTTTTCTGATTGTGAATGTCTTGTAACTTTGACTTTATATCGTACAATAATGACCATGTATCTGAAAATATGTATTAAAATGCAAAAAACCAAAATATTATATATACATATTAAACATAAAATGTATAAAAGATAAAATGTCCTTATTTTGGTTATAAGAGTCATAATTAAATCATTTCTCTTTACATATAGCATAACTGCGTGCATCGAATCTTTACATTTCTCAGTACTGCAACTATATATATCTCACAATTACATCATATCACATACTAGCAACCGCAAATCAACCAACCTAGCAACCAAAAAGAACACCATAGAAAGAACAACTGACATTATATATATATATATATATATATATATATATATATATATATATATATATATATATATATATTATATATATGATATATATATATATATATATTACAGTAGTTGATGCTTACTATTAATATCCCTTGAGACTTGAGATAAATCTAACCTGGATAACACTGCTCACGGCTGCTGCTCGCTGCTGTGAACACCTACAAACCTGCAACAACAAAACGCCGCATCTCACTTCCAACTCCATCAGTGTGGGATGGAACAAGAAGAAAAAAAAAAAAAAAACACACACAAGGAAGCAAGAAAAAAATGTCAGTCTGATATGAAAAGACCTCACATCCATGGGGCCTTCGAAATATTCAGCAGAGACTGGTTCACTGGAGTAGATCGAAAGGAAGCTGAAACCTGGTTTACAACTTCCTGTTTATGGGCTTATGGGACCACATTGAGAGGAACGCACCTCAATTCCACCGTATTAAACAACAAATTATATTTTTTTGGAGTTGCAAAACACCAAATTGTTATTTTTGGTTCTTGCCTTACCACATGTGTCTTCTGATTATATTAATATTGATGGTGACACACTGCTGTTTTAGCTGTGGAAGCCTGCAGCTACAATCTGTCAAGAGCTCTCTGGTGGCATGAGACGGCAAGTCTGTGCGAGCCTTTCATCACTGCTGCGTCTTCTTGTGCAGTAGAATAGGTGATGTGGGGCTACAGGACTGTGAAGGGGGTCCATACAGCATGGTCGAGACACGCTGCTGCTCCACTGGAACGCTCTTAAAACAAAGGGATAACAGTGGAAGGGAGCCTGTCACACCCGGATCCCAGAACAGAGCCTTGGCGTGCCATGATCTACTCAAAAAAGGCTCTCTCTCCCTTATTTTCTTTCTGCCTCACTGTGTCCTTGTTTCCATGTTGCTGACTGTCATACTGCACCATGTTGCATGATTAATACTGAATGGAATTCAGCAGGAACTGTGACATGTTGTCTGAATATGAAGCTTGTGATTACGTTCCAAGAGAATCTGCAGTGTGATATAAATTAACAAATACTGAAGAGTCAATATTTACAGTAGCACTGACCTCAAATAGTTTCAAATGACACTTGTCAGTTGTTCTTTATCAGTCTTGATTAAAAATAAATAAATAAATAAAAATAAAAGGTGAAGTGTATACATTCTAAAAATTACATATGTAATAGAAATGGTAATACTATTACATATGGAAGCCCATATTTATAACATGGGGGGGGGCATTTTATTATGAGATAATAAATCATACTCATGGCATATCAAGTCATAATTATGACACAAAAAGTCAAATTTATAAAATATTAATTCAATTTATGAAATTATGACTTTTTTTGCCTTATGTAATAATTATGACTTGAGGTCATACATTTGACTTTTTATGTCATAATTTCAACTTAGATATTAGTCATAATTATGACTTTCTTATAATTTTGACGAAAAAGTTGAAAAAGTGAACTAGTCCTAATTATGAAAAAAATTAAAAATAAATCAGAAGTATGCCCGCAAGTCACAACTAAATAATTATTATGACTTAGTATCTCATTTTATTTTTTTTATTCATAAACATTTAATCCTATACTTATAAGTTTTTATTATGATTTACATTATAATTTTTTTTTTTTCTTATGAGGTGGAAATGGGCTCTAGTTATAGTTGTCTTTAAAAACATATATACACATCTCCTTTAATTATATATATATATATATATATATATATATATATATATATATATATATATATATATATATATATATATATATGTACACACACACACACACACACACACACAAATATATATATATATATATAGACACATATATATATATATATATACACACACCAGGAGACTAGAAATTTCCGAAAAAGTCATAGAAAACCAAACGAACTTTAAAAGGACTCTACCAGAAGTTATTGCACAGCATTTGCCCTGAGAGCAGGATTGCAATTGTATTCAAACGCACATCCATTTTGTGCTGCTGTGATGTTCAGGGTTACAAACATAATCTGTTTTGCACAAATTTAATATACACATCATTTTCATATAATAAAAATGTGTAGGAGGAACTGGAAATGTGCAGAGTTTGCTTTTGGCTAAACTCATCAGCAAATGTCAATCATCTGAATGTGTTTTTTTTTTTTTTTCTAAACCAGAGTTTTTGTAGATCAGCTAATACTTTACCACATAATGAGATCGATAACGTTATTAATTGCATTTTGCAGCCTCTGATGGCACCACAGAGGCATCAGGCTGGATATGAATCTGGTGTATAAATATTATCAGTTAATTTAGCGGAAATTTCACACACAAATCGCATCATGTTATCAGACAGGATATATCCCTATCCCTATGTCTTATTAAGGCTCATTCATTTGGATTTCTTCTCATGTCAAATATTATATGAGAACTTAATCCTGGCCATATTTATATCCTTAAGAAAGCTTTATTGAGATTCCATGCTTAGGGCTGGGCAATATTATATATATATATATATATATATATATATATATATATATATATATATATATATATATATATATATATATATATATATATAATAAAAATATTTACGATTAATCCGAAATATACACAGGAAGATACATACATAAAATATTGTCAAAAGGTTGAAAGATATAAGGATATACTTTTTTTTTTCAGATCTATTGCTTAGCCTTAATCTCTTTATTCTGTAGTTCACAACAACTCTCTTCATTGTTCATGATACATGCTGAGGGACACAAACAAGCTCATTCATAGACTGTTGTTTGTCACGGCTGCACACCACTGAGTCACATCTCTCTCAACCACTTTATTCCTGCTCTGTGTAACACCACACATTCATTTTAAGAGATGATTTGCACTTTAAAAATAACAACGTATTGTATAACCTAACAAGTATCATCAGCTCTATATATATAAGTCAAATGCAGAATGGTTTAATTAAGAGTTGGAAACAGGAAGTAGTTTGCAGTTTTCATTGGACCGAATGAGTGAAATTTCCTTGGCAAAATCAGCATTAAACGTATTGGTTTTAAAACGAGTTGTGCCTTTGCATCTAAATCTGCTCTAAATGACAGTGTCTCCTGTCAGAGAAAAATAATTGCAAATGGCTGTAGATGTAGTGGCCGCAGAGGTCTGCACTTACAAGAACTGCCACAGTGAAGAATTGATGGGCTTAAACCGTCATTAATATTCAAGGTGAAGTCCCTCTCAGTCTCCAGCACTGTTTAGCCAATCCTCCACTCACAAGCTCTAGCCACACATTACTCCATCTCTCTCTTTCTGTGTACCATAATTTCTGCTTATTTTACCTCTTGCACTCACTGCTTTTGCATATTTTACCATGTTTTGGGGATTAAAAAACTAAAAGTAGCAGCACTACTAACCTAATTAAATTTTTCAGTAGTTTGACAGTACCTCAGCCCTTTTCAAAACCAGAAAGTGTCTAATGAATAGCTGTAGAGCATGAACAAATGTTACACTGCTATATGTTTTGTAATATTGCATTGACATGGACTCACCAGCACTGTGTCTCCTACTCCAAGAGAACCGAAGGTTGCTGGCATATTTGGGCTGGATGCTCTGGAATGGTGGCTTCTCCCTCAGAGCCAGCAAGCCTGAGGCACCCACTAAGCTTGGATACCATCAGAGCCCTGGAGAATAAGCATGCTGATCAGGCCACCCCACAGCCAGGAGCGGACCTGAACCTGACAGATCTGTGGCCTAAATCCCCACCCCCAAATCACTTGCCTGTCCCACCTGAATATGTGTATGCTCCTGTCCCATCTGGAGATCTTCTTCCAACTATGTTCCTGTCTGACTTCCTGGTCCCATCTCCCTTGCTGGTTACGGTCAGTCCCCTGGATCCGTCGGAACTACTGGTGTTGTCTTGCTCCTCGGCTCTTCACCTTCTGCTAGGACCGTGTGGTTCGTCAACTTCGCCTTGGGTTTCCACTCCACCAGCTTGGCATGACGCTGAGACCTCGGATCTCCAGGCCCATGTCTACACCTTGGCCTGTCAGCCAGCCGACTCCACGTTCCCTCATCTCCACCATGGCCTGTCTTCCCCTGGGACTCCTCTGTGCTCGTCCATCAAAACCAACCTCAGTGAGTCATTGCTCATCTTCACCACGGACTTCTGCGCCTCCGGCTGTGATTCGATCCTAACCCCTTTGTTTCCACCGGGCTCCTTTCTTTCTTCAGTTTCCCCATCATACTCGCTCATTCCATCATATCCATGGTAAGCCGAGTCCCTGTTTCCGCCTCGGTCACAGTAGCTCCACCTTGGGCTCCCAGGCTTTCGATGATGCCCTCGTCCGTCGGCCTTTCTGCTCCCAGTTCGTTCCTCCACTCACACTGGCTCCGCCTCCATCGAGCAGCTTCAGGGTTCCGCTCAGCCCTTCAGCCAAAGCTCCACACCCTGGTTCCTCCCATCCTGGGCTCCACCATGGTGTTTGTCTCCTCCAACTCCTCTGGAATCCACACCTCTTAAAATCTCCACACCTACCTCCAAAGCCCCCTCCCTCAGTTGGACATTATACAGCCTTTACAAGGGGGCATAATGTCACGATTATGTATTATGTATCTGCATTTAGAGTTTGTACACGTTAGTTCCTTTGGTTACAGATTGTTTAATCCTTGTCCAGCTGTTCCTGTTTAATTCCCTCATTTACTATGGGTGTATATATACTCCCTTTTCTCTTCAGTCCCTTGTCGGTTATTGTTTGTGTTGAACGTGGTTGCGATTCTTCTAAGTTTGCTATTTTATTAAAGACTCTCTTTTTCTCATCTTCTCCTTTGTCATGTGTTTCCTACAACCACCTTTCCATGACACTATGTTTTTGATTCAGTTTTATATGAAAAAAGTTAAATAATAAATAATAAATTCCATAAAAAATATTGTTTTTATACAGTTTTTTGTTTGTTTGTTTTCTAAATCTAACCAATCTATCACCCAAATTGTCTTAATGAAAAAAAAAAATACAAAAATGAATAACTGATGAATAACAGTTCTATATTTTAAAATAGCTTACATTTATTAGCATTTTGTTGCAAACTTCTATAAATTATAGTAGTTATAGTAGAAAAACTAGTTTTTAAAGTAGCTTCAAGAACACTGATTTATACTTATATCTCTCCCTGCCTGTCCCTCATTTAACCGTGGCCTGTTAATGTGATTTCCTGTCCTTCATTATTCAAAGGCTCTCTGTGTGTCTGGGCATGAGGGGCCGTCTGCAAGATGTGTTACTTTTGCCTCTTTCTGCTCGTTATGATCTCTCTCTGTGATTAAATGACCCCTTCAGTAATGACATCCAGCACAGACAAACGGCGGAGGACGTGGTGAACTACTGAAGCAGCAAAACGCTGCTGTGACACTGCCCCGAGACGGCTGCATGGCCGCCGATATGTTTAATGAAGGGAGTGATGAGTTATTGATGGCTCCACTCTAATTAGAGGTCTAGAAGTGTCCGCAGCAGTCATAGCGGTGACAGCAAATACAAAGACGGGCATTGATTATGTTGGGATGGACTGACTTTGGGTTTTGCAGTCTGGAAGAGCACAGGCACACAGCTACTGTTCTAGTTGACTGGCGCAGGCCTATTCCGATTAGTTACACTTCTTGGATCAGAGAAACTAATTACTGGCATTAACTTCAAAACCAATAATGAAAGGTTTAGGGGTGTGGAAAGTGCTTAGACAATCTTCAATTTGGATTCAGACTGATAATGTTTTTTTGGTTTGTTTAGAGCTATTCTAAAATCTAGTGAGCTGTCTTGCTGTCTATTCTACATAGACAACATCCTAACTAAAACAAATGTTTCAAAATAATATTTTAATGACATGTTTTGGCTTTCATACACAAGCTACTAAGACTCACAATGGATTCTAATAGTGATTTAAATTAGCATGTTGCCATGCTAACAGCACAGTACTTTAATTATAAGAATAAAAACATACAATAGTCACAAATATTGGGTAAAATAATTTCATAATTAGACTGAACTACTTTTATTGATACAAAGCACTATAATGAATATTTATTTAATCTCATCTGTCATCTTGTATGATTTTTATCCCCTCAGCTCACTGCAATGTATTCTTGGATTGTTTTATATTTGAAACATGCAAGCAACATCGACTGAATTTGGGTAAAATAAGGTATCTTAGAGGGTGATGTAACTTGGAAACACACATTTGCAGCTCACAAACTTTGGATCAAATTTTTGTGTTAAAATTTTAGCATAACATTGGCCTGTCGTGTGAAAGTGTACTATGATGACTTTTAAGACTGTAACACTGTGATATTATTTTCAGGAAAAGTGAGCTAATTTTACTACCAAATTCTCATCATTGTAATGCGAAATACAAAGTCTAATTTTCATTATTGTGAAATGGAAAATAGATTAATATATAAATTAAATATCATGGTTGAATTTGTTGTACTGCCTACAATTAAATTAAACTAATTGATTCTGTGTGTGAAGTTCCTTTTTGTAAGTAACTACAGATAAAATGATAATGAATACATAATGAATACAATAAATGTGAATAAATGTAAATATATTTTATTTAAAATTGACTAGCGTAATGAAAAAGCATAATAAAATTTTTAGAAAGACAATACCAAATGCATTGTATTAATGAGAATTAGGGATAAATGTGCTGAAATAATGTCACAACAAAATATTCAAAGGGTCCTATCAGTAGATTTTCCTTTTTGTTCATGCAAAATATGAAGATGCAAAAGATATCTTAATGGGTAACATAATTCTGGCCTGTGTTCTGGAACATATCTCACAATGGCAATGCACAATGTGGCAACTCACAAGTTTTTGGACCAAACGTTTGTGTATTATAAGTTACTCTCTTTTTTTGCATTAATTTGATCTAATTACAACATAATAATGCCCTGTTCTGTGACTTCATTCTGTTAACTCTCACATTCTATGTAGGCTGGTATCAATTAATAACTCTGACTACATAGTTTCATTTAACGCAATAGCTAACTTTTGTTGTCAATAGCCATTAACAATAACTAGTTTTCAGAAAAGTGCTGCAGATAAAAGGAATGAAGCAACCTAGACATCTTTTCAAACATGCTCGGAATAAGTGACGTGAAAAAGTGAAAGTGACGTGACATACAGCCAAGTATGGTGACCCATACTTAGAATTCGTGCTCTGCATTTAACCCAACCAAAGTGCACACACACAGCAGTGAACACACCGTGAACACACACCCGGAGCAGTGGGCAGCCATTTATGCTGTGGTGCCCGGGGAGCAGTTGGGGTTTGTTGCCTTGCTCAAGGGCACCTCAATCATGGTATTAAAGGTGGAGAGGGCGCTGTACATTTGCTCCCCCTACCTACAATTCCTGCCGGCCCGAGACTCGAATTATCAACTCTCTAACCATTAGGCCAGGACTTCCCCACTTCCCCATAAACACAGTTACTGAAAGCAGAAATATAGGGGGGAAATCTCTATACTCCAAAGCATATATAAAACTTCATTATTTTGTCCAAGACAGCATGCGTGGTGTTTGTTTGTGTATTCAATGAACACCGGGCTCTAGGTTAAACGTGAGTCTCTCATTGTCATTTCAAGGTGAATGAAGCATTTTGACAATCTCTCCTGCATATGCACCATCTGCGACAGTCTGTCCCTTCACTTCCTCTCTGCTTTTTTCTCTCCACAAGGTTCAGTTGTTGTCATCTACGTTATGAGAAAATGGTTTGAGCTGATCTGGGAGCAGTGCCAGGTGCCACACACCAGTCTGTTTCCTCTAATATGCTCCATTTTAGCATAAACTGTAATTAAAGCAACTTGGCACTACACTTAGCACAGGAATTTCACAGTTCAGACCAACGGCTTTAGAGATGAAGAACACAACAGCATTTGTTCACTTGAACTGTTTTCTTTCCTTATAGTTTTACAATATTTTCCATTAAATAAGTAATGAAACATTAAGAACAGAGTGACATTTTCTGGGGGCGGGTGGGAATTTAAGAACCGCAAAAATTAGGACGAGGGACGAGTCATAAATCAGCAAAACAGCCAAGAACTAAATTATCCTAATCCCACTTTATCTTTTCAGATACAACCAGAGATCCCAAATCTACTGGAAATCTAAATTTAGAGAGTGCCAGGTTGGTACAAATAACGGTCTCTGCTCTGGAGCAGAAAATTATTTGCTTTTACTGCATTTTTACATGCATTTCTTTGTTTAGTTTACCCTCTGTAAGATTAATAAAACATTAATAATATATCTCATATGTCTCTGGTAAGGTTTAACTTTCTTAACTCTCTAAAATAAAGTCTGACCTAGTCCAGGGGTTTTTAATGCCAAGGAAACATACTGTATAAAGATAATATTTTAATCAATTTTTATTTAAAATCTGGTTTGATTATTAGCTTTTATTTGTCATTGTACTAAAGCCAAAACACATTACTGAAAGTAAGAAGAAAAAAAATCCTAGAAATATACCACAAATAAAACTATTCTTAAAAAAAATAAAATAAAAAAAATAAATAAAAACGTTTATTTATTTTCTGCCCTGTTGGTTCCCTTTCATTAAAAGAATGACTTGCATGTAAATCTGCATTGTCAGATGAAAGACTGGTCAAGGCAGTTTAAGACTGCAATAGACTATTGATTGTTTGTTGTTGTTTTTTTAATGATGTGGTAAAGGCTGAGGATGAGTGTGTGCGAGTGGGACTGAATCAGTGATTAGATTTGGATAAAATGATCCAGCAGTGTGTTGTTAGTATTCATCAGTTATGGTGAAACCGTTCCCTCGTTATTAACTGAAACATCCTCACCTACACAACATGGCCTTCATGTCACACAGGAAGTTCGTACAAAAGCACAGTGAGCAGAAAATTACTCTGAAACAATGGTGATAAGCATAACCTACAATAACAGTTCTCTGTCCCACTCCTACACACACATTCAATATTCAGATATATTCTGAACAAATTGATTTAAGAGTCAGAACACTGGGTTTGCTAAAGAAAGCTGACTAAAATGCACGTTAAGTTTAGAATCGGGAAACATGGAAAGCATTTTGTACCCACCCATATTACGGTTTTAAAACATCACATATACTACAAATGACTAGTTAGCAATTTGTAAATCAGTGTTGTTTGCTATCCTTGTTTTAAATGATACTTCATATCATGTGGCATGTTTAGGTGAGGTGTCTATCTATCTATCTATCTATCTATCTATCTATCTATCTATCTATCTATCTATCTATCTATCTATCTATCAAAAAACAATCCATCTATCTGTTTTTCAAAACAAGTGAGCTCATTTTATCACAAAATTGTCACTGTAGTAATGTCAAAAATTCACTCTCATTACTGTAAATTGGAAACATTAATATACAAATTAGATATATAAAATAAATATCATATAAAGATAAATTATACTGCCTTTAATTATTTTTGTGTATGATGTACCTCAATTAATTCACTTTTAAGAAATTACAAAATAGTATCAGTAAATGTGTTTTTAACTAAAACTATTCAAAAAGACCATATTATATAAGTAATTACTTTATTATAGAAATGAAAATCATCATAAAAAATATTGATAAAAGACAATACAAGATGCATTAAAATAATGAAAATTAAGGATAAAATGTGCTAATAGTAGACCTTAATTTTGTTTATACAAAATAAGCATACAAAACTAAACATTTTTTTTAACTGTATAGGTATGGGGGCTTTTGTAACCATTTAGAATACCCTAGCAACACCTTAGCAACCACCCACAATACCCTACCATGACTGCTGCAAGACTCGTACCAACAAGCACTCAAATTTTGTAAAAATGTAGATAATCATCCTTATATAAAGAAAAATTTGAATAAACACAAATGTTTCCTGCAAGTATACAAGATACAGTGAGATTTTTATCTAAAATCATCACTTGAAAAACACTATTTCCAAAGCCCCAGGGTACTCCAGTACACCCTGGTAATATATACATGTATAATGAATAATGTTCCTATAAAACACATTCAAAAGTACTTTAATACCAGAACGCAACACTTTTCTCAATAGACTGACTTTCAAAACATTGCATATCCCACAGTGCGAGATTTGATTCGAGTCACAGCGAGTTATAGCGAAGTCCAGGTTATTCTGATCACCCCATGTATGTATGATTCCAATCTGATTTCCTTTGAGAGTTGGACAACCTTGAACCAGAGGAATCCTGTTGCTGTGTCACACTGCGGCTCTTTCCGCCCACGCTCCGCCGTCTACTGCAAGCTTCCAAAACAAGTGTGACAAACCTCTTACTTGCAGACACAAACTCAGCCTCGCTTTCTCACACCTCTAACTCTACGCCCTGCCAAGATGATCAAGTTTCTCCCCGAGTTTCTGCGAGCACCACCCCCGGCCTCAATACAAACAGACGTCTGCGCTCATCTCCACCCTTGCCGCTAACCCTGGCTCCTCCGCGTGCCATTCACCCAGCCAACACGGAATGAATTTCAGCTCAGGCTTTACAGACCATCTCAATTGAGGGTGCAGAGAGGAGGCAGAAACTAAGAGGGAACAAAAAACATGGAAAGCGAAGCAGTGGGGCTCCAAATCCATTCCTGTCTTAGCGCACTGCAAGCATCGCACATCCCTTAGGACTACCATCAACCACTGCTATACTGGGGCAGGAAAAAAGCGAGAGAGCTTATTGACAGTCCCTAAATATTTGTGACGCAGTTAAATAGCATCAGACGGTTTCACATGAAAACCAACACTATTAAATTTTCATTGAAGGAAGCCCTTGTTACAAGCTCTGAATTAAGTTTTAATAGCTATACCGTGGCTTAATCCATTGTCTTTTTATCAACAAAGATTTTGATTTACGTGTCAAAAGCATTTTTTTGCAGTAATGCCACAGAAAACCCATTTTTAAAAAACAGTTCCCCAAAAAACCTTTCAGTAAAAACCATGATTTTCATTTTAATAATTTTTAATTATCTAAAGAACATTTTAATAATTTAAAGAATCTTTTCCACTATAAAGAATATTTTTGGAATGGAAAGGTCACATGGATGTTAAAGATTCTAAACAGAACCATCATTGCCAATAAAGAACCTTTACTTTAAAGAGTAAAAGGTGTAATGTCTTTACAGCGTTCTTGACAGAAGTGTCCTTAAGTCAGTAAGACCATGGCAGCTGTTCATGTTATTTCAAGGTAGTTAATTACATAAAGACAAAATAAATAAATCCATTAAATAATGCTCTTATCTATCAGAAGTGTAAATGAATTAGGCTTTCAAAATCAAGGTTTCCATTAAAATAATTAAAGGTAGATATGTGAATTTCAAATCCAATTCAAGTATAAACCTTGAGGTCTAAAAATGAAATCCCATCGCTGCATTTCCCCTTAAAAGACAAATTTTCCAAAACAGCATGGGGGAGCCTAAATGAAAATGGAACTTGTTCACAAAAAGACAATTCGAGTGTAGGATGAAATAAACCATTAAACTAGACTTGAATTAAATGTGATATTCTTAGCAAAAGAGAAGGGCTTTTACATCGTTTACAAAGAAATTCTCAATCCGAGCAACTTCCTCACTCAAGCCTCTCAAAGCCACTCCATCTAACGCTGCAATTTTACTAAAATGCCTCCATTATTTTTCAGGCACGAGAGATGTTGCTATTCAAACAATCCCACAGTTGTGTTGATGGTGGGTCTTATTATACAGCATGCTGGAGACATGGATTCAACTGCAAACATTAGAGATGTCATAAATGTCAGCAAATTCACAACAGTTTCTGCATTGTGGACTAAACATTCATGATAAACCCAGAGCAAGATGCTATCTGTGTCCTCACTGGATTGAATTCTTATTTATGATTTTTTTGGTGCTGTTGAAGTATTTTGATTTTTATTTAATTCCTGAATAGATTGGATGTGTGCTGTAGATTAATGCAGATGAGAATTAGTTTACATAGTCAGCAAGTGACCTTCAACATCGAAGAGTAGTTAAAATGATGTCAGTTGTTGAATCAATGTTTAAAAAATGTTGATACATTGTTTATGCTTACGGTTGTGAAAAGGTTAGCAAAATACTTTGGAATCAACATCGAAGTTTGAACAAGATCTGAAAATTAAGCAAGCTGAAACGACGGCAGACTATCAATGTTGATTTGATTTATGAAATCAAAACACAATCTAACCTTTATCTATGACAGTGTAAATAAACATTAAAATGCCGAATGGGTCACATTAAAGGGATAGTTTACCCAAAAATTTAAATTCTATCATCATTTACCCTCATGTCAGCAGAAGATAGGACAATGTTCTCCAGCTGGATCATTTTATGGTTGTTCTTGTCGCCAGGGAGGCTGTTTTAACAGGATACTTTATATAAAGCGAGCTGTCACCAAACCAAATGTTCAGAGGGGCCGAGGTAAGATACGTCAGGGTGGAGGAGCTAGAGACATTATCTTGATGAAGCTGTGATCAATACAGCCAGTGTAAGCCAATGAAAACCAGATAGCATCTCTTTTAATTGATATTAGACTCTGCAAGTTCAACGTGTGCCCAACTGATTTAAGAGATGGCTCTGTCTCCCCAGTTAACTCTTCGTGGTGGGAATCAATTATGGCTTCTTCTCTGACATGCGACCTCAGAGAGCCGAGATCTGGACTCCAGGTGTTGTAGAGCAGGGGGAGATTGTTGCCTGTTCTCTATTGGGTTTCATGTCGGTGGATACATACCTCCTTTTCTACAAATTTTCTTGCCGGGTTTTCTGGCACATTCCTTGGATATTCTTTTTACTGCAAAATGAATAGAAGACTAAAAAATAACATGGGAGTCCTTTATGGACATCAGGAGCATGCAACAGCACAACTTGACTGAAAGAGGAAGAGAAGAGTTTAACGAGAAGTAGTTCTCAGACTTAAATCATCATTATCATCATGAGTACTGCATAAAATATTCCCCCCTTTATGGTTCATTTATGGGCTGTTTACACTAAAGTGTGTGTCTGTATAACAAGTAAAGGAAGGGAAAAGAAACCCGACCACCTAAAATGGACGTGGTGCAGCACACAGAGAAATTTGCATGTGCAGGGGATGGTAGGCAGGTTAGGACACACATACAGCCTTGCTCACACGCACACTCGCTCACACGCATTAAGCAGCAGCATGCATCGGACATGCAGATATCATGCAATTTTTTTTTTCTTCGCTGCACTCATTCTGCATTAAGGAAACTGACACAGTGAGATGACAAAGACAGGTCTGTCCGTCCTGCCCGCACATGAACTCACCATCCTCCGTTGGCACGTATATGTTTAAGAATAAGCAGTCCTCGCTCTGGTCCTGTATGTAGGATGACACCACTTCAATACTGTTGGTGAACCAAACCGGCAGCATAACGTCCGGTAGTCTGCCCTCCAGTAGGGTTTGGGGACAAACGGGACCAAACTGAGTTGCGTTACGGATATCTGACCATGAAACAGGCGGCTCAGGCGGTTGGAAGCGCCTTTCGCCTGTGGGAGGTGCTGCGTAGGGGACGCCCAGGAACTGGATGACAGGCCCCAGAATATCATTGTTGAGTTCCTTTTTGAATCCCCGCAGTTTGCCATAAGTTGTAGTGACAACGGGGTCCGTTTCATCCAGTTTTTGCAAAGCTGCCAGCTGGGCGTGCAGGGCCAAGCCTAATATCCAACACAAGAATGGCAGATCCAGACTAGTGCTGAGGCCTAGCCGCGGACACATGGCCCTCCAGACGCCACGCAGGCGGTTTGGCTGCTGGAAGGGCATGTTCAATCCTCTTCACGCTAGTCCCGCTAAGAGCGGACGTACTAGTTTATATCCACTTGCACGTAAGAAACGATCAAACCCAAGGTGCCAGATGTTCCGAGAGCGAAGCTGTCAAAAATCTCAAAGCCTCTTTGCATGGCAAGTATTCCCACATGGAATTAAATATGGATCCGAGCAACATCTTCATCAAGACCAGCTATTCGTCAGGTCCCATCCTACTGACAACACAACTTTCCATCCTGGCTATGTATGGGGCAGGGGTGGGGGAGGCATTTGTAGTAGGTTGTCCACAGATAAATCAAGCCCGGTGTAGTGGTTGGTCTATATCCTGCTGGGAAAAAAATAAATAAATTAGTGGTGAGACAGATGGGAGAACTCTGCTTTATTGGCGTCTGTGATCTTGTGTGCCTGCTATCCAGCAGAATGTTCTAGAATCACAGCTCACCGGCATGACACAGCACCTGTCATACAGACCCATCGAGACAGTTAAGCAGAGTCTCGGCCACCGTTAAATCAAATACTTCTCCAATACACTCAAAAGCTGTGACTATATAATAAAGCAGGACTTAAGACACAGTATTGGAACTCACTTTGTCAGGTGGCATTCTGGGGTTTAACACAGGTGTTGTAAAAGGTAAATCTTTTTCAAATGATAAATATCATTACATTTTACATTCTGAAGTTGCCTATGAATAGTTATTCATAGTCTGAAAATATGAATACAAGATTTAAAATGGGAAAAAAAATAGGTATGGAAAAATATAGTTGACAGCAATGTACATATATATAATTTATTATTAGTATTGTTTGATATTTAAACAAAACGCTTGTTTATGCCAAACTACTCGATAAGTTTTATATATATATATATATATAATATATATATATATATATATATATATATATATATATATATATATATATACTGTATATATATATATGTGTGTGTGTGTGTAAAATGCTAAAGGTGAGGTACAATTCATATTTCTTTACTAAGTAACTAACAAAGTAATTTGAAAACTTTCTGTGAGATGTAATTTCACAAACAGTGTGAGTGAATCTCCACAAACTCTCTCTTTACCTCAAAGAATGTGCAAATGGCTTCAAATCACCACATTGAGCCTGTATTATAAGAGAGCTGCATGCTGCACAGTTGACACAGGATTGTCATTGGCACAATTGAGGCAGTGTCTCATCATCACTAATGTTTATAATTTGCATTTCTTTTTAAGTCTTACCAGTGTACCAGCACTCACGCTCTTCTAGAGACGAACGCACCCCTCATGCACACTCAAAGTGCACACATAAGGCTGCCACAAATACAGCTCACGAAATCAGGCTTGCGCTGTGTTTATGCTAATGTCAGGGTTCCTACTCTTTTTCAGCTATCATTTTTCAGGACTTCGAGGACTTTTCCAGAACATTTTTAATTTAATTATTGCGGGAATAAAAGACAAGAATCGTGCCTTAAAGTAATATATTCTTCTCTCTAGAAGTCTTTAAAAACATAGCCTACAGTTTAAGGCCGTGACTTAAATATAAAATCAGCTCTCTAATATGAGCTCTTAATTATAGTCGTGGGGTGGGTTGTGTAGTGGGGAAGTCGTGACCTAATGGTCTGAGAGATTAACTCCTAAACCTAAGGTTGTGGGTTTGAGTCTCGGGCCTGCAATACCACGAATGAGGTGCCCTTGAGCAAGGCACCGAACCCCCAACTGCTCCCCGGGCGCCACAGCATAAATGGCTGCCCACTGCTCCGGGTGTGTGTTCACGGTGTGTGTGTGTGTTCACTGCTGTGTGTGTGCACGTTGGATGGGTTAAATGCAGAGCACGAATTCTGAGTATGGGTCACCATACTTGGCTGTATGTCACGTCACTTTCATTTTATACATTACAACAAATTATTTTCAGAACCTATTTCAGTACCATAGCCAGAAAGTATTTAACTATTTTATTTGACTATTTGAAAATAAAAATAAATGAAATCAGTTTAAATAAGAATATTAATGAAAATAATATTTTAAAACATTGGCATGTATCCTTCAATTTAGTATTGCTTTAATAGGGTCAAGTGAAAATGAGTGGATTCTGACCTAAACCTCTGATTGGCCATTTGATCGTTCTTCACAGAAAGCGATATGAATATGCACAGCTGCCTATCAGTGAGTACTGAATTGAGTCTTTACTTGGTACTACCAGTGCTGCAGAAAGGCAGGTATTGTTATATTTTTCACATTTCAGAATCAACTAGGTACTAAACTATTAAAAGCCTACTTTTGACAATAATCAAAATTATTAGTTAACGAGTTACTGAATTAATGTTAACAAAGCTGCGTCCCACTTTACTACAAACATCCATCACAAGACTAAATGGCGTCATTCAAAATTCTTCTCTTAAAAATTCTTCTTGATTTTTTTTTTTTTTTTTTTTTAAAGCAAGAGATAAAATAGAATTAAAATATGATTCACACTCTGACAGCAGGTGGCACTTATGAAACAGCAGCAATACAGAGTTTCCCTGGTTACCCCTTATAAACACAACTTTAGTATGCATTATAGAGAGTCAAATAGAAAGAAAATACCATCTAAACTTACTTCCTGTAATCGACTATCGGTGATCAGCTCCAAAAATCCTGATCGGAGCACCCTTATCAAAAAAATCAATGTCTGTTGCAGAAACAAGACTATAGGAAACAAAATATCAAAAAGATGCACCACAAAATCTTCCACATCCATTTAGTGCATCATCCTCACTTTGTCAACTCACCGATCTGAGACAACCTTGCAAATGTGCAAGAACTATATTTGGATCCCCCCTCAGAACACAAGTCTTAATAAGGAATAGGGGTTCATTTATAACCGTGGGCGAGTCTTCCCCAGTGGACGCTGTGACGGGCGGATTCAGAACAAGCTTTCGCTCAGCATGGTAAATGAGAAAAGCACCTCTGCTTCCACGGCTCTACAATAGGGTTTATGTTCCACAATAATGGGGCATTTGTCTTGAGCACTACTGTACCACCACACACAGCCTCCCCTGCCCACTACCCTCCAACAACCAGATCATTCAGGGCGACTGGAAGTGACTGAGGGCCACACAGCCAGACAGGAAACAGACAAGGCTGAATGGAAGTGCAGGGGCTGACCTTTCTTCTACCCCATATAATGGCATCCACAGACAATGCTTAAAGAGCCTCCATTCTGTCTGATCAAAATATGTGGCCCCGAGGCCTAATCTACTGTAATAATGCCTATTTCAGTAATAACACTGCCATTTTGCATTTTGTTAATGGTGAAACAGAAACCGCCAGCATTTAATTTAATTCAATAGGTTGAAACAAACCATTGAATGGCTTTAGAAGGAAAAAAAAAAATACATTATTTTTTTTTTTTTTTTTTTAATGATCATGATGGTCTAGTTCTCCAACAACTGATAGCCATTAGTAATCAGTAACATCAGCGTCTTATTGTCTTGTAATAAAAATTATTAAATATATTTTTTTAATTTAAGTGTTTATTTAAATTAAAACATGAATGTAAATGTAAATAAACATTAATGTAATTTTAGACATTTTATCAAATATAAAATTGAAAGAATGTATACAAGTCTTATTTTAATGCATCTATTTTTATTTTCCTTGTTTGTTAAAATAATATAGTGCAAATTATTATAATCATTAATATTTAAGCTGTTTATTTATATAAGTCCATAACATAAAAAAATTACAAATAAAAAATATGAATTTAAAAATACAAATAACACATACTGTAAGACATTCGTTTTTTTTCAATGACCAATTTCCAAGTCGCCACACATACGATCTTGAATATTTAGTTATATCCTATCGCAGGGTTCTTGTGAGTTTAGTCTTGCAGAGAAACACATGCCTAAAATGAGCCCCGTCCTGCAAAGCTGAATGTGTTAGCTGAAGTATTTTATTTATCCATGATTAGTCAATCTCACTTTGGACCAGTTGACATTTCTACTCCCCTCACTTCATATTTCAGAACAAATTGCTCCTTTGACGTAACCTATCAATGACAGGCTTCAAAAAGATGCAAAACAGTCTGTTGCATGATCGCATAATTAGGTGAACGGATAAACAGAGACGCAAGATGTGAAATCCACTAAAATTGATTGTGTACTGTATTCTTAATGAGCCTATAAAATCGCCTAGGAGATTTTTACAATAGAGGGACGAGAAATAAAGAACACAACTGCAAAAAAAAAAAAAAAAAGATTTGTAGACAAAACAAAGATGTGTTTGTGTTTGTTGATTTATGTTTATTGTTACTTGCCCTTTCTTTGTGATTAACTGTGAATTTTACTGTGAAATTTGTTTCTATACCACTTTTTTCAGTCTATATATAAGCCTATATACAGTATTAGCTATTGTTTGTAATGAGATTGGGTTTGGCTCAGAAGATGGAAAAAGGGGGCCTGGGGAACTGAAGTGAGAGATAAAGACTTCTGAATCCTCTGAGACAGAATGTAACAATCTCTGTCGGGATCTTAATACAGTAGTCCCTTGCAGACACATAAAGAATTCACAGCACAGAGACTGTAAATCTCCATAAAATACTCACAGTCTGAATTTCCTCTACATCCTTACGTTATGCATTTGCTTATTCTCTTATAGGTACATTTACTCATTCTGAAGGCCTGGTGCACTAATGACATCATCCTCCTTCCTCTAACACCAGTTTTGATAGATATGAAATGCTACATGAACATATGCAAATATGCTTCACTGAATACCTCTTCCAAAGAACTGAGGACACATTTTTTGCATTGTCTGATGTAAATGCAAAACCTTCTTAATTTAGAATCCATTAATCTAGATCTTTTTCTTTCATCATTTAAAACCTACAACAAATATCTTTATATATATAAATATAAGTATATTGCTGTTTTTCTTTCGAATAAATGCCACTTAGTTTGATTTTCTGTTATTTAAAGGAAAAAATATTTACATTTTCCCCTGTGGGTCTGATATCTGTCTCAATGCTTTGGTCGTGTATTCTCTTGAAGTTTTTTTTAGTGAGTTTTGTCATTTCTTTCTGCTTGAAGTGTTTATCTTGTAGCTCCTGCTGTTGAGTTGTCCTGTTAAAGAGCGAGAGCTCTTAAACCCAGGGACTGTGAATCTCACTTACAGTTACAGTGGTTGAGCCTCAGCGAAGACTCAAGCACACCTTCAATAACAGAGCCTTCCTAAATATGTTCATATATTACATTCAAAGGATAGATAGTACTGGGGGTAATCTGATGTTTTATTATTATTATGAAAAAGTAAAAAAACAAAAAAGTTTTAATCATTTAAAAAGTATGTTGTTAGTTTATATATATATATATATATATATATATATATATATATATATATATATATATATATATATATATATATATATATATATATATATATATATAAATGCTATTTTTCAGCAAAGGCGCAATGAACTGATCAAAAGTGTATGTATGATTCAGCGTATGATTTAAAGACATCATTGCAATAATAATGCACATTTTATGCAATAATAATGAATTTTAGTCAAAACACAAATCGACCTTTCTCCTGAAGGTTCTCAACAACTTTCTTATTCTCAATTTCTAACATACTGGCATCTGAGGATAATGGAGTACAGTTCTTGATTAGAAAGGTGGTCCAAAGCGGAAAACAAATGGCTGATTATTTTACCGAACGCTGTCAGAAGCTGTGAACACAGGCCAGAACAGTGAGTTACTGCAGCAGTCGGTCAAATCTGCGGCCATTTCATCAACGTTTGCTTCAGGCCCACACAAGCTCACACTCACCTTAATGATCTCTTCTCAACCGCAATAAGACTTTGGGAGAAATTTATAGGCCAAAGTGTATGTGATTATGTGTGAATATGCCTAGCTTGCAGGTCAGGATGGTGGTACAGGCGAGTTTGGGGAACCTAAGGTCTGAGTGAGAACACCCTGAGTTTATTAAAGATGCTATCTAAGACTCATTAAAAAATAACCATCATTTGCATGACGGAGTAATCCATCATATAATCAGTCCTGTCAGTAACGCCACTCACACATCATTCGAAAGTGGTACAACAAAGTGACAGATGACATCAGTTCTCTTGTCATGCTGGATAAATGGCATCTTACATAGGTAATTAAATATTTGCAAAGCGCCTCAAGCATCAATTAAAAAAACTGCACAATCCTCCATTGCCGGAGTGCTATCTTGTGGGGGTCCCTGTAGGCACCCTTTGTAGATGGCAAGATGAAAAAATAGTGACATATTGCTTTAAGATTCTAATGAACGTAAAAGAAACGCATGTTAGAGTAATGCGCAACGAGAACACATCCATCTGCCAAGACTGCACTGTGCCGCATGTGAAGACGTGATGACAGAAAGCAGATGCAGAAATGAGAGTGGAAGACTAATTCTGGTGGCCGGAACTTCTTGTGCTCAGATGACAACATGTAAGAAGCCATCAGTCGAACTGAAAGACAAAATGAAAGCGAGACGTAGACTGCTGCAGCAGAGCTGATCTTACTGTTGCGTACCGTTTTCAATGACGACTTTTTTTACAATGTCGTATTTTAAAGCCATTCTGTGAGAGTCACACAAGCACATATGCAAATGTGCACGCCTACACTCTAACAAAAACACACACAATTATGTATAACTCATTCCCAGCACCTGCAAGAGCGAATGTTTGCAGAAATGCTGAGGTGTATGACCACCACTGGGCTTTTGCATTATTCATTACAAAGGTACAACTAGAGGCATATCTGCACGGCCAACACAAATATACCTAACTCACTTCTTCACATATACAAACATGCACACACATCCCCTCTAATGCCCATATATATAAAGAGGACGTAGGCTTTGATGTCGTTCAGGCAGCTCTGAACAAGAGGTTTGTTAGAGGATAAGGAAGCTCTGGGGATATTCGGTACTGGTGATCACCGGCAGGTGAATTCTAGGTACTAATACTGTTCAACTTGCTGTGATACCGTGCTGCTGTGTGGCAAAATACTTGTCACAGTGAAGGGGCTGTAGCTGTGTTCCAAAAACTGTGCAAACTAAAAAGCAGGAAATGGCTTGGTTGACAGCACAGCTTGATCTCATGAACTTAGAACAAATGTAATGTGTCCAACTGCATCCACTTCATCTGTAACAAAGAACTCAAAAATATGCATTTGCTTGCATAGATTTCTTTTAAACTACAAGAAGTGGGCCGTATTTCCTGCTTGGATTAAATTTGTCCACATTTCTGGGGTTTTAATGTTTTTTTTAGAGAAGTATCCTATGTTCACCAAGGCTGCATTTCTTTGATAAAAAAATAAAATAATATTCTGAAATATTTAGGGGGGAAAAAATAACTTTTCCTTTTTAATATACTTCAAAATGCAACTTATTCATGTGATAAGAAAGCTGAATTTTCAGCACCCATTACATCAGTTTTGTTGGTCACATGATCCTTCAGAAATCATTCTGATTTGCTGCTCAAAAATGTTTTTAAAAAAGTTCTGTTGATTAATATATTTGTGGAAACCTTGAAATATTGATTTTGAGAAGAACAGCATTCATTTGAAATACAATTTTTATATAATTATATTTTTGCTTTTTTATATTTTTATGAACGTCTTAGTCACTTCTGATCAATTTAATGCATCCTTGATTAATAAAAGTACTTATTTCTTAAAAACAAATATTGACCCCCAAATGTTTGAAAGTTAATGTAATTGTGTAAATATATTTAAATATTAATATATTCAAATATAAAACAATAGAATCATTATATTTATAGAGCGATATAAGCAAATAAAATTTTAATATTATTTTTATAACAATATGTGTTAACATTTTGGTCAATAACATCACATTGACCATATGTGATTAAAAAAACTACAGAGAAAAAAAGAACTAAATGTCCTTTTGAAACAACAGATAGGCCTACAACACACACATACATATTCACATATATAGATTTTTGTTCCACACTTCAAAAGTCTAGGTCTGGGCACATAAAGTCAAGTTTGCAGACATTAATAACATTCACCCAACTGCCATTTGGTGATATCTGTGGTGCAAGTTTTCCAGATTATCACTGTAATGTGTGAAAACCAAAAACACTTTGTCAACAGTGAGGGCTCTCTGCTGTTGGTGTCTCTGAGCAAGCAGCTCCTCCCACATGCACATTTGCAAGGGCATCAGCATCATGAATATAAATGCTGCATGTGTGGGATTAACATATGAACATATAACATTTCCTATTATGCAAGTAGATGACCTGCTTTCCATGATGCTCTCCGAGCTACAGTAACAGGTCCTGGGAAACCCTCCCCATACAATACACAGCCTAGTCTAGTCTAATAAGTTGTGTGTAGAAAATTAAATTACATTTGCCGTTATCAACGTCATAATTGAAGATTTATTAGGAAAATAGTGGAATTGCAAAGCCCGTAAACATGGGACAGAAAAAATAGGAGCATCTTTATCATTCTTAATAGTAGGAGTGACAAATGCTTTGAAGAGGAATCTGCAAAACCCATAAAGTGCTTGACAGATTTAGCCTGATTACTGCGTGTGGAACATTTAGGTCTTCATCCCACAGAAATGTCACATTAGCCTCTGGTCAATGAGCGTGCAGAGCAAGTGGTGAAGATAAACATCACGAAGCTTTCTGCATTCATGGCATGTGGAAAAGAAAAACAGATCCGATCATGACCTGACCTGAACCCAATTCTGGATTTGAATGAAACTCACTGTTCATCTATGATTCCATGAAGAACCTTTAACATCCATGGAGCCTTTCCATTACACAAAAGGTTATTTATTGTGGAAAATGTTCTTTGGATTATTAAAAATGTTCTTCACACACTTAAAAATAAAGTTTTGAAAAGGGCGTTTTGTAGAATATTTAATAGTATAAAAGAACCCTTTTTTCCACTATACATTCTTAAAAATAAAGGTTCTTGATTGGCATCTTTGGTTCCATAAAGTACCTTAAACATCCATGGAACCTTTCCTTTGGACAAAAGGTCCTTTATATTGAAAAAGGTTCTTCAGATGTTCTTCACACTAAGAAAAAAATAATATATATATATATATATTTGTGGAACACAAAATGGTTTTTCTATGGCATTGTTGCAAAAAAAAAAAAAAAAAAAAAACTCTTTTTGAACCTTTATTTTTAAGCGTGTAAAGAACATTTTGTCTTTTGGAAAGGCTCAGTGGAACATTTTGTCATTTTGAAAGGCTCAGTGGATGTTAAAGGGATACTCCACCCCAAAATTACAATTTTGTCATTTATCACTTGTACATTTCAGATTTGAAATACGCTGATGTGGAGTGACACAGAGGAGACAAATTGTTGAATAAAGTCATTATTTTTGTTTTATTCTCGTACAAAAAGTATTGTCGTCACTTCATAACGTTACGGTTGAACCACTGATGGCAGATGGACTATTCTGACGATGCTTTTCATACTGTTCTTGACCTTGACAGTGTATTTTACTTGGCAGTCAATGGGACAGTCACAAACCTCCCGGTTTTCATCCAAAATATCTTAAATTGTGTTCCGAAGACAAACATAGCTTTTACAGGTTTGGAACGACATGGGGGTAAAGTGATTAATGAAAAAATTTTTATTTTGGGGTGGAGTATCTCTAAAGAGGCCAATAAAGAGCCTTTATTTTTAAGAGTGGAAGAAAAATGAAGCTGTTTTGTTTGTTTGTTTCTTTAAGAACTAATCACTGAAAAGTTTTTAGGGGGAACCAAAATGGTTATTCAATGGCATCGCTGGAAAAACCCCTTCTGGAAGCTTTACTTCTGATAGTGTAGAATAATTAATATTAACACATGCAGTATATGTGCAAATGTTACCTTCACTATGGGTTTGTTCTTGAATTTGGCAAGCGTTCGACAGCCTACGTTAAATCTTTTGTCTAAAGCGAGAGTGAAGAGTAGACAGGTGTCCAAGTGTAAACACCGGCTTCAGCTGGCAGAGATGGAGGGAGGGCTGGAGGAGAGAGAGAGGACACATGGCTGCCTATCTATCACACCTTTAGAACGACAAGGCGCCCATCGATCCACACTGTCCTCACATTCCACTGCCGATGGAGAGGTGGGAAGTGGAATTTTGACTGCTATAACGACAGGGGGTGGGAGCCAATTGCTTCCCAGAACTGTGTTCTTCTCCGGAACAAACGCACCAGTCCATTTAGACAGTTTAACTTTGTCTGGCACTTTCTGCGCTCAGAACACTCTGTGCTTGACATCCACTGCCTTTAAGAGAATGTCTTTCCCACAGAGGGAAAAAAAAATGGATCATAAAAATGGCGGCCAGTTTGTGCACAAACAGACAGAGAAAGATCAAGGCTCTCGGACAATGCAGAGCTAACCATGGGACACAGAAGAACACTTCAGCCATGATGAAAGGTGCATTTCCAATGGATCAAACCAAGTGTGTTCTGAAAAGAGATTCAGAGAGAGACATGGCAACCGTAATCATTGTGGCTAACAACAGCTATCCGAAGTAAAAAAAAAAAAAAGAAGCCTGTTGGAGGAACAACGTCATGAGCCGAACATTGCTAATGGATCTTCTCAGGATAGCGGGTTCTGAGAGTTTGTTATATGTAGTGCACTTTCAACAGTCCTAAAATGTGAAGCACAGTTGTTTCTGGCTGTACAACATAACCGTGGCCATTAAAGAGAGAGACCCCTTTAAAATTTCTGCCATCATTTACTTACCCTCACAATGTTCCAAACCCATAAGACTTTTGTTCAACTCCAAAACACACATGAAGATATTTTTTACTGAAATTAGAGATTCTAGAAAAACAAACCACACTGGATCTCACTTGACAAACAAGAATCAATGAAGATTATTATTGCGTGTCGCACAAACACGTTTGAGCTTCCTTCAGCAAATCTGATGTGCTCTAGTATGTGCTGATCAATGTTTTTATGTCAGAAGACTTTCTTAAACCACTCAATTTATTCTGGTTACTTTTACAATATTTTAGTATACGGTTTGGATCTTCTAACATTTGGTTGCCTGAACTTTCAAATGGAGAGACAGAAAGCTCTCAGGTTTCATCAAACAAATCTTCATTTGTGTTTTGAAGATAAATGAAAGTCTTATGGTTTTGGAACGACAAGAGGGTGAGTAAATGATGACAGAATTTTTATTTTTCCCACCTAGACTTTAATGTTACAACTATAGAAGACAATTCGAAATAATCAAACAGCTTTTTTTAACAAACTAAACCAACATGCATTAAATAATCTATACAACATTGGAAAGATGAATTGTACATTCGCTGAATTCTCCTGAAGGATCAAGGCACTAGGGAATAATGAAAGGTGAACAGGCTGTAGCGGGCCTAATGCCTTCCTCATCAAATGCACGGCAAATCCCGAACCTGACAGCACAGATACGTGAAACACAAAGAACGGCGTATTCTTCAAAGGGCAACCATTGTCGTTTCCCTCCAGCTTGCTGAGAACAGCGATGCCAGCTATGCCTAAATGATTACAGCAAAATAATCGTTTCCTCGCAGTAGAAAAAAAACTAAACAAAAACAAAACAAGCAAGAGACAGTCAAACAAAGGCACTCGTCTGCACAATAAAGCAGAGTAAAGAGACAACGGGTGCCATGCTCCACACAGGATGTATGCAGGGAGACAAATCACATCGCCTTAATCACATTTAATGGCGCACGATCAGTGAATTAATATTCCATCTGTGCCAATATGGTTGAGAGTTCAGCAGGATTTGGAAGCATTTGAAAGCATTTGAGACACAATGTTGAATAAGATGATCTGAACTGCTCGAATGAGGACTCCAATACTCTTTAACTACCTAATTAAAAGGTGCATTAAGTATTATTTATCTTTTTAAATGATAATAATAATTATAATCATCATCACAAAAAAAAAAAAAAAAAATTATATAGTAAAAAAGTTGTTTTATGCTATTATGTATCCAATAATAGGAGAGTTATCGAGATAAAGTAAGCTACATTCAGCTGGTCATGTGATCTTAACATAAAAAAATTAGACTGAAAATTGGTTTTAAACATACATTTATCAATATTTATACATTTCTACTTGATTGTTATCAGTCAGTTGATAATGGATCAGATCAACAAATGAAGAATAGCACCCAATAATAGCAGTACATTGTGCATATCATAGGAAACAACAGTCTCTACTCAAATGAATTTTAGATAAATAAATTATATGACTGATATACCTGTTGAATTTTATAAGATAATAAATTATACATTATATAATTATACATTTGCTTGACATATATTGTAACATTTGTAACAATTTGCCAATATTATTAGTAGTAGTAGTTGTTGTTTTAGTCTAATGATAATGATGTAAAAATATTAACTATTTTATTTGATATAAATATTAATAAATAAACGAAAAATCATCAGAAAGGTGGACCAACCTTATGTGGAATGTCTTCTATGACACTGTTATGAATGACTCTTCATCTCGTGTTAGTATACAGTACATTCTTTAAACAAATCTGTCATAAGTACTGTTGATTTTTTAGAAGCAAAATTGATTTACTTAGTGCTCCTTTAAAAGTAAAGAAGAAAAACTGACCAAAACACAACAGCGCGACCAAAAAATGTCGTCACATAATCTGCCACATACAATCTTGCTTCATCTCTTTTTAAAAAGAGAGTGAGTTCTCACTGTGATGGTGGCTTCTGTCCAAACAAGCATACAATAGTAATTATGATATTCTCTAAAAAGAGACTATTCAGTCTCAGATGATTATAAACCTTAGTGGGAAATGAGAGCATTATAATAGCAGACGGTGACCTTCAATATACATCTGCAGATTCATAACGTGTACTTTAAGAAAAAAATCTCACAGGCAAGATCAGAACTCAATATTAGTTTCAGACTGTAAACCAACACACCTCTAAGTTGGCCGCAGTGAAATGTAGGAATATTAAAAAGACAACCACTGAGAATCCACACAGAGAGATAACTTTCCCCTTCACACTTTCAAACAGTGACATACGCTCTGCATGCTGATTATGATATGATCCTCATATCGCATAATGAAGAGCGCCAATGAAGGCAGAACAAAGCCCTGGTAATTAATCACCATGTAACCGACAAAGGTTTAATGTCAACTCAGTAAATGGAAAGACTTTCCAACCAATCACAGAGTAAACTTTAGGGTGACACCATTAAGCATCTTGACAGCAACTAAGCTTAAAGAACATAAAAACATTTGCCATCTTTACACTGCAATGGCACGTGGGGTGATGCATTTATACACTATTTATACCTAAACCATAACTGGCATTACACAGAAAAATTAAATTATATAATATAAATTATGTATACAGAAACATGACATTAATAGAAATATGAAAAAAAAAAAAAACATCAAGTCTTATAATAGTCGTATTGCGTCATAGGAGCAAAAGGGATAAGAAAAACTTCTTTGAGGATGGCGGAGTACATAAAACGTGTTCGCGTAGAGACACAAATGGGCCTTGGAGGCGGCTGTCTTCATTTATCAGAATCCATGAAGCAACATTAGCAGGAAGAGTCAAAGCCTCCATTATTTATGGACTGGCTCCCTCCCCTGTACACATTTGGTACCTGGTCTTCAGGCAGACAGGAGAAACACAACCTAGTCTCCACAACACGGTTAGTTAGTTGGGGTTTGTTTATTTATTTATTTATTTTTGACGAAATGGCTATGTATGCCAATACGGACGACCTTTAGTTGTTCTTTTGCTATGGCCCTAAAGTGATATTTCACCAAATATGAATTCGTAAACGACGCGCATTTACCTCAATATGTTTTTAGCTAAACCGAACTGACCAAAATGCCCCCAAACCTGACAAGTTTGACAAGCAGTGCTGGCCGAGGAAAAAAAAAACTAAATTGCCTGGTTTTGATGTTGAGGAAATTTCGGTATTTAACACTGAATGAACGGTGCGCCTCAACGAAACGAATATCATTTAAGCATTATCCTCACCCTCACGTTGTGCCAAACTCGTATGACTTTCTTCTGCTGAACAGAAAATATGTTTATCTGAATGACAGCCTCAGTCGCCATTCACTTCCACTGCATGCAAAAAAGACGCAAGGAAAGTGAATGGCAACTCGGACTGTCATCCTGACTGACATGTTATTTGTCGTTTCAAAGAAGAAAGTAAGTCATATGTATTTGGTACAACACGATGGAGAGTAAATTACTAATTATTATTTAATTATTATTTTTGTTATTTTTATTTTTATTTTTTTTGGGGGGGGGGGGTGGGGGGGGGGGGTATAATCATTTTTAAAATACATTATTATTATTTTATTTTTTTTATTTATTTATTTTTTCAAAAAGCGCTATTCTCGAACTTAAACCGCATCTAGATAAAAAAAAAAAAAAAAAAAAAAAAAAAAAAAAACCGGAGGCATCTAAGCGTCGAAGAGGACATATTTCTGTCGTTTATACAAACGCAGTCGCGTCGACCGTGAATGGCAAGTTTGCTTGATCATCACGCCGGCATATCACTAACGTCACGCCATGAGATCTGCACAAGTTGCCCACCAAAAGCACCCTCCACTCTCGACCGTCCAGTATTAACGCAGAATAATATTCGAAAATGCCATTCCATCACTCATCACTTCGATGATACGCATCGAAAGGGAAAAATAATTAATAAATGATCAATATAGGCGATGCACGCTCCATACACGACCGCGACGTCAAAGCAGTCTGAGTCAGAGGTACCTTCAAGACCTCATTATCACTCAGTTAATATGATCTCGACTAATTTGTCGGATTAATTATAATTAAGAAGGGTAAAATGAGAATCACCTTAATCAAAACAGAATAATTCGCATTCAAGTTGAGGAGTGAGCACATTAGTGCACACTTTAAATACATCTGACTCCTGATAATGGGTCTTTAAGGGTTGCAGACTGTATTAAATGCTTATTTAAGTTACAGCACGTCACATCCCAGTTTATTTCTTCCTGCTGTTCTCGGTTTATGGACATTATAAGGTAACTATAAGGTCATTTTCTGTACAATTTCACATTTACAGCAGTTTTATTGAAGTCCTGGAGTCCTGCAATCCAGTCAAATGCACAAGTTTACTGTGCTATTTCTGCTCTTCTTGCATGTATTTATAATTAAATTATATAATGAACAAAACACGACAGTCTCGTTTACAAACAAACAACGCAAGAAGCTCCCGAGATAGATAAAATGATCCACATAATTACCATGAAGCTCTATTTCCAATACTCTTAGCCATTCCCTACATTTCCAGAGTGCGTCTCCCACTAATGACGGCAGGAGGAGGGAAAAATACAATCCAAACGAAGGAAAAGCTCAGGCAAGAAACATTTGTGACAGCGACATGATTCGGTCCAACTATTTCGCAGAGTAAAACAGCAAATGATTTCCCTAATGCAGTTTTAAGACTGATGTTAATCCACAATCCGTCGTCTCATCAGAAAAAAAAAACACATCCCGGTGCAGTTCTTTATGTGTCGCAATGAAGGTAAAAGACTAGAGAGGGTTCTTTTTTTTAACCCTCGTTCCTCACGATTGTGGGTTCGCTGGTTGATAAAATGCCGATATCTCCACTTGCCCTCAGTACGGAGAGGCACTGGATGCGAGCGCCTCAAAAGTGGAGCAAAGACGCCCTTTGCGGCTGGTAAAGGAACTGCAACGCCTTTGCTGGGGATATATTTTTAAAGGGACATTGAAAATCTTTCCCAAGTGCATCTGTTGAAAACCCATAATGGTAGTTTGGTCTCATAGGTGCTGAATTTTATCAAGTCTAATATTACTGTAATAAGCTGACCATGAGATGCTCAGGAGGAATATCCGTATAGAAAGAAATAGCATTGTCTGATAACTACAACAGAAACCAATGAGTGTTGTTAAATTTTTAGCCTGTAACTTTTTTTTTTTCACTACCTGTCTCAAGCTTTGATATAATACCTCATATTCATCTACTACAAATTAAAGTGAATTATGAATATACTACATCACAAATCAAATTATTAGACAGGTACAAAATTATACATCCTTATAAAATGTGTTACACAGTGGTCACATGACTGTGATTTCACCCCTGTAGCTCATTTCTAATTGGTTAAACTGATAGTTTTACAACTTATCGTAACAACACTCCACGGTCTCTACTACTCACAGAAATGGGATTTTGCTAATGGGTCTCTTGGGAATATGTCAGTGTTTCAGCAGACAGGTCTATGTCTATATCGTAATAGACAACTGAACCTCCCTTGCAGTGTAATGAAACCCTAAGCAAGTCCCCTTGAGAGCCTACTCTAGAAGACTCCATTTCATCTGTGCCCATCTCTCATAAGGCAAACCATCTGGAAAATAAATTAAAAATAACATTGTGAATAATTTTACAATAAAAAATGCATTACCGTATCATAATTAAATTTTCAGAGACCAGATTTCTTCTATTTATCAGCTTTACTTGACATAACTTTCAACTGCAGGACTGTTTTACGGCAGTAAAGCAAACAAATACTTTTTTAAACCCATGAAATCTTAAAGTTCACACTCATATCCAATAAAAAAAATGTTCAGAGTTCCACATTTAAGAGTCTCTTTCATAGTTTGTGCAGCAAAACTTTACATTTAATCACTCTAGACCTCGTTGAAAACACACTTTAAACGTTTTGTGATGCAATCCAACAACAGTGTAGTTGCTGTATTAAGAAATATTTGTGTCTGTGCATTAGTGCAGTGAGATCTATTTCCAGTAGGAAGTTATCCAAATCATGTGATGGCAGTGTCACAGCTGGGCAGGTTCCACACGTCACAGCATGTTCTGATTCACTTGATGACAGCCAATGTTCTGCACTAATGTCTTCAATATCCCTTTGAGAGAGTTAAATATAAAATGTATGCCGCCATCATGAACAACTGAGTCAGCCAGTTGAAAAGAGTCTCCCCACGACCCCAAAGCATTCCAGTGGCTCTAAGCATTTTTAATGGGTAGTCTTTTATTTAGTGCCGGATTAGAAATACTACAAATTGTTTTTATTTTTTTAATCTGACAGAAATTAATGCCATTACTCAGCAATCATGCAATAAATCAAGTAGAAGTGAAAGACTTTTTAATTGCAACAAAAGGTTTTGATTTTTAAATAAATGTGGTTTTTATGAACTTTCTATTTTTCAAAGAATCCTGAAGATATATATAAAATCACATTATTACTATTTTTACTATTTTTTTATCAAATAAATGCAGCGTTACATTATAAGAGACTTTCAAAAACATTTAAAAAAAATCTTATCAACACCAAACTTTTGGACATTAATTTGTGTTCTGAATTATTTTCATATGACTATAATGACAATTAATTATTATTATTATTTTTTTTAATTGTTGCATACAATTTTTTGTTTCTAAGTTTAGGTTTTAGTTTTCGCTAGCTAATGGCTCAGCGTACTAGCTTAGCATACAGTACCATTAACCCATACCATACGCAAATGTTGCGATGATACATTTTTATTTGATTAGTCATTAAAAATAGCTACTCCCTGGGGTCCAAAGGAAACTAAACAGGTACTGCGAATTGTTAATTATACCAAGACAAGCCATAACCAGCACATCCTTAGGGGATCGGCCACTACATACACTTTTGAAAGAAATGTATTCTTTGAAAAATAACTTGCAATATTGACCATAAAAAAGTATAATCTGTCACATCTTATCAAATGACAACAGTGAAATTCTTTCTCATCATTTTTATTTTTTTAAACACAAAGGCGAGCATCATCCTTGCTAATCTTGTCTGTGTCATTTCATCTCATATCCTTTCATAAATATGTATTAATTGACATGCTCAATTCTGCGCTGGATGAGCCTTTGAATGCTTTAATGCACTTTTCACATTAATACACTGAAGTCATTGAAAGTGGATCACTGGCTTGACCTGCTGTGATTCATTCCACCCACTGCAACTAAAAGCTACATTTCAACAGAAGCACGATGAAAGCTTAGCATTCAGCAAACCACCTCAGCTTCTAATATCTGCTAAGAGCTCTAAACAATGTCAGTAACAGTGCTCACTCTCCTCACTTGAAGAATTCAAGCCCACAGACAAAAAGGCCCAATCCACAAATCTCACTTTAAAGCAGGGTGGCCGTAATGACACATACCACTGTATCGACCACCACAATTGTTGTAGATGATAGCTTTGCGCTGACAGTCAGACCTGTCTTTCAGAAGGACATTTTTGCTGGGTTCCCGTACAGTAGTGAGCACATTAAATAGGCTTGTGAGATTTCTCTGCCATTCCTGACATGTTCCCATATGTTGTCTTTGCTGTCACTCAAAGGCAGCCACCGGCAAGCAAATTGTTCATTTTCCAGGCGTAATGTAGGACAAACGTGCAGCCAGATGTTTGGGGAAACACAGAGAGGATTCAGATGAAAGGCTACAACATGCGCCGGCATCGCCCCAAGTGTAGTGTGGCATGCCAAGCAGACGCTGGTGTAATAACTGATGTGCCTCCGGCGGGCTTTGAGATGCGTCCCTGCTCCTGGCACCCAGGGGTCACTGCAGAGGCTGCCTCCCTCACTTTCGTTCTTCTACTTCCTCTTTCCTCCCTCTCTGAATACACTTCCTTACAGCAGGAGGGAGAAAAGGGTGCAGGCTATAAATAACCAAAACCACACATTAATAAGCACTCTGTAACTGTACCTGCTGCTGAGTAAAGGCTAATGGTGGTAAATTGCAGGTGGTATAGTATATCTGCTGTAAGCAGGGGTTTTATAGAATTGTATTATTTCAATTTTACTTCCGTTTTATTTGTTAATTTATCCTGGTTTCATTATTTTTTAATCTACAATTGCCAGAGTTTTCTTTTTCCAGATTATTTATTTAATTATGTATATATTTTATTATTATTACTTAAGTTCTAGTGTTGGTATTTTAGGGCTGCCAAAGTTAATTTTTTTTTTTAATGTTAATGGTTTTGCATTGCTAAGAAAAGTCCTTAAAAATAGGCTCCAGTGTACTCTGATAATAAGAACGAATTTTCCGTAATAATTTTTAACAGGTGTTATGTCCATATTTCAAATTACACATTGCATTGAGTTGTGTTTTCAGGAAATACCCGTAAATTTAACTGATAATGTCCCAGCAGAAAACTACCATCACTACCAGTTTTTTGAAAGTCTTATGCTCACCAAGGCTGCATTTATTTGATCAAAAATACAGTAATATTGTGAAATATTATTCAAATGTAAAATAAATGTTTTCTATTTTAATACATTGCAAAACATAATTTATTGCTGTGATGCAAAGCTGGATTTTACTCCACACTTCAGTGTCACATGATCCTTCAGAATTCATTCTAATATGTTGATTGTTGACTGTGTATATACACACAAACACACACACACACACACACACACACACACACACACTTTATATACATTTTTAAGAAATAACATGATAAAATCTTTCTTTCAACAACAATAAAAAAGTATTACTTACCCCAAACTTTTGAACAATTGTGTGTGTGTGTGTGTGTGTGTGTGTGTGTGTACTGTACATATAAGAAAAATAGACAGAAAATAGACAAAGAAAGAAAGAAAGAAAGAACACTATGTTCTTGAAGATCGACTAAACCTGGCGCTCTCTTATGGGTACAGTGGATGGCAGGCCTGGGGCAAAGGCACGGTGGGTACACAGCCTGGGTGATTAGTGAAAGGGGCAAGTTTTAATCCACCAATGCATTAATCAAAATGATAATGCTTCCATTTGTGATTACTGCTTGCTTCCAGAACTGCATAAATCCTGTCCCGTGTGTTTCCAGGGTTGTTTTGAAGATGATAGTGGGTGGGTGACGGTAGTCACCTAGCTGTGATATCAGTCATATAACCAATATCCTTCCAAATCCACATGTTGAATCAACTGCAGAAGGCTGAGAGCTGTTACAAAAAAAAGGCAGCTGAATGTGCAGCGATCAAGTCATATTGTACTTTCAGACTTAAAAAGAGTGGAGGTGTACTGCTGAGTGAAAGAAAACTCTCCATTCAAACCTGTTGTTGTGTCTTTTGTTCTGTTGTCCTCACCTGCCTTTGGCTGAGTTTGCTTTTGCTGTGTGATAAATTACCTTAAAGACTGTTGCCTCTCCGTAAAGCGCTGCGCATTCAGCCATGTCAGATTTAAATAAGAAAATGATAAGACAGAAGGAGGATCTGCCACATTTAACATGGGAAAATGCAGTGCTGGCATCTTATTAAAATCGATAAGAGACAGGCTGGCAGAGATAGGGTGATCCATAGGCAGCCAAAATTTGGGCCAATGTTGTTTATTTGCCCTGGAAAGTCAGATAGGAAACCAGAAGCGATCTGTATTTAAACTTGTGCTGAAAGCTAAAGTGGCCACTCTGTATCAGGGCTCAGTGATGGCGATTGTTAGATAAGTAGGTTGTAAAAGAAGTGCAAATGAATCCTGAGGAACAGTGAGCTGAATTTGAGCATTTCTGCAATAGTTTTCCACACAGTGCCTTTCACTGTAACTCTGAATGAAACCAGAGAGCATCTCTCTTGTTCAAAAGAATATGGTCAGAAATGTTCCAGCAAAGTGACTCACATTGATTTCTGTAGGAGTGAAACATCTGATGCCAGATGGGGTCAGCAGCCTATTGTTTTTGGAGTGGGGGGCAATCATTTGATATCATCAAACTGTAATGAATGTGCAGGAGAAGAGAGATGATTGTGACATTAAAAGCATCCTTTGTGTCCATAAACGGGTTTCTGAAGCGCAGCTCTCCACCTCCTTGGCTAAACACTGAAACTGAATCAGCAGCAAACTCTATGATGATATTTAGTCAACACATCTTATTCAGCAACTATATACGTCGAAAAGTGTACTACAGTAAGTCAAAATGACTGAGGAAACAAAGAGTGTACTATTGCTCTAGACATTTTTTGACTCAAAAATCAAAGCATTTTACAAAACGTACAGTAAAACCTATCATTCTGCCACAGCATTATAATACCTTTACAATACCATTCACCACTATAATAACTTATATAACATATAGCAGCCTCCAATTGCAGTACTGATCAGAAAGTCATTTGCAACTGTAGGAGGATAAGATTCGCTCACTACCAAGTTATTCTGGAAAATTAACTGGCGCCGATACAGGATGGCTGCCTCCGTGACGTGCTCTGCAGTTGTTTTTGTTAGTTTGTCCTGTCTTTAGTTATATTCCTGCAATCAGTTTCACCAGGGATAAATTGCTGGACATTCGGCACCACACATCTCCAGATTAGTTTGTCGTTTTTTTAGTTTTGACTATTCTGATGTTTTGCTGGATATTTTCGTTGGTGGAGCAGCTGCGCTGATCACATGCTTCAGGGCGCGAAGATGGGGAAAGAGAGCTGGGGTGCTTGTGAAACTCAGAAAATGCGGATTTCAAATGCCGTTACCTAGCATCAATCTGGCAAATCTCCGCTCTCTACCCAACAAAATGGACGAACTCCTTCCGATCTGCAGATCTGCAGCCCCCCCAACCCCCCCCTCCCTGCAATTCAGATCAGCAAAGAGGAGGTGCGCCAGGTCATCTGGAAGCAGAAAAGGAAAAAAGCACCAGGCCCAGCTTGTGTTACATCAGTCTGTCTGAAATCCTGTGCTGACCAGTTGGCCCCCATCTTCACAAAGATCTTCAACAGATCACTGGAGCTGTGCGAAGTCCCTTCATGCTTCAAATGCTCCACCATCATCCCCATCCCCAAAAAATCCCAAATTACAGGACTAAATGACTACAGGCCTGTGGCTCTAACGTCTGTGGTCATGAAGTCATTTGAGAAACTTGTGCTGGCCCACCTGAAGGACATTACTGGACCCTTACTGGATCCTCTTCAGTTTGCCTACAGAGCAAACAGGTCTGTGGATGATGCAGTAAACACTGGAATGCATTATGTTCTGCAACATCTAGACAGACCAGGGACTTATGTGAGGATCCTATTTGTGGACTTCAGCTCGGCCTTTAACACTATCATCCCAAACCTTCTCCTGCCCAAACTAACTCAGCTGTCCGTGCCCACCTCCGTCTGTCAGTGGATCAACAGCTTCCTGACAGACAGGCAGCAGCTAGTGAGGCTGGGAAAATACACATCCAGCACCCGTATAACCAGCATTGGTGCTCCTCAGGGCTGCGTTTCTCCCCACTGCTCTTCTCCCTGTACACCAATGACTGCACATCTAATGAGCCCTCTGTAAAGCTCCTTAAGATTGCTGACGACACCACACTCATCGGCCTCATTCAGGACAGTGACGAGTCTGCTTACAGACAGGAGGTTAAAGAGCTGGCTGTCTGGTGCAGTCTCAACAATCTGGAGCTCACACACACTCAAAACAGTGGAGATGATAGTGGACTTCAGGAGAAAAACCCCCTCCCTGCCCTCCCCCCACTCACCATCATGAACAGCACTGTGACTGCAGTGGAGTCATTCAGGTTCCTGGGCACCACAATCTCCCAGGACCTGAAGTGGGACATTCACATTGACTCCATTGTGAAAAATACCCAGCAGAGGTTGTACTTCCTTCGCCAGCTGAGGAAATTCAACCTATCACAACAGCTGCTGAAACAGTTCTACACCATTGAATCCATCCTCTGCACTTCAGTAACTGTCTGGTTCAGCTCAGCTACCAAATCTGACCTCAGAAGATTACAGAGGGTAGTCCGGACTGCTGAGTGAATTATCGGTACAACCCTCCCTTCTATTCAAAAACTGTACTTATCCAGAGTGAGCAAAAGGGCTGGCAAAATCAATCTGGACCCCTCACATCCAGTACACTTCCTCTTTGAACTGTTGCCATCTGGTCGATGCTACAGAGCTCTGAGCACCAGAACAAACAGACACAGGAACAGTTTCTTCCCCCAGGCAATCCATCTAATGAACACTTGACAATAACTGTGGAACACACAACACTATTTATACACACATACACTTATTTATCCACACTTCTAATTTGCACATAATATACCTGTACATACAAAACTGCCTATTGTAATATACCTGCACATGAAAAGCATGGATCTTTCAGCACACAGAGAGAATTATACAAGACTAGTGGAGAGACCCAGGCAGCATGGCATATATTGAGCTTATACTAAAATCTTGTTTATGCTGTCACACAGGGGTCATCTGGCTCCTAGCAGGCTCCTGGCACCAGCAAAACAGCACAGTTGGGCTGCGTCTATCTGGACTTGTCCGTGGTGCTGAAATAGTAAAGTAACACTGTGAATGCTGCAGTGATTTTACGGACCTTTTTATTTGGTCAGTTGAGACTCTAAAGACCAGGCCAGTGGGCTAGCTTTAATTATTATTATTGATACTTAGAAACTTATGTAAAAATAATAATTTATAAATATTATATAAAACTTACACAATATTACATATAACATTATAAACTTACATGATTAAAACTGATTTGCTTACCTAAACATATCGTTTATTTAAAAAAATACAGTAGTAAACATATTAAAATGATTAACATTATTTAAAAAAAGTAACTGATGTGAAACATATGTAATGTAAACATGTTATTAAACATAAAATATCAAATTATTAGAGTATTTAGAGTAATAGAGTATTAGAGTATTTAGAAATAAATATTTCTTATTTTTCTTATTATCAAAATTCTAATTATTTTAAAAGTAATTGCTCTGAAACTTTTTTTTTTAAAGAAACAAAAAAAAAAAAAAAAAAAAAAAAACCTATGGCTTCATTACGGAAGATGAGAGAAATATATTCATGAATCAAATTCCTTGTCAGTAATTTGATTCATGAATGTATTATTCTCTTCTGGAGTAATGGCATCCAACCTCTTCATATTCACTGCTCAAATCAGCCTACATGCACCTGAAATTTGCCACCTGTTGTGTTGTCATGTTTTCAGAGGTAAACTACCCTGACCCAGTCGTAAGAGTAATGAGTAATAAAAGATCTTGTTGCACTGGCACCTCTAGATTTCCCTGAACCTACCAAACCAGCTGATCAATGAACATTTGCCATTCGTATCTGCTGTGCACAACCCCGCCGATATCAACAACCCAATATGTCAGCGCAGTGAAAGGTAGCAGGCAGTGGGAGGAGTTCAGCTCATTTTCACATTTGATGAATAAATTTTCGGACAAAATGTGACAGGAAGCACAGTGGAGCCTGTGTTTTTCTCATCTGACGCAAGGTCAAGCAGATCCTTCAGGTTCCAGAATTGTCCACAGTCTGTCATTAACGCACAAAAAAAAAAAAAAAAAATGTAATAATTATTAGAACGTCTTTGAAATCCCATTCTGTCCTTGCGGGCCAGAGGTAAACCATCTCTGGTTGCTGCGACCACTTCATTTGTATTCCGACACACACGGGACGCTAGCTTGATCAGGTTGGGTTATGAAGCCAAAACCGATCTATCTTCTTTGATGTAAAAAAAGATCTCTTGTTCATTTCCTGACAGCGTAGGGCAGGAAAAACTGCTCAGCCCCAGAGCTTTGCACATTTCCCCTCTACCTGCCAGAGTGGTGCATTGGAGATGGAAAGAAAAGCCTTGGAGAAGAGGCTGAATTTATCAAGCGCACAGTGCTCTGAGCTCCTCTCGAGTAGCATAATGAGTTTAAACTCGGTGAAAAATCAACAGCATGTGGATAGTATAACCTGAGCGCTCGACATCTCAAATGGATTTTGACTTCAGAAAGATGCCTCTTAGCTAGGGGTGTGACAAGATCTTGAGATCCAGCTGGTCTCGCGAGAACCTGACGATATCCTCGCATAGACCTTTCAGACATAATTGCATTACACTGGCTCGTTCACCAGTAGTGGTATGTAAGATACTTTATGTTCATCTGCGAATACAATATGCTTATCGTTACCTGCTGTTAAAAGGATGCTCCAGTGTCTAATCACCTATCTGAACGATCGGGGTAGTGTTGCTTCCTCAAGAAAGTTTATCGTTCTCACGTGTTTTAGCCTTGTCAGTTTAAACATTAAAGTGTTTTAAGCCATTCAAGCGTGAGACAGCACGAAAGACATTTCAGTGCGGTACTCGCGTGCTGTGATAAATTGTTTCTGTGTGCGCACACGCACGCAAAAAGCTGCAGCTCAGACAGCATATGCGAGAGACACGTCCTTTCGGTATTTGTGAATCTTATGTATTTTCATCATCCGCTTTACATACATCGCATTGGCAAACAAACTTGTAACTTACATGCTTAGAGCAGAACCATGCATCGGTCATTTATATCTCTACATGGCTCCCTGCAATACAACTCTGATTCTTCAATCTCGCCATCTAGTGGTCTGTTATTGATACAACCACGACTGCTACAACTGATAACGGAGCGCTCAAGCGGGTACTGAGAGTCATTTTGAGGTAATTAAAATATGTCAAATTAATATTTAGCGTTAAATTATTTACTTATCAGGCAAGTGGCCGCATGATAAGCGGGAAAACTATGCAGTGTAGTCTTTAACACCATGCAGAGGTTTCTTTTGCAAAATAATCTGCTGACTGTACACTATCCCCCAGCCTTGCCGCACCCCCCATTATTAAAGTGGAAATCAGTTTACTAAATAATGTAAACTTTACTGACTGCTTCACTTCCACATTTGTTATTTATACTATTTATAATTTTTGTGCATTTACTTGCCTGCCAGTTGAGTTTGTGGCAAACAACAAGTGTTTACATGTTGTTTATTACTGCATAAAAATCATTAAAGTAGATGTTTAATTTCATAAATTACAAGTTGATTTCAAAATGCACCTACATTTTATTTTGTGTTTTTCAGTTGAATAAAATATTATTTTTCCCTATATTTTTTATCATTGAGGATATCTTTAAAAAAGTCTAAAAATCATGTCTCGTCTCATTCTCGTGAACCCACGTCTCGTGGGATAAGCGTCTTGTCACACCCCTACTCTCAGCCAAAGATCTTTTGCTCTGTGTTGTGAAATGTGATAAATATCTAACAACCTCCACTCTTGTAATGGCTCCTGGAGCCGGGAAGAACAAGCAAATCATACTTTTCTATTAGATTCCTCAACTTTTTTATTGGCATAATTGGTCTGAGTAAATGGTGCAGTGAGCAGGTGCTACATCACATAAGTGCTCTAATCTTTCTCCATCTGATCATTTACAGGTAGATTCATGTCTTTAATGGATGTATACCTCATAAAACGTGCCCATAATGGGGAGGAGATACATGCGAATAATCTGAGTTTTGGTTTCCATTATCCTGCCCATCTCTCTGGAACCCTAAAAGATCTAATTACACCTTTTTTACAGACTTTCCAAATCCACTCCGTAACCTATAACTCCTCAACCACCAGCCAACTGAATATCGCTTTAAGGGAACAAGTTTGGGAGGGTTTTCTCATCAAAGGTCTCTTTTACCTTCTTAAATGTTCAGCATTGTGACCCCTCTGGGTTGAACCAACGTTTGATCTTAATGATGGTGGTGGGTTTTGTGAGCTGACAGCAACAGGTTGTCTGCCGTATAATGAGCCCATTAAGTCCCACAAGGCTGAGAATCTGGTGGCAAAAGGAGAGCCGGCTGACATATTGGATGGGACGCAGAAAGACACGAGGAAAAGACACGGAGAGCCGGAGGAGGAACTAAAGCTGAAGAAAATTGTCACTGTTATGAAGAGCTTTAGGTTCACTGTTGCCATAGATACTCAATGGCCTTTCCACTCAGAGAGTGCTGCTGAATCAACGCATTACTCTGGCACTCCGAGACAGGTGAACACAGCCCAAAAAAATCAATGGGGAAGAGGTGAGTGAGCAGCTATGCAGAGTAGTGGAGAAATACTTTATGGAAGAGAGAACTACATGGAAGGCAGATAAGACGCTTCCTGTTACCGCACCAGAAAGGTATGATGTATGGCGCGGGCGAGCAGGTGTAGTTATATAGGTGCCGTCTAATTCATCATTCCATCCCAGCATGCAAGAAAGAGAGCGAGAGATGAGGTTTTGACTAAATCTGTGTACCAGGCACATAAAGGAGCATTGCATTGTGCCGTTCCGTATAAATAAATGCATTGTAGAACTTAAAGCTGCAAAGAATTCAGTAACAAAATGGCTCGTTCTCACACACACACAGACATGCATCAAGTGCATGAAGCCAAATACTTTATTCACGAATAATGAATTCTAACAAAAAATTGTGAATTCTAAAAAAAGATTATCCAAGAAACACCAAGATCAATGTTAATGAATTATGCAACACAATGAACAACACAAAGCAGTGGTGAATCTCAATTTTGACAAAAGTGTTGATGTTAGGATTTCAAGTTCAAAACGAATAGCAAATAGTGTTGCATTTTTGTGCGTGCATAGATTTTTTTTTTTTTTTTTTTTTTTTTTTTTTACATTTATACAGATTTTCAACTTACAACAACAACAACAATAACATAAATTATCATTATTATTATCATTATTAATTTAAAGTTTTCAATAAAATAAACTTTTTGTAACAAAATGATATCAAATCTGCATAGTATTATTATTTTTATTACAATTATTATCATTATAAGGATTATTATTATATTGTGCTCTTTATTCTTGGAAACTATAAATTAAACAGTCTAAATATTATTATTATTTTTTAATGTTAATTTTTTAATTAATTATATTTTAAAGGATATTCAAATAGAAACCATTATTTTATATTGTAATGACATTTTGCAAGATTACTGTGTTTTTTTTTCTCAGTATTTTTGATCAAATAAATGCAGCTTGATGAGCATAAGAGACTTCTTTAAAAAACATTACAAGTCTTACTGATCCCAAACTTTTGAATGGCAGTGTATACGTATATGTAAACACACACACACACACACACACACACACACACACACACACACACACATACAAATACTGTAAATACAACCACATACTGTAGTAATAAGAAGTCAGACTTAACTCACACTTGATCAGAAGAGCAAGAAGCTGAATATGTCATTCTAAACATAACTGATATAAACTGAACTAAACTGTTCTTCAGTCAACCTTCATTAAATGCCCAAATGAAGCATGTGCATTTATTACACAACCAAACATGATGCACTGCAGGAGACGGCCAAAAACGCACTGCAAACAAAAGTGAGTAATTGACCATTGCAGTCAGTCCATATGGCTGACATGACAGAATGAAGTGGACGGAGGAACCATGGCTGATTAACACACCGAATGGACAGTGAACAATCCCAATTATACATCTGTGGCTTTTTCCACAGACACTCCTGCCAAGTTCCTCTTTGCTGTGAGATCCCACTTTATTGAGTGTTCAGTCACCCGTTCACTCAAAGCTGCTCTTTTCCATACAACAAAATCACATTTCTTTCTGAAGATGAGTTTAATGACACTTCAACTCATCTTTAGAAAGTAATGTGATAATACAGACACACACACACACACATACACATACACACACACACATACACATACACACACACACACACACACACACACACATATAACATTTCTAAATATGTGTAATAAGTGTAATTAATTATGATTATTTTAATGACAGCTATAGTTTTTAAACATACAAAAACAAAATGTTTTGTGTAAAAAAAAAAAAAAAATCAGAAATAAATGTCATATTACACAGCAATTATATGTACAGTATTAAGCTGTTCTGGAACAATATTTACACATCATAGAATTGCTGTACAAAAAAGAAAAATAAATAAATGCACCGAAAATGCATAAATCTAAATGCACTCTAATCGTAAAAGAATACACTGACAACTTAATAGAATGTAATTATTTTATTAATTATTTGAAAAATTTGTAAAATAAAAGGCAACTTTGGGAAAAAGAGATGCTGTCTTTATAAAATCATGCTTAATTTTCTCACACAGTATAAACTATAGTGTTTATACAGGAAAATATATTGAAATGGGTCACTCATATTAAAAAGTTAGAAAATCTGAATGTCATAAATGATAAAGTAGCCTTTTTTTTGTATTATACATAAATTGAGCAATAATATATTTGTGCATATGCTCATATGCCTAATGTTTTTATGATCCTCATACTGTCCACCATGACAATTGCATTTATCACAATAAATTACAGTATTAACTGCTGTGACAGCAACTGAACAGACTTCTTCAGAAGTAAAACACAATAAACTCATACAGCAATGATAATGGTGCTCAGATATGGCATAAATACTGCAAAACAATCACATCCAAAATATTTCTTTATGCCAGGAATGGTGGCATTACTGCTGTGCAACAGTTTAGACCATTTTTTTTTTCCCAGAGAGGGTAGAACAGGGAAAAAAAAGAGAAAAATATCCATTGATTAAGTACACTTGACATGACTTGCAATTCAGCAATTGGGCAAAGCCTAAAATTAAATGCTACATTCTGGACCAGAGCTGAGGTAACAATTGGAGCTAAATTGCAATCACCCTAAACTCTAAAACCACAAAGCAAGGGAGAACAGACAAAACGCTGGGGAAATCGAAGGCTTTTGCTCACAGCGCTAAAATTAACAGTGAACCATTCGAATGGTTTTGAAGCCCTTCAGCTACTAATTTTTTCTCTCCTTCCAGCAGCTGAAAAACACACCCCATGTGAGACTTCAATAATTCCTTAACAAAACAATTGACTAGCTTTTGATAACGCAAGCTTTCGCAATTAGCGGTGATAAATAGCTCCTGAAAAACTGTTAATTTCATTAAGAAACAATTTATTGCTTTCCTAGTTTTGGTACTCAGCCCCTTTATATATTTTTTTTATTTTTTATTTTATTTTTTTATTTTTTTATGGCTATTTTAATAGTGCCTCCTTAATTTTCTAAATTTGCTAAGTGACATTTTTAATGACCTGGTAATGTGGCTCTTAAATATGGTGTATAATTAAATGTCTTGACTCTTTTATAAGCTTCCATTTTATTTAAAACCTAAACTGAAAAGACTCTGCAAATGTATTTCCAAAATGTCACTTGATGCATATGAGTTAAGAGCAATGAAAACATTCAGACACTATACTTTATATCTTAGGCAGGGCTTCAAACAAAAATTAAATAATGACTTGAGAATCAATAACTCATAAAATGAAACTTTTGGGAGCCAAATGAATCACAATCAACCATGATAATATCAACCTATATATATATATATATTGTATATATTTATATATACATCAGTCAATCATGATTCAGTAATGATCAATCATCAGCAACAACAATCTTGGGAGCCAAATTGGAATTCTAATATATATATATATATATATATATATATATATTATATATATATATATATATATATATATATATGAATTCCATGATTGTTATAATTTTTTTGTTTATTTGTCTTTATGATATTGTACCTCATTAATGAAAGGCTTATAAGTATTCTTTCTGAGCATTACTAGAGATTGTGACTATAGATTGTAAAGGAAATCAGTCACTAATAATGTGTATGTAATTGTTGGCTTTTGAACATTTTTATGCTAAAAAGGATATATACTGTAAATGAAAAATAATCAACTGTTCAGTGAGAGAGTCAGTTGTGTTCTCAGTAACAGCTCTTAATGATTCACTGATTGAAATGTGTCTTCTGATTCAAACATGTGAATCTTTTTTACTTGCTCACAAATAAAAAACTGGATCACAATTGGATCACAATTTGTTTGTTTGTAATTTGTTTGTAAATTATAAATCTGTTTTTGTTGTGTTTTTGTTGTAATGTTGGGGTGTAACTTGAATGTGGGCTAAATATGGGGATGATGAAACCACATATGGACGTACACAAAGTTTTTCTGACTGTTGCCAACAATGAAAGGATATCTTATTCAAAATAAACCAGGAACTATAATTATTTAAGTTAAATAAAATATTTCTAAAATATTTAGCCTGTTTCTTCATTTCATTTCATATTCATTTTTTTCCCCTCATAAACAAACTTATTCCACAAAAACTGCTTCCCTTGTCTACTTTTCCTCTCCTGTATTTATTTCTGCTAATGCCACTGTTTTCGACTAACGTTTCTTACAGAACCATGAACCACTAAATTTTGCCACCCACTGAAGCTTGTGGTCAGACTCATACTGATTAAATGACCCTGTAGCACTAACTAATGCATACTGCACAATCCCAGCAAAAAGGATTAGGATTTCGATGTTGGGTGCAGGTCATATCAGGTCTCTGTGTTGTTGTTGTTATGTTTTTTTTTCTCATATGAGGATAGTCTGACTAAGCTTTCAGGATGAGGAGCAGCCACACCAGTGAGGTGTGATAATTCCCACCAGGCAGCGTTTCCTCCTCCTGTCAGAACTAGATTTGTGCCACTGGATGCCGGCGAGGACCCAAGGCTAACTGCTGAGGCATGCTGACACTTTAGCGATTACATAAGACAACTATTAGACATATATGAAGCTACAAATAACATTAAAAATAAGCTTTGCTGATGTTTGAAGGCGTCCCGGCCATGATCTCTCATGATTAATCTGCTATAAGAACATGCTGCTGGCTTCAGATGCACCAGACGGAATAAAGCAGCCCATATCTAGCTTTAAGCCCAGCATATCATTTGTTGTTTCAGTCCAGTTGTACTTTCCAGAGGTTTTATTTTAGCTCAGCATTTCTAAATTGGTGGTAGTTTAAAGGTTCATAACCGAACTGTAGTGCTCATCACAAGCAAAATGACAAAACAAGTTTAACTACCCTCTGTCTATCCATCCATCCATCCATCCATCCATCCATCAACTGACCATTTGTCTGTCTGTCTAGCCATCGAACCATCCATCTATCTATCTATCAAACATCCATCCACCAATCAAACCACCCATCCATCCATTTGTATCTCCATCCATCTAATCATCCATCATATCTATCCATCAGCCTACGTTTATGATTGTTCTATTAATCCAGTCCATTATTAAACCATATATTTATGTATGATTCTGTCTGTTTTTCTGTATATCCATCTAGTCATGCATCCATCCATCCATCTGTCTGTTTTCTGTCTATGATCCATCCATCCAACATCCATCCATCCATCAATCCATCCATCTATTCTCTTATCCATCCATCCATCCATTTTTATTTCTATCCATCCATCCATCCCTCCATCATCCATCCATCCATCCATCCATCCATCCATCCATCAATCTATCATTTTGTCTGTTTTTCTGTATATCATCCATCTGTCCCTCCCTCCTTCTATCTATCCACCAGCCTGTCTATCCATCCACCCACCAGCGTCCATCTAACAGTCTATACATCTATCAACCATCCCTCCCTCCCTTCCTTCATTCATCCATCCTCCCATTACCATATCCATCTAACATTCGATCCATTTTTCATTTAATTTCTTTTACATTCAAATTTGAATTTTATATCATCTTTACGTCAATTCAAATGTAAGAATTAGATTGAAATTTAAAAGGAACTTTCCATTGGCCTTTGAATGGCGCACAACCCTGGTTACTAAAATCTTACTGACTAATGCATAAACAATGGGGTGAATTTCATAGACTTTATACTGTATGCCTGTTCTGTGGCTGATCTGATAACTCTTACAGTACTGTCTATGCTCTTTAAGACATGACATCTATCCAAAACCCTCTCACTGCTTTTTTTTCAGGGCCAATTTAGGTACAATTCTCTCATATCCTTCTTTGATGTGCTGCTTGGGGGGAAACAAGATTTTGATTTAAAAAAAATTCAGGACTCTTCACCAAAAAATAAAAATAAATAAAATAAAAAATAAAATAAAATAAAAAATGAATGCTGATTGTACCGTGGAGACATGGTTTTCAGAAACAAAACAAATATCTTGCCAATTTTCTCTTTTGTTTTCTTTTCTGTCAAGCTGAGATCCAATTACTTTGTCTGTGAGCACAGGAAAAAAAACATTAAGGGGAGGGATCATGCTCTATTTCCGACCCAATTTTCTATAGTTGGTCAACATACTGGGCACAAGAATAAATATGAATAGTGCCGCAACCATAATTTCTCATGGTCTGAAAGAGAACGTTGCTCAAAAGCCTGATATTATACAGGAAGAAAGGAACGTGGACACCTGTCCTTGCAGCTGAGTAGCAGATGTTATGGCTGACTCTGTTTAAGTGATGTGAGCAAGGCTTCATGAATAGAGCCTCAGATTCCATTTCAGTTTCCTTTACTAATGGTGAACACGTAGTCTGAACGTTCCTCTTAAGACTGATCCTATACAGAAGGAAAGAAACATGGACATTCGTCATAGCAGCTGTGTAGCAGATGTTATAGCTGATAATTTACTAAGACGTTACTTAAATGTAGATAATGAGAAAGGCTTGCTAAAAATCTTGTCCAGGAAAAAATTTACAGATGCATCAATATTAAAATTTTGGCTGATAATCATTTGTAACCAATAAATGGCCTACTTCAAAATGCTCTATTTTGTATAAATAAATTCAAAATGAAGAAAAGATTGTAAATTTAGGCATCACAACATTGGATTGGATATTGGATATTCATTTTCAGATTTTCTAAATATTATATTCGGACAGTGGTATTAAGCTATTAGTGTTTTTTTTTTTTTTTTTTTAAGAGTAGAACTTTAAGTGAGTGTTAGATGACAGCAAAGATCATTTAAATGCACAAATAAGAAAAAAAAAAGCTTGCATGATTAAATATTCAGTATCATTTTATATAAATATTATCATTCAGTATAAAAAAAACACCATCAAATCTGGAATATCAGATAATAATAATAACAACAACACATTTTTATTATTTTATCATTCCATGATTGTTAGTTTTTTTTTTTTTTTTTTTTTTTTGTGATGCTGGGTATCATTTATTAAAGGCATAATTATTCAATAATAATTTTTTTTTTATGCTGGGTATCATTTATTAAAATTGTTCAGTTTATAATAGTTTCTGTCTTTATTATGGTACCATGAATCATTCATAAAAAGCATGTAGTAATAATAATAATAATAATAAATAAATAATTGTATTTATTTTTTATTCTTTTATTATTCCATGACTGTTATAATTTTATTTTTTCTCCTTTTTTTAATGATATCATGCATCATTTATAAAATGCCAAAATAAAAAAATAAAAAATATGGTTTGAGTCATTTTGGCTAGACCCCACACCTCCCTGCATTACTGCATATTATGAACCCTCCACGCCATTACACAACTCACACAGGCCTGGGACCCAGGGATCTGCTATTACAACCCTCATGTTAGTCTTACTCATTATTCGCAATTGATGTGCTGCCTTTAATGGTCAGCGAGGGAGCCGCCCCCTCACACTGGCTAGATGAAGCACAAGTCTAAATGACTCACTTATCACTCTGTTCAGGCGTGAGATACAATAACACACGGCCGTGGCCTGTCGTGTCATTTGCTGTCGGGGGGAAGTAAATGAATGACAACTTCACTGCTGTTTATGCATTCCAATAGCCTTTTAAGCCACTGCTTTGAAAGGACAAGACATTTATTCATCACTTACGGCAATGCTGCCGATGAAAGCTAGAGAGGAACACACCTATTTGCTTTTTTACCCTGCGCAACCTCCCGTTCCCACCGCATGCACTCGGAGGATGGGCTGTACCTCACCACATGCATTTTTAACAGGTCCATTATTAACAGGTGCTTTTGCGGTGTGGGATGCATGATTTATGTGTGCCATTTGCAAGCTCGCCTGGCTCCTCTGGTAGCAAAAGAGTCACGTCTCCATTAGTGAAGGGACTGGCCTTGACTTGACTATAACGCAGCAGAGAGCCTATACGGTAAGATCAGAGGCTTTGCAGTTAATGCACCACTATCAGAAACAAATTAGATTATATGCTGCTCATAACCACCAGTGCCGTCTACTGCAGCCCCCAGTGCCCTCTCAGACCTAGGGAAGAATATTTATGAGACAATAGAATGGCCCCATGCAGGTATTGCACATAGAACAAGGCGTCCCGTATGTGCAGAATCAAGTACAAAGTCAACTTCAGATGGGATTCAGAAGAATCGCATGACACTGAAGACTGGAGTAATGGCTGCACTGCATAATGAGATTTTGAATATTTATAATATATATATATATATATATATATATATATATATATATATATATATTGAAATAGAATTGTAATATTTTTCATATTACTTGTTTCTATATTGTTGATCGAATAAATTAGGCCTCTGTGAGCTAAGAGACTTCCTTAAAAAAAAAGAAAAGAAAAAAAAACCCTGAAAATTGCTAAAATAATGATTACATTTTTAAATAATTTAATAAAATCTTAAAAATAATGCTAACACAGGCTCCATGCCTTACAAAAAAAAAAAAAAAAATAGAAAGAAATAGAAAAAAAGCTTCTTTCTAACCCAAAATTTAATCTAGTGTTTACTGTGCAGAAGTACTGTGTTCTCTAAACTCCGCCTTGCCTCACTGTGCTTTATGAATAATAGGCTAGTTTCACCACAGACTTTGAGATACAGTGCATCTGATTTATACACGTTGGGGGTCCACAGGCAATCCAAACCTCGCCCGACACAAATCACCAACCCTACATGTCTTTTTGTGTCTTGTTTAAAATTGCTGCCAGTGGACGACTTTCCATCTTGTTCTTCTATCAGAAAACACATAGTGTTCACCTCTAACCCCTAAACTCATCCTCTGAGATCCATTTCAATAAAGCTCTGAACTATCAAAGTCCTTCTCCCAACAGTGTCACTGGAAACTCCAACCGACTGGATGATCACAGAGCTCCGGTGGCTACTTTTGGCTGTTCCCACTCGCCCCATCTCTCACACACTGCCACACTTATTGCTTCCCAACGTCCCTTCTGTGCCTAAGTGAGGAGACTGACATTTCCAAACCATACCTCACTTGGCTTGATGTGATGGTCAATTCATGCCTGCCTGCTCCTCTGTGTCCATCTTGTTGGAGTACCACTGAGCTCAGACTGGTCCAAATCACTCGGCTCTTTTCAAAGGCCTGCTGCAGTGAAGAAGGATCCAGCACGCCTGCTGAGTTTGGTCACAGTGCCCTGAGATTGAAAGCTACATCCTCATACTGCAATTCAAACCTGTTCACTCATCTTCAGTCTAGGCGAGCACTGCGTCATATGGGACTGTATGTCCATCAATTTACATTGTAATGACTTGCAAACTTGTGCTGTGTTGCCAATCAGTCTGTTTTAAACTAAAAGACGGAAAACAGACATTTTTTTTTGCTGAGAGATATATAACAAAGCAGATGAGAACAGTCCCTACTCTCTGTCTTTATTTGAGCTCCATAAGATGAGGCATGATGCACCTTACATTCTCTCACCATTTACAGTCACTGTCAGGAACTATTTTTTAGCAGAAGGATAGAATTGAATGCATTTACTTCAAAAAAGTAACAAATCAATCCATGCATTTTTGGTTTTAATTTTTGTATTGTGTGGTAACCGCTTTATAAATAAGGTGCTCGAGGTATGCTGTATTGTGAATAAGTCATGGCTGAAGGGGTTGCAGAGCTAACAACGCTCTTCAACCGTGACTTATTCACAACAGAGCACGACCTCTGATACATTATAGCTTACATATTAACTGAAATTGCAAACTTCATGAACTGTTTTTCAATTCATAACCCCTTGGCGCCAATTAAAATGTAATAAGGCTATATAAGTTGAGACTGTAAACTATATAAACTGCTATTCTATTCATTATCCCTACTTTTGAACCAAATTTAGTATTTAACATAATATCAATTAAGATTTCAAACTAATGCAAACTACATAAACTCCTGTTATATTCAGAAACCCTACTTTTGCAACAAATAAATGTTATAACACTATATCAAGTGGGATTGCAAACTAAATGAATGGCTTTTCAATCAATAATCCCTAATTTTGCACTAACTGAAAAAAATGGAAAGGTGTTAACCAATCCAGTTTAAGCATTACATGTTATTAATGTGTTATTAAGCATTAATAAGTGAGTGTGCTTTTCTGTAATTTCCAAAACACATTCTGAGACTTGCATCTCACTAGGACACCAACCAGGGGCTCGCAACATCGCAAAATCCCTGGTAGCCCTTCGGGATTCAGATTTTGGTAGCCCAAAATGAATTTAACTAACCTGAACAAAAAAGACTTCAGCTGAACTTCACTGCGGACAAATCAGCATGATCAAAAACTTATGTGATTGTATTTTTTCTTCAAATAACAAGTCAAGAGAGTAGCGTCTTCATGTGCTTGAACTTGGCTTGAAACAAAGGAATGATTAAATTGGCAAGACTGGTGCAAAACAAGTGCAAACAATCACCTACAATCCGTTTCACCACTGCAAGCGAGTGAACAACACGAATCAAGGAAGGAATTTTATATCACTATTCAAGATAGCCCATCAGGCAGGGTAGTGATACAATCTGTTAGACCGATTGGAAGACACAATAGCCCCAGGATGTCCGGCTAGCAATTTTGCAAGCCCTGCCAACCCTGATGTTTTGTGCTCCGTGACTCACTCTGAAACTGAAGTAATGAGGTTTCAGTATTTAAGGGCGTTATGGAGGTGGCAGAGGTCCCCTGCAAGTCAAATATGGATTTGTTTTTAGGCATTGAGCAGCTCAGACATTTCACATATCTGGCTGAAAATCTTCAAATCAACTTTACTCTAACGTGGCATCCCATCTCTTTGCCCTTGACATCTTTTCTCTTCATCTCTTCATTTTGCCTTCTGTTAAGTTTTCTATTCTGTTTTTCTCTTCTTGGTTCCCCCCTCATTCTCTCTTCCTGCTGCTGCCTCAATTTTCAGTTGTGACCCAAGGCAAACAATGTTTTGCACCAAATTCTCCCACTCAATTAGCTGGGCGCCTGTCTGTTGTTGATTTGTCACAGTGTAGGGTTGCTTCGTAACAGTTGTGGTTAACTGCACAATGTGAGGTGCATGTTAAGTGAGCCGCTCGGATGGCTCGTGTTTTGAACACTTGGAACGAATTGGTGATGGGAATGCACATCAAAAACACGCTGATACACGACAGTGATGATACCTTGACTACTGCAAATCAACTTATTTATAACACAGCTAGGGCCCTGTGATTTCCGCAATGCGGAAAACGCAGATGAAATTGCAGAATCCGGTCATAAAAACGCAATTTACCTTATAACAAGGAATGTCACAAAATTTGCCAAATTTTGGATGAATAAAATCAAAAGTAGGTCTATAAAGTTAAATGAAAACATGATATGGACTAATGTATGTGAATATTAAGCCACAAAAAGACTATTTAAATATGAATCCTGCATGTTATGCATGTCTCTGTGTGAATAAATGGCACAGACGTGCGGTTTCATTTACTACACACATATTGAGGTGCACGTGACGCTCACAGTGTTTTCAGCCTCTGCGCCTCAATATATGAGTACATGAACACATAAAGAATCTCTAAAACTGCTCTGAGAGTCATTCCATAAGAAAATATCATATAAAAAACAAAAACTTACAGGTCTTCAGAGCAACCCATCAACATAAAAGCTTGGTTTAACTTGAAGAAACAGTGATAGAAAAATGTAAATGCACAACAAAGTAATTCTGAAAAAAAAAAATAATAATAATAATGATAATAATATTAATAAAATAAATAAATAGTAAAATAATAATAAATCATTTTTAATAAAATTGATTAATTAGAGATGATTTGGGGGTTATCTTTCCCTCACAACCAAAAACACACTTCTTTGGTGACACTATTGATTCCGTGGTTTAAAAACAATGTCAAGTGCCGCGCTGCCGACAACTTCCATGACCCAAATGAAGCACGCTGATGGGCTGCTCTTGCTCTCACTCTGTTTGCCGTGTGCACGCACTCTACTGGAAAAAGTACCTATACTGTACAAGGAATTCCGTCATTTATGACGTCAAACAGGGCCATACTCTGTTCCCAAAACTTATACGAACCTTGAAGTAGTGGCACCTTTTCTTTCTTTCTTTCTTTTTTTTTTTTTTTTTTTGGTCATGTTTAGCATGATAATCCAAATCTTTATAAATGTAAATAAATCAGAATGCATGAAATAGCATTAGACCTCCCCTTTAAAATGGAATCCAGAAAAGTAATGGGGGGGGGGGAAATAAAAATAAAATATTTAACATATTAAACATATTGTGTAAGTTTCATGATTTCAATTCATTAGACATTCATTTTGATTAAAAAAACTTAATTTAATCTTTAAGACAGTGTCTAAAAAAATTAAAACAGAAAAAAAAAGGAATTTTTGGGGGGATAATAAGAAATTTGGGTTTGGGAAAAATATAATAGTTTTTTTAATGCGGTCATAAAAAAACTGTTATGTGCTGTGTCATATTTTATAAAGGTCAATGTATCTACTGTATACAAATTATATAATAATAAACATTATATATAATTTGTTTGTTCATTATTATCTATTCAAATATAATAATCAATGTTTAGTATTAATTGTTATTTTATACATGACCATTTAAAAGTTTGGAGTCATCTGTATTTATTTATCTTCAAATAAATTTTCAAATGTATTAAAATGGAAAACAGTCATATATAATATATATATATATATATATATATAGTATATATATATATCATATATATATATAATATATATATATATATACACAGTATATCTCACAATATTACTGTTTTTACTGTAACTTTTAAACAGTGTGATATCTACATGACACATTATAAAAATTAGATACAAATTTACAAATGTAATATATTTCTAAATTTTCAGTACTTCAGTACTGCAAATGCACACAATGTTATATTGCTAAAGAACTTTAACTGCAATTTCTTGCAACTTACTATTAATATTAATACCTACATGAATGTGTAATTAGTCCATTTGAGATTGATACATGTTAAATCATGTTTTAGCCTTACTCTGAACTAAATAACGAAAACACAGGGCAGAACAAATTGCAGTGCACTTCCTCTCTGCTTCATCAACCATGCTGCCATTCCCATACAGCTTATCAGAACAGCACATTAAACATGCCACACGGACCATTTTAATCTGATACTCTACATCACAGCCGAGGAAGCCATGTCAAGAGTATGATCTCACTTATCACTCTTTCTCTCAATTCTACGTTCAGATTTTAAATTTGTCCCTTGGGGGGTGACCCCTGAAAGTGTAGAATTGAGGTAATATGTGAGTTTGATGTCTTCTCTCAGCCCCATCCTCACATGTTCTCTGAAGTCCTGCCACTTCACTGTTACTCCCTGTGAAATTCCCCAGCAAATCAAACTTTGCAGTCGATGCAAATGAGAAACTGTCTTAAATTAAAACTTAAAAGGATATAGAGAAGAAAACCTTCCATTAGAAATCATCGGTACCATCTTGAGTCTTTGAAGATCAGTGACAAAACTTGTCTACAAATCAGCCACTCCTGTCCTACTGAGAAGACAAAAAAAAAACTGATATGACCAACTTTCTTTAGTCCTTAAATATTCTGATTCCTGAGGAGCAAAACCTACCCAACTTAACACAAATTAGCCTGATAGTGTGTTGTCACAAAGTTAAAAATCTAAAAAATCTGGGGTCAGTATGTTTATTTTTTAATACTTTGATTTAACAAATACATTAAATTGATCAAAAGTTAAAACAAATGAAGAATTTGGTTCCAAAATGTGATACGCCTTTTTTTTTTTTTTTACATTGAGTTTCCGCCAAAATCAATATTGTATCTGGTCAGTACTGAAAAGTAAATTTTTAATTTTACGCAAAATGCTATATTCGCAGAGTCTCTAGGTCATGTTTTCTCTCTTTTTTTCCTAACCGCGACAAATGCCAGACTGCTTTCTTTGCAGAATGCGATATATTCGCTCAATCAATCACAGTGCACCATTTCACGCACTATAAACAGTAACAACCAATCACAGTGCACCATTTCACGCACTATAAACAGTAACAACCAATGACAGCGCACCATTCCACGTACTCTAGACAGTAATGGCGGCGCTCTGAATACACCCAGCATCCTAGTTTTCCTCATCTACAGTACTTTGTACTTTGTGATCAACAAACAAGGGATGCATGATAAATCGCATGTGATTGTCGTGCATTTCGTCAGTAACAAATACTTTTACTGTTACAAAAAATAAATTCACACAAATGCTGTTCTTTCTGGAACTTTGTATTCATCATTTAAAAAGAAATATTATATATATTTTTACATTGTTTTAATTCATTCATTTATTCATGTTTGGTCACACTTTATTTTAAGGTCCAATTCTCACCATCAACAAACCATTAACCACAACTTTTGTCACTTAAAACTGCTTATTTGCTGCTTGTTAATAATTAGTAAGGTAGTTGTTAAGTTTTGGTCTTGGGTAGGATTAGGGATGTAGAATATGGATGTAGGAAAAAAAAGAAGACTAAAAAGGTTCACTTTATTTACATTCCTTTAAAAAAAAAAAAAAAAAAAAAAAAAAAGTCAAAGTCACTTTCTTGTAAAAGATGATTTCATGCATGTGCATGTGTTCAATTCCAAATATAGAGTGAGTTTTAATGGGGTCATCAGATGCCCATTTTTCACAAGTTTATTATTCTTTAGGGCCTTTAATAATTTGTTTAAAATTTCTCAATGGTAGTGTAAAAAAACAATTTTTTTACCCTGTCAAAAACAGCTCTTTTCAGAGCAAGCCATTTTGTAGCATTTTCCTTTAAATGTTAATGAGCTCTGCTGACCCTGCCCCTCTCTTCCAAGCCGCTCTCTGAGGAACTGTTTACTTTAGCTGCATTCATCATGAAACTTGCTAATTAGCACATTGTTAGGAAAGGCTATTTGCAAAGATTCATTAAAAACCTTATACTGGATCACAAATGATTCACGCGAACATAGACGCATATAGGTAGATTCGGGGCGCAGTCCCTTCAGAAACAAAACCCAACTTGAGTTAGGTGGTGGTGGTCAGAGGTTTGAGCTCACTGTGATCACTGCAAATGATGAGCAGTCTGGACCAAATGAGTGTTTAAAGTGAAGCCTCTTAGCTGCAATCAGCACCCCTGCAAAGAAGGCATTTAAAGGGACATGATGGGAAATCAAAACGGAACTTCTCGCTTGTCTGATTAGAAGGAGTGAGGCAGCAGCTCAGCTTGTTTACTTGTTTTTGCTGTGTCGGACTGTTTGTTTTGGAGCCGCTGGGGTTGTAAAGCTCTACCGCTGTCACACATTGGCATGTGTAATGCCACAAATCTTTACTCTTCTATTCAGCAAAAAGAAATGTATTAATAACCAGCCTCTGCTGCTATCACTGCATTAATCTGCCTTGATCCAATCGCACAACGAACAAGTCTGCTAATGATTGTTTTATTCACACAATCCAACTGGGATTGATATTTTTCCCCTTCTCTAGATCACTCCCTCTTTCTTGAATAGATCATCTAAAAAATAAAAATCTGTTTTTATTTATTTATGTATTTTATTTTTTTTATGCATTTATTAACTCTCATTCCAATGCTGAATTCTGCTTTGTTGTGGAATATAAAAGGAGACTTTTAAAGAAACTCATTGCATCTTATTTTATTTCATTTTTTAATCGGATTATTCAATCATGAATCAGACAGATTTGAGTCACAGCTTCAACTCTCTGATCTAGTTAATGACTTTAACTTTAAGATTATCAGCAAATAACCTAACTCTTTCTCTGTTTGTTACACAAACATTTTTTTATATATATATTTCAGAAGTCTTGGAACATTGCACATGACTCATATGGACACGTTTTGTGGTGCTTTAGTCCTCTTTTGAGCTTTACAGACACTATCCACTATAATGATAATTCTCATTTTTGGACTGTTCATTTAATACCTTTTCTCTCTATTCCTCTCTCTCTCTCTTTCCATCTCTCTGTCCCTTAAGGGTTAAGAAAGGCTGCTTAAATCTTACAACCCAACAACAAATGCAATCCTGGTAAATTAGCCCAGAAACCTTTGGTGCAAATCACTTAACAAAATTTCCCCCAATTTCATTCCCGCACATGCATCTGCCTCGATTAACCTGCCAAGAGTTGTGCTCAAAAATGCAAATCCTTTCCCACTATCATTTGCTTGCACACACGTGCAAAAAAAAAAAAAAAAACTCCAACAAAAAAACAAAACAAAAAGACACCCAGCTACACCGTATAAAGAGCCTGAACTCTGAGTGATTTCACAAGCGCAAACAACAGAAAATAATCATGTTATTGACTGAACACTCCTCTTCCTATCAACCAGGCCTACCAGTAATCTGACACTTTGATGAAGAGAGGGAAAAAAATAAACAAGTGCTCCCATGTGCTTAGACCTCTGCGTATGCTTCAAAAATATCAAAGTTGAAAGTCAACAACACAAAGATTGCAAGACTGTCTGAATGTAATTTATTTGCATGCTTAATGAGATTATTTTTTGGTGTGAAACCAATTTTGTGCAAATTAAATCTTAATATTGTGCAGTGGCAAGGGTGCTGACACAAGGTTATTTTATTCAATATTGAGCATGACAGCCATTAAATTCTCTGTAGTGTTGACTGTCCCTTATGTTTAGCAGGACATCTTTCTGAGACCTTCAATACAACTTTAAACCCCAAACTGCTGTGTAGAAATGGTATTGTCCTGTTAGCCAATAACTAAATGCATTGAATTAGTGAGGACAACCTGTGGAGTCCAGTGTATATAATTTATAACTCACTATATAGCAGTTTTGGAGAAAAATAAATAAAATTAGGAGACCACTGCAAAATTATGTTTATCAAGTATGTTTGGGTAAAATGAGCATTTTTGTTTTATTCCATAAACTACTGACAACATTTTTCCCAAATTCCAAATAAACATTGTCAGTTAGAGCATTGAATTGTAGAATAAATGCAGAATAAATTGCAGATAATTTTCGGACCTCAAATAATTCAAAGACAACAAGTTCATATTCATTTTTAAGCAACACATTACTAGTGTTTTAACATTAGGAGTTCAAAAATCAATATTTGGTGGAATAACCCTGATTCTGAATTACAGCTTTCGTGCGTCTTTGCATGCTCTCCACTAGTCTTTTGGGCGACTTTATGACACTCCTGGTGCAAAAATTCAAGCAGCTGGCCATTGTTTGATGGCTTGTGACTGTCCATCTTCTTTTTGATCACATCAGAGGTTTTCAGTGGGGTTCAGGTCTGGAGATTGGGCTGGTGGTCCTCCATCCATACCTTGAATGACCTGGCTGTGTGGCATGGAGCATTGTGCTGCTGGAGAAAAAAAAAAAAAAAAAAAAAAAAAAAAAAAAAAACCAATCCTCAGAGTTGGGGAACATTGCCAGAGAAGAAAGAAGCATGTTTTATTCCAGGACAACCTTATAAATGGCTTGATTCATGCGCCCTTCACAAAGACCAATGTGCCCGATTCCAGCCTTTCTGAAGGACCACAGCTCATCACCGATCCTCCACCAAATTTCACAGTGGGTGGCTTGTAGGCCTCTCCAGGTTTCCATCTAACCATTAGACAACCAGGTGTTGGGCAAAGCTGAAAATTGGACTCATCAGAGGATGACCTTCCTCACTATGCACTTTACTACTGTTGTTGAATGACATTCGAAAGAGTTGGTCAGTGAAGAGTCATTTTTGCTCTCGGCCGTTCTGTAGCTTTGTTGTCCACAATGACTGCAGCTTGACCTTGTTCTTATGAACCGCTGTCTTTGAAATTTTAAGGATGGAAGCAACCTGATGCTCATTGCATACCTCTGCCAGTAAAATCATAATTGAACCTTTCTTTTCCTCACTCATAACTTTTTAGTCATGGTCAATAGGTAGTATTTGATTCCAATTACTTTTGAGCTACTACTAGCACTGATTTTGCCATCCAACTGGTCCTATTGCAAGAGGATAGTGACGAACACAGCAGTGGTTTTTATACTTTTCCTCTTTTTTTTTTATTTTTTTTAGTTGATTAAGTTATCAGTACTTCATTATGCAGAAACAGTTGTACCTGTGCTGGAATTCAACAGACACTGGAATCAAATGGCTGCCATACATGTAGAGATGCTGAAATTATTATTTTTTTTTTACATTTTTACATAAAATCCTAATGCTATTAATTTTTTTGAGTGTGCCGTATGTGGTAAGAGTAGCAACTATCCCCCGCTAGTTCAATGTTCAGCAAGCACTGGATATTACTATTCATCTGGACCCAGACCTGTGCCTCAGAAGTCTGGACACAGCAGAAAGCTGGGAGTGAATCATTGCTTTCCCTCAGGGTGCTGGCAGCACCCACGATCCCTCTCGCTGGAGAGCCGCCACATACGGACAATAGTAAATTGAGTGTTTACCATTGTAATTTTGCCTTGACACACTATTTTCCTATTTTGATACTTTAGAGCTGTTTTGACACAATCTGTATTGTTAAAAGCGCTATATAAATAAAGGTGACTTGACGTGCATCCCTCCTGATGAGAAGAGAGCAAACAAACATCAGTGCCCCTGAAGAGCTCAGTCAGAACCGATGAAGAGTTCACTCCTCAGCCTCCACACAGACATGAAAGGCGCTATGTCTGCCGACATTTAGGGAGATTTGGTTGACGTCTCGTGCATATATTCTATTGATTAGTTTTGTCTGCCAGTGACCAATCTGGCCCAGAAGGTGATGATGTTTTAATGTGCTTTATTTTTAGAGAGAACCTCACAAGGTGCTCTTGACTCACGCAGCCTCCAGAACACATCGCTGCTTTTGCTCAGCTGCACGCGGGGAGGGCAGCGCTCCACAGGACACTCTGTTTACATTCAGGTCATAAATCAATAGACCAGACGTTTCACACAGTGAGCGGACCTGCCAAATACAACATCAGAGTAGTTTATCGTAGGTAGTGTTCCGCAGTCAAGGAACGAACAGTTGTGCAGCTGGTGAGCGCAGCCACATGTGTATGCAGATATTGCCACAAAATATGCATAAGTAAATACATACAGATAGATAAAAGCATCGAGTTGGCATTGCTTCAGGCGCTCTTTTAGACAGGAAGGGACTACCTGACTGACAACCGTCCAGCTGGCAAGCCATTTAGAGGCAGATTTATCTGAAATAGACACCACAATAATAGATGGGGAAGGAAAATTAACTCAAATACTGTGACAAAAATGTTCACAGATCATAATTTTTACCTATCCAAAAGTAGTATTAAGTACTATTTTTTATATATATTGATAAACATAACTCCAATTAAATTGGACCCATCTCATGACCTGAACCAACTCGAAAGGTACTATCAAATTGTATGACCAAACGCAAATATATTTTTCTCTCTCTGAGCATTAGATTCTTACAGCTTGAGATGAAATTATGTTTTAATTAATACTTTTATTCAGCAAAGATGCATTAAATTGATCAAAAGTGTCAATAAAAACATTTCTAATGTCACAAAAATATTTATATATTTCAAATAAATGCTGTTCTTTAGAACTTTATATTGGTCAAACAATCCTTAAATAAATGAACAAAAAATAAATCCTGTATAAAAGGTTTCAACAAAATTATTAAGCAGCACAACTCAACACTGATGATAACAGGCCTAAATGTTTCTTGAGCAGCAAATCAGCTTATTAGAACGATTTCTGAAGGATCATGCAACATGGAAGACTAATAATGCTGAAAACTCACAGGGATCAATTTTATTTATATAATAAAACAGAAAACAGTTATTTTAAATATTTCACAATATTACTGTTTTTACAGTATTTTTGATCAGCTTTCGTGAGCATACTGTTTTAAAATGACATTTAGAGTTATTTCATATTATTGAAACGTGATAATAAAAAATAAAAACAGCATAAAATAAACATTTTACCAAAGTATATGAAATTACAAATTACTTATGAAACTAGAAAATCTGAGACACCTTTTGATAATAGTCAATTATTTTGATTAATAGTCAAATATTTTTAGTATTTATTATATGTTTTAACAGAATGTGGAATAGACAGAGCCTAACTCGCCTGTGTAAAAACACCTTTAGATGGTGATTCTTGCCTCACATCAAGATATATGCTTTCAGTTTGTCATTTGTCAAAAAGAAAATGAATGTCACAAAATCATAAAGCTGTCACTTTGTGAATTTAGAAACAAGGCCACTTGTCAGTAATCTGATGTAGTGTTGATGAAGACTACTGGCAGGGGAGAGTTTAGAAAGCTTCTCAGTGCATTATGTCAGCCTCCAGGGTAATTTTTGCAAGGACGAGTAAACTATGGGTCAGTGTTGAACAGAAAGCACTCAGAATGATATCACTACAAACATGAGGATGACTTTAGATGCAGAATACTAATGGCAACATAAAGCCAAGCCCACAGTCATCCAACCACGCCACTTCCTGGCACTCTCACAGAACCCTTATCTGCTTTAAGAGTGTTTGTGTTCTTGACATTCAGGACGGAAAAAAAGACAGAAGTCTTGTTAATATTCCTCTGGTTCTCTGCTTTGACATATTGGCTGAACAACAAGACGGTCAAAATGAGGTCATAAATTACAGCATTTTTAAGTGGTCGTATGATGAGGCTAAAGCAGTGATTTTACAACGATGGAGGATTCTGAAAACTATTTAGGATTCTTTTATTCTTTAAAAGGGTGGTTGATTGCGATTTCACTTTTTTAACGTTAGTTAGTGTGTAATGTTGCTGTTTGAGCATAAACAATATCTGCAAAGTTGCAGCACTGAAAGTTCAATGCAAACAGAGATATCGTCTTTTAAAATTCTGGCAGTTTAATGCCTACAAAAAACGGCTGGTAATGGACTTCAACAAGACTTTTCCCAGGTCCGTTACGTCACAAACCCAGATAAACCCCCGCGAACATGCAACAAAGGGGGCGAGGCCATGTTGTGCTGCTTTAGAGAAGAGGAAGAGAAAACTAGGGGTGCACGTAAAAATCTGTTCATATATGAATCGCGATTCTGTCTTCTAACGATTCTAATGGATTCACAAGTTTCAAAACCAATGTTCTAAAGCAGCGCGTATGGTTGCTGTGCTGTATTAAAGCTTTAATCAGAATAAAACTGTATATTAAAAGCTAACAGAAGCATTAGCATTTACAAACAGCGTATCTAAAAGTATGAGACAACAACAAACAAACATATCATTAATAGCCGTGCTTGCACAGGTTCTGTGCAATCCTCTTCATTAATATTCTCTGCGGCTCAATAGGGCTCAACTGATACGCAATATAGAGGACTTCATTGTTTACAATACAACCGGAGCACATTCTGAGCTTGAGGGGCAGGATGTTCAGACACGCTCTAGAGGCGGTTTAACGAATCACAACACACTGAGCCAGCTGACCAATCTCAGCCCATCGCGTATTTCTGTGGGAAGGGCTTCATAAAAACAGGAAACAATCAAGCCTTTTGTCAGAGAAGGGACATATCGGTGTGGAATAAAGGTTAATTATGTGAAAAAATAATGCATTTTTTAAAAAACGAAGCATTAACACGTTAGACTGCACCCCATAAACACAATCAAGCTTAGAAAAAAAAAAGTCAACCACCCCTTTAATGAGCGCCGAGCTTTTTGTCACTTTGACGTTGGGAAATGAATACAGTAAGCTCATGTTTAACCAGTAATGACAACCCGCGAACAACAGGCTCATCTATCAAATAAAAATCCAGGCTGCTTTTATTGAAGCAGTGCTGCTTTTTTGGCATATTCAGTGAAAGAAGGTGCTAATTTTGTTTATGAAAGCCGAGAGAACCATGGCAGCCCATTTCAGGGGTGGGTTTGCCTTTTAAAGGTATGAAAAGCCCAGAGTAAAGCAGTCATTTAAGTTCTTGGACCCCATAATCTGTTAGATGAATGTGTTGTTATTTAACATCAAGCTGCTTTGATTTTAGCGCTTAAATTACAGTGGTATGGAGATGTTCAGAGGTCACGATTAAAGGAGTGGAGTCATGCTGCTAATAAGGTACAGATCCACTTGCTGCTGCTGCACCTGATTTACTCTAACTAAAATGTCATAGAACAGACCACATGCAAATTAAGCCAAATAAATCTGTGATCTATAAAAAAATCCATTCCTCCAAACATAGCCAGAAAGTCAGAACAAAATCATATGCCCCTATTCCCCATATGATTTGTTTTGTAGAAAAACAGTAAGGACACCAGGTAATATTTATCCTAAATCATCTTTAATTCAATAAAGACAATTAAAGTGTCAGTAACATAAAAATGTAAATTCTGATCATTTACTCTCCCTTATATTGTTCCAAATTCATGTCTTGCTTTCAAATCTCGTTCACCTTCATATATTCATTTACTAAAAAAAAAAAAAAAAAAAAAAAAAAAAAAAACACACAGAGTACGAGTAAATGATGGCAGAATGCTCATTTTTTTGGTGGACTATCCCTTTAAGGAATTACGTATTAATCTACATGAAACAGAATCTATCTTGGGTGATGATTTGGTTTCCTCCAGTCCTGTTTTGCACTTACACGTCCTAAAGCTAGTTACATACTCGACATTACATGATCAATGTTTTCTATTTATGTCTTATGTACCACCACAGCCCCATCAATAAGACTCAGCTCTCCCTTTATCAACACCAAATGTGTTCCTTCTGTCATACTGGATATCATTCAGCATTATGATTATTGTAATTAAAGTTAATTTAATTTAAAAAAAAGGGTGAAAGGTAAACTTGCAAACATGTAGCGCATGGATTAATTGATAAATATTTATCACATTTTCTGATTAAATTTGTAATATATTTGTAGAATATTATGTTTTATATTTCTATAATAAAAATGTATATAAACTACAAAAACTTTAATAAGTTTGGGGTTAGTAAGTAGTGTCGGGGGTGCTGAGTTATGAAATCACATCACTTTTTTCAAGTAACTAGTAAAGTAATGCATTACTTTAAAATTTACAATGAAATATCATAGTAAATTTTTAAAATGTCTAATGCCAGTTACTCATTTACTGACTGAGTTGAGAGGAATTGGGATTGAGCTGCAGTGGCAGAGGCATAGCCTGAGGTTTATTAAATTCACTTTTGGTGTGAAAGCGCCTTTACAGTTGCCAAAAATATAACTTTTGGGATTTTGTTATTAAAAATAAGCCCAGCCCAGGTGACAAAAAGTAATGCAAAAGTAACATAATGCATTACTTTCCATAAAGAGTAACTAAGCTAAGCAATTAGTTATTTTTTTTATGGAGTAACACATTATTGCAATGCATTAACTTTTAAAGTAACTTTCCCCAACAACTTTATTATAAAAGTAGAATGGTAGCACATTTTATTTATTTTTTTTTTTAATTAAAAAGCTATTAAAAAAATAATAATGACATTTTTCATCATTGAAAGCTAAAATGAAAACATTTACAAGTTTTCCTAGAACCTGCTTCATTTAGGGATCACTTATATATAAAAGGATATTTAGTCTGCGGTTTATGAACTGAGGTTGTGTGAGGCCAAGTACATATTGCTATTGCTCTATTTTGAGGGCTGATTCTGTGTTGCTTGGTGACTGGGAATAAATATGGCCTCAAAATTCCTACCCTGAAATAAAGCCAGGTACAGCCAGTATATGATTACCGTACCTTGCAGGCATTTGGCCTTTTATAGGAGGTCAGGATTTTTGCCAGTTAACTGTGGAGTCAATAGAGAAACACAGCTTTTGGAGGTGCTGCTTGGGAATGACCGTGGCTTTGGATTCTGGGCAGGAAAGCAGTTCTATTGACTTACAGGTCACTGGCTTAACTGAGGCCCCAAAAGAGAGTTTTGTTAAACTACAGTCGACTATGTCCTGAAGCCGGTAATGATATGTTTAATTCTACAACTCAATAAAATGCTAAACTACTGCTTTCTGACAAAAGCAAGAAAACCCAGGAGTAAAGGAGTACAGCTGAAGTCAGGGGCAAACACTGAAATCTTCAAAAACAAAGAGAAAGAGAACCAGTGAGAAAAATGAGAACAAAAGAGAGGGCAAAAGAGGACCAGCACTAAAGATGAGCTTTGCCAATGCATAAAAAGAGCTGCTGCAAACAATTTTTTTTTTTTTTTTTTTGATATATAATCAATGTAATAATTGTCATCTCAGAGAATAAAAAAATAAAAATAAATAATTGCATATTTTTAATCTAATTTTGTGCAAGAATGTTTTAGGGTCAAAATAACACAGCATTTGCAACCCATTTTGATATTTCTTTGTCCAATGGAAGTCCGATATTGCTTTGGACCCCATTCACTTTCACTACATGAACAAAAAAATTAAAATAGTCTTAAAAGTATCTTCTTTTAGGTCCCACACATAAAATTAAATAAAGTCATATGGGCCCATGGACATGAGGCTGAGTATATTGTGACAATTTAAATGATGTTGAGTCAAAAAAAAATGATGTAAAAATCACAGTTGCATACTGGCAAAAGAAGGTTAATTTAGTATCGCAGGATACCAATATGTTATATACTGTATAACAAACATTTTGGCAGGAATAACAGAAAATTCAACTACTATCCACAGTACACACTTCAGAAATAGTATGGAACACTATGAAAGTTGCTATTCTAAACATACGTAGCCTCAGAGAAAAATCATACAGAAAGCAGTACAGGAGAAAGTTGGAGAAAAGAGAATAAAGGGCAAGTAAAACAATGAAATGGAACACATGTAGGCTGCAGCTGGAAGAGCACAGATTAATGCTCGCTACTTTGACTTTTTGCTTAGGAAAGGAGGTTAGAAAGTACACAATTAAAATAATTACATTTCCTACTCTGAGCTCATTCCTTAACTGGACTGATAACTCTGTACTCTTAGTCTAAGCCCATTAGTGCTCATTATACAAAAAGGGGACACTAAAAAGCTAAGCTACATGATAATATTCTTCATTACCTATTCCTGCACCCTTAGTTGCTTTAATTTAGAGAGAAATTATGTCTGTACATTCATCATAAGATAGAGAGTTTATACACTGTAAGTACTGTATGTGGAATTCTCTCTAAAACTTTCCATTCCTTTGAGAAAGCTTACCAGTCGAAGAAAAAAAAAATGGATAACTACCTTTAGACTAGATTAAGTATTTTATGCAACTGGCCACAGATCCAACTGAAAACCCACAGATCTAAATTTTGCTTTTTTAAGTTTAAAAACCTTGACTAACATTATTAGTAGACTTATTATAAATGCATTAAATGACCCCTGTAAAGTTATATTTAAAAATGAAATGCTCATTAAAAAATAAAGGAATAAGGTGATGATGAAATTATAGTGGCGTTTAAGATTCCACTCATAGCACAGGTGTCATAGGACAGGGTGTGTGATGTCTGCAGTGGTGTAGCGGCTGAAGACGAGAAGTAACTTGGACAGTGGTCCAATGAAAAGATCTACGACCCGTGTATACGTGCACACAGCAACATTACTCTCAAGCCGTGCGTTTAATCTAGCGTGGTGCCCGGTCCTGCTTTTAAGAGCCATTCTGCTTGACGGAATGCAGGTATTCAAGGCAGAAAGGTCAAGATTTCTCAATGTCCCTTCAATACGGTCACAGTCCAACAGCTTGCAAACACACAGATACACACACAGCAGGCGGAGGTGGGGACTGAGGCTGAGGCTGGAGGACAACACTGATACAGCACAGGACACTGCATTCAGCCGTCACTCTCCTTTTGGCAGCAAAGACCAGCTTCAATGTCAGCATCCTAGAAGAGCAAATAACTCACACACTCAAGCACCACATGCAATGTTCCCACAAACACATGGAAGCAAATATGAGTTTAATCTCAAGTATACGATTTAAATGTGGTAATATTTAAATGAACATTCAGAGATTTTATAAGGTTTTAACATTTTTTTGATAAGTCTGGTGGTTTGTGTCTGTGTATGTGTGTAAAGGAATACACACACACACACACACGATTTAAATGTGGTAATACTTAATATATATATATATATATATATACACACACACACATATATATATATATATATAATATATATATATATATATATATATATATATATATACACACACACACACACATATACACTACGGGTCAAAAGTTTGGGATCAGAATGTTTTTTAATGTTTTTTTTACAGGGGTTTCTTATGTTCATCAAGGCTGCATTTATTTGATAAAAAATACAGGAAAAAAATAATATTGTGAAATATTATTATGATGTTAAATAACATTTTTCTATTTTAATATACATTAAAATCTAATTTATTCCTGTAAATGCAAAGCTGAATTTTCAGCATCATTACTCCAGTCTTCAGTGTCACATGATCCTTCAGAAATCATTCTATTATGCTGATTTATTATCAGTGCTGGAAACTGTTGTGCTGCTGTGATAGTTTTTTTTCTTTGATGAATAAAAGGTTAAAAAGAAGAGCTTTTTTTTTTTTTTTTTAATGGCTGATGGAAATTCAGCTTTGCATCATAGAAATAATATTTTAAAGGATATTGAAATAGAAACCATTATTTTATATGATAATAACATTTAGCAAGATTACGGTTTTATTTTCTTTATTTTTGATCAAATAAATGCAGCCTTGATGAGCATAAGAGACTTCTTTAAAAAAAAACATTACAATTCTAACTGATCCCAAACTTTTGACTAATAGTGTATATTCAAGCATACATATTTTTACAATATATTTTCTGAAAGACAAGCTGCTGCAGTAGTGTGGAAAAGTGTTTGCCTCTTTCCGGATTTCTTATTTTTTTGCATGTTTGTCACACTTTAATGTTTTAGATCATCAAACCAATTTAAATATTAGTCATAGATAACAAGTAAACACAACATGCAGTTTTTAAATGAAGTTTTTATTATTAAGGGAAAACAAAATCTAAAACTACATGGCCCTGTGTGAAGAAGTGTTTTGCCCCCCTGTTAAAACTGTGATTTATCACTCCTGAGTTTAAATTTCTCTAGACACACCCAGGCCTGATTACTGCCACACCTGTTCACAATCAAGAAATCTCTTAAATAGGACCTGCCTGACAAAGTGAAGTAGACCAAAAGATCCTCAAAAGCTAGACATCATGCCGAGATCCAAAGAAATTCAGAAACAAATGAGAATTGAGATCTATCAGTCTGGAAAAAGTTATAGAGCCATTTCTAAAGCTTTGGGACTCCAGCGAACCACAGTGAGAGCCATTATTTACAAATGGCAAAAACATGGAACAGTGGAGAACCTTCCCAGGAGTGGCCAGAAGACCAAAAATACCCCAAGAGCACAGCGACAACTCATCCAAGAGGTCACAAAAGACCCCACAACCACATCCAAAGAACTGCAGGCCTCACTTGCCTCAGTTAAGGTCAGTGTTCATGACTCCACCATAGAAAAGAGACTGGGCAAAAATGATCTGCATGGCAGAGTTCCAAAACCACTGCTGAGCAAAAAGAACATAAAGGCTTGTCTCAGTTTTGCCAGAAAACATCTTGATGATCCCCAAGACTTTTGGGAAAAAATACTCTGTGGACTGACGAGACAAAAGTTGAACTTTTTGGAAGGTGTGTCCCCCATTACGTCTGGCGTAAAAGTAACATCGCATTTCAGAAAAAGAACATCATACCAACAGTAAAATATGGTGGTGGTAGTGTGATGGGGCTGTTTTGCTGCTTCAGGACCTGGAAGACTTGCTGTGATAAATGGAACCATGAATTCTGCTGTTTACCAAAAAATCCTGAAGGAGAATGTCCGGCCATCTGTTCGTGACCTCAAGCTGAAGCGAAACTTGGGTTCTGCAACAGGACAATGATCCAAAACACACCAGCAAGTCCACCTCTGAATGGCTGAAGAAAAACAAAATTAAGACTTTGGAGTGGCCTAGTCAAAGTCCTGACCTGAATCCTATTGAGGATGCTGTGGCATGACCTTTAAAAAGGCGGTTCATGCTCGAAAGCCCTCCAATGTGGCTGAATTACAACAATTCTGCATAGATGAGTGGACCAAAATTCCTCCACAGCGCTGTAACAGACTCATTGCAAGTTATCACAAACGCTTGATTGCAGTTTTTGCTGCTAAGGGTGGCCCAACCATAGGGCTGTTTTTTCCACAGCGCTGTAACAGACTCATTGCAAGTTATCACAAACGTGTGATTAGTAGCATATCTCCAGCACGTGTGTTCAGATCAGGATTGCCAGTTTTTCAAAACAAAACCTGCCCAGTTGCTTCTCAAAACTAGTCCAATCACGTTTGGTTCCGGGTGATAAAAATACATGTTTTTTGGCGGGGTTCCCTTGGTAATATTCACATTTTAGGGGCTAAATATCACATTATTGGTATTTGGGGTCGCTTCAACCCGTGAACATGAACATGAAAAACAACCGCAGACTTGGCAACACTGGTTGGCATTTACACCACAGAGCCGTAATTCACTGACAATCTACACAAAATCGATTGTAAAATCGCAGGCGATTCTTTGTTGATTTTTGAAAGTGATTTTGTGTAGCTTGTCGGTGGACTACGGCTCTGTGTAGTAAATGCCCGCTCCACCTGAACCAGTGTTGCCAAGTCTGCGGTTGTTTTTCATATCCGCGGGTTGAACTGACCCCCAATACCAATAACGTGATATTTAGCCCCTAAAATGTGAATTTTACCAATGCAACCCTGCCAAAAAACGTATATTTTAAACCCGGGATGCAATTTTTATCGGGGAACCTCCGGGAAACGTGATTGGGCTAGTTTTTGGACTAGTTTTGAGAAGCAATTGGGCAGGATTTGTTTGTGAAAACCTGGTAACCCTGATCTTAATGCACATGCTGGAGATGTACGATATACTACTAATTACAGGAGCGTCTTTACTGATGAGATGCGCATGAAAATCGTATTCGATTTTTCGCACAGCCCTACCCAACCAGTTATTAGGTTTAGGGGGCAAACACTTTTTCACACACGGCCATGTAGTTTTGGGTTTTGTTTTCCCTTAATAATAAAAACCTTCATTTAAAAACTGCATGTGTTCACTTGTGTTATCTTTTACTAATATTTAAATTTGTTTGATGATCTGAAACATTAAAGTGTGACAAACATGCAAAAAAAAAGAAACCAGGAAGGGGCCAACACTTTTTCACACCACTGTATATACAGTGTCTATAGCAGTGTATAATTTTATATATATTTTTTATTTATATTTCTATATTTTATATATAGCATTTATTTGACATATATTGGTTTTATAATCCATTTTAATAGATTTTGAATCTATTTTGAATCTTTTGTGTTTGTCAGTTGGCAATTTGAATACATTTTCTCTTAAAGGTGTGAAAATATGTAGCAAAACCAAGTAAAATACAGATAAATATAAAGTAGAAAATTGGATATGATGTGTTATGTAAATTTCTGTAGCATTTTCGATGTTAATCTGGACAAATAAATGACTTTTCTAATACAGCAGATATTCTAATCAACACTTTTACATTACATAGTGTAAACTATAACTATAAACATTATAACTCAAGCAAACAGCTTTCTTTATAAGAAAACTGCAGTCAAATTATGTATTCAGTGGACGTTCTAGTCAGTGCTTAAACAGTCATGTAGGGTTGCTAGAAATTGCATGTTTCTGCGTAACTGCAAAGGAGAAATTATGTTTTCAATAAATCTTTCTTCAGATCTCCACACCGCTGCTGAAATGTCAGTACAGATGGATATAATTAATAATTTAGGCAGGAACTCAATAATCACTTTAGCAAAACATTTTCACTCGTTTTCCCTCCCAGGAACCAAAACTGTTCTTTTTCATCTCACTTGATAAATACAGTAATTAGCTCTGTTTGCCAAGTCAACCATCACTTTTCCTATTGCTCAAACTTTCACGAAGGCTTCGTTATTTGTTTGAACACACTAATAATAATTAATAATTTATTGCATGATGCTAATCACGCATGCGTTGTGCACAAATGAGACCTGAAATCATGTTCTGCATGCCTCTGTTGATTAGAGGTGTGCTATTCATTTTCAAAGTGAGAAAAATCTAAACTGTATAAATGCAGCATTCAACATTAGTGTCTATTTCAACTGAAGAGCCTCAAATGCGGCTTTTCTGTTCAGTTTGCTCACTGCTGCCTAATGTCATCAGAGTAATGTTACATAATTCAGTCAGAGCTCAGTGGGGGCACTGCTCTCACCTCATTCAATCCTGCTGATGGTGAACTTAGTAATGTGCTAATTGCTATGTTTCATGCCAGGAGTAACGGAGGAGGACCATGTGTGTCTACACTAATGCGCCTGTAATGTTCTTGAGCCTATGGAGGGATAGTAAATGAAACTCAATGAAAAATCCAAACAGCACAGCCACTATAATGAGACACGACACCAATTACAGTGCACAAAGATGTAAATTCCCTCCATCCTTGGAGAGCACAAGATTCCCACAGGCAATCGAGGAGTTTATCCAGCCTGTCTGCAACTTGTAATGAGCTCCAGCTGGCCTCCATGTCATCCTCATAGTGAAGGACCCAAAAATCTGTCAGCAAATAGATGGCGGTCATCTCATTTAAACCGCTTACTGGAAGAAACAGCGGCATTAGTGTGCCTAAAGGAGACACTTTCACAGACATAAAGAGAGATGGAGGTTTATGTTACACTCTATAAAATATACAACACTTTTTAATTAGATTTCTCTCTGTTAATTTCTAGGAATATTAAAATAAAATGGACTTAAATGTTAATATAAATAACAGTAAATGCATACTTTCAATAATAATAATAATTATAATATAGATAATAATAATCTGTGTATATGCACTTAATCTATTGATAATGGTATTTCACCACCCAAAAAAAATAAAATAAATAAAATGATTACAATTAAAATACTGTGATATTAAATAAAGGTTTTTTTTCCCCTTCAATAAATAAATAAATGAATAAATTAGAATCATTCCAAAACGTATTATTATTTATTATTATTATTATTATTATTATGTATCAATTATCCATTATATTTGAAGCATACAGTAAACATCAGTAATAATAATAATAATTTTATTATGCTGCATCAATTATCAATAATATTTGAAGTATACAGTATAAAATCAATAATAATAATAGTTGTATTATTATTATTATTATTATTATTATTATTATTATTATTATTATTATGTTTACTGCATAGTTCCAATATTATTATTACTATTATTATTATTATTATTATATTTGAACATTACAGTAAACATCAATAATAATAATAAAAATCATCATCATCATAATCAATGTGGTATTCGCCAAAGTCGAATTTATTGTGATGTTTTTTTTTTAAGCTTTATAAAAGGACAGATGAAGTGGGAAGTCCCATTAGACTCACTCAGAAACTACAATTTTATGAATGTCACAACTAAACCTGTCAACCTTTTTGTGCCCACTGCACTCCATTTACCCACCAAAGTACCTGCACAACTGGCTCCCAGTGGACCATGGGAAACAGCAGCCAAAGCAAAACAGAAAGCTAGAAATGGCTCAGTTCTGGGAAGAAATCAATCGTGATGACCATGTTAAATATCGCTTGCGTGCTTTCTGAACTTACTCCTTAACCACGTCTCAAAAACGGTTGAAAGGACAATAGTCAAACTACATGACACCACACATATTCCTTCACGCATCCATGCGTCATCCGTGGTCATTTGTTTTCGTCTTGCTTGTATTTACCAGCAGTCGTGCTGATAAGAGCTCTATAACATGTGCTGTGTGGGCAGGCTCAGCGAAAAGGAATATGAGCTATTAAATCTTTCAGTGACTGGCCACAACCTGTCCAACAGACTGGCAGCCACTCACTATTAGTCAGCCATGGTGAGTGGGCAGGACACTTTCATGCCACTATGAGAGAAAGAGAGACCGGAAAGATGAAATTCACACTCCAGCCTTGTCTCTAAGAAACACGTTCGCCTACCATGTCCCTCGCAAGTCTTCTGTTAAGGTCTTCTTAAAGACTGGAAAGAGATGTGTGTGCATTGAAGCAATAGTTCACCCAAAATTGAAAATTCAATCATTTACTCATCTTCAAGTTGTTCCAAACCTATATGAGTTTCTTTCTTCTTCTAAAAGAAGATATTTTGAAGAATGTTGGTAACCAAACAGGAACTGTTGATAGCCATTGACTTCCATAATAGTTTTTTTTTCTTCAAACAATGGAAGTGAATAGCTATGTTTCCATCCAAAGTTGCAAAATTAACTTAAAACAATAAAACATTTTGCAAATTAAGCACTATTTCCATCCAGAAGAGAGATGAAGAGATCAAAATCATTCCTGAAAAACAGGTGCCAAATATCACTAAGAAAAAGGTAATTTACTGCAGTAGGTGAAGCCAGAATCGGTCTAAATTTCGTATACATTAAATTACTTGTACCTCAAAGTGCACAGACCAAATGCAATATACACAGTCATGTTATCTTGCCTTCAGAAGCAGATGCCTGCTGTTGGTAATCATACCAAACCACTTGGATGTCAGACTTTGGCTCAGGCATTTCAAAATGACCAAAACAACATTTCAGATGCTGTGATGTGAGAGATTGGTCCACTGGTTATTCCAGTTATGCCGTCGATTAAGGCAGTCAAATTACTTTTTTTTTTTTAACATTTCATGAGGAATTTATTAGGTAAATGTATTTCCATCATAGTTTATGTGCATGCTTTCTTATTGGATAAGAAACGTATCTGCCTCAATTAAGTTTTTTTATGCGCATTTTTAGAATTTATGTGATTCTGTGTTTCCATCCCAAAATGTGCATAAAAATTGGTAAATGGAAACATGGCTAATGGCTACCAGAAACTGTCTGGTTACCAACATTCCTAAAAAAATCTTCTCCTGAAACTGTACAGGTTTGGAACAACATGAGGGTGAGTAAATGATGACATAATTTCCATGTTTTGGCGAACTACCCCTTTAGGACACAGGAACAAGCACAAGTGTCTCTGTATGAAACAGCTGTGCTGTAATCAGCATACTGTGCTCTGGACGGGGAATGTAATTGTTGCTTAACTGAGATGAGAAGCAGTGACCCTTTCCAAGACAAACAAGCTTCTGTTTAGATTAGTGTGCTTTGCCTTTGGGCAACTCACTACACAGACATCCAGCTTTGCAAGAGCATCTCCTAATACAGAGGCTGGGATGACAAGCACCATTCACCTTTTATCACTGTATAATCACAACCTCTGAATTTTGACATCCATTTCAGCAAGTTCGGGAGCGTGAATTAGTGCATTTAATTACCGACCATGGTCATTATTAATTATTTTCTACTCACAGTGATATAGATTTGCTCTTTTTAGTCAGCAGATGTGTGTTTCTCAAATACATGCATACCTGTATCTAACTGGAATTTATTAGTCTACTAGTAACCAACACATAGATGTCCTGATGAAAAAACTCAGTGTTTTTTAATGTCTCAAGAACAAAGTTTGATTTGTAAAGCACAAGGCAAATGGGACACAGTGGCATCCAGAAGGGCTGACCCTTTGACTAGTAGTATTAGGTATTTAGGTAGCCCAGCTGTTCAATCTGGGATCATTTTTCTGATGATGTTGTGCATGAAACAAGTGCTCTCAGACATTATTAGTCAAAAGTGGAGGAGGAGCTGTCTCCTGCTCAGGCTTTGATCTCTGAAACCTCAAGTGAGGAGGGCATTGGGGTCAGAACCACAACCACATTAACAAAGCACTGGTGCACCAAACACAGACAAACGAAAAGGTGAAGGGTGAACTGTATACAGGTAGATGAATTTATATGATGTAGAAGATATTTAGTGATTTAGAAATTGATTATAAAATTATAAGTATATTTTTTAAAAATAAGAATACTTGTTTTGTGTTTTGTGAGTAAATGATGACAGAATTGTCATTTTCTGCCCTTTTAAATATGAAAGTTATTAAATATGAGCCTGTTTTGAAAGTTTTATAATACAGACAGACAGACAGATAGACAGATAGATAGATAGATAGATAGATAGATAGATAGATAGATAGATAGACGTGGATAGATGGATAGATCGATAGATAGATAGATAGATAGATATGTCCAAATGCTTAAGATACACAGTTCATTAAAGACATAAAGGAATACATTTTATCAGTATGTATTCCCTGGGAGCTAAAATCATGACCTTAAAGTTTATTTTAGAACTACTGGAATATATTGTATAAATATGCATAATTACCCGCTATCTATTCAAAATATCTATCCCATTCTATTTCTAAATTGAGTCATTCGTTGGATGGAAAAACAGGCCACATACAGTATTCAGTAACTCAAAAAGAGGAATACATTTTCTCTCCACCATTCATCAGTCATTTAATAGAAGTGGATGAATAACCATAAACATGCCTGTGCAAAGCAAAACTATATCTAGCTCAACGGTGGCTTGCTTTGACAGTATTTCATAGATAAATAATTTATTTGAGAATTACCCAAAACGATCCCGTCGCTACTGAAGAATACAGTTACATGACTGCGGTTCTCTTCATACCATTCTCTTCATTTTGCGACTCTAAAATGATGGTTTACTTTACAAGCGATCTGGCAGGAACCCGTCACGACGACTCGTCAAATTAAGCGTAAATATTTGATTTGCACTGCCATCTACAGGAGTAGAGCTCTAGGGGAGGGTGGTAAAGAAGATGAAAGCCTCAGAGGTCTGTGAGGAACAACTTCACCTGTATCAGTCATGTCCTAAAAACTGCACGATTTCTATACTGGGTCAGGTTAATGCTGGCTACCATGGACAGCGACCGCCAGCGTTCATTAACATAAAAAGTATACAAAGTTAGTACAGTTAACTCTTCTCGATATGACAGTAAATATGAAAACTAAATCTTTAGCGGGCAGTGTAGCCGATTCCTGAAGCAATGGATCTTATGAGCCGGTTCTTTCCACTGAATCAAAAACATAAGTGACTGTTAAGAGCCGGTTCTCTTTAGTGAGTCAAAAACAGAGCACCCAGTGCAGTCAGATTCCTGAACGAACGATTCTTATGAGTCGGTTCTTTTGAGTGAATCAAAAATAATTTGAACAAGTCTTTTATAATTTGAAATGAACCAAAACGGTTACTGTTTGAATTGCCATTCATAGGACGCATTTTTTAATAGAGTTATTGGATTGTATTTATTGTACCTATAAAAAGACGTAAACGTACCTTTACTAAAATTACTGTGATTTGTACTAAGTTTAAAGCTGAAAACATCATAATTTGGCAACAGACTGCAATAAGCACAGAAAATAATTATTCCTCAAAGGCAGGCAATTAAAAGAATCGTTAATGGAAATAAGTCGCTCAGATGAATTATAATCGTTCAGTTGCTTACGAATTCTATGTAAACGGCATTAAGTTTTCTTCCAGCACTGCGAATGTAGCGTTGCATTTTAACCTGATGGTGACATTGCTGCATTCATTATTGCTTTGAATTAGCCTGCTCATTAACAACTTGAAGAGCACCATTTTATGATATAAATACGGTTGTAAGCATTAAAAGGCGTCATGAATGCTGAACATACTGATGGTCAGACCTACCTTTCCGCTGTTAGTTAAGAAAGAACGATGTTGGTCCTCATGCAACTGGAAATGTTTATGTCCGATTAAATCCTTTGAGTATTTCAAAAAAAAAAAAAAAAAAAAAGACACTGAGCGCGACAAAAATAAAATAAAAAAATAAAATTAAAAAATTAAAAAGCACACGACATTGATAGACGCGTGACGTTGATTCAGACGAGCTTCTGCGCGAGAGGAGCGGACGAGATGATCTCGATCCTTAAAGAATCCCGTTAAACATCCACGAGGGTGAGTTCACATGTTCTGAATGAAGCTCTGTGGAGTCTCCAGACGTTAGCCGATTCTCAGTTCAAACCACAGTTTCTCTCTAAAGTTTCAGTGCTCCAGCGGTCGATGTTTTTGCCAATGCGAAACTGTGCCCGGATATTAACTCGCATTTGCCGTCACCCATGATGTTTATATAGTCCGTAGCCAGCTACGAGAGAATAAATTAAGCATTAAGTTCGCAATTTATTAGAAAACGACGTACGACCACGGAAAAAAAAAAAAAAAATCACAGCACCTTTCTCTCCTTCCAAGAACTGGAAGGGCTTCTGCAGAAAGATCTGCGTGGAAGAGGGAGTGACGCACAGGATGTTTAATAAAGCAAAAGGCTGTGATAATATAGGTTAATCGCCAACATACTGTATTGTCTGAAGAGATTCGCTAATAATTGTCACTATACGTGCATTTTAACCATTTACTTGCAACGATGGACTTCATGATGTTAAATCATTCACTGGTTTTAACCTGCAATTGTTACCTTACATAGCTGTTTTTACTTGATTTAAACCTTAAACATTAATTTTGTTGGTATAAAGTTGGCTTAACAATATTACAAAAAAAAAAAAAAAAAAAAAAAAATCGACTTGAATAAAACAAATCAATTTAGATGTTACCATTCAGGGTACCCTTTTTTTTCCCCTCTCCATTGTACACTGCAATGAGGTAAAGGGTACACTGGTTGTACATTCACTTTATTGGTGTTTTACCTGCATTTTGAATTTTGCACTTCACTGCATTGTGTTTTAGGGTTAATGGAAATGACTGTAAAGTTGATGGAACACTGAACCAGTAAAAATGATGACAGAATTGTCATTTTCTGCCCTTTTAAATATGAAAGTTATTAAATATGAGCCTGTTTTGAAAGTTTTTATAATAAAGACAGGACAGCCAGATAGACAGATAGATAGATAGATAGATAGATAGATAGCCTAGATAGATATAGATAGCTAGATAGATAGATATGTCCAAATGCTTAAGATACACAGTTCATTAAAGACATAAAGGAATACATTTTATCAGTATGTATTCCCTGGGAGCTAAAATCATGAACCTTAAAGTTTATTTTAGAACTAACTGGAATATATTGTATAAAATGCATAATTACCCGCTATCTATTCAAAATATGATATCCCATTCTATTTCTAAATTGAGTCATTCGTTGGATGGAAAAACAGGCCACATACAGTATTCAGTAACTCAAAAAGAGGAATACATTTTCTCTCCACCATTCATCAGTCATTTAATAGAAGTGGATGAATAACCATAAACATGCCTGTGCAAAGCAAAACTATATCTAGCTCAACGGTGGCTTGCTTTGACAGTATATTCATAGATAAATAATTTATTTGAGAATAACCCAAAAACGATCCCGTCGCTACTGAAGAATACAGTTACATGACTGCGGTTCTCTTCATACCATTCTCTTCATTTGCGACTCTAAAATGATGGTTTACTTTACAGCGATCTGGCAGGAACCCGTCAGACGACTCGTCAAATTAAGCGTAAATATTTGATTTGCAACTGCCATCTACAGGAGTAGAGCTCTAGGGGAGGGTGGTAAAGAGAGATGAAAGCCTCAGAGGTCGGTGAGGAACAACTTCAACCTGTAATCAGTCATGTCCTAAAAACTGCACGATTTCTATAACTGGGTCAGGTTAATGCTGGCTACCATGGACAGCGACCGCCAGCGTTTCATTAACATAAAAGTATACAAAGTTAGTACAGTTAACTCTTCTCGATATGACAGTAAATATGAAAACTAAATCTTTAGCGGGCAGTGTAGCCGATTCCTGAAGCAATGGATCTTATGAGCCGGTTCTTTCCACTGAATCAACACATAAGTGACTGTTAAGAGCCGGTTCTCTTTAGTGAGTCAAAAAACAGAGCACCCAGTGCAGTCAGATTCCTGAACGAAACGATTCTTATGAGTCGGTTCTTTTGAGTGAATCAAAATAATTTGAACAAGTCTTTTATAATTTGAATGAAACCAAAACGGTTACTGTTTGAATTGCCATTCATAGGACGCATTTTTTAATAGAGTTATTGGATTGTATTTATTGTACCTATAAAAAGACGTAAACGTACCTTTACTAAAATTACTGTGATTTGTACTAAGTTTAAAGCTGAAAACATCATAAGTTGGCAACAGACTGCAATAAGCACAGAAAATAATTATCCTCAAAGGCAGGCAATTAAAAGAATCGTTAATGGAATAAGTCGCTCAGATGAATTATAATCGTTTCAGTTGCTTACGAATTCTATGTAAACGGCATTAAGTTTTCTTCCAGCACTGCGAATGTAGCGTTGCATTTTTAACCTGATGGGACATTGCTGCATTCATTATTGCTTTGAATTAGCCTGCTCATTAACAACTTGAAGAGCACCATTTTATGATATAAATACGGTTGTAAGCATTAAAAGGCGTCATGAATGCTGAACATACTGATGGTCAGACCTACCTTTCCGCTGTTAGTTAAGAAAGAACGATGTTGGTCCTCATGCAACTGGAAATGTTTATGTCCGATTAAAATCCTTTGAGTATTTCAAAAAAAAAAAAAAAAAAAAGACACTGAGCGCGACAAAAATAAAATAAAAAAAAAAAATTAAAAAAAAAATAAAATAAAAAAAAAAAATTAAAAACTGATGACGTTTTGATTCAGACGAGCTTCTGCGCGAGAGGAGCGGACAGAGATGATCTCGATCCTTAAAGAATCCCGTTAAAAACATCCACGAGGGTGAGTTCACATGTTTCTGAATGAAGCTCTGTGGAGTCTCCAGACGTTAGCCGATTCTCAGTTCAAACCACAGTTTCTCTCTCAAAGTTTTCAGTGCTCCAGCGGTCGATGTTTTTGTGGCCAATGCGAACTGTGCCGGATATTAACTCGCATTTGCCGTCACCCATGATGTTTATATAGTCCGTAGCCAGCTACGAGAGAATAAATTAAGCATTAAGTTCGCAATTTATTAGAAAACGACGTACGACCACGGAAAAAAAAAAAAAAAATATGAGAGACACCTTTTCTCTCCTTCCAAGAACTGGAAGGCTTCTGCAGGAAAGATCTGCGTGGAAGAGGGAGTGACGCACAGGATGTTTAATAAAGCAAAAGGCTGTGATAATATAGGTTAATCGCCAACATACTGTATTGTCTGAAGAGATTCGCTAATAATTGTCACTATACGTGCATTTTAACCATTTACTTGCAACGATGGACTTCATGATGTTAAATCATTCACTGGTTTTAACCCTGCAATTGTTTCCTTACATAGCTGATTTTTTACTTGATTTAAACCTTAAACATTAATTTTGTTGGTATAAAGTTGGCTTAACAATATTACAAAAAAAAAAAAAAAAAAAAAAAATCGACTTGATAAAACAAATCAATTTAGATGTTACCATTCAGGGTACCCTTTTTTTTTTTTTTTCCCTCTCCATTGTACACTGCAATGAGTGTAAAGGGTACACTGGTTGTACATTCACTTTATTGGTGTTTTACCTGCATTTTGAATTTTGCACTTCACTGCATTGTGTTTTAGGGTTAATGGAAATGACTGTAAAGTTGATGGACACTGAACCAGTAATGAGCTTGCAGTACTTTTTCTGTTATTTTACAGATTTATTTTTTACAGTGTATATATAAATAAACATAAAAATAAAATAATATTTATCTATCTATCTATCTATCTATCTATCTATCTAGAGAGAGAGAGAGAGAGAGAGAGAGAGAGAGAGAGATCAGTACTCATTATGATCAACTTATTCTGAATGACATATTGGCTAAAACTATATGGTGGTTACAAGCCTGCACTTAAGCATCAATAAGCATGAAAATGTCACTAACCTGTCACATAATGCATTGTAATCCAGCTCACATTAGAAAGTTAACTATGTCAATGATGCATAAATGCATGTGTGATCTGGGGTTCTTCCAATCAATAGTGCAGTTGAGATTGAAAATAAGATATCGGCTGTTCTGAACAAATTATCCTATATTAGATGTTCAATGGCTATTACACAAATTCTTGTTCTTCTGTCTCTACAATGGCCAGTGATAGAGTCAGGGGTACTCTGCTAAAGGTTAGGAATCACTTGTCTAATTAGAGTTTGGTTGATGAAATCAAATTAAACAGTTGAACTAAATTAAACAGTTGAATTTAATGGTTTGTCGACAAAGACCAAAGAGCAATGAATGGTCTATGTGGCCATAGGAAAAAATTACTGAATGGTGTTTATTTTTATTGTTCATAAGGAATCTGTATTGGATCTAATAGTAATAATATGAGTTACTTTCTATCATGATGTTCAGTATCCAGCTGTCACAGATTCACCAGCCACATCAACCAGACCAGCCACCTGCATCCATTCACAATCACCAGAGTACTGATTACGAACACCTGATGTCACTTACTATATTTGTTCACTCACCTCAGTAGCTCACTGACTGGTCTCAAGGTTGCATACCTCACCACATGCCTCTTCACCTCTCTCTGGATCTCTGTGGCTCTGTGTCTCCCACCATCTTGCTGGATCTTTCTACAGAGGATTTAGATGAGGACTGTTTCTCTTCAGTTTCAAGAGCCTTATGTGATGTTTCAGTTCTAAAACTTACCGTTAGAAGTTGTCCTACAGTTTGTGTTAATAAAGAAGCTCTGAATCGTTCTTCCTGTGTATGCCTCTCTATCCAGATGTGACCGAAGACCTGTCCCTAAACCAGAAGTAAAATCAACGGGCTGAACCTTGCTATGGAGACACAGAGACCACTCATCCAAAATCCCTTTACCGAACTGGTTCAAGCACTCCGTGAATCCTTTCAGCCACCTCCCGTCAGGCCATAGGCCTGCATGTCCCATAGCTAAACCCGCAACCTTCTCTGGTGAGGCAGCCAATTGCAGCAGTTTTTTACTCCAGTGTTCACTATACTGCGAATTACTGCCCCATCAGTTTGTGAATAATCAAGCGAAGATCGCATTCATCATGTCACTACTGTCTGGAAGGGCACTGCAATGGGTCGAGGCTCTCTGGAATTCGCAGATTCTCCTAGTGCGCACCTATGATGCCTTCGTTGATCATTTCCACAAGGTATTTGGCAAACCTACCTCACTGTTCTCCATGCATGATGAGCTCTTCGACTATGGTAAGCGAATATGAGCTCTTCGACTATGGTAAGCGAATATGTCCATCCATGACTATACAATTCGATTCCATACCCTCGCTGCAAGCAGCTGATGGAATGAAATGGCCCTTCTATCAGCGTTCCGACGTGGTCTAAACCTTTCAATCAAACAGCAAATGTCCATCTTTGAAGAGACTGTGGGTCTAGAGAGCTTTCTGCAAAAAGCACTACACATCTCCCAACATCTAACCACCTGTCACACCGAGGATTTCTCATCTGCTGCCGTCTCACCGACTAATACTCCTCCAGCACCCGAACCAATGCAAATTAACCATTATCATCTATCAACCACAGGTCACCCAAAGGCTTTGTCTGTACTGTGGGTCCCAAGAGCACCTATTCGCCCCACACACTCATCGGTGAGTGCGGTCCATATTCATCCTGACATCTCAAGCATGCCTCATAATCGATGCCCTTCTAATGTACATAAACCACTCTTTTCCAGTGAACGTCTTGGTGGATTCTGGAGCTTCAGGAAATTTAATATCCTCCATCAGTCTCACTCAAATCGAGCTCCCTCCGCACTGTAATTCCACCTTCTACCAAATCCCTAGCATTCATGGAAAATCACTGAGCAAAGGGTTGGTGCGCCATTGCACCTCAGAAGTTACTCTTCGCATCAGAAACTGGTTCCTGGTGCTGGAGAAGGCTACAGTGGGTATTGTCTTTTGGGGCATCCCTGGTTGGCTAAATTTCATCCAGACATCCACTGGAACTCCGGGGAAGACTTCGGTGGCGTGAATCCTGTTTAGCAGATGTCTCTCATCCAAGCCGAGCTAAGCTTTCTCTACCACTATTGAGACCCCAACTTCACAAAACTCTGTCCACGTTCCAGCTACCTACAGGGCGTTCCAGGATGTGTTCCATAAGGTTGCAGCAACCCATCTTCCACCTCATCGGCCATGGGACTGTGCGATCGACCTGCCAAATTACCCAAGGGACATGGTCTATCCCCTGTCGATCCCGGAGCGCACTGCTATGGAGGAGTACGTCAAGGAGGCATTACATCAGGGGTTCATCCATCCTTCCACGTCTCCTGCAGCATCCATTTTCTTCTTTGTGGTGAAGAAGGATGGAGGCCTACGCCCTTGTATCGACTATCAAGCACTCAACTCCCAGACCATCAAATTTTCCTATCCACTCCTTCTGGTGCCAGCCTCATCGGAGGAACTCCATGGTGCCTGGATCTTCACTAAATTCGATCTGTGCAGTGCCTACAACCTAATCCTTATTCGAAGAGGAGACGAATAGAAAACAGCATTCATCACACCATCCAGGCACTACAAATATCGGGTTATGCAGTATGGCCTTTCAAACTCACCATCCATCTTCCAAAACTTCATGAATGAAATCTTCCGGGATATGCTCAACCAATTTGTGATCATCTACATAGATTACATTCTCATTTACTCACCCAATCTAAAAGAACAAAGAACACCAACAACATGTTTCCCAGGTACTCTAACATCTTTGTGAACACCACCTCTAACTCAAACAAGAAAAATGTGAATTCAATCTAACTACCATTCAATTCCTGGGCTACATCATCACACCAGAGGGAGTACAAATGGACCAGCATAAGGTGGAAGCAGTGAGGAATTGGCCACAACCCACCAAGGTCAAAGAGATGCAGAGATTCCTGGGATTTGCAAATTTCTATCAGCCCTTCATAGCTCATTACAGTCAACAGTCGGCTCCCCTTACCTCTCTTCTCCGTTATAAGCCAAAGACCCTCTCCTGGATGCCTGAAGCCACACACATTCGTGCCGCCACTCTCACAGAACCCGCTCCACCGAGAGGTCCAGAAGGGAAATTGTATGTACCTACCACTCTACATCTCATCCTTCTGGACTCCATCCATACCTCTCCGGGATCGGTTCACCAGGTAGCCAAACGAACCCTCACGCTCCTCTGGAACACATACTGGTGGCCCAGCATGGCCCAGCATGTCGCCCGCTACGCCAAGGGTTGTTCGGTATGCGCCATCACATCCACTCCATGCCGTTTACCTGCTGGAAAACTGGTTCCCTTACCTCACTCTCTAATGGATACACTACCATATTTGTCGTGGTGGATAGATTCTCCAAAACATTACCCACTGCCTTGGAGGCAGCCGAAAATCTTTTCCAGCATGTCGTTCGACACTTTGGTCTCCCTGAAGATATAGTTTCAGATAGAGGACCGCAGTTGAGTCTGCCATGGTTTCTTCCATCTGCTGGGAGTGTCTGTCAGCATTTCCTCAGGTTATCATCCTCAAACCAACAGCCAGACTGAACGCAAGATCCAGGAGATTGGGCGGTATCTCCGAGCCTACGGTCACGAACACCAGGACAGCTTAAGCCAGTATCTTCCCTGGGCCGAGTACGCTCAGAATTGGTTGCGACAGGAATATGGTTCCGAGGAGAGATCATGGGTGGACAAAGATGATATTCTGGATCCGTCACTCCTCTCCGACTTCCACCAGTCGTACCCAGATCGTCCCGCTTCTAGGGGGTGCAGTCGTCCTCGCCTTTGGTCACGGGTGCCAGGAATCGCCTGTGGGGGAGGGGCTACTGTCACAGATTCACCAGCCACATCAACCACACCAACCACCTGCACCTTTTCACAATCACTAGAGTACTGATTACGAACACCTGATGTCACGTACCTGAGCATTATATCTGTTCACTCACCTCAGTAGCTCACTGACTGGTCTCAAGGTTGCATACCTCACCACATGCCTCTTCTTCTCTTTCTGGATCTCTGTGGCTCTGTGTCTTCCAATGTCTTGCTGGATCTTACTACAGAGGATTTAGATAAGGACTGTTTCTCTTGAGTTTCGAGAGCCTTATGTGTATAGGTTTCAGTTCTAAAACTTACTGTTGGAAGTTGTCCTTCAGTTTGTGTTAATACAGAAACTCTGAATCGTTCTTCCTGTGTATGCCTCTCTGTCCAGACGTGACACCAGCATCTTTGTGACCTTCTTTATTCTTCTCTTCATTCATACATTCATTTTAGTATCTGGCCTTTGCACACAATCACATTCATTGATTAAATCCATTCCATTTCCATTACTGTTCCTTATCCCCCATTTCTTCTTTTCCACTATAGTTATACAAAACTTGCTTTTAATATAAAAACCTGAGTTGTAATATGAAAACATATATATACATTTTACTTGGAAATATTTAAGGCAACAACTTTGCAGGCATGTTTTCTGGTCAGCAGATGACAACCCACACAGAGCAGTAAACTGCTTGTTTGGCAAATGGGTTGTTGGAGTTTTATTTAAGGATATACAGTTGGCAAGGCCTGTTTGACAGTTTTATCCTATTGGAGATTATATTTCCTCTCTGAAAAGCAAAAAAAAAAAAAAAGTTTTCAAACATTACCAGGAGCGAATCTGAAAGAAGAGATGAATCATATCGTTGAGTTATTGATTATTTTACATCGCTCGTGTACAGTAAATGGGTTTTTGTGCATGTTGAAAGTGCACTAACATCAGCCAGAAATCAACACGCTGCGACTGTACAAATGCTACTCGTCTCTCCAGCCATGTGACGCATGTGTTCTCGTGAAGTCCTTCATTTTTAAAGCAGCATTTATTGTTATTGGTATTTATATTTGCTGCATGGGGAAATTTATGTACCCATCTGTCTGGTGTAAAGCAGTTAGAAATAAGTGAATTGAGAGAGCAGAGTGCTGTGTGTCAGGGTGAAATATGTCTTTCCGCTGCCCACAGCTGCACAATGGTGTGAGTTTCAGTCAAATGTAACATTTCATATCCAGCTGTTGCTCTCAGTCAACATTGTACCATGGTGGATCACAAATATAACCAAACCATCATATCAAGTTAACATATAAATAATAATAATAAAAAAAAAAAACATTACAATGAGTGTTGTTTCAAGGTAAAACAATATATAGATAAACTGTAGTATGTAAATTACTATTATTATAAATGCATTTCAAAATCAAGCAAAAATGCAATCAGAATTAGATAAAAGCTGTTTTCTAGCTATTTTTCTTGCATCATATCATATACTTGTATTCTAACCTATGCCCGCATGGCCTTATGCAATTCCATTACAGTACAATGTTGCCTCAAGGCAACACCCAGTTTTTTGTAATTTCCCATGATACATTTGAACAGAACAGAAGCAGTAGGAATACCGAACTCCGCACAGGCAGATGCTGTTGGTGTAACTGCAAGCATCAATAGTAGGAGGTCTAACGAAGGGGAAGGATAGTGTGTCGGGGATAAGACTACATTTACTCAACACTGCTAGTCAGCTAATGTTCACTGCATTATGGGCATGCATAATACCTGCTGGTAATCTGTATAGGCAGCAATGTCAATCCATTTCCATATTAATCTTGTCACCTCCTGTAATGCAGATGCAGCAGGGATGCCTGCAGGTGTATGGCTGTATGCACTGTGTGTACCATAAGCGCTCTGACTGAGAAAAATTTGAATATTTCAGTAGTTGTTATTTGTGTCCTGCATTGCTGTTGAAGGAACCAGCATTGCAAATCATTTGCGATTTAATTATTCTTTTGAGTTAGTTCTCTCTTTTCGGTGAACTGACTGAACAAGTTTGGTCCTCTCTCTCACTGAATCAAACAGCCTTCCCCTCCCCATTGGTCTGAAATTAACCGGGGCTTGAGGCAAAAACGCCCCTGCCAAAATGCCCCTGTACAATTAAACTAAATCTATTACTACTGTCGCAACTAAAGTGAAAATGACATGTTGATTGCAGCATTACACTTAGATCTGCTCATATTACATTTTTCTTTTTACGCATTTAAAAGCATTGCACATTACAACCAATCACACACACAAATCTGTTGAGGTTATTAATGCATGAAACTGTAATCATGTTAAATACAAATTCAGTAATATTAAAATATTTTATGAAATTGCCTAAAATTATGGGTTTATATGCATATAGTTAATAGATTGCAATAATATTTGGCTACTTTTAGCCTTATACTCTGGTTGAATCATCTGAAACAGTTTCTTAGTCGAACTAAAACACAGAGAAAAAACTGTGTTGGATTATGTGGACAATCATCTACAAACAACTGAAACATTAAGACTACATTTTGAAAGTTAACTTTCAAAAATTCTGCTACTACTGTGCTGAGCCCTGGAAATAAGCGGCCATTTACACTAAAATGTTTTTTGTTGTCAACCCTGTTTTTCAGTTGTCTTCCTATGTGAACATGTGATGGATGTCTTTGACCATTCTATATATTATATATATATATATATATATATATATATATATATACATACATGTAAATAAATAATAAAATAAAAGTTTTTGTTACATATACGTGTTTACTATTATATATATATATATATATATATCTATATATATATATATATATATATATATATATATATATGCACAGACGCATGTAAATATTTAAGAAAAATATGTTTAGTTTATATATAAAATATTTATATATAATAGAAAAAATATATATACACATGTATGTGTGTGAATTTATATATACGTGAATTTAAATATACACAGTACGCACACATATATTATGCTAACAAACACTTTTACTTTGGATGCGATTAATCGTTTGTCAGCACTGATATATATACACGGTGGCCAAGAGAGCTCAAGAAAAGAAAACATTTAAGAAAACACATAAAAATAGAAAAATCACCAGCAAATTAAGAAAACATCATCAGTTTGACAGCATGTATGCTGCAAATACTCGCAAGGACAACCAAATACAGAAACACACTGCAAATATGCGCAATGTGACCTAATACAAAAAAGTGTTGCAAGTAGCATGGACCACAACGGAATTGTTTTAAGGGGACCCCAGCAACCCTTATGAAAATTAACCATGGTTTTATTACAGTAAAAGTGTAGTAACTTTTTTTTTTTTTTTTTTTTTTTTTGGCATACTGATTACCATTTGTATATCCACAGTTGTACAAATACCATGGCGAAACTATGGTTAGTGTAGCAAAACCATGGTTAATTTTTGGTTACCATGGTTTAACTATAGTAACCATTTATTTATTTATTTATTTTATTTATTTATTTTAAATCATAAAACCATGGTTAATTTTCGTAGGGTTAGTTGTGAAAATTAGCTGTATGGTTATGTTACAGTAATTCCATGGTTTAACTATAGTAACATTCAGCCAAGTATGGGACCCATACTCAGAATTCATGCTCTGCATTTAACCCATCTGAAGGCACACACACAGAGCAGTGAACACACACACACACACACTGTGAACACACACCTGGAGCAGTGGGCAGCACCATTTTATGCTGCGGCAAGTTTATTTATTTAGAAAATACCGGGGAGCAGTTGGGGGTTCCATCATTTTTTTTGCCTTGCTCAAGGGCACCTAAGTCGTGGTATTGAAGGTGGAGAGAGAGAACTGTACATGCACTCCCCCCACCCCACAATTCCATGGCCCGACGAGCCCGAAACTTTTTTTGTTTTTTTTTTTTTTTAGTTTGACTCGAATCCCACAACCCTTCAAATTGGGAGTCCGCCTCTCTAACCATTAGGCCACGACTTCCCACACTGTATGGTTATGTTACAGTAATTGTGTATTTCATCAACTTATTTCGGCTAATGATCTCCAAAAAGCCAAGAAATCAGATGATCAGCATGTTTAAATAAACAAAAAACACATACATACATACAGAAAATGTAGCATTACATCAGTTGCTCACCAGTGGATTCTCTGCAGTAAATGGGTGCCGTCAGAATGAGAGTCCAAACAGCTGATAAAAACATAACAATAATCCACAAGTAATCCACACAACTCCATTTTTATTTTTGTGTGAACTATTCCTTTAAGACAATCAAGGTGGCTGGGGGGGGGGTTATGCCAACTTATACTATATACACACACACACACACATTACAATAATGAGAAATTTTGGGGGAAATGTGCTCGACTGTGATGATACAAAAAATACACAAAAATATGACTCGTCTAAAGAAGGCTTCCTTTTCTTTATGAAAAATATTATTATTTTGGGGTGACGCTTTTGTGGGATTCAATCCATCAGCTGTTGTAGCTATTATAGATATCTACTATTATTATTATAGATAGCTATTCTTGTATTCTTGTATTCTATTCTTATTATATTAGTTCCTTTAAGTTTTCTAATTTTATATCATTTAATTTTCTATAATTTTATCTCATTGGTTCAAATTTAACGGTGTTACTCACATAATTGTTGCGCCAGAGAAACAGAGCTCTGATTAAATCAAAGAAATCAAATAGTTATACATTTAATTAAATAGACACTGCCCTTTCATGACTCATGTAGTTTTTTGCCATTGCCATTCCTTTTCAATTTTTTGTTAGTATCTTTAAAATGAATTTTATTGTTTTATGTTTTTTTTTGTAGTTGCCATTCCTTTTCAATTTTTCATCCCTTTCATGACTCATGTAGTTTTTTGCCATTGCCATTCCTTTTCAATTTTTTGTTAGTATCTTGTGATGTAACAGGAAAAATGAGCAAAAAGGGCAGCCATTGAAGCATTATCCTTAGCAATTCCTGTCCACTTTGCAGTTTATCTAGTTATCTCACCTAACAAGAGAAAAGCATGTGTTGAATTTCATTTTAGCTTAGTTCCATTAGCATTATCAAATATAGTAACGCCCTCACTGTAACCTTAGATGACACTATACTTTCAATGACCCAAATAAGCAATTTCCTCCATGATCCTCAGTAATGATGGAAAAGTCCCAATTGCGAACACACCACCACCCATCCATTACTGCACCGGTGAATTGGCCTATAGAGTCATTTAACATGCCAGTAATTAACGTTCCTCAGGAGCCCAGTGAGAGTGTTGTTCACCACTCCAGTGTGTAGCTCAGCAGCCTACAGCTCTATCTATAACTCTGACAGAAGCCTCAGCACTCAGTCCCTCTGTGGCACCCTCCCCAATCTACAGAGAGGATGATGAATGCTCCATCCACTCTGACATCACAATCAGAGCGCACTAGCAGTCCCTCTTTCTCTTGAACTCTCTTTGTCCTCTTGTCTTTCACTCAATCATTCTCTCACTTTATCTCTCGCTTCAAACATGATTCTTTCCCTTTATCTAGCTCACTCTCTTTCTCTATGAAGTGTCCCCTTTTTTCGCCCACGAGCCGCCTACTTTCCTTTCCTCTGTTTACTACCGCCAAAATTTCATTCGGCTGGAAAACAAATTCGGTGACAAATCCAGGATCAGACATAGACCGGATTATTCCATTCTAAAGAGCAGACACTGAATTATTGGCTATCAAATCCCACCTATTGTATATGACACAATTTGGAATTAGAAAACCTTTTTTGCCAACGTTTTTAGAAATAAAAATATAAAAAAGGTATTAAAGGGGTGTTTACAGAAAACTGTGATCAACTGAAAATAGACAGTTTTGGAGGCTTGAAAGTGCTAACTTTTGAAATCGCATTTCAAAGCGTAAGGTTTTGAAAATGAAGCCATTATCTTTTCCGTGTAAAAATCAAAAATGTTAATTTGTAAAAATGGTGATATCATGCATGTGTGTATTATGTGTTAAGTCTATGTATGTATGTATGTATGGATGGATGTATGTATGAATGTATGTGTGTACAGCTTCTTTACAAAGTGACATCGCCAACTACTGGCCTGACATGGATGTTACTGCATCCTGGATATGTGGGGATTGCTTTTACAATGTTGTCATCTATACATGAAAATGTTCAAAGGTGCAAAGGAAAAACTTTTCTATATTTAATACAATCATTGTCATGTAACCCTAAATTGTAATTATATATCATGGTAGTATGTGATGCACTGGATTTAATTAATGCCAAATTAAAATAAAATGTAAAAAATAACTGTAGATTTTCTCTTGATTTTGGGGTGACATTTTCGTGGAATTCGATGCATTACACATTTTTGATATTGCGTAATATTTTCGTTTTTTTTTTTTTTTTTAAGTTTTCTATAATTTATTTTTCTGATTTTATCTTTATTGGTTGGATGTAGGCAAAGAGCAGAAACTTAATTATCAGCTATCAAAACCCACCTATAGTATATGAGTGAATTTTGATTTTTTCTTTCTTTCAAAAGTTATATATATATTTGTACCTGTGTATGTATATTATATTTGTGTTTGTGTGCGCGTGCATATATATTAAGGGGCACTGAGTATATACACTCACCTAAAGGATTATTAGGAACACCATACTAATACTGTGTTTGACCCCCTTTCGCCTTCAGAACTGCCTTAATTCTACGTGGCATTGATTCAGAAAGGTGCTGAAAGCATTCTTTAGAAATGTTGTCCCATATTGATAGGATAGCATCTTGCAGTTTATGGAGATTTGTGGGATGCACATCCAGGGCACGAAGCTCCCATTCCACCACATCCCAAAGATGCTCTATTGGGTTGAGATCTGGTGACTGTGGGGGCCATTTTAGTACAGTGAACTCATTGTCATTGTCAATTTGAAATGATTCGAGCTTTGTGACATGGTGCATTATCCTGCTGGAAGTAGCCATCAGAGGATGGGTACATGGTGGTCATAAAGGGATGGACATGGTCAGAAACAATGCTCAGGTAGGCCGTGGCATTTAAAACAATGCCCAATTGGCACTAAGGGGCCTAAAGTGTGCCAAGAAAACATCCCCCACACCATTACTCCACCACCACCAGCCTGCACAGTGGTAACAAGGCATGATGGATCCATGTTCTCATTCTGTTTACGCCAAATTCTGACTCTACCATTTGAATGTCTCAGCAGAAATCGAGACTCATCAAACCAGGCAACATTTTTCCAGTCTTCAACTCTCCAATTTTGGTGAGCTCGTGCAAATTGTAGCCACTTTTTCCTATTTGTAGTGGAGATGAGTGGTACCCGGTGGGGTCTTCTGCTGTTGTAGCCCATCCGCCTCAAGGTTGTGCGTGTTGTGGCTTCACAAATGCTTTGCTGCATACCTCGGTTGTAACAAGTGGTTATTTCAGTCAAAGTTGCTCTTCTATCAGTTTGAATCAGTTGGCCCATTCTCCTCTGACCTCTAGCATCAACAAGGCATTTTCGCCCACATGACTGCCGCATACTGGATGTTTTTCCCTTTTCACACCATTCTTTGTAAACCCTATAAATGGTTGTGCGTGAAAATCCCAGTAACTGAGCAGATTGTGAAAATACTCAGACCGGCCCGTCTGGCACCAACAACCATGCCACGCTCAAAATTGCTTAAATCACCTTTCTTTCCCATTCTGACATTTAGTTTGGAGTTCAGGAGATTGTCTTGACCAGGACCACACCCCTTAATGCATTGAAGCAACTGCCATGTGATTGGTTGATTAGATAACTGCATTAATGAGAAATTGAACAGGTGTTCCTAATAATCCTTTAGGTGAGTGTATATATATATATATATATATATATATATATATATATATATATAGAGAGAGAGAGAGAGAGAGATAGAGAGAGAGAGAGAGAGAGAGAGAGAGAGGGTATAGAAAAGAATCACCCCCTTATAATCACATTTTGTAGCTTTACAGCCTGAAATGAAGACAGACACAGTTTTTGTTTTATCCAGCTGTATTTACTCAGTGCAACTTATAACATCCAAGTGAAAGATATAACATCAACATGTCAGAAAAAAAACAGTTGGAAAAAGGATACCCACTCCTAAAAATGACTTGTAAAGTCAGTCAGGTGCAGCTAATCACCTTCTCAATGGCACACAAAGCCATTTGACTTTTAACTGTTGTTTTCATACGTTTTCATAGTATTCAATCTATCGATTGTTTTAGATATCATATTAAGTTACCTTTAGTTTTCTATAATTTAATTTTCTATAATTTTATCTGCATTGATTCAATATAGATAGATCAGACACTGAATTATTAGCTACCAAATTCCACCTATTGTATAGAAGCGCAATTTGGAATTCAAAAACTCTGCTGCCAAGCTGTGCTATAACCCACAGAAATCGATTCCATCTCATCAAGACCTTAAGAATATGTATGCGCTGGCCATTTATATAGTCAGGGCCAAAAGTTGTGAAATATCTTCACCGCCCTGACTGTGCCCACACTAGAACCTCAGCCAACTTCTCAAGGCCATGTTTTGGCCTTTATGGTGCATTGTTGCACTAAATAATTCCACACACAAACTTAATAGTTCACAACTGATTATGCTTCAGGACATCAGAAGTAGAGAAGTGAGACAGAGTACCAAACTTGTACTTAATGAAGCCTAGGTTATATTTTCTTTGACCTCGCATAGGTTCTTTGATGGTTTGAGGGTGATAGACATCAGCCTTTGACATCAATAACAGCGGATATGGGAAACATTTCCTCTTACCTTAACAGTTCAAAAGCCTATTTAGCCTATATTGCAATCTTACCCATGCATGACTACAGATCCCGTAAAGGCACATAGTGATGGGAGAAAATTAGATGGCAGGAAAAATTCTATTTAAATGCTTTTTGTTTTTACTCTGAAACTTTTGCGTTCCCTTGAGAAACTTCATATTTGTGCATCAAACATTTGTGTTTCCATCAAGTAATGCCAGGAGAAGACAAAATTAGAGCCATGTGCGGTTTAATTAAATTCAAACAATAATCTAGAACAAAGCAAAAATGTGGCAGAAGGTAATCTAAAACAGGGTAAGAGAAAATGCAATGTAATGGGTACAATACTGCAGCAACAAAAGAGAGTGAGCATGGTATAACAGTGATGGGATAATGAGTAAATGACTTACAGGTGATGATAATCAGAACAGAAAAGACTAGGCAAAGGACTATGGGAAATACAGTTCAGAGCATGTAACAGTGAAAGGGGAGAGTGCCATCAAGTAGCCAGTCCAGGGCACAAAAACCAGACACTGTGACATTAACCCTCCTCTAAGGAGTGGATACCAGACGCTCCATCAGAAAACACAAAAGTTCAGGAGGGAGGTGGAAAGGAGCTGGATCAGGGGGAGGGATGGCAGGCTAGGCCCAAGTAGCAGAACAGGGCCTTAAGACAGAGGTAGACAAGGGTGCCAGGGCAGTGCTAGCAGGGCAGGAGGCTGGGGCGGGGCATAAGTCCTCCAACAACTGGCAGGCCAAAGAGCTTGGGTTGTGCTGGGATGGCCTCCAGGTTGGCAGCGGGCTCTAAAGTGGACTCTGAGGGCTCCCTGACTAGAGTGCGCTCTGGAGTGGACTCAGAAGGCTCCAAGACTGGAGCGAGTTCATGAGTGGACTCTAAGGGCTCCTGGACTGGAGCTGACTCTGGAGTGAACTCTGAATGCTCCCGGACAGGAGCAAATTCTGGAGTGGACTCTAAATGCTCCAGGACTGGAGCAGGCTCTGGCATGGACTTTGAAGACTCCTGTACTGATGCGAATTCTGGAATGGACTCTGATGACTCCTCGACTGGAGTGGGCTCCAAAGTGGCCCATGCCCGCAGAACAGCCCAGAGATTAAAGGCAAAGATTACGGCAGCAGCAGTGAAATTGGGAAGCTCTGTAGCGACTTCTGAGACCACCAGAGTCGCGGGTCCTCCAGGACCACCAGACTCAGGACCACCAGAGTCGACTACTCCAGGACCACTGGATTTGGATTTGGGACCACTGGAGTCAGATCCTCCAGAACCACCGGAGTTGGGTCCTTCAGGACCACCGGACCGTACTTAACTGCCCTCCTCCTTCTCGCCCTCCGCTTCTCAGTGAGAGTCGGAAGGCCAGGGCTGGGAAAATCCCTGCAGAAGGGTTCTAGATGGCCTGGTTTAGCCCAATGACTTCAGATACCTGACGAAGCCCCAAAAGTCTAGGATCCCAAGTGGGACAAGGGATTGTCCTGGCATGCATTAAAGAAATCCTTGAACGCCCCATCGTTGTATTCCAGGCCCACTATGAAGGTCCAAAAGGTCTGGGCAAAGCCTCCTACCTCCATGACCTGCTGACACAAAGCCATATGAGCCCGGTGTCAAGCCATTCGCTCCTTCCTTGTGGATCTAGAACTGGCTGCAGTATTCTGTCACGTAATGCCAGCAGAAGACAAAATTAGATCCATGTGCAGTTTAATTAAATTCAAACAATAATCCCAAACAATAATCCCAAACAAAGCAAAAAGTAACCCAAAAACACAGGGAAACAGAAAAACACAATGTAATGGGTACGATAATGCAGCAACAAAAGACAGAGTGAGCATGGTATAAATAGTGATGGGATAATGAGTAAAAGACCTACAGGTGATGATAATCAGAACAGAAAAGACTAGGCAAAGGACTATGGGAAATAGAGTTCATAGCATGTAACAGTGAAAGGGGAGAGTGCCATCAAGTAGCCAGTCCAGGGCACAAAAACCAGACACTGTGACATTAACCCTCCTCTAAGGAGTGGATACCAGACGCTCCATCAGAAAACACAAAAGTTCAGGAGGGAGGTGGAAAGGAGCTGGATCAGGGGGAGGGATGGCAGGCTAGGCCCAAGTAGCAGAACAGGGCCTTAAGACAGAGGTAGACAAGGGTGCCAGGGCAGTGCTAGCAGGGCAGGAGGCTGGGGCGGGGCATAAGTCCTCCAACAACTGGCAGGCCAAAGAGCTTGGGTTGTGCTGGGATGGCCTCCAGGTTGGCAGCGGGCTCTAAAGTGGACTCTGAGGGCTCCCTGACTAGAGTGCGCTCTGGAGTGGACTCAGAAGGCTCCAAGACTGGAGCGAGTTTCATGAGTGGACTCTAAGGGCTCCTGGACTGGAGCTGACTCTGGAGTGAACTCTGAATGCTCCCGGACAGGAGCAAATTCTGGAGTGGACTCTAAATGCTCCAGGACTGGAGCAGGCTCTGGCATGGACTTTGAAGACTCCTGTACTGATGCGAATTCTGGAATGGACTCTGATGACTCCTCGACTGGAGTGGGCTCCAAAGTGGCCCATGCCCGCAGAACAGCCCAGAGATTAAAGGCAAAGATTACGGCAGCAGCAGTGAAATTGGGCAGCTCTGTAGCGACTTCTGAGACCACCAGAGTCGGGTCCTCCAGGACCACCAGACTCAGGACCACCAGAGTCGACTACTCCAGGACCACTGGATTTGGATTTGGGACCACTGGAGTCAGATCCTCCAGAACCACCGGAGTTGGGTCCTTCAGGACCACCGGACCGTACTTAACTGCCCTCCTCCTTCTCGCCCTCCGCTTCTCAGTTAGAGTCGGAAGGCCAGGGCTGGGAAAATCCCTGCAGAAGGGTTCTAGATGGCCTGGTTTAGCCCACTGACTTCAGATACCTGACGAAGCCCCAAAAGTCTAGGATCCCAAGTGGGACAAGGGATTGTCCTGGCATGCATTAAAGAAATCCTTGAACGCCCCATCGTTGTATTCCAGGCCCACTATGAAGGTCCAAAAGGTCTGGGCAAAGCCTCCTACCTCCATGACCTGCTGACACAAAGCCATATGAGCCCGGTGTCAAGCCATTCGCTCCTTCCTTGTGGATCTAGAACTGGCTGCAGTATTCTGTCACGTAATGCCAGCAGAAGACAAAATTAGATCCATGTGCAGTTTAATTAAATTCAAACAATAATCCCAAACAATAATCCCAAACAAAGCAAAAAGTAACCCAAAACACAGGGAAACAGAAAACACAATGTAATGGGTACGATAATGCAGCAACAAAAGACAGAGTGAGCATGGTATAAATAGTGATGGGATAATGAGTAAAAGACCTACAGGTGATGATAATCAGAACAGAAAAGACTAGGCAAAGGACTATGGGAAATAGAGTTCATAGCATGTAACAGTGAAAGGGGAACGCACCATCAAGTGGCCAGTCCAGGGCACAAAAACCAGACACTATGACAGTTCCTCTCTAGCAAAAGGTTTTTAAGCAAAAGAAAAGTGATGTGTTTATGGGCAAACAGAACATTTGTAACGGAAATGCTATGAGGAAGGAGGAAAAATAAATTAATAAAAAAAAAAAAAAAAAAACTTTTTGTAGACAAAAACTAATATGAAAAAAAAAAAAAAAACATAAAAAGACTGTTTCATATAATCAAATTATAGTTAATAATGTTGGTGCTTGACCCACTTGAACTATATGAGATTAAAGACAGGGTAGGCGATTTGGTTCAAAATATTTTTTTGTTATGAAGGTTAAAAGTCTTTTCACATCCCGATAGCAATCAATAAGTTAAGTGGTCTAAATGTATTTATATGTATTTATATCATCTGTGGAAGGCATAGGATCGAAAAATGTCCTCCCCTCCTGTCAACGTATGTATATGCATACATCTGTGCACCGTTCACGCAGACATGGCATGTCATCAGCGCAGTCCATTACGCTACTGAAGACAGAGCAAGAATAAAATGCGTTATTTTAATATTATGTGCTTTGTACTGAAATGTTTTCACACTGGTGAATGAGACATGAGGTAATCTGACAGTGTTGAATTCAATCCTCCACCAACACCACCTCTTATCGTGCCATTGATTATCCTCTTGGCTACCTGTGCACGTTCGTGTGTTTTGGAGGGGGCGTGGCTTTGCAGAGTGATTATGCAGGGAAGGTCGGGTCTTGCTTTCAAAGCTAGCTTGCTATTGCTAGCCTGTCCGAAACTTTAATCGGGCATACACACAACTTAAGCAAAATATTACAACTTCTTTTCGCATTAAAATGATGCATGTGCATAAGTGAACTTGAACTTAGTTACATGCCTGTCAGGATTTTAATATGCTCTTTCTGACTCAACACACTAAATATAGCTAAAGTTGACAATAAATAACTATAGCATAAAGAATTCACAAAACTGTACTCAACACAACACAAGCTCAGGATTTCACAACAAGGACCGTTTTTACATGTATTTTTTTCAGAGGCTGATACATATTTAACTTAAAACAATGTAATATTTGGTTTAATTTTGCTCTCTCATCAACTAAAATGGGATTTTTGTGTACTAACATCAAATGTAATTTTAGAGTAAAATTAACAAGTATGACATTAAAAAAAATATATAATTTTAACTACATTTTAAATATCAACACTGACTATCCTATCAGATAGTATTTCTCCTTTTTTATGCCCCTTTCTCAGGTTTACTCAGAGAAGAAAAAAACTGCGTTTTCTACCTCCATCTGTCAGAGACTCTGTCTGTCTGTAATGTCCAGTGTCTGTTTATGCTAGTCCTCGGAGGTTGCACTGAAGTTTTTTCATGCACATTTGTATGGAGTCAAAAAAGGGCCACCCATACTTGCAAAATAATTTAAGTATTGCAAATGAAAACAAAGTTTTGCAAACGAAAATGAAAGTATTGCGAAAAAAAATGTGCTTTTTATAAACAAAAATAAAGAATTGCAAAAGAAAATGAAGTAATACAAGAAGTAAAGAAGTTTTGCAAACAAAAATAAAGAATTGCAAAAGAAAATTATGTATTGCGAGAAAAAAAATAGTTTTTTTCTTAGTTTGGTTTAGCTGTTGACGTCACTTCCAGGGAGTCATGCCCAGGCCTGTTGTACATGACCCCGTCCCTTGACTCCACCCCCAGGTAGTTTTTGTTTGCAAAAAGCACATTTATTATTTCTCAATACTTTAATTTTCTTAAAGTGTCCATCCTTTTGCAAGTACATGTGGCCCTGTTTTGACTCCATACATTTGCACATTAAGAGGTTCGTAATGCCAACTCAGTCTCTTATAGAATTTAGTTTGTTGTCATCCAGATCCACCAGAAGCACTGCAAGAGTGTTCTTAGGTGCAAAAATGCAAACAAAGGGTGCAATCAAGCTTTAAATCATTTTCTGTGTCCCGGAACAGCTGATCTCTAATGAAATACACCATTAAATGTAAACCATCGCTTTAAAAGTCCTGTTGTCCTCTCACATCAAGAGCCACTGACATATTTG